>NW_004524597.1:17094465-17126467 GCF_000260255.1 Octodon degus | reverse complement strand
AAAGAAAAGAAAAGTGATACTGGGGCAGACCCTGCCAAGACGCTGTGTGACCCCAGCCAGGCCACACAAACTCTCTGGACCCATATTCTCTTCGCAAAGACAGGTTCGGGGCTCAGAACCCCTGCTCTATCCCCTATCCCTCCCCAAGGCTCACCACAAATGCTACATCTCTGTGTCTGAGCTTGAAGCAGTCATAAAAAAATCAAACCACAGTCCCCCAAAGTGCTTGCCGGCTTCTCGGACCTTATTTTTTTTGGCTGCTAAGGAGACTAATAAATGGCTTGCCACTTGACGTAATCATTAAGGGCTCCACTGAGCTGTGGGCAGCGTTTCCTCCCTCCCTGGCTGGCCTGGGGCGCCCAGCCACAGAGGGTGGCAGTGATGGATGGTGTCGTCATGGGGCTGGCCCGGGGGAGAGCGGAGTGGGTGGCCTGCAGGCTCCCCGCCTATCCATTACGGGCGGGGAGCTTGTGTGGGATGCTGGCAGCTTCCAGGCGGCTCCCTGGGCGCGGGCGGGATGCCCGAGGGGACCATGGGCCGGTGACTGTGAAGTCCAGCGCTAAAGTGTGGGGAGACCACTGATGAGTGACCAGGAAGGCAGACACAGGGAAGAAAGAGGGAACACCTGAGAATGTACATTCAAACACACTTTCTAAGGTTATAAAATGGGTAAACATTTAAAAAGATGACTTAACAGTTAAAAACTTAATGCAATTAATTGGTGGTAAAAATGGTTTCTGTCTTCTGTCACTGGCTGTGTCTGTTCCCTTTGCAGTGTGGTTTTACTGTTCCTCTCCTCCAGGGGAGTCTGTTCCCTGCCCTGAGGAGGCACAGTCAGGTCTGAGCAGACGTGACTGCACAGCAGCACTCGGTGGAGGCCTCAGGAGGCTGCCTTGTGTGCTCTCTGATCTGTGTTGCCTTGGCCCAAACTACGCTGGAAGGAGAGACTCGGGCAGGTAGGATAGCCGGTTATAATTGTACAGCCAGGCACAGGTATGCAAATGATGCTAGGTCCACCAGCTCCACCACCAACCCCTAGACACATGAATCAACCTAAATACCTACTGCCTGATATCACAGGGGGTGGGGCACTTTGTTATGCAGCAGTAGCTGACTGACACAATGTTCAGTGTTGGCGAGGGGCCAGACAAGGAGGTATTCTCACACAGAACAAGCAGGGCAGATATTCAGACTTTGCACAGCCATTGACGCAAAAGATGAAGGGACATCAGAAATGCAAAGTGATAACCAGTTTGTGGCCAGATGTCCAAAGTGCTAAATGAGAGAAATCTAATTATATAACAGAATCATAATGTGATTGCAAGCTTTGTTTTTAGCAATAGTGGGTCAAATTTAGGGTCTCGCTCATGCTGGGCAAGAGGCCTATCACTGAGCTAACCCCCAACCTATTTGATGTCAACTTTTATTTTAAAAAGTTGTTGTTCTCTCTCTCCCACTCCGTGTCCCCACCTTCATCTATGCAGAGGAAGCGTGGAAGGAACTAACCTAGACTGTCAGCTGGGATTTTCCCGAAGGCTATGAATCTGGTTTTGGTCTTCATATTACACATTAGGGATCCCTAATCTAAAAATCCAGAATTCTAATTACTCCAAGATCTGAGATGTTTTGAGCGTCAGCACACCACCATTTGGGAGGTGTGCCCTGCCGTCAAACGGTGATGTGTCACAGTCAAATACAAGGATGCTGAAGAAAGTGTATCAAGTGATCTCCAAAGTTAGGAGGGCAAGGGGTGTTTGAAGCATAAATTTTGTGTTCAGACTTTGAGTTCCATTCCCAAGAAGGCTCGTTTTATATATAGGCAAATATTCCACAATCTGGAAATAAAAATCCAAGAATTTTAGATCAAGGCTACTCACCATGAAGCACATCGATTGTGAGTTTCTTCTGTACCACATGAGGCTTTAAGGCCATCCCGGTGGGGCATCTGTTAGTTGTCAAGCACCTGTGAGGTGGGAGCTAGGACTGCCATTTCACAAGTGACACCATTAAGGGTTCTAGAGAAGTACTGGGCTTGATGGTACCCAGTCAGTAACAAGGCAAATATCTAAATTGCTAAATTGTATGCAATAAGCCACATGCTACTTTGGACAATTCAGAAAAAGTTATCTAATGTCAATGGAAAGAAATAAAGCAGAGCTATCAGTAAATACCCTCAGTATTTAACGGCACCCATGCAGGGTGGGGTGGAAGGGGATTGCTGGACAGACTGACATGTTTTGATGGGCCCGAGTCTTGGGAGGACAGTGACAGTGGCTGCAAAAGCTGGTGCAGAGAAGTTGCTGAGGAAGGTGTATGAGTCTGTTTTCTGTTATCGTAGCAAAATGTCTGAAGCTGGATCATTTGTGGAGAAGGAAGACTGTTGAGCTCCTGGTTTTAGGGGTGGAGAATTGGCCATGCTGAGGGTCTCCCTGGCATCATGATAGATAGTGCCTTGGCCGGATCACACATGAGGTGAGGGAAGGTCCATTGCTAAGACGGGAAGCCAAGAACATTCAGGGGCACGTGGTGCTCTTTTTATAGCATGTGCTCCCTGGGGAGCTGGAGTGGATGAAGCTCCACGAATGCAGTCACCTGCCTCCCACTGGTTTCTGCCTCTCAAATTCGCACCATTGAATCTCCACATAGTGGGACCATACTTCCGATACACGAGCCTTTGGTGGTGAACAACATGTAGACCATAGGAGAAGGTAACAGTCCCAGCCTCCACGGGGCCAGTGGCACCCACCTGGACATCACATTCAGAGAGTCTCCACACACTGGACCTCTGGCCCCCCAGGCAGGCAGCAGTACAGGGGCAGGGTCTATCTGCTCCAAGTTGGCTGGAGCTGCAACAACCCACATGGAGACGGGGCACCCACAGAGCGCTCATGGGAGTCGGGAAGTAGTCTAGGCATGGAGAGAATGAGCCAAGGTAGAAGCCAGGATGCAGACAGAGGGGCCAGAAGACAGTAAGGGGGGGGTGTGCCCTCCCTGCCTGTTCTAGTCCTGCGAGCTCCTCCAGTCACAGGCCCCTCTTCCTCGGGACAGAGTCCCTCTGCTCACTTCCTGCTGTGTCCAGGTGAGAGAGACCCTGAACAATGGTCTAGCCCCTCTCTGTCACTTGCAAGTGAGAATGTTTTCAAGCTGTTCCATTGCTTTGATAAGCCTAGAACTACTCTGGTGGAGAACTTGCAAATAACCCAATCATAAAACAGCAGCAGCAGTCCTGCTCCACCCCTCCTCCACCAGGATGGCCAGGTCCACCTGGGGTGTACTTCCTGCCAGGGTTCTGCTCTCCGGGGTTTTGTTTACCTGGTGGGCCTTGGGCTTGAAGGTACAGCTTCCTACCACCCCAGAGAAATCCTTGTGCTCAGAAACTTGGTGGTGGTAGTGGTGGTGTGTGGAGATCCTAACACCCAGGACCTTGGTGCGTGTGGCTGGCTCCTGAGGTCTGGAGAGCCCCATGACCTTGCAGGGAAGGGCCATAAAGGGAAAGTTGGTCTCTGGGGACCCTGGGCTCCCACTATGAGCCCAGACCTCTTTGTGTCTGGCTGATATAGGTGTTAGGGGCCCATGATTTTGATCCAAGGACACTCCTCTGCTTCCAAAAGCTCTGACCCAACATCTAGAGAGGAGAACCTGTCCATGTCTCCTGGAAAATCAGGGACTGGGACCTGGGGGCCTGTCTTGGGCATTTGCAGGACTCGCATGACGTGGGGATGCTACTTCTAGACAAAGACAGAGTCATGGCAAAGAGAGAGGGGCTCTTCTAGACAGGGATAGATGGTCTCTCAGAGAGTAACCTCTAAGCTGAGGCAGGAAGAGGAAAGGGACAGCAAGGGCGGAGGTTGGCAGCCAGCCTGGGAGGGACACAGGGAAGGAGAGGTGAGACAGAACATAAGAGATGGAAGGGCCCAGGTGTCTAGGCTCAGGGGCTGTGTGAGAGCCGGGCAGAGGGTTTTAAGCAAGGAAGGGGTATGCCTGGATTCACACCGGGAAGGGTCACTGCTTATCCTGGGAAGATGCTCCAGTTCTGTTGAGGCTTGGCAAGCCCAGCCCCCGAGTATGTAGTTGGATGTCACTGCCTTCATTTTGCCCTTGTGGTGTCCCTCAGGGGACCACTCGGCCACAGGCCACAGCCCCTGCACTTGGGGTGGGGAGTGGGGAACACTTGTGCTCACTGCAGGGAGATGGGAACAGAAAATCCCTCCCCTGGCCTGGCCAGGGCCCTGCACGCCACTCCTGTGTGGCCTTGTTGTCACCCCTGTCCTGAGATACCTGCCAGAGTCGGGCTGGCTATGTCCTGCTTTGTTCATCCTTCCAGTGACCACAGAGTCTTGGCAGGGAGGGGCCTGATGACCAGAGCTCCCTGGGCACCCAGGTCAGGGCTGGCCTAAGCTCAGCTCTCTCATGACTTGGGCACATCACACTGGGCCCACATTCGGGTCTCCAGATCCTTGGATCCCAAAGTCACCTGAACTGCTGTGCACACTTTTGGGGGCACAGCTAGCCCATGGGTCCTTCACACCGGCACTCTGTGCTCCATTTCACAGTCTCCAAGGGAGAGCAGAAGCAGGTTCCAGACAGGGGGCACACGACGTAAAACGTGATGTTTGGAAACTACTTCATTGAGACTTAAGTCACATAACACCCAATTCAGCCACTGGAGTGTGTATATCGATAGTTCTCAGTATATTCAGGAGCTGTGCAACCTTTGCCTTATAACTTTTAAAACATTTCCATCATTTCAGAAAGAAACCCTGCACTCTTAGCTGTCATCCTCTAACTTCCTCCTTTCCCCGGCTCTCAACAGCCACTCTCTACTTCCTGGCTGCCTGGACTCGCCTATTCTAGACTCTCCACTTAAACCAAGTGAGTACATTGTGAAACCTTTTGTGTCTGGCTTCTTTCCCTTGATGTGGCATTTTGGGGTTTCTTTCACCTTGTAGCAGGGGTCAGCAAGCGCTTCACTTTTTTCATGGCCAAGAAATATTCCACTGTTGAAAAGCACCTTCGTGTCTGCATCAGTTGGTTGGTGGGGACTTGGGTTGTTTCCACTTTGGCACCATTATGTTGCCGCGGACATTTATGTGCAAGCGTTTGTATGCTTGTGTGTTTCCATTCCTCTTGGATATGCCTCGGGGTGAGTCCCTGTGTCAAACAGTACACCTACCTACCTTTGACTTTTTGAGGTACTGCTAGACTGTATGTGAAGCATATGTTTGAAAATAGTGAATGTGTGTGTGTGTGTGTGTGTGTGTGTGTGTGTGTGTGGTTGTATTTGCATCTATGCATTAAGCATGTGAACGCACTTGCGTGTATCACAGTGTTAAAGCATCCTTGGTACATAGAATTATTGCCACAGTTTTGTCTCATGTGTGGACTGTCTTATTCTGTTTTCTGATACTATAACAGGACACTGCAGATGGGGCCATTTATAAAGCACAGAGTTGTATTTGGCTCCAGTTCTGAAGGCTTACAAGTTCAACATCAGGGGCACGAGCATCTGGCCGAGGTCAAGGGAAGAGAATGCCTGAGAGACGAGGAATGACAGGAGCTGAGCGTCCCTTTTGATCGGAAGGGAACCCACTCCCAGATGTCACTCTCCCTTCCGCAACAGTGACATCAGTCCATCAGCCCTCATGGCCTGGCCATCTCTTAGAGGCCCTGCCTTCTTAATGCCATGACAGCAGTTAACTTTCAACCTAGGGCTTGGGAGAAACATCTGACGCATAGCCAGGAGCTGCGTGGGAAGCCTGCCCTGGCAGGGAGATCTGCGTGGGGGGTGGGTGAATAAAAGAGAGAGGGAGGGATGGGTTCTCTCCCTAGAAAGTGGCAAGGCCCCCACACTGGAGCCCCACGTCTGCATCTACATGTCTTTCTTCCACTCTACCGGCCCACAGACCAGATCTGCATCTCACGCAAATCATATGCAAATTTCCACCCTCTCATCAGCCCAGAGGCACCCAGAGGAGTGGGAAATATTCTCAACTGGGTCCTTCCCTTCATTAATTTCCGAGCCGTAGTACATTACTCATGGATAATTAAGAGTGAGCTATTAATACAACATTTAATATTCAAGTGCAGTGAAGAGGAGAGAACTCTAAGTCACAGAATCTTATCCGATAAGACACTGCGGTTTAGAGATGAGATTTTTTTTTTCTTTCCCCTTCCAGATGCTCCCCAGAAATGTGGACCTGAGAACTTCATTTATTGATTGAATATGAAAAAGGCCTCAGATCACCAGGACCCACATCTGAGGGGCCCAGCAGTGATCGAGAAGTGGTCATTACTTCTAGAGGTGTAACCAACTTCTCTGTGAGATGTGCCCAGAGCCCAGAGGTGGCCCAGGTAGCCCTTGGTTGGAGGGGAATTGATGACAAGAGGTTGCTCAGAGGCAGTGACAGAAGAGGAAATGCAGCGGCTGGACCAGGTCTGTCCCAGACAGGTGCTGAGCGTCTGGGGCTTTGGAGCATCTGGATTCTGGCCACCCACTGACCAGCGTTCACCTTGGCCTGCCCTGTCTCTCTCTGCATAGCCTTAAAAATATGAACGCCACCCTCCCCACATCTTTGCCTCACTGATCCCTGAGTCTGACACAGAAAAGGGAGCTTGCCGAGCGTGGGAAGAGGGAGCTCTGAGGGGCCTCGGTTTCCAGGGCCACAAAGTGGGCGCTGTGAGGCTGTCTCCTCAGAACTGCCTCAAGTGTGTGCTTTTGAGAGTGGCACTTCAATGCCAGTAGGCCATGCAGCGTGCCTGTGTTCACATCCTCGGCAGCTGTGACTTCCCGGGAACCTGCATCCTGGCCAGCATGGCAGAGACAAGCTATTTGTGGTTCTGAGTTAGTGCTCTGAGCGGGTGCTGTGTGCCCCAAATGCTGGCTCCCAGGTAATTGCTCCATTGCTGGCCTGTGGCTCTGTGGTTCTTCTACAAGAACTGATGGGACAGGCCCGTGGGAACACTGGAGTGATGTCACCCTGCATACACGAAGAGATTGCAGCTGGAATCAAAGCCTGCCCTTGGCCAGACCTGAGCTGGATACTTCCCTTGGTGCATGGAGAGTTTAAAGTGCATACCCCCACTGGCAAGGCACAGACGTGAAGGCTCGGAGACATCAAGGTGTCTGCCCCAAGCTGCCCAGCAGTCTGGGATTCCTGAGACCCCGACTCCAAGGCCTCTTCTGTGTTCCCTTGCTTGAGGAGTGCCTCATGGATCAGTGAGTGAGGAGGTGGTGGCAGAGAGCCAGCCCCAGAGTCTGACTGGCCCAGGTTCACACTCTCACATAGCCCTGTGGGACCGCGACAGTGTTATCCCTGTCTTGCTACCCAGGGCTTTCTTGCTGAACAGAGAATAATGGACTCAGAGCTGGTGACAGGTCTGTCTTACTCCTGAGGCCCACAGGAGCTGCCCTGAGGACCTGGCCGTTGGTCAGAAGGTGACCGTTCAGAGTCAGAGAAAGAGGCCTCACCAGAAGCCAGAGCAGCTGGGATCTTGGGCTCCAAAACTGTAAGAAAGTGTCTGCACTGCTCCAGCTGCCAGCCCGAGGTGCTTGTGGTGGCAGGCTGCTGAGTCAGTTTAGGATGCTGTGACAAATTTCCATCAGTGTTTCCCTTAAATGACAGGGATTTATTTTTTATATTTCTAGAGGGCGGGAATCTGAGGCCAGGTGTCAGCAAGCTTAGTTCCTCCTGAGATGGCTGGGTTTTGTTGACTCTTCACACAGAACAGCAGGGAGGAGAGGATGAGAGAGGTCCTGGTTCTTCTTGGAAGGACAGCAGTGCCATCATGAGGGCTTGGGTCTCAGCCTTGATGACCTCCTGGGGTCCCCAGCCCTCTCCCCGGTGTCAGCCAACTTTCCATCACTAGAATAAAATACTAGATGTAATCAACTTACACAGCGAGGAGGTTTGTCTCTGTAGTTATGGTCCTGACTGTTCCCATTGTCTGGGATGGCGGCGAGGCTGATCCCTTAATGGTCAGGAAGTCAGAGTGATCGCAAGGGCCTGGGTCCCACTGCTACCTTGGCAGGCACACCCTCAGTGAATTAAAGACCTCTCATTCAGCCCCACCTCTTAAGGGTCCCATCACCTTCATGTAGCACCATGCCAGGGGCCAGGACTTTGCCACATAGGCCTTTTGGGGACACTTAACCAAGCTGTAGCACCACCCACGGGAGATACAGCTTCAACAGATGAGTCTCTGGGGATACAGCATGCAGCCTATGATACAGCTTGAATGAGCAAATGTACCTCCCTTTGTCTTTCCTTCTTTTTACCTTTCTCCCCCTCTCCCAGCCTTTTCTCTTCCTACCCATCCATCTGTCCATCCATCCATCCATCCATCCATCCATCCATCCATCCATCCATCCATCTGTCCATTCATTCGTCCATCCATCCATCCATCCATCCATCCATCCATCCATCCATCCGTCCATTCATTCGTCCATCTGTCCATCCATCCATCTGTCCATCCGTCCATCCATCCGTCCATCCATCCATCTATTGGTCTGTCTATCTGTCTGTTTGTCTATCCATCCTACTGTCTGTCTGTCCGTACACCCATCTTTCTATCTGTCCATCCTCCATCCATCCGTCCATCTATTGGTCTGTCTATCTGTCCATCTGTCCATTTGTTTATCCATCCTTCTGTCTGTCCATCCATCCATCCATCCATCCATCCATCCATCCATCCATCCATCCATCCATCCATCCATCCCTCTCCTCTTGCTGTCTTCCTCTCCTCCTTCTCTCCCCTCATTCACCCATTCCTCTGTCACATCTTTTCTTTTTCCTACCTAGCATTCATCCCACCCAGGCCTCTGAGAGGGTCACTGAGATCCCAGAACTCCCACCCTGCACTTAGTACTGCTCAGGAGACAGCACAGTCTGCTCCTGGAGTCTTCACAGGGCAGACTTCTACACTTGCTGTATTTTCCATCCTTACCCTGCCTCAGTTGTTACGCAGACAAGCCTTGTTAAGTCACACCCTCCCAAACTTGCCCTCCACATTTGATTAAGAAAATCCAACTGGCCATGTTTTTGTAGGATGAGGAAATGAATAGAAAATTAATTTTATTTATACAGATAGGAATGATTAAACCCTCACAGCTGTCTAGATATTTTAAGCTGCAAAGGCCAGAATGTTCAGGGAGGATCCCCAAGGGGAGGCTGGCCAGGATGCCAGGTATGGGGAGGATCCCAGGGGGGCCCTGGCAGAAAGCTGGACAGCCCTTCCCACCTGCTCTGCCTCACCCCTCCCAGACCAGCTCCAGGAAACGCTCTCCAGAGCCTCATTTGCATGCGCCCCAGCTCATTTCCATATCCCGGGGCTCTGGGGGGGCGGCTGCTGCAGGGCTGGCTGACAGCAGCCCTTTTGTTTCCTAGTGCCATCCTGGGAATTACTCCTCCATCCTTCGAACTGGGAAAAAAAAAAAGAAGGCAAAAAGAAAGAAAGCGAGAAAAGAAAAGGCAAGGGGGAAACCCCTCAAGACAAAGAGACAGGCACCATCTGGGCGACAGGAAGGGCCGAAATGCCACTGTCTAGTGTTGGACCCTGGGGAAGCTGTGATGGAGGGACAGGGCTCAAGGTGGTGGGAGTGGCAAATCTGGGTGTTGTTGGGGCTGGCTCAGGTCCAGACCTCATCAGTTTCTTGCCTGCAGAGTCTTGGGCAGGTGATGGGGTTGAGGTGATGTGCCTCTGTTTCCCCCTCTGGGAAAGGGTGACTTTGCACCAGTGCCCTGGAGTTGCTTGGAGACCTGCTGGGGCTGTATGGACCCTAACTGGTGTGCAACCGCCCCTCTGTCCCTGCTGTCCTGCAATTTCTGCTGCATCCCTAGATGGAGAGGGCACCAAGAGCCTGAGCTGGTGGTGCTGCAGACACGCTTCCTGTTGGGGAGCAACCAGTGTCTTCTCCAACTCTGCCTGGGCCCTTCTCCTCACCAGGTAGGCTTCTGCAAGGTGGGAGGACTCAACCTCCCAGAGCTGGAGTGCCCCTTCCAGGGTACCTTCTGCTACCCCAAGTAGCCAACAGCAAAGCCAGCCTCCAGAGTGAAGTGTGGTGATGATGACAGGAACATTAGTAAGAGGTCTTGGTACTGGCTAAGCTGCACACCCCCTCTTATCCATCTTCTTGACACCAAAGCAGCAATGACTTTGGTGCCTTTCATCCAGATGGAAATACGGAGGACCAAACTCAGCCTCAGCCTGTGCTTCCTACAGGCTGTGAGGAGGACTTTGGCCATGGCTCCTGCCTATTGTCCTTCTGCGAGGGGGGACTTGAGCCACATCTCAGCCCATGGAGCAGCCCCTGGACCCCTGCAATACTTGGGTGTGAAGTTGTGCTTTGCCCAACAGAGCCCTGCTCCAGACAGATGGGCCCAGGGCTCCTTGACCAGAGTTGGAGCGTGCAGGTGTGTCTCCAGCCCATCAAAAGAACAGCGTCCCAAGGCAGGAACTGGAATACATCCGCGGGTTCAGCATGCGCAGGCAGAGCCCCGAGGCACTAGGAATGCTCAGCTATCTTCGGGATGCTCTCCCGGCCTGCCTTGGACCTGCGCCCTGGTCTCTCCGAGGGCCTAGGGAAGTGCTTGAAGCTCTTGACCTGGCCTGAGTCCTGCCCTGTGCCCTGGGGGTTTTAACTGTGTCCTGAGGTCGACACTGTGGTTTTAAATATAGCACGGTGCAAAGCCTTGTGCAACTCTGGGTGATTCATCTTTCTAACCTCGGCTCTGGGTTGGGGTCTGAGGGCCTTAGCACCTGTCTGGAATGAACAGGAGGTGGTCAGAGGGGTCAAGAGGTCCTCTTGGCTTCATTAGACTCCCCAAATGCCCCTCCTTTTTTGGTCACTCCTTGTGTCCGAGGGACTTGGGCCTCCCAGCCACTTGCCTGGCTTCTGGTCAGGTGAGGCACAAGGCACGACAGGGGCTCCTAGCTGGAAGCTGTGGGGTGTGAGACCCGGCTCGTCTCAGAGTTTCTGTGTGATCTGTAGCAACACTCTGGTTCCATGTGCCTCGACTTCCCCACTTGTCCATGGGGGCTTGTGTTTGTTCCCTGGTTGTCCCTAAAGGTGTTATGAAGATTAAATATTTGTGACCTGTGGCACTGATTTTCTTTTGCTCATGTGTTTCTCAGAAGCCCTGGCCCAGAAGACTTTTGCTGATAACCTGTTGCTGGGGAGAACTCTGGGGGCTTTGGCAGGGACCCTGGTGAGGCCTGGCAGGCCTGAGGAAGGTCGCTAGCAGGTGGAGGCCAGAGCAATGACACCTTCCCCGGGTGGCACATTTTGGAGCGTGCCCCAATCAAGGCCACACGGCTAGTGGCTATGAGGCATGGATGCTGGGGAGTGACCCAGGCCCCCACTGTGCAAGTCCAAGTGCATACATCCAGGGGCAAGGACTGAGGGATGGATGCCCAGGGGCACAGGTCACTGGGAGAAGCCTGCTGCTCCCAGGAGGCTGGATAGGCCACTATGGGGCCAGCTAGCCTTGGGGGCAGGGCCGATGAGAACCTGACACCCCAAACAACTGGTCTTGTCACTCCCAGGGGATTTAGTGAGTGGGTGGGTCACTGGTCAGGGACATGCTGTGCTGGGCAGCTGGGAGGTAGTGGACTTGGGACATTCTTTATGGGCCTGCCTGGGATAGGAAGATATGGTACATGTTAGGTGCCCTGTTAAGTGTTCAGTTGTTGTTTTTGTATTTATTTGTGTTTTGAGGCAGGGTCTCACTGTGCATTGCAGGCTGGCCTCGAACTTGCTAGGTAACCCAGGCTGGTGTCAAACTGAGGATCTTTGTGCCTCTGTACTGGGATTATAGGTGTGGGCCACCATACCTAATGCCACAAGTAGTTTTGAATGAATAAATAAATGCAAAAAGCTTGATTTCTCCACCTAAAACCTGGACCCATCTTCTATGGTTCAATGTAATTTCTTCCCATCATCTCAAGTCCAAATCCACACCTCTGGGGGCCACTTGTGTCCTCCCTTGGACTTGTGATTCACAGCTACTCATTTCCAGACTTGACAAGAAACCTCCATAAGGACCCTGAGCCTGTACTTGCTCTCTGCTCCTTCCCACCCCTCACCTCAGCCCCTGCATGAGCCTCCATGCTCCCTCTCCCTCCCACCCCTGCCCTGTGGCCTAGGCAGAGTGTGAGTGACTCTGTCAGCTCTCTGTGTCAAACCTGTGGCAGGGAGAATGTCACCCATAATACAGCTGCCCTCCTCACTCCCTTGGCCTCAGCTGTGACTCCACACCCTGCCCCTCCTGGGGTCATGGAGGCTGCTCTGCTGCAGGCCACCTGGAGTGGCTCCTCCTTCTGACCTGGGTCCTTCTATTCCATGTGTCTTGGTATCTGATGTTTTGCTTTTATTTTCTTTCAGGTTTTGCGGGTAACCTCTATCATACTATTAAGTTATATGAACATACGTGGGACAGGGTTGGGTTGTGGAAGGTGGAGGATATTGAATTGATTTGGGAGGAGAGGAGATGCATCCTTCCCCAGGGTGGGCTACTTGCCATGCATTTATCCATTCAACTGTCAGCTCTCTCTAATTTCCTTTCTCCATCCATCTCGACACATGTCTGCCCATCATCTGTTCACCTAGTTATCCACAGTCCATCATCTATCCATTCATACACCCATCCACATACCCATTCATTCATTCATGCACCATCATTCACCACAAGCTACTATTCACTATCTATCCATCCACTCATCCATCCACTCATCCATCCACTCATCCATCCATCCATCCACCCATCCATCCATCCATCCACCCACCCACCTATTCATCCACCCACCCACTCACCCATCCACTCATCCATCTACCCATCCACCCATCAATCCATCCATCCACCCACTTATCCACCCACCCACCCATCCACTTATCCATCCATCCATCCATCCATCCATCCATCCATCCATCCACCCACCCAACCACTCATCCACCCACCCAGTCATCTACCCACCCACCCATCTATCCTTCTGTCCATCCATCCACCCACCCATCCACTCATCTACCCACCCACTCTTCTACCCACCCACCCATCTACTCATGCAGCCATCCACCCAGCCACCCATTCACCCAATCCTTACTAAGCCCTTTTTACTTGATCTGGTAAAGCTGTATAGTTCTTCTGGATCTCAGCTTTTTTCTCTATAGAATGAGACTATCATATGTCCATTATGGGGCTGCCATGACCACCATAGGGGCCCACATGTAGACACTTGGCATGGAGGAGGGGCTCAGCCAACACCTCTCTTTAAAGCACTGGCATCAGCCCCCTGATTTGGGCATCAGGCACCAAGGTGCCTTTGCTGCTTTCACCTTCTGTCATTGGCAGGTGCCTCAGTCCAGTCACACTGTGCCCACAGAAGGGGAGGAGGAGCTGTGGCATGGGTGATGCCCAGCCCACAGGGGAGGCATAGGGAAGTTTGTCCCCGTGTCTGGGGTGGGACAGGCAGTGGTGCTAGGAGGGGTCAGAATCTGTGTGTGTGTGTGTGTGTGTGTGTGTGTGCGCACGCGCGCGTATGCGTGTGCATGCAGTGTCTTGTGCTCTCTTTCTCCTTCATTTCCTCTTTCTTTCTTCCCCTTTCCTCTTTCCCTTTGAAAGCTCAGCTCTCCCTCCTCCTCTTCCCTTTTTCTTTATCCCTCTGCTGGTCTCCCTTATCCTTCCCCTTCCTCTCTTTCCCTTTTTCTCCATCTCTGTCCCAATCCTTGAAGTGACCTGCTCCTGTAGGCTGGGTCCCCACTGTGGTGGTCCCCACTGTGGTGGTCCCTACGCAGCACACAAAGCAGCCTCCTTCAGGAGTCATCCTGGGCCACAGGGCTGGGCACAGACATGGAGAGCCACAGCTCTAGAGCGCCACCAGGTCAGCAGTTCTGAGGGCTCAGCCCTGAGCCCTCACAGGCTTATGGCCTTGGAGCACAAGAGAACATTGGGGTTGCAGCAGTTGAGCTTCAGAGCTGGGGAACCCTTGGGGCAGGCTCTGCAAGGGCTCAATCTCCTATTCCTGGACAGCCACCTTCTCCTAACCCATCTTCATTGAGTAGCTATAGTATTCCAGGTGCTTTCTAAACTACTTGGAACAAACCCATGGACTCAGCAAACAAAAACTCATACCTTCAGCTAGGTGCAGTGGTGCCCCCCTGTAATCCCAGTATCTGGGAGGCTGAGGTAGGAGGACTGCAAATTGGAGCCCGGCCTGGGCAATGTAGGAACTTAGTGAGACCTTGTCTCAAAATAAATTTTTTTTTAAGCAAAAAAATTTAAAAAGGGGTGGGAATGCATCTCAATGCAGAGACCTTGGGTTCAACTTCCAGTAACACACACACACACACACACACACACACACACACACACCCTGCTTTCTGGACTTTGCCCAGGAGGAGATTGAGTCATACACAATCATCTAATATGGCAGTGAGAGGTGATCGCTGCTGGTTTTGGCGTTACTGGCCCCCAATCATACTATCTACTTAATGTATTTCTTTAGGCTGACCTCTATTACACATACACAAATGTGTAAAGGAAATACTGTATGTTGCTGGAAATAACACAAACTCACTAGCAGTGTCTTTAAGCAGAGGTCTTTTTGAAAACAAGGACAATGACACACAATGCTGTAAGGAGAAAGGCAGCTTGGTGCCCTTCTTAGCCTTCTGGTTTTCGAGGAGAAAACCAAACTTTGCTGTTACGTCTTTTGTCAAGATGTCCCCCTAAACCTTTCAAGTTCAGAGGTGGGGCTTTTTCAGAGTGGCTGGATACAGAGTGCGTGCTGCTGGGATCAAGGGTGTGACGCTGGGATTGATTCACGGTGTGACGGTAGGCCTACACGTGCCCCACCCTGAGTGTGAGTGGCACCCACCCCAAGGGTAGGTAGCCTGATAGGCTATAAGGGACAGAAAAGGTTCATCCTTGGTGCTTGCTGCATGGCTGCCTTCCGCCTGCTATGAAGTGTTTCTCCTCTTCAACGCCCCTCTGCCAGGCCACCCGGCCTTGGAACCAGTCAACTTCTGACTGAAACCTCTATAGGCTGTCCTGTGAGCCAAAACAGGATAGAAAGGAAAAGGATATTATTTAAATAATCCTCTCCTGTGCATCACTGAAATCCTCTGTCCCAGGCCCCAGGCTTCTCTCATGTTCCAAGGCCTGTATTAGCTGTGTATGTTGAGAAAACTCACGGTTTCACTCTGAGCCTCTGTCATCTCTGTGGAAACAGGGATGGACAGCTGTTCTAGGCAGCTGGGGGAAGGTTCCCAACCCCGGCCCAGGCACCCACATCCTCTCACCTGCTCCTCCTGACCCCCCCGCCCCGGGTGCCCAGCAGGACAGCTGTGACCCACTCCTGGCTGAAGAATTTCATACCATGGAGATCTAGGGCCTACCATTTTCCTGCAGGGAAATTGGGCCAAGATCTCCACGCATTTTATGATTTCCTGCATGCTCAGTGGACCAGGCAGGGGGCCACAGGTGGAAGTGGGCATGTGTTCCAGCTGACAAACTCCCATATCTTCATTCCCTGCAGGAACATCTGGGACATGCAGATCCCAGGAGGCAATAAGCCAGGTGACTGAGGGACAGGGCATGAAAAGCAGTGTCCAGGGCTGACAGCAGGGAGTTGGGGGAGAGGTGTGTGCAGAAACCCAGGGAAGGGGAGGGGCCACTCTAGGGAGCAGCTGTTGACCCTGAGGGCCAGGGTTTGGGGCCTGGAGTGTTGGGGGAGGGGACAGTGTCTACAAAGAGGACAGGGCTCGGTGTGGACAGAAGAAGGGGATGAGGAAGCTGCTGTGGGCAGAAGAGAAGAGGGGCTTGGGTGGAGTGAAGGGGACTCAACTGGAAGAAATAATGGGGTACAATCCGCAGGACCCAGGCTGGGGCCATGGGCATCTGCTTTGGTGTATACAAGTGGGATGGGGGCCTTGAACACAGTCTACAAGACAGACTGTGATGAACCACAATAGGCACCTATAATCCCAGCACTCTGGGAGGCTGAGGCAGATGGGTCTGAGTGGATCCAGTCTTGGCAACTTAATGAAACCTTGTCTGTCTGAGTGAATTTTTAAAAGGACCTGGAGAGGTAGCTCAGTAATAGGACATTCCTGGGTTTGATCCCCATGATGGCAAATAAAATGGGAAAAGCAAAAGAACCACGACTGTGCTGGCTTTGTATTTCTTGGCTTCCTCAGCTCAGAGAGGACAAACCTCTTCCATACCAGACAGGCATCTGCACTGCACCCTGGAGATGGGAACCCCTGAACCCCTGCAGGTGGAGGGCACTGTCTTGGTTACCATCTTTTACTGAGACAAAATAGCGGACATGCAAAGTGAAGGAAGGAAAGGTTTACTTAGCTCACAGTTTGTGGAGGTTTCAGTCCATACTCAGCTGGCTCCAAAGCAGGGTGGCACATGGCAGAAGGCAGCAGCTCAAGGCAAGGAAGACAGCAGAAGCACCCCAAGTGAGCGCAAGGGAGAGCGAGCGAGCCTCTTTCCTTCCCTTGTGTTGTCTGGAGGCTGCCAGTCGCAGGGCCAGTGCAGCACTCACACCCATTGTCCCAGCCCTGGACCATGAATCTGTCACAAACTCTAGAAGCCCAGCCTATGATGGCATGAGGCTTTCGTGGGGATATTTAGATGTGAACCATAACAGCGCCGTAGGGTAGAAGCCGGGGAGAAGGCGGCCTTTGCGCTGGCTCTCCAGCCAACTCTCGCCTTTCATGTAGGGGTTTATGTGGTGCTATGTTTGTATAGGGCAGTCTTTCAATTTCGCCCACCATGCTAAGTCCCTTTGTCATTCAATGTTTTCTTTCTTCATTGCTGCAGAAGGAGCCCAGGGTCTTGCACCTGCTAGGCAAGTGCTTCATGCGCGAACTGCAACTCCAGCTTTTCAGTTTTATATTTGTTTGTTGAGACTAGGTCACACTAAATAGCCCTGGCTGGCCTTAAGCTACCGGAGAGTCAGTCACATGGGGCTTCCATTCAATACCCATTCCTCTAGAGTTCGCTATGTTCTGGGCACTAGGGTGGCAGCTCAGATCTAATCCAACCAGTATCCCACCTCAACCTCATGCCACTTACATCTTAGTAGGAAGAAGACCAGAGACCAAGGAAGCAGGGGACAGCAGGCAACATGTCAGGGAATGACAGGAAGAGTAAAGCCGAGTAGACTGAGGAACGGGGGCCACACCCCCAAATGACCTGCCACCTCAGATCGCTTCCTGCCGTCTCCTCCGGGGCTCTCATGGTTCCTGCCCACGCATGCATGCACCCAGGGGAAGCATGGTGTGGCTCGGCCTGTTCTGCAGCTTCCTGCACACGCAAACACCCCATATGTAGATTCTGTGATTGCGTTTTTGGCTCGATGTCCCATTTTGAGACTGATCCTTGTTGATACGTGACGCTCCAGCTGACACGCTGTCACCACGACGGACCATCCCTCGGTATGAATGTGTCACTACGCATTCAGTCATCTTGCTCATGATGGACATGTAGGCTGCTTCCAATTTTTTTTTTCTTCTTACCACCCAGGCTGTAAGGGCTTTATCTCACCAGCCGATACCCCGGTCTCCTGTGTTCCCTAGAAGAAAAGCACCTGGTGACAGAAAGCCAGCCCTCCATGTCTCAAAGCTCACTGTGCCCTACAGTGACCATGAAGACAACGGCAGACACAGCTCTTGGGTGAGGAGTGCAGCTCCCTCTAGGATCACTCTGTGCCCTGAGCTCTGCCCTTCTGACTCATCCTCGTAATCTAAGAGGCAGAACCAGCCTGCTCTCCCGAGTCAGAGGCAGGCTAAGACCAGAGAGGCAGAGGAGCCTCCCCAAGGTCACTCAGCTGGGAGACTCAGCGAGCACAGCCATGGCTCTGCCTGGCCCACCCTCCCCTCTGCCCTGGTCACCCAGAGTAACCTCAGTCATGGCTCTGGGAACCCCCAGCTCGGTCCTGCTTCTGAGCATCCTCGCCAGCCCCAGCCTCTCTGCCCAGAGTGGCTTTCCTGTCTCATATTGCCTCTCAGGACCCTCTCCAGTCCTTTTCCCTTCCTTCCAAGCATTCATTACTTATAATTAATCTATCCTTTGGGCAATGGCCTAGTGTCTGTGGTTCCATCAGAGCAGGTGCTTGGCTTTGTTTTTTTCTCCCTGAGTAGCACTCAGCACTGCGCTGCGCATGAGAGGGTTGATCAAAAAAACACACTGAACGTTTACATTGAAAATCATCCGTGACAACAAAAGACACACGGCCATTCAAATACTCCAAATGCTCAGAATCGCCCTCCTTCTCCTGCAAACACTCTTTTCCCCTTGCTTTGGCCACTTTCTGAAGCAGTTCTGGCAGTCTTGCTTCATGAGTGTCTTTAGCTGTTCTGGCTGCCTCAGTGTTCTCCATCAATTTGGAACATTTATCTGTCATGGTCATTCTGACTTTGGGGAAGAGACAGAAGCCTCGCAGTGCCAGACCCGGGGAATGAGGTGCATGAGGCTACCCTATAGTATTTTTATTTGACAGAAATTTCCATAAATGTTTGATTAATGAAGGGTGGTCAAAGGCTACTGTGAACGTTTAAAACATTTATCACAGTAAAAGACATTGCTATTCATCCCCTTCCAGACACTCCAAATAGCCCCGCTTGCTTCCAGCCTGCTCAGCTCGATGGTGTACCACATGTGCGATGTGGCTTCCATTGGAATACACTTTAAAAACTTAAACATTCACCGTATCTTTCCATCATCCCTCGTGGTGCATGCTTTGACAGAGCCCTGCGCTAGGCCCCGGGCTTCAGTGCTTTGCAGATAAACTCTCCTTTCCTCTTCACAGTGATCTCCTTGGGGCTTGACCTTCATTTTACAGGCAAAGGGGAGAAGGCATCTCAGAGACACCAGGTAACTTACCCAAGGTCACACAGCAAGGTCAAACAGAGAAGGGATTTGCAACCAGATCTGCCCCACCGCAGGTCACCACGCCTCTCCCTGTCTGCCCAGAAACATGAGCATAACAGAATTTATATATGAGAGATTGGAGAGGACACCTTTTTTCACAAATGGGAAACTGAGGCACAGGAGGGTCCAGGACTCATCCAGGCCCCCCAGGGGTTGGCAGCAGGCAAGACCAAGCTCCCATCATCTCCTGGACACCCAGGATGGTGTGTTCTGGCACCCACCACCCCTTCCAAATGAGAGTGATGTGGATTTCATCTCTGTTGAACGAGGACTGGTGGCTGAGGACGTGGCTGAGAAGGCCCAGCCGGGAAGGAGAAGTGCCTGTCACTGCACTGGCCTGCAGGAGCCATTATTCGGGTCATCAGCTGCTGTGGGGGTGGGGCTGGACACTGCAGCAGGGGACAGGACGGTCAGCTGGCTGGGCCACAGGGGGCCCCGGGGCCCTGGGAGCTGTCACTGATGACTGATGGATGGGGACAGCTTCCAGTCGCCAGCCATCCCGGCCACGAGCCTACAGCCACCCTTTTGGCCTCCCACGCTGGCCTCCTGCCCAGCGCCTGGCTTTGAACGTCCGCAAGGCCTTTTGTTTCCCCAGCAGGGGCCAGGGACAGCGCAGAGGGGCCCCTTTCCAGGAAGGAACTGCCTGCTGGGGCTCCCTGCCCCCACCCCCTGCATTAGTCTAATTACCTGTGGGCAGGAGGGGTGGCCAGGGGGCCTGCTGGGCCTTTTGGAATCTGACAGGGGAGGGGTAGGGAAGGGAGGCCAGAAAACACTCCACTTCCAGCCTGCAGAGAGGGTGGGAACAGGGGCCTGCTACTTCCGATCAAGTGTTGGTGACCTAGGCTCTGAGAGGGAAGTAGCCTTGCTCCAGGTAGCATAGCAAATCAGAAGTAGGCAGGGCTTGGGCTGGACCTGGGGGTGTTAAGGCAGATGGGGAACTGGCGTGTGTTAGCTGTTTTGCACTTTCTGATGCCTGCTGACCTACTCCCACAGGCAGACCTGTTTCTGGTGACCCTTGCTTCCTAGCTGTGCATGCTAGGTGGATTAATTTGCTCTCTGAGCCCCAGTTCCTTCTGACACAGGACATACTTAGCTATCGAGAATCTCCTGTATTCATCCATCTGTCCATCTCTACCCGCAAAGTGCTCACCATCAAGGCCAACGCGTAGAGGAGCCAGCTGGGCTCAGTGTGTGCTAAGAGCTGTGGTGGCAGGCAGAGGCAGCAGGGTCCACAGGGCACAGGGAGGGCCTCCCAGAAAAGACACAACACCTGAGGGTTTTAGCTAGAGAGATTTGCATACATTTCGGGACTATCTTCCTGGCTGTGAGTATTCTGTGGAGGAGTGGAAGCAGAGGCATGATGTCTACTGCAATGGTCCAAGCACGCAAAAGCAATCGGAGCTGAGCTGGGCCTTGGTGCCCGTATCCTCACACAGGCTGGGCTGGGTGCCGTGGGCCTCTGCTTATTGCCACGGCCACAGACTGGCAGTACCTTAAAAACTAAATATAGACTTATCATACGACCCAGGTCCCCATCCAAGGGATTGTAAACAGGGACTCAAGCAAACACTTGCGCCTTCACTCGGCTCCTTCTCAGAGCAGCCAAAGACTGAAAGCGGCCCAGGCAGCCTTCTGTCCAGGGGTGAGTGGACTAAAGAAGCCTGGTACATCCTTACACAAGGTCCAGGTCAACAGAGAGAAGGACAGAAGTCCTGTTACATCACTGTTTGGAAGCCTCCCTGAACCTCCGGGCTGCATGACATCACACTGCCACTCTGTGACAGGAAACAGCCAGTTCACAGGGACAGAAGAGAAGGGTCTTCGTAGGGGCCCCGGGAGGGGGAATGGAAACTTATGGCATAATCTATGGCTGCAGAGTTTCTTTTCGGGGTGATGAAAGAGTTTCGTGTGAAGCTACAAATGCATTTAATGTCACTGAATTGTCCACTTGAAATGTTTGAAATGGCAAGTTTTATGTTACATTTATTTTATCACAATTTAAAAGCTCAATCATAGACCCTACCCAAAACTCCTCCCTTGAGTTTACACCTTCAATGGGCAAATTAGACATTGTGTGAGTTATATCCCAATAAAGTTATTTTAAAAGACAAGTTGGATGAAGCCCTGGAGGGTGTCCCGAGGCCCTCAGTACAATAGAAGGGAAGTTCTCTCAGGGGACGCCAAGGCCACAAGCTGGCCAGCTGAGCAAATGGTGGTGGCTGGCCCACTCTTCCCTGTGGGTGCACACATTTTCCCAGGGCCTTAGGGGAGAGTCCAGCGCTATTCCTACGCTGATTTGCTGTGTGCCTGTTGGAAGCAACTTGAGGCTTGGTTTCTGCATCTATGTTTGGACTGTTCAGTGAGGGCCGATGGTGTGCCACGCCTGGGGTCAGAGCTAGCTCTGAATTCTCTTTCAGTCTCCTCATATTATGAGGAGGAGACTTAGGCTCAGAGAGGGTGAGAGGGAGTGTGGGAGGGCGGCCCAGGGCTCCCCTTTCCTCATCTTCTGCTGGCCTGAGCGCCTGCTGGCCAGCCCATATTGCCGCTGTGTCCATGGACTAGAGTTGGAGTTGGTCATGGTTTCTGTTCCTCCCACAAATGATCTCCATGTGTCAGGGATTGGGTTTCCCCTCGCCTGGCGCTGTCCCTCCCGGGACCCGGGTGCCCCATGGCCTGATCCCTCCCCAGCAGCCCCTGGCTCGGCTGACCCGCGAGGCCCGACAGGAGGGGCCTGGGCATCTGGTTTAGCCATCAGCACTGGGGCTTGTTTCAGTTTTAATGACCCGTGGAGCCCCGGGGGGGGGGGGGGGGGGAAAGGGGGGGGGGGGGGGGGGGGGGGGGGAGAGAGAGAGAGAGAGAGAGAGAGAGAGAGAGAGAGAGAGAGAGAGAGAGCAAAACGGCAGACAGGAGCAGTGAGGCAGCAGGGGGTGGGGAGCCCGGCCTGAGCAAACAAACCCGGAGCAGTGCTGTGCTGGGGAGCCTGGCTAGAGCATGCATCCAAATCACACACACACATACATGCACTGACACACGCATACACACATATACCTGGGGAAAGGCTGCCTTTCACACACCTAGCTGCAGAAGGCTCTACTCTGTGTGCTCTGCGCTGTATACTACAGGCTTTTGCAGAGGCTGTTCCCCCTCCCACAATGCTCTTCCAGCTCTCCCTGCAGAAGACCCTCCTGTGCTTCCAAAGCCCCAACTTGCCAGGAGCCTGACCCCGTTCCTTACCCTGTGCCATGGCCTCCCTCCCTCCCTCCCTCCCTTGGACCCCAGGGGACTCCGCCTGTTGGGGGGCTCAGCCCATGTTCCCATGCTCTGCTATCCTTGCCCGCTGCCCCCAGTCTTCCAGCGCTCTTGTGGGTGAAAGCAAGGCACAGCTTTCTCCCAACAACTCCATGGTGACTGCACCCATTGTGAGGCGAGGCTGAGGGAAGAGAGGTTCAGAGAGGCTTAGCAATGAGCTGCTCCCCCTTCTGCTGTTGAGAAGGGCTGGTCTGGGGGGCAGATGCAACTCAGTGCCTCCTTGTTGTCATTTGGGCAACATTGCCTGACTTCCAAGGCCTTATTTTGTCCCTGGCCCTCTGGATGACCTTGGGTGTCTCTAGCTTATTCCTGGGCTTCAGTTTCCCAGGGAAGAGCCTTTCTGCTCTCTTGAAGTTATGTCCATGCGGGGTTGCAGAGCAGGTAGAGAGCGGTGTTCCCACTGCTAAGAGGGGGAAACTGAAGCCCAGAAGGGCTGGCAGTCTCTCTAGGGAGCCACAGCCCGAGCCAGGACAGGGCATGGCTTTTGGTTTCCAGGCCTGGCTCTATCTTTGAGTCTCAATTGCCTTCTCCCTCCTGGTGGTGGGGAGCTGGGTTGTTACGTGTCTCACCAGCCCCCCATGGATCCCTGCTTCAGGTGGGGCACTTGGGGAGCCGTGAGCGCCGGAAGGGCTTGGCGAGGTGGCTAGGCAGGGGAAGCCTCGCTGTAGCCTTGTATCCCTCTGCCTGCTTCCAGGGGCCAGCAGCTGGGCTTCCTCTGTCCCGTGGGCATGTCACCAACCGGGTGAGGATAAAGACTTGCTGCTGACTAGATCCATCAGCACATAGAGGAACTGGCACGTGCAAGAACAGGTAATTGCTGGCTGCTGCCAAGGGATGTGTGAACACTTCTCATTTTTCCCTGGCTTGGCACGGCACAGCCCTCTGCATCGCTGTGACAGTGGCCTCGGGCCTCTCCCAACCTCAGTTTCTGTGTCTGTGAAATGGGGACAGTGCCTGCAGTGCCTGCAGCCTGAGGCTGCTTTGCAACCCTAGAGCCTCAAGCTGTTCGGTGGCACCAGATGCAGGTCTGCTCACATATCCCCTGGCCTCTCTGCTCATGTGTGACAGGGTGAGTGGAGGACAGTGTTGGATTTCCACCCCTGCCTTCTCTGCCTGTCTGCAAGCAGCTCAAGCTGATCCTCCATCCAGACTGAAAATACCTGCACAAATCCTCTTGTAAAGCCGAGCTCCTCCCTTGGTGCTCCCAGGGACACACCAGTGGCTAAAATAAGGCCTGAGGTCAGCCATAAGTGACCCGGGCTGCCATCAATTCTGCTGCCCCCAGAGCTCCTGGCATAGATGTACTCTGAATGGTAGTGGCAGCCACTGCTATCACCAGCCTCTGTGATGGCACAGGGCCCCGGGGGGCAGAGTCAGAATCAGAGTGGGCTGAGGGACAGTTCTCTCCACTTCCCTTTGCCGGCCACCTGCCCTGACGCCCATGGGACTCAGCTTCCAGTTGGCTCTGCGACTGGCTGTGCTCCGCCAGACCTTGGCCTCCTGTTCCTGAGGTGCCTGACTGCGGTTGGAAGACTCTGGGTACCACTGCCCCATTCCATCCCTGACGTGACATCTCCCCTGGAATCTGAACCTAGGTGTCTTCCCTGGAATCCTGCAGGCACTGAGATCAGCTGGTGGCCGAGGCCTGTTATCGAGGGCCGAGCAGGTGGAGGGCCGCACTCGCAGGCCGGCTGCCTGGTTTATATTTTTAACACCCAGCTCTCGGGCGGTGACAAGGTGTCTGCTAAGTGAGGTAATAGGCAATTGAGTGGGTTCCGCTTTGCCGAGGGCTCTCATAAATCACGTCTGTCAGGGGCTCGTGTCGCCGTCCAGGGCAGCGGCCGCGTGTCGGCAATTAGCCAGCCCATGCCCCATAGCTGGACCGCAGCCCGCGAGCCCATGCTGCCACCCCGGTCGGCCCGGGAGGTGTCAGCCCTGCTCTGCCCCCACCTGCGCAGTCAGCCTGCCTGGGCTCAGATGGAGAAGGAGGGGGTGACACAGTGAGGGACCAGAGGCCCCAGTGCTGGTATCAGGCATCTTCTCTGTGGGTCTCAGTTTTTTGCATCTAGAAAATGGATGCTTTAGTTGACACCTGCCGGAAGAGCCATGCACAGGGCAGAGATGCCAGGGAGCAGAGATTCCTCAGCTTAAGGAAGCAGTGGGAAGTGGTGGGCAGGGAAGGTGGTGACAGGCAGACATTGTAGATGCCCAGTGCCAAGATGCCCTGAGCACTCTACCCACTCCTCTCCACACTGCCCTCCCCTGCCTCTCTTGCTTCATGGTTTTTTTTTTTTTTTTTAAAACACATCCATGGCAGCAACTGAGGCACAGTGTGAATCCTACCAGAACCGCAGTCCTATGAGAGGTGGGCCTTTTCATCCACGTTTTACAGGTGAGAATACTGGGAAACTGTTAAATTAGCTGGTAAGACGAGCCGCCTGCTGCTCTCCAACCGAGGCCCTCTCCTGGGACCTGTGCCATGACCACAGCTGGCTGGCAGTGTGGCGGCAGCTCACAGAGGGAGGGGTGGCCTGCTAGGGACCCATGGACTGGGTCCCATTCGATTCACAAACTCCTCTGTGCTGGCCGCTGACCACGTGAAGCTCAGCCCCAAAGGACGCAGGCCCCTCGGGGCTCTAAATCCCTTTCCATCAGCCAGGCAGTAGTCTCCTTCAAGCCCCTCCCCCTTTTCCTAGTACAATGGCTTGAACCCAAGGCCTTTTCAATGAACTACACCCCAGTCATTTTTAACTTTTTTTTTTTTTTTTTTTTTTTGACATAGGGGCTCATTAAGTCTCTGAATTTCCCAGCCTGAACTGCCTCAGTCTCCCAGAGTGCTGGGTGGCAAGAGTGTCCACCAGGCTTGGCTAGGAACTAGTTTTTACCTGATCTTGTCCTCTCCACTCACAGCTCAGCCCCAGTGTGACGCTCGGTGTCGCTGCCTTGCTCTGCTCATCCGTGCAATGGGTCAGCAGGGCCCTAGGGGGTTGATGTAAAGGGCTGAGGCTCCTTGGGGCACTGCCACTGCAGGGTTTTTTTCTTTTCTTCTCATCACAGCCATTTGTTTTTCTACATTTAAGCTCCTGCAGGCCTGACTCAGGGCTGGGGCAGGGAAGCTCCCACAGGGGTGGCATGGCTGGAGGTCTCTGCGGAGTATCTCGGTTACTCTTTTTGCTGAGACGAAATACCTGACACCCCAAATCAAGGAAGGAAAAAGGCTTATTTAATTTAGCTCACAGTTCGTGGTGGTTTCAGTCCATACTCGGCTGGCTCCAGGGCCGAGTGGCACATGGCAGAGGGCAGGAGTTCATGGCGGCAGAAAACAGTAAAACAGAAAAAGCCAAAAGGGAACAGCAGAAGTGGAGACGCAAGCCTCTTGCCCTTCCTCATATTGCATTCAGGCTATCCACCCCAGGGAGGGTGTAGCGCTCACAGCCATAATCCCATGCCCCATGACCACATGAAGCTTTGGCGGGACATCTAGACATAAACCTTAACATGGGGGGAGCAGCGCTTTTTGACCTGGGGTTCCCAAGATGGGAAGCGAAGCCTCATCTTTGCTAGAGGGAGAAATGTGCTCCATAGACAGATACGCACACGCACAGGCTCAGAGCATCTCACCTGCTGAGTGCAGGCGTGCAGCACGGTGCCCTGGCCCAGGGGCCTCTGCCTTCCCATAGCGTGTCCCCTGATGCCTGCACGACTGTGTACAGAGCCTTGTTTTCATCTTGGTTCATGCTCAGGAGCTGGGTGTGGTAACCTGTGCTTCCCTAGAACTAGGGAGGCTGAGGCAGGAGGAGTGAGAGTTCTAGGCCAGACTGGACCCCAGAGTAAGACCTGGTCTCCAAAAACCAAAAACCCAAAGCAGAAACAACAAAACCACACACAGGGCATCCCACACCTCCATCCCTTGTAAAAACCCTAGCCCTGTTTCCTGGAGCAGGAGGTGGTGAGGTGGGGTCTCAGAGACAAATGGTGAGGTCAAGCAAGGCTGAGGGGGCTCCTTTCCCTGCCCTGGGCCCCTGGTGATTTCCTAGATAGCATCCATGCTTTGGTCGCCAGCAGCCCCCTCCGTGTCTCCTGCCAGGCTGCCCAACCTTTGTGATAGGGGCAGGGCAAGGGGGAGGTCCTGAGAGGGGGCTCTTCAAGGGCGCCCTGGCTTTGCCTCTGCCCTGCTGCATTCAGGCCCCAACAGCTCTGCCCTGCCCTGGCCAGAGGGGACAATATGGTGTTTATAGGGATGAAGTATGCTCCAGCTGGCAGACACTTGCTTCAGCAGGACAGAGCTTCCTGGCTTTTCCTGCCTCTGGTGGGACCAACCCTGGAAGGCCAGCCTCTAGGCCCCTGCTGGGCCCACCCAGCCAGGCCTCTGTCCTGCGACTCCATCCACAGGCAGCTCCAGGCTGGGGGCAGGGCAGAGGCCAGAACTGCCATCTGCATGGGCTGTGTTGGCTTTGTCCCCTCCCTGGGGGTCACCAGGGGCCAGGGTCGATGCGGGGCCCAGCTGCCTGGCGGCGCCCCACAATGCGGGCCTGGCCTGGGGCTAACTGATTACACAGGGGCATCTGCAAGGGCCCAGGTGGTAGGGCCCAGGCAGCCTCTGGCTCCCCCAAGGCACAGCCTGGCTGGGGACAGGAGAGCAGGAGAGAAAGGAGGCACAGGGTGGGGCATCTGTGAGTCCCAATTAAGCCAGGAGTGGCACAGTCTGGGCTGCCCCTAATTTAGTTTGGGATAATGAACCAGGAAAATTGGCTCCTGTCTGAGCAGAGCTGCAGCCCCATCTGGGCTGGGCCAAGGGAATAGCTCTTCAGTCCCGGCCTAGTGGATGGGGCCGGGGCAGGGAGCAGGCCACTCTGGGGACACTGTTCTCTGCAGGGTATAATCTCCTCTCTGCTGCATTCCTGATGGCCTCTGTCTGGCGGAGGTGCATTCAGTTTTGCCCCAGTACAACTAAAGACACTTATGAAAGAGGACTCCCAGAACTGCTTCAGAAAGCTGCGAGACCCACGGGATAAGGGGGGTTAATGGCAATGCATTTTTTACTGTGACTGATTTTTAAAATTGAAGCATTCTCTGTATTTTCTCATCATACTTCACAGTTACTCTGAATAACTATTTGTTCTGTATTTTATCTGGAAACTCTACCTCCCATTCCTAAAGTCCTTGGGGGACTCTAGAGATAGAAAACCTTGAGGATCCAGTCAGAACTGGATCAAATTGAATTTGTCACTTTTTTTTCTGTGTGCAGACAGAACCCTCCCAGTCACCACTGTCACCCTGCACCCTGCGCACAGGGTGTCCACATCCTAGTCCCTGGAATCCGTAATGCTATTTTACGTAGGAGAAAAGGATTTGAAGGTATGACTCTTGAAACAGGGATAGTATTCTGGATTATCTAGGTGGGTCAGCATCATCTCCAGGTCCTTCTAAGAGGAAGGCAAGAGGTCAGAGACAGAGATGTGACTTTGGAAACAGAGGCTGGAGCCATGTGTTCTAAGGATAGAAGAAGAGACCATGAGCCAAGGAATACGGGCAGCTTCTGGAAGCCGGAAGACTTCAGTGTATTCCTTAAACTTCTGCTACTGTAACAATGTACCTGAGCCTTAGTGACTTTAGAAAGAAAAGAGGTTTCTATAGCTCCCAGTTCTGGAAGGTCAGATGTGGGGTGCTTGCGTCATCTCATCAACTTACTGTGGCAGAGGGCGCCATAGTCAACATACTGGAGCAGGGATCACATGGCCAGATAGAAGGGCTTAGAGCCCAGGGTGTAGCCAGTCTTGCTCCTTCTTTTGAGAGCCTCTTGAGTCCCCTGAGCACCACCTTAGTCCCTCTGAGGGCGACACCTGTGGCCTCAGGATCTCCCAGCAGGCTGCCTCACTTCTTTCTGTAGCCACATTGAAAACCCAGCTCCCAACACAGGAACTCCCGAGGGACAGACTCAAACCATAGTTGACCCACCTCAGTGAAGACGCAATTCTCTCTGGAGCCCTTAAGAGGGGTGAAATCCTGCCAACACCTTGCCCCTTCCCATAAGGCACGTGTTGAAGCTCCAGCTTCCAGAACTGGAAGGTTAATCCGCGTTGGTACAGTCTCGAGCTGCAGGGTTGATAGGGATTTGCTAGAGCAGTCCCAAGCAGCGGGTACCACGGTGGGCTTGGCATTGCTCAGAGGCTCAGGGTGTCCCCGTGGCCTCTCTCCAGGCTGTCCTGCTTGTCCCACAGAACTGCTACAAGGCTTCTCTAGGAGTTGTCCACAGTCCCCCTGAGCTGTGTCTATCAAATCTCACTGGGGTCCTGAAGTCCCCGTTGCAACCTCCAGGCAAGAGTATTCGCAGATATGTGAAGGGACCCAGGGACCCCGCTGCCTCTGGGTCCAGATGCTGGGACCAGCTGCAGGCCATGGGGCTTGGGTCCCTCCCAAAGCTGCTCTCGGACACCAGTGTCTCAATGGAGCCCCATAACTGCCAGTTTCCAGTGGTGTGGCTATGGCTAAAGGTGTCAGCCCCTGGCCTCCATTTCCCCAGTGGGGCCCAAGGTGCACCCACCTCTTGGGGCCCTTGTGAGGCTGGTGTCAAAACATTCAGGGCCTCCATGAGTGGGCAGTACCATGAAGCAATCAGCACATATAGTTCTGATTGACACCGTGAGGGCCCATTTCACAGATAGGGGAATCAGTCTCAGGGGATTACATACTGCGTGTTGCATTGTGGGAATCTGGCAGACCCTGGACAGGACCCAGAACAGCCTGATCTAGCCTACTCCCTTCTTGTGTGATCTGCTGCTCCCCTTTGCTGTTGGTCTGGGGGCTCCGAAGAGCATTTTAAACCTTTGGGGTGCAAGTTTATCAGAAGCAAAAAGGACGATGGTCTGTTGCATTGCACAGAAGGGCATGGCTCTGAGGGGCTGGTACACAGACAGCGAAGACATGGGCCTCAGGTGGCCGCGGACTCTACTGGTAGAACTTGCATTCTGCTGAGGAGCAGCGCTGCTCTCAGTGCCTGGCATCCTCTTCGGGAACAACTTCAGAGCCAGGGAACTGACTGGCTGGGCTCAGGCTCAGTGCTGTATAAAGCTTCAGCAAAAGGATGTTCACTGAAGCAAACAGAAGTAACCTAGCTGCCCAACCGTAGGGGATTTGTTACATGATGCACATCCACATAATGGGATATCATATGACCAGCCTGTTAACAGAAGGTAGTGGAAGAGCGTCAGTTCTCTAGGGTCAATTTACTCATCCATTTGTTTTTTCACTGTTGTAGCTCCAGGATCTAGGACACTTCTTGAGATTCAGTAGATTCTCAATAAAAATGTCTTGGTGGATGAGTAAATGCCTACCAGAGTTGAATTAAAATGACAAGCTTGGTGATTTCCAGACTTGCTGGTTTTAGGTGGTTTTCTTTCAGTTTTTTTTTTTTCTTTCAGAAAAGTCTTTCACACTTTTCAGTTATGGATATTTCCCCTAAAATTTGTGTAATAAATGGGTTATACCAGAAATAAGCCCACAATGTGAGCAATTTCTTTTTGAAACAGTGAGCTTATCCATGGTGATGCAGTCCCTGAGCCCTTTTGAAGAAAACTTTATTAGGCAGAGTCAGAGTCTTGCGGTTCTGAGACCCCACTTACTGAGAGAGGCACTGGGGGCCACACAGGCTCTGTGGGTCCATGCAGCCTGGCTCTGGAGTTTGCCTGTGAGCTGTCGCAAAGCTCCAGGACCAAGATATCAAGGCTGGAATTTGCATCCACAACAGAGAAGGAGATGTTCCCTTGCTTCTCTGTGGATATCCGGGACTCTGCACATGGAGCAGCCTGGCCACTCCCAGCCACACACCATTGTCTCGATGGGCAGACTGAGGGATGGGGTGGACCTGGTCTGGGTGGCCCGCTATCCTCCAGGGTCCTCAGGATCCACTGAAGGATGTGCTGGGCCTGTGATGCTGTTGATCCTGCTAGGGGCTGACGGGCTTTGTTAAGAAGCAGACAGACCAGCAGATGCAGGACCCAACAGTGGGCAGAGGAGTTTCAGACATCAGGACACAAAGGGGAAGGGAGGTGGAGAGGTTTGTGTGTTGTGGGGGACAGAGGGAAGCACCCCACTCCTACCCAGTGTGGGAAGGAGACTTTCTTCATTTATGATAAAATCCATGAGATCAGACTCTCCAGAAGTTGTTAAAATAAGAAGAAAATCTTGGCATTCTTGGCATTCTTTTGTTCTTCTATGCATTTTTCTCCTTCCTTGGATTAGAATATAATAAGGTGCTGGGTGCAGTGGCATGTGCTCGCCACTCTAACTACTCTGGAGGCTGAGTCAGCAGGGTTGCAAATTCCAGGCCAACAGAGGCAATTTGTTGAGAGACTGTCTAAAAATAATAAAAAAAAAATTAAAGGAAAACACAGACACAGAAGCCCACTCAAATTCACGTTTGGTTCAGTGCACGTGGGGTCCCCCCGTGGGTCTCCTACAAAATTCTCCAGGGCCGTCAGGGCGACATAAACTGATAGTAGAAGCCCATTTGGGACAGGAGCTCAGGGAGCCTGGCCGGCCTCTCCACGCCCACACCATGGCTTGGTGACAAGTCTGTGGGCCGACCCTTAATTAGCCTGAGGGTCTTTGGTCACTGAGGGCAACATAAATCATCAGAGCAGCACTTTGAATTGAGGCCAAGGGCCCCAGGGGAGTGTTGAGAGTGAGAGTTTCTGAGGCCTGAGCAGTGTTCTTGAAGGCGCAAGACTGTCTCCGTGCATGTGGCCATGTCCACCAACATCCAGCGGCCCTGGGTGAACATCACCACTGGGCTGGGCATGGTGGTGCAGGCCCATAATCCTGGAAGGCTGGGCTTTTGGGAGGCTGAGGTAGAAGGATGAAAGTTCTGGCCCAGCCTGGGCAACTTGATGAAAAGTGAGACTTTGACTCAAAATAAAAAATGAAGATGTGCTCGGGCTGCAGCTCAGCATGAAGGGCCGGGTCAAATCTCTATGGTTTTACAAACAAAACCCACAAAAGTGCCCCAGTGACCCTGGAGACAAGGAGCTGCTGGGAGCCCCTGGGGTTGCCATGCAGTGAGGGGATGGAGCTGCTGGCTCCCTTCTGGAACCCCCTGCAGATCCCGGGGGTTGCCCAAGAACCAGTTGCAGCTCCCTGGCTCTTAGCAGATGCCCACCCTGCCCAGCAGTTTTGGGGTACTCATTGTTTTTGGGTACTTTGATTTCATGGCACCTCATTTTCCTCAGTAGCCACTGATCTCAAGTGTCCTTTCAAAACAGCTGGACTGGAGGCCCCAGTCCACGCTTGGAGGAAGGACACGGCCCTGTACTGTGGGTGGCTCCTGGTGTCCCATCACCAGGGGGCAGGGGTTGGAAAGTCCGACACAAGATCAGTGGCGCCGAGGCCCTCACTGTCCTTGCTGCATGCAGGGCCCCCTCTTCCCTCCAGGAAGACTGCGTGCTGGGTCTCAGGGGTATCAGGGACCCTGGGTCAGCATTCAGGGGACTCCTACCCTGCACGGTGGATAAAGCAGACTGCGGGAAGTTCATCCTTGATGTGAGAGGAAGAAAGCACCTCAGAGGAGATCTCACTGCGCTCCATTTCTTGGACAATGTGCCCTTTTCTCCTACTTTTTCCTCTTTCCATTCAGCCTGGTTCTGCCACACGGACTCTGGTGTCACTCTGTGTGTGTGTGTGTGTGTGTGTGTGTGTGTGAGAGAGAGAGAGAGAGAGAGAGAGAGAGAGAGAGAGAGATACTGGGCACTAAACCTATGGTC
>NW_004524597.1:17054546-17093695 GCF_000260255.1 Octodon degus | reverse complement strand
GGGAGGGGCAGCCCTCTTTGGTGTTTATTCTACTTCTGTGGAAACGGAAGGAGGTCTGGGGGCTTGTGGAGTGCTTGTCCTTCCCTGTCACTCCAGCAAATTCCTGCTCCGGTGGCATGGTGTAAATGTAGGTTGCTTCAAATGGGGAGCACCCTCGGGTCCCTGCTGCACGTCCCTGGCTCAGGCTGGGGCTGGAGGGGAAGGGCTATGACCTGGAGGTGACCCCCATGTCTGCCCCTGGCAGGGTCTGCGAAACCTAAGGCTCCTTCCTTCCCACTGGGATGGAAACAGGCGGCAGCTGCCTTTTCCTGGTGTGGAGGTGTGTTGTTCCTCCCTGAGCCCCCCACTCTCTGCTCTGAAACAGGGGTGATCGCAAAGCACCCCGACAAGGGCCGGTGCTCTCCACTCAGCACTGCACGACTGCTGTCAGTACTATAAAGTGTGGGACAAAGGTAACCCTTCCTGCCCCCCAAAGCTGCAAGGAGTCGGGGAGGGAAAGCAGGACAGGACTGGCAGTCATGGTGGCCAAGGTTGTGCCCGGCAGTACCCGCAGGAGAGGGAAGAGCCAGAAGGAGGAAGGTTACTGCCTGGCGGGTACTCAGGGAGGTCTGTCAGTCTGGGCCACCATGCCTGGGGCAGGGGCAAGAGCCCTTCCTGGGCATCCTTGGGAGTGCATCGTTCTGGTCTCTGAGTGTGGTGGCACGAAGTCTGTAGGGTCCTTGGAGGGCTCCATTTGAAGGACTCAACAACATTATTCTGAAGGACAATTGTCAGCCTGGGGATTGAACACAGGATCTTCACACTGAGCTACACTCTGCTCTTTTTTATATTTTATTTTTACTTTTTGGTGCTGGGGTAGAACTGAGGACTTTGCACTTGCCAGGCAGGTGCTTATGCCACTAATCTATCTCCCCAGACCTCTTTTTTTATTATTTTTTTAGAGACCAAGTCTCTAAATTGCTCAGGCAGGGCGTAGATTTGTGATTCTCCTGCCTCAGCCTCCCAGAGTGCTGGGATTACAGGCATGCACCATCGTCATACATGGCTTTGCAAATGTCAGGGCTGGAGTGAGGGCCAGTGACACGGCTTATGATGGACCAGGGCTTCCCTCCAGACTATGGGAGCTGGAGATGTGGAGGAGAAATGCAGGAAGTCAAGGGGAGCAAAATAGAGGGGCCAGGTCGAGTGAGGCGGTGATTGTTCAGCAAGGAGCAGAGTGTGGCTAATTTCTGCCGCCTGCCGTGGCTAATGTGCCAGCTAAGTAGCTGTAATCGGTAGCAGCTGTGAAGGGGCCCCGCGGGCTCCACCGGCACGTCGGGAAGCAGTGCTGACCTGTGGAGGTGGCTGACAGTGGAGCTTGCTGAGCAAGGCTGCCCTTGGTGGGCACAGGATGGGGTGGGCAGCCCGGCTGGCAGAGGCCTAGGCTAGGGGAACTGCCCGAAGATTGGAGCAGCAACACCCGCGTGTGAGTCTGTGACTGTCACTAAACCAGGGCTCCTGGGTCCTCCAGCTGGTGTGGGTGGTGTGGTTCTGGGTTTGAAAGCCGGAGGTGTGTGTTCAAATCCTCCTTCCCCTTGATAACTGCTGAGCTTGGAAATGTTCTCCTTCCAGGTGTATGTTCTCATCTGGAAATAAATTTGTGGCCTGCGACCGCCTGATATAGGTGGGAAGGGCACAGGTTAGGTCGGGCGTGTGCCAACTGGCCCCAGCCTGGTGCACATCGCCGGCACTCCAGAGGAGCCAGCTGCAGGAGGACAGCATGGCCACAATTTCAGAGCTCTGCCTCCATTCTGTCTCTGGCCCAGGCAGGTGGTAGCTCTGAAGTTAGAATGTGTAAGGTGCTATAACCCCCACGGTTGGTGAGGCTGAGGCAGGAGATTCAGAAGGTTAAGACTAGCCAGGGCAACCGGAGAACTTATGGAAATCCTGTCTCAAAATAATGAGGGAGGATGTAGCTAGACTGGAAGGCTCTGCTCCACCCCTCGCTTGTACTATCAAATGGAAACAAAAAATAAACTCGATGGGAGAATCCATGTTGGATTCATTCTGCCAACCACTGTGATGTGATGAGGCAGACTTGGGGACCCATGGGGACAAAGGCCGAGCCACTAACATCTACCCAACCTCCATTTCCAGCCTTGGCTTAGTCATGTTTTGCTCACCCCATCTTTGGGGCTGAAGCATTGCCCTTGCAAGCTGAGCGTGGTCTCACGGGACTCTGCCAGGCCATCGCCCTCTGCCCAGGCCTTGGCCCTGGGATGGCTGATGGGGCCTCTCCAGCCACAGCTGACTGCGCTGTGGGTGAGGGCACAAGCCCTGGGCGCTGAGGGGCAGGGATGGGTCAAGGTCCACGGCCAGGCAGGTGCAGCATAGCGCGGGCTCGGCCTTTCTTCCACGGACCTGAGTCCTGTGTATCACCTCTCATGATGGTAGGCAGGTAATTACTGCTCAGTCTCCACTCAGAGTGGGTCGGGGAACGGATTCAAACATCATTTGCTATAATAAAAGAGTTTTCTTGGTGTTCACAGGGTTCGGCGGGGCTGAGGCAAGTGTGCAGCTCGTTCCCAGTGCAGTCACCTGATAAAAGGTTGCAGCGTCATGACTGTCCCCGCCAGTTAGCCAGTAGGGGTGAAGCCTCATCACCTGTCATCTATGAGTCAGGACTTGCCTGTGGTGCGCATGCGCAGGAGGGTAGGGGTAGACACGGGTATCCAGGTCCCAGCTGCTGAGCCAGTGCCTGTGTGACCCTCAGGGATCTGAGCAGGCGGTGTACCATGCGGAGCCCCGGAGAGTCAGCCCCTGTTCTGCTTCCACCATCCCTGCTTCCCTGGTAAGCATGACATCTGGCGCACAGTAGGTGCTTCATAAAACTTGTTAAGCACACCAACAAATCCCCCAGCCCAGTCTTCTTCGCAGCTCCTCCTCAGATCTGACCGCTTCTCTGCATCCTGCAGTAACCTCCGCAGGCCAGGGGCCTGCTTGAGATGCGTGGAGGGGAGTCACACGCCGGATTAAAGAGTGAAAGAAAACCAAAATAAGCTACCCAATGACAGACAGTCCTTTACCCTGAGCACCCAGGGCACCCCCAAGCTCTTCCCCGATGTCTCCAAGGTTCCGCACAGAACCTTGGCGCTTGGGTCCCCCACCCCGGCCCAGCACATAGGTGGCCTGTCTTCCCAGGGAGGCCTCCCTAGCTACGCTCTGTACGACCCTCCCCACCTTTTCCTGCCCTGCAGTTTTCTCTAGCATAACTCAGGGCTGTCAGGATGTGGCTCACAATCCACAAGGATCTCACATGCCTGTCTCTCCGCCACGTGACAGCTTCAGAAGGCAGGGCCATTTCTGTTTGGTGGCACAGTCACCCAAGCAGCCAGCCCAGCACTAAGCACAAAGCTATTAAGTGTTAGATGATGGTTGATGAAAGGGCATGTATGTGACACCCTTCTGGGGCAAGTGAAGGCTGCAAACGACCAGTCCATTGTGCTGGGGAAAAGCATGCTTCTCCAATTGCCTTTCTTCCTTCTGGATGCTGCCCTTCTTCAGATCTCATTATTACTCCGTTTTTTGTTTAATTTCGTCCTATGTGTTTAAAGGGGCAGGCTCCTTATTTTGACAGGCAGGACTCTATCACTATTTTAAACTGAAAATAAGCTATCAACAAAAAGCAGCACTTGAATTGGGGATCAGGTATCTTCACGGCCTTGCTGGCTGTGGCGGCCTGTGATCCCCACTGCCAGATGTTGAAAGGCAAAGCAGCACCCAGCTGAGGCTCTGGCTGGGGGGCCACCCTGGGCCCAGGTTTTGCCTTGGGGCCACCAATTTTTGCTCTTGGCCTCGGTTTCTTCCTCTGGCAAATTAGATTGCTAACCAGGCAGCTGGAAGCCTGGGAGGGCTGGGTGTGAGGGGGCAAATCCCTGTGCTGAGGCTCAGGCTGGGCTGTGTTTGCCCTGAGCCTCCAGCGGCTTGGGAAGCTCAGGAAGTTTTACGCTTCTGTCTTTGTGCAGGACAAGCACAAGCCTTGGTATTGTTTTCATTCCATGAGGCCCCAAGAGTTTGCAGAGGGCTTTCTAGAGGGAGCCTGGGGCTAGGAGACCCAAGGAGCTGTCTTTGGCTGGAGGCCAGATGTGCCTGCTTCTCAGAGTACAGGGAGCACCGCAGCCTGGCTGAGCACCTGCTGTATGTGCCTTCCTGTCCTGAGCACCCCACACAAGTCAGCTCTGGCTGCTGCCCATGGTATACCTAGGGGAAGCTGAGGCTCAAGGAGGGAGGGAATCACCACAGGGGGAAGTGGCAGAGGCAGGATTTGAACCTAGGGCTGCGTGTCTCTGAAGATCTTAACCATCACGGTTTTAGCCTTCTTTTCAGATAGCAGGGGCAGTACAAATAGGAATGATAATGCCCCTTTTGTATGGAGACCTCTTCCTGCTCACAGAGAGTTCTGGGAACACAAAGGAAGCCTGAAGAGTCACAGCATTTCCAGACCCCAAGTCCTATAGCAGCCAGTTTGGTCACTGTCCCCAAGTCTTCAGAGATGAGAGTGTGCCTTCCTGGGGTCTAGGAGGCTGAGCATTCTTTGACCTGCTTCAGGGCAGAGACCTTCCTGCTTTGGCTGCTTCCTACTGGGTGTCATTTGGGGTGGGGGCGTGCCCTGAGCCCCATCTTACAGGGAAGCTGTGGCTGTGACCTGGGGCTCTGTGCTCCTCGGACCCCAAGCCTTGCTGCCCAGCGCTGCCTGGGCCTCTCCTTCAGCCTTTGTCTTCCTCTGCTTCATCTCTCAGCTCCTCTCTCTGTCTTTGTCTCCTTCTCTTCTGTCTCAGTTCTCTGCTTCCTTTCCACTTCCTTCAAACTTGGGCCTCTCACCCCAAAGGACGATGGGAAACAGCTGTGAAGGGCACAGGCTCAGCTCTCTGAGGACAGAGCTGCTACTGGTGGTTTTTTTTTTTTTTTTTTTTTTTGAGGGGGCTCAAAGGGAAACAAGTCCACAACACAAAATACACATTGTGTGAACTGAGTAACAGATAAGAAAAAGGGAACTTCTGAAGACAACTAAAAAATGAAAAACAAACTGGTCCTCAGATCTTACTTCTCCAGCAAACCCTGTCGGGTTCTCCCCCAGCACTTCTCTGAGCTCCTCCATGCTCCACTCCTTATCCGCAGAATGGGGAAAGACTGTAGTTGCATCCCTGGGTGTGGTTGATGCAGTGCTTGGGAAAAGGCCTCGGGGGGTCCTTTGGTCTGCACCTGCCTCACGGTAGTGCTGGGGATGGTTTCAGCTATGTGGCCTCCAGCCAGTCATTCATCCTCTCTGAGCTTTGGTTTCTCATTTGCAAAATGAGGACACATCCTGGGGCCTGGCCCTGGCTCTAGGAGGGTCACCCTCCTGTCCTGGAGAGATGGGTGGGAGAAGGGGGGTGGCAGGGAGGAGATGAGGTTCAGGGCCCAAGCTGTGCAGTGAGGCCCCACCCCCACCAGCCTGGGGTTAAACCCTCCTGGGGAGGAAGGGGACAGTTTCAACTGATGGGCAGTTCTGGGCACTGGTCCCGAGTTCAAATTCCTGACCGTTGGCCGCAGTTCCCTCCCTGGGTCCTTCGAGTTGCAGGGCCTGCCATCTCTTGCTTGCCTTCCGGAGCCCCTTCTGGGTCCTCACTGGTGCCGTTGGCTGCTGCTGTCACTCCAGCCCCTCAGTCAATAGCCAAAGCACTGACTGGGCCTCTCTCCTAAGGCCTGGCTCTATCCTGAAGGACAGCCGAGGTAGTGAGTGCCTCATCTGTCCCTGGAAGACACCAGTCAGGAGCCCCAGAAGGTTGCTGCTCAGGGAAGCTCTCATCACTCCAGGAGCTACAGCAACTGGGTTCTCAGGGCCCTGGGGGACTTTGCCGGGTCCCCAAGCTGGATGTCATTCCCATTTTCCTAACAAGGTTGTAGAGGCTCCCAGGGGTCAAGACTCTAGCTGACCCGGATGTGCAGAAGTAGGACTCAGGCTCCAGGAAAGCTCCCGTCTGGGGCCTGCTGCCGTCAGTGCCTGGGCACACAGAGATAAGCTGCTCCCTCAGGTGCATGTGGAATGCCTGGGCCCTGGCTGACCCCTCAGGGCCACACAGCCGTGACATTGGCCAGGGTGGCCCGGGCCGTATTTCTGCCACCGCCTGCCTGCCGTGGGCGCGCAGTTAATTAGCAGGGCTTGGAAAGTTCATCAATAACAGATCTGGCGGCTGGGGCTGATGGCCGGCGTGCGGCGGGCGGCGGGCGCCCGTAAATCAGCCTGACAGGTGCTGACCACAGCCGCCACCAAGAGGAAAGTGTCTTGTGTGGTCTGCGGGCCTGGAGCAGGCCAGGGCCAGCCAGCGGGGGCGCCCTGGATCTCCAATCCCATCCCTCTGGCTTTTTCTTATTTCTAGGCTTTGCAACTCACTTTACTCTCGTCTCTGTCCTAGGATGTGAGCTCCAGCCCATCCTCCAGCCCATGTGTGGCTGCATGCAGCTTTTCACGCTCAGGATAGTACCCTGGTCTTCTCGTCCAAGAGCTCCCCCCATGATCCACATGCCCACGGTGTGGCAAGCACGTTGCTTCAGCACTACAAGCATCTGCAAGCATCAGACCCTCACCTGCCTCCTGGTTTATCATACAGCTGGTAGTTTGGTGAGAAGGTGCCCCAGCACAGAAAGTAGCATGTGCAAAGGTCCTGCGGTGGGAAAAAACGGGGTGCTGAGGTATTGAGAGACTTATGGGTGCTTGGGTACATCCCCTAGCTTCCCCCAGAGGGACTCCGAGGCATCCAACAGCTCTGTGACCCAGTACAGGGGTGAATCAGCTGCTTCTGCAAATGCTGCTCAAATGCTGATCGTGGTGCCCTCCTCTCTCTGACCTTAACTACAGTCTCCACTGAGTTGCTGAGAACTCAGAGCCTCTCTCCTGTCCTACAGAAGGGCTCAGCTCTCTGTGGCCAAGCCCAGGACCTCATTTCAATGCAAGCCAGGGGGAGGGAGGCAGGGTATTTGTGTGGCACAAGTGTCCAACACCTCTACTTGAGGCTGCCAGTTCTTTGATCCCTTTCAGAGGTCATTAACTTTTACTAGAAGGAGACCTGCTGCCCATTGGGGGGGGGCAGGCAAGATTTGAACTCAGCGGGGGGAGGGCGGCCTACATGTGCCTCCATCCTCTGCCAGGCTTGGCTGCTGTGCCAGAGGAGCACTGGACAGTTCGGGCATCATTCCCACAGGGCTCTCAGGAACCTCACCAACCACCCAGGGAACCAGCAGGACAAGTTACCCAGCTGACCTGACCCACAGGAAACAGGGTCAGAGAGGGTGAGCCAAGGGACTGAGGCTGTAGGTAAGGCTGCGCTGACCAGCTGGAACCAAGGACGCTTGAGCCTTATGGAAAAATAATGCTTTTTCTCTCATTTAGAAATGACCGTGTACCCCTTTGCTCCTTCGTCCAATGTTCAAGCCCTCCCTCTCTCGCTCCCTGCCTCCCTCTCCTGGGCCTGCTCATTCAGTAAGCACAACAGACTATAGTCGCTGTGGTGCAGAGTTGGCAGCTACCAGCAGAAAGCTTGGTGGGGACAGCGCTGAGAGGGCAGCCAACACTGGGTGGGACCCTCAGGCTGTTGCTGGGTACAGGGTTGGGCCACCAGAAGGAGCAGCTGCCAACTGTGCTCTCAGGGATCAGTGTGTGGCAGATGCTGGGAGAAGCACCTTGTCATCCCATGATTCCCACCACCAATCCACCATGACGGGGCCGTGAGCGGCTAATCTAACTGTTGGCCATCTCTACCTTGCAAGATCTGCATACTTTGAGTTTTGCTGGAGAATAAGGAAGTAAAGCTGGGGGTGCAGGGTGGGAGTGGCGGCAGCGGGGCCAAGTCAGGGCACAGGCTGGGCCCCCAGGCGGCTGGGGAGCAGAGGCTTGCGGTGGGCACCAGCAGGTTTAGCTCGCTGTGGCACACAGGAAACATCTTTGCCTCCAAACAGGATGGTCGTTGTGTGCCTGTGCCTCAGGGAACGAGGCCCCAGCAGCAGGACCCAGAATAGCTGTGCCCTCTGGGTGCCCCATGCCTGGTCACCGCAGCTGCCTTTCTGTAGCTGGCTGGGTGGCCTTCCCGGGCCCTGGGCCTGCAGAACAGAACTGGAGGCTCAGGAAGGAAGGTGGGCTGGGTGACCTACCTGGCACAGTGACCTTACAGAAACCCAGCCACCGGCTGCAGGCCAGGATTCTTCCAGGGTTTAGGGATGGGCAAAAAGGGGCAGCACTTGGGGCCCCTGCAGTCAGGTCAGTGGCCAAGCAGATCCAGGTCCCCTTCCCTTGGGACTTCTAGACCGTCCCCTCACCCTATTTTCCCAGAACACTGTCCTCCGTGAGTTGTCATACTAGGGAACAGCCTTCGACACATGCTTCCCAGGTAGGATTGGAGGATACAGTTGGTACCACCCCAGTCTGCTGTGTGACATTGGGTGGAACATACGTCCTCTCTGGGCCTTGTGACCGACTGGGAGGGACAATGACTAGGATTCTTACCCCCAGGGATTCTGACTGGATGATTTGAGAGTCCGTTTTATGGATTCTAAGGTTCTGTGAGTCTCAGATGCTGTCTTTCCAGAATTTTCTCAGCCACATGCCCAGGAACCTGCTCCAGAACCAGTGTGGAGAGAGCTGAAGTCCTAGGAGGGCCAGTGACACTCAGGTCACAAGTTGGAGGTGTCGCTCTGCAGTTTTCCTGTGCCTCCGGAAGTCTCCTCTGTTGTGTCGCAGTCTACAGGAGTCCTGGGACACCCAGCGCTGCTCTGACCTGTTCCAGATGAAATGGGACCCTTTTGGTCCCCTTTCCCATTTCTCCATTCCCTCATCCCATTTATAAGTTAATTTTCTTACTCCTTCACTTCTTTATCCAATCCCTTACTCACTCAATGCCATCTCTCACACAGGCTTGTGGGTATGCATTCAGGAAGGGTGGGTACCCTTCAGGTAACAACGTAGAGATGACCTTTTCCGGATCCTTTTCAACGCAGGGCACAATTGGATCACTTCAGCTCCCTGCTCTGCCACTTCCAGGCGGTGTGAGATGGCAAAGGCACTTGGCTTGCCTGAACCTCTGTGCTTCCTCACCTGGTAGTGGGACAAGGGTGTTGGTGTGGGTCCCTTCCCTGCCTGCTTAGATGCAGTGGAATTTTTTTCCCTGGGAAGACCGGCTCCCTGGTGAGACAAGACTGCTATTTCAGTGGGGAGACAAGGCATCTAGTGGGCAGGCGCGGTTGGGGCTGGGAGTCTGCCGAGGGGCATCTTGGCCCCCGAGGCCCCTGCTCAAAGGCCTGCGAATGTGGGAGCTGCAGGGTCGCAGGCTCCGAGAAGCCTGCCGTGAAATCCGGGCGCACGCAGAGCTGCGGAGCAGGACCGGGCAGACGCGGACGTCTTTGATGTGCTTTGGGGGTGTGTAATTAACTGTAACTGAAATATTATTTGATCTTTTATGTGGAAAATCAAATTGTGTTGTGTCAGACACGAATAAATACACCCCAGTTGGTTTGGACAGCACCGCTCCTCCCGGCCCCCAGCCTGAGCCGCCCCACCCCCTTCTCCACGGTGGAAACATAATTCTCGCCTTTTAACTCTCCCCTTTGTCTGGCTGTGAAAGGGCCCATTGTCCTGGGGGAAGGGGCGGGAAGGGGGCTGGGGCGAGCGCAGGGGCGGGGAGGGGGCGTCCCGCCCAGGGAGGAGCTGAGTCCCGCAGCCCCTCGCCCTGTCCCTGGGGGCTGCTGACCTTGGGCAGAGCAGGCAGCTGGCCGGGCCTCAGTTTCCCCCCTGAACTCCTTCTGAGGGTGCACTGGGCTCCCAGGTTCCTCTGGGAGTCGCTCGTGTAGGTGACTGGCTATGCCAGCTCCCGTTGAGGCACTGAGGGCGCTGGCAGCTACTTTGGCACACAGGAAACGGCCAGCCACTGTGGCAGGTGACTTGGGACCCGTGGATGTGGATGGGAGTGCAGGGCAGAGAAGAGTGTCACCTGTGGCTTAGAAACCAAGTGGAGGAGGGTTCCAGGTAGACCACTGCCACTTACCAGCAACCTGTCCTCTGCGAACCTCAGTTTCCCCACCTATAAGATGGGCCTGGTCTCCCTTCCCCAGCTGGAAGCCACCTTCGCCTTTGCTCTTTGGGGTCCACCTGCTAGGGACACCCTGGCCTCCCTTGTCTTTAGCTGACACCTGCTCATTGGTAAAGGCTCAGCCTTAGAGGTCACCCATATTTGGGGATGGACCCCACGGCCTTGGGCATACTAAGCTAGCACTCTACCCCCAGCTGCACCCAGCCCTCTAGGGAACCTTTGCTGACCCCAGGACTTGGCTTTTTAGGGGAGTCCTTGTCCCCTTCCTGGGCCCTTCCCCTCTGCCCTCCATCTAACTTCTGCACTGGACCCCAGACCTGGCTCTTGCATCCCCAGCAGAGCCTGGGACCAGGAATGGTGTGGGGCATGGAGGGGGCGCCTGGAAATCGGTGGCTACAATTGCACCCCGCCCACTGTCTCCAGCAGGTGCCTCCCCCACCTCACGGTATCCACTCCCCCCTGGCAGATGCCTTACGGGTTTCTACAGGAAAACCTGGGGCTGGGAGCAAGGGCAATCGGAGACAGCGAAGCGCAAACACAGGGGCTGGGGCCCCGCCAAATCAAACATCCTGGAATTTGAAAATAAACAAAACAGAAAAGAGAAGCCACAGTGATTGTCGGAACCTGTAGCAGACGTGACTGGGAGGTAAGGTGCTTTTGCAGAGCCAGTTGGTTAACCATCCTACTGTCAGCCGCTCTGCTTCAGGGAGGAGCTGCCACCCTGGGTACAGCTCACTTGCACCTGGGGACACTGAGGCATCTTCCAGAGGTGCACTGAGCCCAGAGGTGTCCATGGGCTGCCAACAGGCTTCTACACGCGTGCTCACTCCTGTTAGGTCACTGCCAAGGGGGAAAGCAGCATGAACATTTGTCAGACAGGATCTGGGGGCTGAGTCTTCGGCCTAGGTGGCTTTATCTGTCCTCATGCAGGTGCTGCCACTGTCTCTGCTTTATAGAGGACGCATGATGGCTCTTGTGGTCCCCTTTCTATATTAAAACAATTAAAAGGTGTGTTTTATGAAGCCAAGCACGGTAGCACATGCCTGTAATTCCAGCACTTGGGAGGCTGAGGCAGGGGGTCACCATAAATTTGAGCTCATGCCTGAGCTATAAAGTGAGATCTTGTCTCAAAAAGCATATATACATCTCCAGTTCTTTTTATCTTCCATTTTAAAAAAAAATTTGAGCCAGCATTTCATTAAGTCACTAGATTTTTCAGGTACAGCTAGAATCCTCCTGCCTCAGCCTCCAGAGTGCTAGGATTACTGGCCCTCATTTTTTAAGGTTCCATTTTATTTTTAGCATAGGAAGCTGGTTTCCCAGTGAAGGTGGCTACAAAAAGTTTTTCAAAACATTGACATTTTTTTTGTGTGTGTGTGCAGAGTCTCACTATGCACCTTGGAATTGTAATGCTCCTGTTTCCAGCCTCCCCAGTGCTGGGATTACAGGTGCACGCCACCACACCTGGACTCCATTGCCCACTCAGCACGCCCAGGGGCAGGGCTGGCATGGCATGTGGTGCCAGGGATCGAACCCCGGTCCCTGTGCTTGCCTAAGTAGGCGCTTAGTCCACTGAGCTAGCTGTCTTGTGACTTTTTTCTTAATAAATATATGTACTTCAATAAGAGAAGGAGGCCAACTGAGAGCGAATACTATGGAGATCATCAGTGGGAAGAGCAGGTCAGGCAGGAATCACCTTGGACAGCAGAACAGGGAGCTTTGGGAAAGCTGCTGGCCATTGGTGGCACATCTGTGTTGACTTCCCTTTGGGGTTCAGAGAGGGGCAGCAGCTTTTGCAGGTGAGCAGACCACAGGCAGGACTGAAACTTAGGTCTTTGTGACTTGGAGTGCTGTGCTTGTCTCCCAGAATGCTGACCGGGAAGAGGGACACCAGGGCCCTTTTAGCAGACTGCACTGTCAAAAAGGCTGGTTGGTGATCACAGGCACAACTCCAGCCAGTCTTAGGGCTTTAGTGACACCGGCTTTGGAGTCCCATTCCGCATGCACTCTGCTGTCACGTGCCCTGTGTCGACTCCCTCTTACAAACACTTGTGTTTTCCCTCTTCCAAATGTGTTCAAAGTGCCCCAGCACCCAGCTGATCTCTTTCTCTCTCTGACAGCCAGCGTGGTGTGGAGGGGAAGAGGGACGCACCTGTCCCTGTCATGCACCTGGCCCCAGAGGGCCGTGGGGGCTGGGTCTCCCTCACTGGGAGGAAACTTCTTCCTACAGCCAGGGCTGTACAGCTGAGCTGCCTGGCTGGCAGAAATCTCAGCAGGGAGAAACAGAGGTGGGGGCCTTGGGGTCTGGAACGCCCTCTCCCTAAGGCTGTGCTCTTGGCAGAAGCGATCCCAGCACACACGTGGACCTGCTGACCTCACCTTGGGCATGAGCATTGGGTGAGCTGGGTGGAGCACCCATCTTTGCTGCCCTCTACCTCACCATCCTTGCCTGTCTCCTCACCCAACCTGGCTCAAGATCACCCCTTGTTACTGGCTGCTGGGTAACAAAACTCTCCTGGAACTCAGGGGTTCAAACTTCAATAATTCTAGCCAGGCATGGTGGTGCAGGCTGCAATCCCAGAGCTCTGGGAGACTGAGGCAGGAGGAGTTCAAGCCCATCTTGAACAACTCTGTCTTAAAAGATAAAAGGGACCATGACTGTAGCTTGACGCAAAGGCCCTGGATTCAATCCCAGTACCAAAACATAGAAATAAAAACTAAACCGAACCCAAAGCAAACCCCATGAATCTGTGGGCTTATGAGCCTGTTATGTATATAGGGCTCAGCAGGGGTGACTCTGAGGGCAGGGGCCGGACCAGAGCAGCCTCTGCCACTGAGGCCCACTCCCACTGATGTCAAGGGGCTGCTGGCCTGGAACTCAGGCTGGGGTCTGAGATGGAATCTCTGGGTAGCAGGGCAGAAGTGCATGCTGCCTTTAGGGCCCAGTCTCAGAGATGAAACAGCAGTGCGCTGGCTCCGCTTGCTTGGTTGGCCAGGAAGCCCTGCCCAGCTCCAAGGGAAGAGCACGAAGCCGCCATGTATGGAGTGCGACGGAAACAAGGTATTACTGAGGACCTTTGGAAAACACTGTCTATTGCAAGAATCTCTTTGCTTCTTCATGTACTGTGTCTGAATACGGAGACCATCTCTAATTCCCTGCTGTGTCCCCGACTCTAGAACAGCGTCAACATTTGTTGAAAATCTAAATGGCAAGAGGCCTGAAAAAGAGGCAGAGATATAAAAAAGACATAGAAGTAGAGAGCGAGAGAGAGAGAGACAGAGACAGAGAGGCAGAGAGAGAGAGACAGAGAGACAGAGAGAGAGAGACAGACCAGGACCAGGCTAGGGCAAGGACAGGCGGACAGACAGACAGCATCAGGCCTGGCAGAGGGGCAGCAGATGTCCAGCCAGCTGAAGGCAGGGAGGCCTGGGGGGCTCTGGCTAGCTGCTGCAAGGATTACAGGGTCTCCAGCCTGGGAACTGTGTGTGTGTGTGTGTGTGTGTGTGTGTGTGTGTGTGTGTGAGCCCCAGGATGTGGTCAAGGTAGACTAAGGCCATGTCCAGCCTGGGTGGACCCAGCATCCTGTGGCCATCTCAGGTCTGGTGTGGCCCCAGAGCTGGTGGGGACAGGTATCTCACTCTGCAAGCCATTTCTCCTGGGCCAGAGCAGCCACAACCAAGAGTAATGGAACCAAAAAATGTCCGTGACATTTTTCTAAAGAGGAAAAATGTGGAGTTTTGAGTCAAACTGAAAGACTTATTGGGTTCACAGCAAGACTAGAGCTTCCTTTTGAGAACAGACTGTCAGATAAGAGGTGCAACTGGGGTGCTTTGCCTACATCATTTGCATTGATTTTCCTCGCATTCCTTGGGGGAATGGACAGCGGACATCTCTGGGAGGGATGGGGAGGAGGAGGGCTCCTCATGGACAGGTAGCCGGAAGCTGGGGCTCTGGGGCTGGAGTCTGTGGGGCAGGCTGGACGGGGACACAACCCTGGCACAGGTGTGTGCGGGAGGAGATCCCTAAACCATCCCACGCCTGGCATGATTTCCATAGCACATTGGTTCTTGTTCTCACACACGCAGCCTCATTTCCAGCCTTGGTAGTAATCTCAGGAAGTTGGGAGAGCTAGAGGCCTTGCCCCAGTGACACAGTGGCCTGTGCTGCCCCTCATCTTCTGAACCAGCAGTCCCTGCAACCTGATGGCTGGTCCCTGTCTGCTGAGTGAGACATCTCGGCAGGATGTGGGGCGAGATAGCGATTTTCAGATTCTGCCCTTCGTGCTCCTTCTCTGTCACATGTGGACCTTTCCTCATAGAGTCATCTAACCAGCACGATCTTCTGCTCTTGCGCTTTTGTTTTGGAGCCTTTGCTGTAGTGTGTTTTGCTGTGGGCAGCTGAGGTCCTGACTCAACACGCCCTGAGCTGAACGTCCACCTCACCTGGCCCTCCTTATGGACAGCAGGGCCACCTGGCTTTTTCCTTGAGGCCCTGGACCCCTCTGTCCTCTCCACTCCCCCACTCAGCCCTCCACCAAGCTGGGAGACCCTTCCACCTCCCACATCTGTCTCGAATCTGTCTGCCTCACCCATCCTCACCACCACCACCACCCGATCGAGGTCACGATCTTCTCTCCCCTCAGCACGGCAGTGGCCCTTGGAGGCCATTCTTGTCCTCCTCTCCATGGGGCAGTTCGCAGCCGCTTGGAGCCCTCTTACCTCTCCCCGGGGGAGGAGCTTCTGGCTGAGGCCCGGGAGAATGTGCAAGGTCTGGGCCCGCCCACCAAGGCCTACAGATACAGCTCCTTCCTGCCTGGGAAACCTCTTTGTATTGAAGGCCCACTTCCCTTCAATCTCCTGCCCCTGTCGGTGACTCCATGGCTGTGGGGATCCAGGACTTGACTCATTTCTGCATCCCCAGCACCTGCCACAGACCTCAGAGCACCCTAGATGCTGGGCGCATGTTCACTGAGTGACTGATGGAGCTCACCCTGTCTGTCCGCCCATTCTTGGAAGAGGTGCCCTCAGCCCTGGGGCTTGCCAATGCTCCTGAGGGTGCTAGGGGCCTGGAGACCCAGCCCAGGGCTGCCGGGGTCCAACCCCTCAGAGATGGTCTCAGGGACTGTGGGAAGACTCTCAGGCCAAGGTGGTTGTGTCCTGTTGTGGTAATCCTCACTGGGAAGCACAACCTTTTGGAAGGTGGAGACATGGCCACTGAAGAGGAAGTGGCCCTCATGGAGTGTGGAACACAGCACCCACAGAGGAGACTTGTTCATTGAAGTTCGTCCATTGAGTGGAAGGAAGTCAGACCCAGAGCAGGAAGGACTCGGGGAAACACTGTAACCAGGGAGTGGGGTTGATGATGCCAGGATGGGGCCTAGCCCGTGTGTGGCCACAGAGCTGGAGCTAGAAGTCAGGACTTCCAGCCCTTTTTATCCGGCATGGGCTTGCAAGAAGGGTAATAGTGGTGGGTGTAGGGCTTCTGGGCCTAGGAGGGAGCACGTGGGAGCCAAGGAAGGGAGGGCTAGTGCTGCAGACTGGGACAGGCAGAGAAGGAAGGCCGAGGGAGGCGAGTCTGACAAATCTTGGGCATTTCTGGGTTTCCCAGCCAGCCCCACTGGCCACAGTCAGGGATAACACAGGTCTCCTGGGAGCGCAGTTTCTTTCTGATCCTGTTCTGACCCTTTCTGAAGGGCCAGGTGGGGCTGCTGTCTCACCCCCAGGCAGCTGAGGCTCAGATGCAAGACTGTTAGCAATAAATAATAATCGCTGCATAGGCTGCCCATGCTTTTTAAGCCAGAGAATCATACATTGTCTGTTTCATCTCATTTAACCCTCAGGAGTTGGGGAGCCCAGGGTTCTCCCTGTTTCACAGAAAGAAACTGAGATTGAGCCTGGGTTTGAACCCTGCTCTGTCTGGAGTACCAAACTTAGAATGTCCCAGATAGCCAGAGGACGGGTCCCATGTTCTACCTCTCGGTCCCGTGGTCTAAGCTGGTCCCCAGTGTGTTGATGTACTGGAAGGTGCAGCCTCCCATATTGCATGCGACGGAACATTCCAGAAGCTCCACCATCATACACTGGGGCAGAAGGCTCTGCTTTTCATACAGCTGTCTGCAGGGCATCTGCTCTGGGTTGCCCCTGTCCTTAGATTTGAAACTCACGAGAACAGAGACTGTAGTTTCAGCACAAGGCCTGGCACTCCATTGTGCAGTGTCAATAGCTGTTTCACACTTAAAACCATCACATGTGTAGGCACATGCACACGCACATCACTGTAAGCCAGTAGCGAGGCATGGTGGTGCAGGCTTGTAACCCCAGCACTGTGGAAGGCTGAGCAGGAGGACTGTGGTGTAAGCCCAGCCTGGGGAATGAGTGACTTAATGAGATCTTGTCTAAAAAAAAAAAAAAAAAGGCTGAGGATGTAACTCAGCGTGAAGACCTCGGGTTCAATGCCCAGGACCTGAACAACAAAATCAAAACCAAAACAAAAAGTAAGCCAGGGATATAAGAAGCAAGCCAGAACATCTAATCACTGGATCACAGAGTAGAACATGCATCAAAAGCTTTACTATATTACATGATTTGCTCAAAGAACTGTGTTTATGACAGAGATACTAGGCAATCAAGACAAAACTCAAAAATCACCTCACTGTCACAGTCACTATTATTATTTTAATAAGGAATGTTTCCTACATTTAAACAGGGCATCACATTGCAGAGCTCTGGACACGGCTTCTATAATATTCTAAGTGACTCTAGGTGCCCAGTGCAACCTGGGCAACTGTATAGTCATGACTCTAGTTGTGTGTTTGTTTATGCCACTGTTTATTATTTACAGAAATGATGATAAACTGTACACACCATTTGAAAAGTTACCTCTTCCCATCAACAGAGTCACTCTGTTCAAATTAACAAATACTTAAAATGTTTTAAAAATCATATAACTTTTATTCCATTTTGAACAATATCACACAAGCACTTTCGAATGTTTGCCCATTATGTTTTGGGAATACACTTGAGGAGTTCCGAGCACAAGAATATTTGAAGATTAAAGCTTGTAGTGAAAGTGCAGTTATTTCCTAGGAAATTTGTACTGATGTGTTGTTCTGCTGAAAATCCAGGTAAGAAAAGGACTAGCATACATTTGATAAAAGAGTAGGAGAGAAAAAGGAGGTGGAGTTGTGGGGTATTTACCTGCTAGGGTTTTGTGGGGGTGGCTTTCTCTTTAGGAGAGAGCTTTCTGTTGATGTGGGCCTTGCCTTCTGTCCTGTTGTAATAAAGGCATGGCTTCTCAGCTTCTCCTGTAGGCCCCAAATGACTTTGGGTAGTCGTTTCCCTCTCTATGGCCTAGGTTCTAGTCATATAAATAGGCAGAATTGAACTACATTGGAACAGTAAGTAGTATTACCTCTTGATTGGTCGATTGATTGATTGATTGATTGATTGATTGATGATGCCTGCCTGGGGGCTGTGCTGAGATTGCCCAGCTGTCTGAACTCAGTGGCAATGAATGCTATGATCCATTAATAATGTCTGCCATGGGTGTGGGAAATGGGTTGGTGGTATCTTTGCCAGGAATTTGCTATTTTAGGACTAGACATCCTTAGAGACCATTAAACCTTGAAAAGGTGGGGCATTTCCCTTGATACTTTGTTCCTCATAAATCTCTACATTTGGGGGAATGCTTCACTGAGTTTGTTTCCAGCCTGGACCCTCTCATTCTGGATGTATTGCAATGAAGTTATGAGACAAGCAACATTCAGTTTCTCTCTCTTGACCTTCCTCTGAATCTCATGACACTGTCTTCAGCCTGCAGCAAGAGGAGTGGGGATTTCCTGTGATTTCAGTATTCCATTCAGTTTTTATCATTTCCAGGTTCACGCGTTTCTAATTGTCATGAATGCCATGGCAAAATTAATAGCTCTATGGTTGGTTTATTACATTTAGTAAAATCATGTGCATGCAGTGTTTGCCAAGAGAAGACGTGGCAGGCTCCTTAATCATGTAAAGATGATAATTTAGTTGTTACACTTGTTGAAATGATGGGATTAATTTTTTAAAAAGTTTGCAAACTGGAGGAGAAATGTAAAACATTAATTTAGTTAGACAAGCAAGCCGACAACTGACAAATCCTTTCAGCCAAACCTGGTAATGGAGACACTATGGAATCCCATGGGGCGGGGGGAGACATATGGAAGAGGTACTGGCAGCACTTTCAAGGAATCAAGAGCTTGATGGTAGAGGATGCTGTGTGACTTTTGGAGAGACACTCTCCCTCTCTGGGCCTCCACTTTTCCTTCTGTAAAATGGGACCAGATGAGTAGTTGTTTCCTCAGACTCTTTTTTTGCAGATCCCTAGAGTTTCAGAAAGTGTCATGGGGGCCTGAAAGAGAGGCAGATTGGATATAAGGTCTTGATAAATTGGACATCAATTTGGGGGAACCTATCCTGATTCCTTTTGTGGGTACTTGTACCCTGTATTCACCTTGGGCAAAGACTTTGGTCACTGTCATAGTGGTTCTGGAAGAGATTTTTTTTTACCCTTGGGATCAAAGGGTGTCACATGACTCAGGACTGGCCAATTCGATCGTCTTATTGTTCTGGCTACAGTGATTGGTTAGAGTGAGCACATGACTCAAGGAATAGGTAAATATTTCCCTGGCTTCTTGCTGCGACTGTCATGAAGCTCTGTGTCCTTGTTCTGGTAGTGGCTGAGCCAGGAGGATGGATGGAGGACTTTGGGGCCCACCTGGGTCACAAGTTGGGAAGAGCTTGGCTCAGGGTGAAGCATTGGAAAGGAAGGCAAAGCTCAGATGTAGCACTGGTTCCTGAAGTCTTTTCTGCTCCCAACTCCAGCTCTGCCTGATGTCTCCCACTGTTCAGGTAGATGGACCTTTCGTTTCCCTTTCCTCCCTCCCTCTTTCCTTCCCTCTCCCTTTTTTCCTCTCTCTCCCTTCCTTCTGTTTTTTTTTTTTTTTTCTTGCCATGCTGAGTTGATTTCTGTGACCTGCAGCTCAAAGGCTCTACTGAAGTTTGTGTGTATCCCTGCAATTTCATTGTTGAAAACTGAAAGGTATCTCGAGGTGGGGCCTTCAGGAGGTGATCAGGGACAGAGGAAGTATGAGGTGGGGCCCCACAGGGCATGCATGGCTTTCCCAGAGGAGGAAGAGAGGCCCATGCTGGCCTGCTTGCCCTGTCTGTCCACACAGAGCCCTCCGCTGTGCTAGGGTGTGCCGCATTCTAGGACTTCCTGTCCTCCAGAACCACAAGCCAAATAAACCTCTCTTCTTCCTAAATTTGTTCTTCTTATGAATTAATTCTTAACATCCTGTCTCAGGTGTTTTGTTAGAGCAGTGGGGAGTGGACAGAGCCCCACCTTATGCATTGCCTCATCCCGCTCCTCTCGAGCCCACCTAGTATATTTGATCTGGCAAACATTTGTTTGAGCACAGGATTCTGTTACTAGAAAGTAGGACCCAGAGGTCGTGTTTCCTAGGGACACTCTGTCACATTATTCTTCTGTGGTGTTTAAATGATGACGTAGAGGTGCGTGGATGGGTACATGGAGATTTAGGCTCTGGCCCATGCTCGGGAGGGAGGGATGATGCCAGGTCAGTGCCACTGTGAGAGATCATGCAAAGAAATCTTTCAGCCAGAACAAAGAAAATGGGGCTCCTGTCAGAGGGAATAGCATGTGTAGGTGGCCCAGAGTCCTAAAAGACTGAAAGGCCCTGGGGGAGCACACTGGACAATGGGATGCGGCTACCTAGGGAGCCCGTTAGTGGTGAGAAAGAGCCTTGGGGAGTGGCACGGACAGGCAGGGTGGCCTGCTGTCAGTGTCAGGAGCTGGGCTGCATCTGCCACAGCACTGGGCAGCCATGGTAGGTTCTGGAGCAGGCCCATAGAGGGTGGTTTTCCGGGAATGAGGTAAACTATGGGAGGGAATCGATCTCTCTGGGTGGCCATGCTAAAGATGTCTTATTCTACTGCATGAGGCAGGAGGTGAGGCGGACAAGGCATTTAATACTTGGAGGGACCAGGGACCCTTGCCCCCAGCTTGCATTCCAGGGCTGGTCGGGCCCCACCATTCCCAGCTCTGGAATCTGAGTATGACTTCGAGGAGGGGTCCAGGAGGCTGCGTGGTCGCAATTGAGAGGGTGGGGAAGGAATTCTTGACTCTGCTGGTTCCAGGGAACGGGATGTGATTTACGGGGATGCTGCCCTGGTTCCCAGGGGAAAGCAACCTTTTCTCACCACACTGGGGACTTCAGGCCTAAAGATAGGATGACAATTCTTGCAAATTCTGAGAGTCTGCTCACTTCCCTGATGGCCTGCCCCTGCCAAGTCTACCCTATAAGCATGTCACGTTATACCGCAGCAGATTTACACACAGTACTGCGCTTCCTGGATCCTCCTGTCAGTGTCTTTTCTGCCCTAGGACAGCTGTAACAGCAACAGGAGAGCCAGTCTTAAAGGCAGTAGCTGTGCATGTGGATCACATACCTACTATGTGCAGACACAGTGTCACATGCTTCATATGCACTTTGTCACTAGCTTTCTGCGAAGAGCTAGATGCTTATTCCCATGAGTTTACAGAGAAACAGGCCCAGAAAGATGGAACAACTTGACTAAGGGAACCTATGGGAGCAGTGGGGAACCTTGCTCAGAGTCAGGGTTTGAGATCTCCCTGGCTTGAGAGGTGGCAGGTGTGACTCATCTGTCGTACTGACCACCCCTTCTCTGAGGGTACAAACATGTAGGGTGCCATATAGCAGGCTCAGTACCTAAGTCCTGTTTCTAACCTGTCTCACAGATGAGGAAGTTGAGGCCAGAGGGCAGCTGGGATCAGAATAGCAGTTGGCCTCCAGCGCTGGCCCTCTTGCTTCCTCTGAGAGTTGAGTGCCCTGGGCCCTGCTTCCTGTGGTGATAGAGGGGTGTTTGTTGCCTTGAAAGGCCCCTGTCCCCTGCCCCTGACCTCTGGGGGTTCTAGCTTGCTCCAGGTGCATCTTGAGATCTGGAGTCTGAATGCTTCTATAACTGAGGCCCCTAAGGGACCCCAGTCAGTAACCTAACCAGGCCTCCTAACAGTGGGGCCTTGGAGGCTGTAGCCAGAGGTAGATGGGGTGAGGGAACAGGCAGAAGGAAGAATGGAAAAGGCTGGCCATGTCCTCAAAGAATGAGGGGGAATAGCCATGGTCATGAAAGACAGAGATGAAGACAGCGGTGACAAGGGCTAGGCAACCCCTGAGCACTGTTAGGGACTTCCTGAGTCTTAGGAGGCAGGTGCTTTTGTTATCCCTACTCCACAGAGGGGAAGCTGAGGTTTAGAGGGGGAAAGAGAAGGGCCTGGGGTTTCGGTTCCACACAAGTATGCATTCACTCAGCAGAGTCTGCTTTTGGCTGCAGTAAGTTCGGGGGTCTCTGAAGGCAGGGCATGGCCAGTGGAATCACTCAGCGTACCTGTGCTGACCACAGAGTCCGGGCAGCATTGGCCTGGAGCTGACCAGCCTCTAAACAGCGCATGTCCTCCTCCTGTCAAGCTTTGCTGGTTTCCTTGGCAACAGTAGCAGTCCCAGCCTCAAAGTGTGTCCTGTACAATGTCAGCCCTTGCTGTATGGTCCCATTGAGTCCTGTAACATCCTAGTGAGGTGTGACATAGGTTCCTAGGTAACACAGGGACAAGGCTGTGCTCAGAGAGGGTACACTGCCTGCCCAAACATGCACAGCGGGGAGCAGTGTGCTCGGACAGTGACACAGACACCCTCTCCTCTCCGGAGGTCAGCTTCACCAGGAGAACTGGGAGCAGCTTGCCTGTGCTTTGCTCCTCTCTAGCATCTCCTCTTTGGGCAGGGGGCAGATAAAGCCACCACCTCAGAGTGTACTTCGCCTAGCCTGGCTCACCAAGTCGTGTGACTCGTGCCGGAACCAGCCACTGTCTGTCTTCCCAGGTGCTGATGCCCACAGCAGCAGCCTGATTTATGAAGCATTTAAAAAAAATATGAAAATCACTGCCCAAGAGTAGTCTGGTCAGCTACTACTGACAAAGCTGGGCCGTTTGCTGATCAGGCATTGAGGAAAGCAGGGTTCCCAGGTTTTGGCCTCGGTCTAGGCTCGTGGCTGATACTGCTGGGTGTGTGGCAGTCACCCCAGGCACACCTGCACCCGCTGGCAGGGTGTTTACGTGGGAGTGTGTGCAAGCACTGCAAGTGCCTGCACAGGTGTATGTGCCTGCACTTGGCAAGGCCACACAGGCTTACACACGTACGTGTGCAGGGAAGAATGTGCACAGTTACATGCGGCCGTGTGTGTATGTGGGTGTGCTTAGCATGCCCACATATTGCGTAGATGTGCACACACAAACTTGCACATGTGCAAATGATGTATTTAGGAATGTGCATGCACGACCAGGCATGTGTCCAGCCTCAGAATATGCCGTGTTTCACACGCACACAAGCCAGTGCAGGTGCCTACACATTCACCACGAGCCTGAGATGCATGGCACTGTGCCCTCCTATAACTCGTCCACATGGCTGGAACATGCATGCACACACGTGATGCCCCTCTCAACACAACAAGCTCATGCCACACTTGCTGCCCCTTCCCCGCCTTGTCCCTCCACTGTTGGCTGCAGGTGTGGGGAGCCTGAATGACCTGGGTTCAAATCCCAGCTTAGCTTCTTCCTAGCTCTGCAGTTTTGAGTAAATACCTTAATTCCTGAGCCTCAGCTTCCCCACCTGTCCAGAGGGCATCATGGGAGCACTCACCTCCCAGAGGGGCTGTGTGGGCAGCATGGATGAAGAACCAGAGCACGGAAGGGCTCAGGTCCCAGCTCTGGGTCCCCGAGCTGGGAGGCTGGGGGTGCTGCTACTTCTCTGTTCTGTGGTCCTGCTTCTTCCCACCTGTCTCCTCCCATGCTCCGTGCATCTGCGCTGTCAGCTGGAACTGCATGTAGTTCCCCTGAGTCAAGCAGACCTTTCGGGTATCCAAGGCTCTGAGCAAGCTGTTCTCACTGCGTGGATGCCTTTTCCTATGGCTCTCCAGCAAAGTCCTCACTCATTCTTTGAAAGCCAGGCTTGGGTCACCTGCTTCAAGAGGGTCCTCCGTGGCTGCCCCTCACCCCCAGGGCGCTGCTGCTACTGGCCTTGGCCCAGTGCTTATTCGCCTGTCTGTCCCCTTCCACTGATGGGTAGTAACTACACATCCCGTGACATTATTTTATTTGCGTCCTTGGGGACGGAACCCAGGGCCTTGTGCATGTTGAGTCTCACAAATTCTTTAACATGAGTTTGGCAAATGGGTTGGCTGAGGGAGCCTGGAAAGGCAGGTCTCAAGCCTGCTGTACTGGGGACCCCTTTCAGGACTGAGTCAAGGAACTGAATGGAGTGCTAATGGTGGACACTGGCCATGCTGCACTGGACCCAGGCCCTTAAGTGTCATACCTCCTCCGGGAGGAAGGAACTCTCATCCCATGACATGGATGAGCAGGCCTGGGGGTGGACAGCAGTGCCGCCTGTGCCGGGAGTGCACGAGGCTCTGGGTTCCACCCTCAACACTGAAAAAGTCTATAAGCAAAGCAAAGCCAAGAGGAAGCACTGAGGCGAGGTGATGAGCTATCATCCTCCATGGAACATGGACCTTGGGTCCTCAGCCCTGGTGGGCACATTCACCAGGCGTCGGGGTGCCAGCAATGGACAGGAGCCTGTGAGTCACCCCGGGGCCACTGCTCGCATCCTCGTTCCCACAGAAGGGAGAGAGTGCAACGTCACTAGGGATACAGGGTGGCCAGTATGGCCAGCACCCTAGGGCATGGGCACAGGGTGTTCACTGGCAGCAGAGCCCTACAATCCAGGATTTGGGCTCAGCATGCCACCCTCGTGGAAACACTGGTCAGAATCCAACTGTCTAGGATGACAGTCAATTCCCTGATAGCTTTCCTGGGACCGAGTAGCTCAGAGCTCAGCAGAGCTGGGGAGGGACCCTGCTTGACTCCGACTGCACCCCACACCTTGCTGGCACCAAGCTCAGGGCCAGGCCCAGCTTCCCGGGCTGCATGGTGGACACATACAGCAGGGACCGCACAGTAGAGTTGAGAGTCCATGATACTGCTAACCCGGCTGCTGTGTTGCGGTGTGGCCCTTAACAACTCTTTTCCTCTCTGGTCCTCATTCCCCCCAGGTCTGATCTGTGGGCATTCACTGCTTCTTTTCTGCTCTTTCTTTCCTTCCCCTCTCCTTCATTTCTCCCTTCCTTTTTCCTTCCTCCCATTTCTCACCATTTTTCCTCCCTCCCTCCTTTCCCTGCTCCTGTTGCTAACCTCCCCACTCCCCACATCCCTTCCCTTCTGCCTGAAGAATGGAGACCTTTTCAGAGCTGCTATGTGTCATGCACTGTGCTGAGAGCTGACCGTCAGGTGAGACTTGCAGAGGTGCCAGCCTCCACGCACTCATTCGCTCGACAAACTCTTAGTCGGTGCCAACTTTGTACCTGATGTCATAAACAGCAGGGAACAGGGAGAGGGTCTCCTCCACCTGCAGCTCCAGCCATGGTGGAAGGTGCCCTTCCCACGGCTCTGCCAATGCCATGGGAATGCTGGGTGCCCTGCACAGCTGTAACGAGAACGATGAGGAGGCCAGGCTGGGATAAGAGAGCAAAGCAGAGTCCCTGGAAGAGGTGGTCAGGGGAACTGGCAGAGGAGGGACATGGGGCTGAGGGCTGTGGATGGCAAGGGAAGGGGCATGTCAGGAGGACTGGTAGCCATGTAGTGGCCTCAGTGGGCTGTAGAGACTCTTGGGGTGTCACGGGCATGATATGATTCTGGGGTCTGGGTGGTTCTTTCCTGTCTCCTTGGTGGCCTCTGCAGGGCAGCTGGGAGACATTGTGTGGCCTGGTGACTCAGTTTCTGCATCTGTGGGATGGGTATGCTGCTAGGCTGGTGTCCTTGCATTTCCATCATCTGTCCTTCCAGGCTGAGTAGGATTAAAAGGTCCTGGAGGTGGCTGAAGGAGGGACCTGAGTCAGGCCTTGGTTTGTCCTCTGAAATAGGGCTTTGCAGCTCTGAAGCTCTTGGGCTGGTGGCCAACTGAGCCACTTCTCTTTGTGCCACAGCTTACTGTTCTGTGAAATGGGAATGGTCTACTAATCGTGCAGAGCCTGCCAGAGATTTAAGCAGTGCACATGATGTTTGCCAGAGGCAGGTCTGCATTCCCTAGACAATGGGACAGCAGAGGCACTTAGGTCCTCTCTAGTGTCTGGACTGGACACAAGGCTCCTGAGCTGCTCCAGATGAGGCTGAGGGTAAAGAAAACAAAACAAGACAAACAAAGAGATCATTTAAAAAAGATGAACAGTCCTACCAATTTGGTTTGAAACTGTCTTATTGCTATTTGTTTCTCAATAAAATTATGGAAAATATAAATAAAATAAATAAAAAAGATGAACAAACTGTATATGGTGGCACTCAGAGGGCAGAGATGGTGGGGCAGACAAAGGGCTGCAGTTTGTCAAAGCCCAGGGGAGAGGCTGGGAAGTACTTGGCACCATGGAGGGGCTGGGCAGGCTCTGGGGATGGGAGAGAGAATGGTGATGATGTGGTAGACAGGGATGGTGGTGGAGATGATGGTGGTGGTTTGCTTGTGTGTATGCGTGCGTGAATGCATGCATACGTGTGTGTGTGTGTGCTGGGGATCAGACCCAGCACCTGGCACTTACTTGGCAATTGCTTTGACACTGAGTCCCATCCTGACCCTAGATAGATGACTTTTGTGGCTGACACTTTTGTGACATTGGAAGTGTCAGCTCTTTGATTCAGTTGCTGTGTGGCCTTGGGCCAGGGCTGCTTCCTCCCTGGGCCTGGACCCCTGCTTGGACATGCAGCTAACCATGGTGGCCTCTCTCTGCTGGGCTTGCCCATGTTGACAAGGCTATGAATGACCTGGTTATGGCAAACTCTGTCCTCCAATGTCCGGGAAACTTGTGGTGTGAATACTTGGGCAGAGCCCAACTCCAGGAGCATCTGATCCTAACCTGTCAGGGCCCAGCTACTGCCTCCCAGAGGAGATGGACACAGAGCACTTCTGCCAACCCAGAGATTTATGTCATAGCCTGAAAGCTGTGGGGTTTGCATGTGTAGAGTGGGAGGCAGGGAGGCCAGGAGGCCCCCAAGAAGAGGGTGTCTAATAAAGTGGATAAACATTAGGTGGGTGGTGGGTGACCACAGACCGGGAGCCAGGCCAAGGATGCACCCCCAGCTGAGAAGCCCAACCAGCCTGACCTTGCCTGAGCCCTTGGGCTGTCTCAGTTCTCCGTCCTTACTCCAGAGCGTGTATCTGGGACAGGAGGAGCCGGTGCTTGAGCTGCACAGCTGGAGCCCAGTCCATATCTCACCCTTCTGTCTTCTCCGGGAGAAGACTGCATGGTGGAGAACAAGGCCAGGCTGATGGAGCCTCCTTGGATTCAGATCTTGCAGCACCAGCAGGATGATACTGGGCACGGTGTCCTGCCGCTCAGAACCTCAGTGTCTTCCTCTGTGGGCTGGAATAAATCAGACACGGCTGAGATCCTAGACGAAAAGATCCTGACCTGGGTGGTGGTGGTCATAGATTGTACTTGGCCCAGACAGTGCATGGTGGAGGAGAAAGGCGCAGCCCCAGGTCAGTGTGAGTGTGAAGCCTGCGAGTCAACCTCAAAGCTCACCCGATGGCAAACAGTAGGTGCTTGTAAGGGCCAGCTAGTGCGTGATTTTCAGGACCCTGCCAGGCCTCTCAGCAATGCTCAGATGCCAAAGGCATACAATGGCAAGGAATGCACTGCTGGCAGAGGGAGGGTGTTACTTTTTATCTCACTGCTGGGACAAAGTACCCAACACTCAAAATTAAGGAAGGAAGTTTCAGTCCATTCTCAGCTGGTTCCAAGGCAAAGTGCCACATGGCAGAGGGCAGCAGCTCGTGGTGGTGGAAAACAGCGAAGAGCAGAGGGAGGAGCAGCGGCTGCCGCAGCTACCAAGCCTCTCTCCCTTCCCCACGTTGTATGCAGATCACCCACCCCAGGGCAGGTGTAGCATTCACACCCATAACCCCAGCATTGCATCATGCAGTAATCACAAACTTTAGAAGCCACCTCAGTGTCTGAATGAGGCTTTGGAGGGACAACTAGACACAACCCATAACAGAGAGGCTTATGCCAAGGCCCAGAGATGGGACAGGATGTGCCCAGGTGACCAGGAGGGACAGTGGTGCAGATGTTGAGGTATACAGGACACCAAAGACGAGTTGGGGTGGCCTCGGCGGGGGAGGGCATGGTCAGTCTACATTTTTGTCTCAAATGTTTTAATTTAACTCCTTGATATGCTGTGCCTGTGCTCAGATTTATACACGGACATAACTCTCAGGCCCCCACGTGCTTCTCTAGTAGGGACAGTTTTGTTTCCTTTAGCTCTTTGTCCTTGGCTGCTTCACTCTCGCTGTGGTCTGTCAGTGCTGCTGCAACAGACTGGATAAACTGCAACAATGGGAATTGCTCCTCTCTGGCTCCCACGTCCCAGAGCACGCTCACCTGACAGCTTCTCAACACTGTCACAGTAGCCAGTGACTCTCAGAGTGAGTTTGGGAAGAAAGAAGCCTTGAAGTCAGAGCTACCCCCTCCTCCAATTCCAGCCCACCTCCAGCCAGGCCTCCGGGTGAAGAGCCCGGCACCAGTACCCCAAGATTGTCTGGTTGTCTCCATGTGTGTTTGTCAGTTTTCTGGCCCCGTGACAAATCGCCTGATATAAACAACGTAAAGCAGGAGAGAGTTCTTGGGGCTCTTGGCTTCACAGCATCCAGTTCATGGTTAGCCGGCTCCATCGCTTTCAGTCTGAGGTAAGTAAGAGCTTCACAGTGGAGACGGCTCCATGGACTGGAGCTGCTCACCTCAGGGCAGTAGAAAGGGAGAGGCAGGGAGAGAGGGAAAAAGGCAGGCAGGGAGGGCCAGGGACCAGATGCAGCCCTCGTGGCCATGGCCCCATGGCCACGTCCTCCAGCTAGGCCTCTCCTCAATTCCTATCACCTGACAGTAATGCCACCATGTTATAAATTCATCCATGAATTAACCACTGGTGAGCTAGCTCACAGCCCTCACAATTCAGTCACCTCCAAAAGCCTGAACACTGCTGTGTTCAAACAGGAGTCCTGTGGGGGCTGTTGCAGATCCCAGCTCCTACTCCACATTCATACCATCAGGGTCCAGCATGTGCTGTGTGTGGTGGGCGTGCCTTTCCCAGCAGCAAGAATGCATCACACAGGCTTGGGTCCTCTTTGCTCTGTGCCTTCCTGTCCTGCGCCATGGGTGCCCCAGGGCATGGTTTTGAGGATGCCCAATCAGGCCAGGGCATGCACTCCATTTGCCTTATCTTATGTTTTGCTACTACAAAGCATGCAGCAGGGAACATTCCTGGGCTTGTGGCTCAAGAATGTGCATTTGTTTCTGCAGGAGGGACCCCAAGAAGGGCACGGCTGGGGTGCAAGGCAGAGTCTATGGTGTCGAGATGCAGCGAGACTGCTCTTCTGAAGGATGCTGCCCTTCACAGGGCCAGCAGCAATGAGCATGTGGTGTGTTTCCTTCCCAGACCACAGTGCTGTTGCTCCCCTTCTAAGGGCTTGGGCTTCTCAGGGGCTCGCTGGCTTCAGAGTGGAAATACACTAGAGTGCAAGGTGCATTTACTCAGTTGGTTATTTGGCTGGTTGTGTGAATGATGCTCCTCTTCCCCAAGTCCTTGCCTCCAGCTGTGCAAAAGGTGAACTCCATGAGGTGGAGTCCGCTCTGTGCCGTCCACTTATGAACACCAAGGCTCATGGCCTGGCAGAACGGGTGTTCAGTGAATAGTCGTAGAACAGAAAGAAGGACAGTGGGTGGGGGATGGATGGCTAGATGGATGTGTGGGTGGGGGAATGACTGGTAGATGGATGAGAGGATGGGTGGATGAGTGGAAGGAAAGAGGGACGGATGGAGGGATGATGGATGGATAAGTAGATAGCAGGCCATGATTTCTGGGGGCTTCCTTCTTTCTCCTCTCCCAGGCAGGAACAAATCTGAAATTAACAAATTATCAGCTCCTCCTTTCCCCCAGAGGAAATACAGCAGCTCGGGGCTGTGGGCTGGGGACACTGCACCGCTGGGAGGAGGTATGGACAGGGGCCGGGGTCACTCTACCAGCCTGGGAAGGTGGGGCACAGTATGGAGCATCTGTGTCCCCAACACCCACCTCTCCCACCCACTCCTGCTGTCCAAGTGAAGCTGCTTGGTGGCCTTAAAGGCTAGGGACCTGGCTCCTATCAAGATCTGAGGAGAAGAGGCGCTGTGTACTGAGTGCTTGCCATGTGCGCACTCTCACTGTGCTCATGTTGAGGCTGGGGCAGCTCCTCCTTTTCGTGGGGTTGTGCACTGAGGAGGAGGGGGCCCAGGGGTACGTGCTGCCTTGCCCAAGGTCACACGGTGAGGAAGTGAAAAGGTGGCCCAGCTACAGTCAGCTTTGACCCACTGCTCCCAGTCTCCTCTTTGCTGCCAGCGCAGTACGCCTGCCCACGCAGGACGGAGTCCACGCCCTTCCCGTTCACAATCTGGCCCGGACCTCCCAACTCCATAGCCCCAGACATGTTCCCCAGCCTCTTTCTGTCTCATCTGTCCTCTGGGGGTGCAGTGAGGAGATGGGGTGTGGGGGGCCCAGACCTTGCTGTTTCTGTGTTTGTGGCTTCCTGGCATCAGTGACCCCTTCTTCTGCGAGGGTTTCTGGGTGCTTTTGGAGGCTGCTGTGAGCGCCATGGGGCTTCTGCGCTGTGCACTTTGGCCTTGCAGGGTCTTTCTGTCCACCTTGCTGCATGTGCCCATGGCTCTGGAGGCTCTTGGAGCCAGCTCTCCGATGCTCTGCAGGGCATAACTATGAGAACTGGGTGCCCCACTTGTCACCTTCCCCTGGCCATGTGCTCAGTGCCCCCCACCTCCATCCGTGTCCACTGCCCTGGCCTCTCACCTGTCTCTTGCTTTTGTGTTGTGCCCTCTCTTTACCCTGAACTTGATCCCAAGGCACCTGTGTTCCCTAATGCCTCCCTGGATTATTTCTTCTCAATCCAGCCCACCTAGGATTTTGGTTTACACTGGAGAAGGGGTGCTCCCTACTGGTTACCCAAGCCTCTCTCACTCATCTGGTCCTTTGGCAGGGGAGCAGCAGTAAAAATACACAGTTCTCTTGGAACTATCTTTTTCAGCAAAGTCAAAACAAATTTATTTATAGGCAAGTAAATATATGAAAAAAAAGTTCAATATCACTGGTCATTTGAGAAACGCAAGTTCAAATAACACTGAGATTACATCTCCCCCCAGGAAGAATGTCTAACATGAAGAAGTCAGCCAATAATAAATGCTGGAGAAGCTGTGGAGAAAAAGGAACCCTTCTCCACTATTGATGGGAGTGCAGACTGGTACAACCACTATGGAAATCAGTGTGGAGATTCCTCAGAAAGCTGGGATTAGAGGTCCCATTCAAGCCGGCTATTATCCTCCTGGGTATTTGTCCAGAAGAACTGAAAACCTCATACCACAGTGATACATGTGTACCCATATTTATAGCAGTGTAATTTGTCATAGTTAAATCCTGGAAACAACCCAGATGCCCATCAATGGAAGAATAGATAAAGAAGATGTGGTATTTTTACACAATGGAGTATTATTAAGCTATAAAACAGGATAAATTTTAGTCTTTTGTTGCTCAATGGGTGCAACTAGAGACCAGACTCTTAAGTAAAATAAATCAGACCCGCATGTGCAAACATCATATTGTCTCCTTAGTGTAAGAACCTGAAAGAGAAAAATAGAATATGAAGGGTACAATAGACACTGAGAAAAGGGAATGAACTTATTCAAAATGGGAGAGTTACTGAGTTGAGGAGAAGGATAGGAGAGGGAGTGGAGGAAAGAGATATATCTATGTATATAAGCAGGATGATTTGGACAACTGTACTGTGCATTTCTACTGGTCTATGGAAAGGAGCAGTTAATGCTTTAATTTGTTTTTTAATTGATGTATTTGGTACAGGGTCTCACTACGCAGCTCAGATTTGTAGTAGGCTCCTTCTGTTTTGAGCCTGCCCAGTGCTGAGATTACAGTTGTACACCACCACACCCGGACTCAGTGGCTGGCTCAGGGTGCCTGGTGTGGCACGTGGTGCCAGGGATCAAACCCCAATCCCTGTGCTTGCATAAGCAAGCGCTTAGTCCACTGAGCTATCTTGCCAGCCTTAATGCTTTAATTTGTTTCATCTCCTTTTTTTTTTCCAATTGTTTGTATTCTAGTCTTAATTTCTTGTACATTTCTTTCTTCTTCCTATTTTACACACATATATTTGGTAATATGAATAACTGGTTGGAAGACAACACTAAGTATCACAATAAATACTGTGAAATCCGCATTACTTTGTTAAGTGAAATTCTGTATCATTTGTAATTTTTTCTGTTTTAATTCTAATTTGTCCTCTCTTTAAAAAATATAGATGGATCCTGGATGTTTTTTAGTCTGTGTTCAGTATGGTCCAAAGGAGAATATGTGAGTGAGATACTGAAATTAATCAATAGGTAGCACCATAGTGTGGACCTAAAATAAGGTGTGAGCTCCCTGTCCTTGGAGGTGCGCAGGCGTCAGTGAGAACGTTGGGTCTCGGAGACTTTTAAGGCTCCTCGTAGCCCTGGGTGTCCATGAGTGTGAGCTCGACACTGGCAGGGTCCCCTCCTTCCGAACTGCCCTGAGCCTGGAGGCTTGGGGCTCATGCACTCCCCTGTCTCATCCTGGATCACTCTGGCTTCTGGCTCCTCCAGCCTGTGGGGTTCTGCAGAACACCCCCCCCATTTGTGGGTAGGGGAGGCTGGGAGTGTCTCCCCACCTCCTCCAGCCTGTTCTACTGCTCTGGGGGTTGCTGGGTGACACTGGGCCCACACCCCATGGCCACTGACTTGCAGACTTCGACAGGCTTTCTCAGGCAGCTCTGCTCCTGAAGCCTATCTGGGTGGGTCCCTTGGGTGGGGACTCAGAGGTATGGGTGTTTCGAAGTCCTAGGGGCTGCAGGGGCTCTTGGTTTCCCTTGGACAGCGGTGGCACACACTTTCTTCCTGGCTGTGTCAGGGTGGGGGAGGTTATGGGCCATGAGCAGCTCCTTCTGTGTGGAGCAGCACTTTTTGTTTATATCAGGAGAGTTCCTTACTTTGCAATGAGAGTATTTTGGGAGAAACTGTCTCTTCCACATCTGGATCTGGGAGGGACCAGCTGTTCCCATCTCTGTATTCACACCGTTGTCTCGCATGGGGATGTTAAACCTGGCTGTGGGTCAGGTTGAGTGGGGATCCTGAAGAGGGGGTACATCCTCATCCTTGGGTGGAGTTGCTCAGCCAGAGGTCTGTGTTTTGTTTCATAACAAAGCTTCAGTCAGTTTGAGGGAAGCTTGGTGACCAAGATGTCTCCCAGTGGGGGACCAGGACCCATGATGACCACTGGTGTCTTCACTGGAGTGGAGATCCCTGTTTAGGCGGGAGCCTGGGTGTCCATGGCCTGCTTAGCCCTTCTTCCTCACTAGCCCTATCTTTTCTGCCCTCCTGGATCCCAGAGTCCCCTCCTCTAACCTGAAGCAGGCTGAGGGGTATACAACACGTGAGCCTCAGCCATGAGGACTGCACCACCCCATGAAAGCCCATTGTGTCTCCCTGGCTAGGTCATTGCCCTCTCTGGACCCTGATTTCCCCTTTGGGGATTGAGGGAGGGCAAATCAGTGACATTAGAGAATTCCCATCTGCCTTCCTTTCCTTGGATTTGAAAAACATCCTGGGTGAGACAGTGAGCTCCAGAGCAGGACACTATGGTGTGGGCAGGCATTCCTGCCTGAGCACAGATGAGGGCTGCATTCAGTGCTGGGGAGGAAAGAGGCTGGGCAGGAGGGGTCTGGGATCACCCACGGCTCCCAGGTCCTCTGTTTATCATCAGTTGAGCTATTGGCTCCACAAAGATGCCTGGATTCAGTCCCCCCAACCTTTATCAGGGAAGGCCCTAAAAGGCAGAGGGGCAGCTGGGCTTCTGAGTCCCAGGGAGCCCCAGCAACAGGTGCACACGATGGGACATGAGCAGCTCCTTCTGTGTGGAGCAGCACTTTTTGTTTATATCAGGAGAGTTCCTCACTTTGCAATGAGAGTATTTTGGGAGAAACTGTCTCTTCCACATCTGGATCTGGGAGGGACCAGCTGTTCCCATCTCTGCATTCATACCATTGTCTTGCATGGGGATGTTGCTCAGGCTGGGGAGACACTGCAGCTGTCTGTGTTCTTCCTGTCTCCTGTGTGTCCCCTGGCCGAGGCAGTGGGACCCAGATGACTCAGACCCAAGGGCTGGGGATAGGTTCCTGACCTCCTCTGTGGGCCTCGGTTCTGGTCTCCTCTGTGAGGTGCAGACAAGCCAGGCCCAAGTAGGGGATGAGCCGCTCATTCAACGGCAGCTCAGCAGCGAGTTGTGTCTCTGCCTCCTTCCCTCACCAGGCCTCACAGACCCTAACAGTAGCTAGCCAGGGCCCATGGTGCTAGGGCAGGGCCATGGTCTCTGTTCCTTCCGTACCTCTCTTCTTTTCCTTTCTTTTATGAGACAGAGTCTTGCTAAGTGATCTAGGCTGGCCTTGAACGTGCCACATTGGCCAGGCTGGCCCCAAACTTGGATTCCTCCTGCCTCAGACTTCTGAGTGCTGGGATTGCAGGTGTGTGCTGCTAAGCCTAGGTTCCTGGGTGTCTCCCCTTCTCTGCACCTGGAGCTTCTCAGACAGAGGGAAACAGGAAGCCCTCCTATGGGTGGGGCTCTTTTGGACTCCAGCCAAGGGCATGATTCTGGGGCAGACTTCCCTCGTGCATATCATACTCATGCTTGAACATGTGGTGGGCGTGCACCCATGCATGTCCATATTGGCATAGATACAGATACACAGGGCTCACCCTGAACACATACATATGCACATGCGCGCGCGCACACACACACATGCATACACAGGCACACACCCACACATTCTCATTCTCTCTCTCTCTCTCTCTCTCTCTCTCTCTCTCTCTCTCTCTCTCTCCAGGTCAGGCCAGCAGAGAGCTGCACAATAGCCTAGAGTCCAACCCCACACTCCAGTAGATTCAGATCCAAGGCCAGAAAACCAGAAGAAGTGTTGAAAGTGTGTCATACTTGGTCACCAAAGCCTCTGCAGGTGGGACTGGCCTGTCTCTGGGGTCCCGTGGCTCTCATACCAAGCAGAAGTTCAATAAACCTCCATTGAAAGTGGAACCCATGGACTAGGGAGATAGCTTAGGGGTCTAAGTGCCTACCTGGCAAGTGCAAGCACCCAAGTTTGATCCTCAGCACCACATGCCATGCTGGTTCTAAAACCCCAGGCATGCTGTGCCGGATCTAAAACCTGGGGTGGTGGCACAGGCCTGTAATCCCAGTGCTGGAGAGGCTGAGACAGGAGGATTGCTACAAGTCCGAGCTGCATAGCGAGACCCTGTATCCCCCCCAAAAAAAAGAGAACCCCCCCAGAGTGGTAAGGAGGACTTGATGGGATCAGATATGTAAAGTGTCCCTTAAATAATAGGGGCTGAACAACGTGCACCCCCAAGGTAGCCTCACAATGCTTGGGACATGTGATCTGGGATGACAGTGAGTCCTCAGGCGGTGGTGGAAGTTCTGCAGTGGAGCTGACTTCATGGGTGTCCTGTCAAGCATGCTGAGCCCCTCTTCCTCCTTAAATCCTTCCCGTGGCCTTTTGGAAGCCACTTTCATCATTTCCTCCACCAGGGAGGAACCTGAGGCTAAGAGATGCCACGGGTGACTCCTAATTTCCATCCCTGCCTTCCATGCTGGAAGGGAGATGCCAGTGTTGGAGTTTATCTTCTCTGCGAGCCATCCCCCAATCTTGGCCTTTTGTGGGCGACTGTGGGAGGTTTTTACCCGGAGATTTACCCCATGTCATTCTTTACATTCATTTGATATTACCTCACTTTTAGAAAAAGATCTTTGAGTTGGGTATGGTGGTGTACACCTATATTCCCAGCACTGAAGCAGGAAGATCACCAATTTAAAGCCAGGGCTATATAATGAGATATAATGAGATTGTCTCAAAAACCCAAAAACTGGAAAAAAAAAAAAAAAAGAAAGAAAAGAAGGAACAAACTTAGCCCTAGCAACCATATCCATGACATCTCCAGTTGGAAGTGACAATGATATTTTTAATACCCATTAAAATAAATATTTAAGAATACTTTTAAAAAGCTTACTTAATTTTTTAAAGCTTCTTTGCCACCTACCACTTGGGACCAGAACCTTTTGTAAAGAGCTGAATGCATCCATGTGTCCTGCAGGTTCTTGGGTTAGAAACCAGATATCCAATCCTAGGCTGGTATTTGGGGTGGGGCCCTGGGGAAGCGATGAGGGTTGGCTGAGGTCTGCCTTGGGAACACCGAAGAGGGACCCGAGCTGGCGTTTGCCCTGTCTCCTGTGGGTGCCCTGGGCCAGGTTACGAGCAGCAGGAGCCCTCCCCTGATTCTGGCACTAGGCTCTCGGACTTCCGTTCCAGGCCTGTGAGCCAAATAAACCTCCATTCTTTATACAGGACTGGGTCCCAGGTACTCCATTAGAGCAACAGGAAACCACAGAGATACCGCTGACCGATTCAAGCGCCTCAGCTCACTAGAGGGTAGAAGCCCATGATCTACCTCGTCACTCAGCAAACACACGCAGGATGTCAGCCAGGTCGAAACAAGGAAGCAGCACAGAAAGACAGACGCAGTCCTGGAACCCGATGCCCGGGCCTGAGGCATCCCTGTCCCTCAAACAAATGTGCATATCAGGACAAGTAGAGCTCAGCCAGGCCAGACCCTCAGAGGCTCCTCTTCAGGAGCACCTTCTTCTCATGGCAAAGTTGCAGGGACTGAGGTGGGCGTAGAGAGGGGCAGCGAAACTCCAGAGGACACACAGCCTGTGAGGAGTGGAACCTCAGACCCACATGTTGCGCTTCGGCGGGTGTGGCCACACGTGGGGCTGGCAGAAGGGCCGGGGCGGCCTGGGCCAAGTCACAGGGGTTGCAGGCTGGTTGGGGCCTTCGGATTCAGGCCCAGCCAAACTCCCTTTCCTCGGCACTGCTCTGCTTTCTGGACTAGACCAGGGTGCAGAGGTCCAGGCTGCTGACGTGCTGCATATTTTTCTCTGGGAGAGGAATGTTCTGGCCCTTCCAGGCCTCCTGCCCCTCCGCTGGCCCGCCCGCCGTACCTTGGCGGTGGGACCAGGAATGTGGCTCACTTCCTGCCTGCAGTAGCCTCTCATTTTTCCCCGGCCCCGCCAGCCCCTCTTCTCAAGGCGAGACGGCTAAAGGTCTTGGGAATTTTCGTAAAACTCTTAAACCTGGCCGTGAGCCAGGTGGAAACTGCTCTGAAAGGCAGACGCTGTCTGGGAAATGATAGAAATATGGCATTCCCGCGGCAAGCCGTTCCTGAATTTACGGGGGTGCGGGCTGCTCGGGAGCAGTGGGCCGGTCCTTCCTCAGCTCTTTCCTGTACCCCAAGATGCAGCCTAAGGCAAGCAAGGAGGAATCCCCGCGGCTAGGGATGTGGTCTCTGCTGGGGCCGAGCCGTAACTCTGTCCTCGCAGGCTGTCTCAGCAAAGCCTCAGGAGCTGGATGAGAGAAGATTGAGCTCAGTTGTGCAGACTGGACCAGGGTCACGCAGCAGGGAGCCTGGGGCTGAACCCAAGGCCTGTCTTTACCACTGTACCACCCCATGTGCGCACCTACATGCAGAGACCCACTTGGGTAAGTACAGGTGTGCCTGCAAACACGCATGCCTGTGCTTGTATATAAGATAACACGCTGCACACAGACAGCATGTGTGTACAGCACATATCATGCACATACACAGAGTCAAGGGACCTGAGGTGTGCAGACACACATACCCCCATGGCTGCCGCGTACGTGCATGCATGTTGTGAGAGCCCCAAGCAGAGAGCTCACCTGGCCGTCTGGAGTGGGGCCAGCTCCCCGTCCCTCAGACGCAGCAAGCATCAGCTTCCTTCCGCCTGCTTTCCCTCCCTCCCTCCCTCCTCCCAGATGTTTGCTGTGGCTCCCGCCAACTGGCCAGATGTGTTTAACACCCCAGGATGTCCCAGCAACCCGAGGCAGAGGCACTGCCAGACTGGCCCCCTATGTTTATGACACTGTCCTGCCCAGGCTGAGAGGAGCCAGTCTAGCAAGGGCTATGCTGTCCTGCTGGGTCACCAGTCAGGCTGGCAGGCTGGGGGCTAAATGTGTGCTTCAGGCAGGGACCTGGAGAATGAATTGCCCTGAATCCATCCATGGTGAGACTTGAGAGACGCAGGGCCTGTGGCAGGGCCAGCCAGGCCTCCTGAGGGTGTCGCAGCAGCCACGGGCATTCTGAGTGCCAGGGTGTCTGAAAAGACTGTTGGTCCCCACACAGCCATGGGAAAGTCCAGGCTGTGGTCGAGCAAGCCCAGGTCCTGGGGGAAAACCGGGTTTCTGTTTCCTTTAACTGCTCCTAGATTGTCAGCGAGCGAGCGCGGGAAGCGGGAAGCCTGCTGTCTTCTGCTGCGACCATTCCCACAGTGTCTCTTGGCCCTGGCGCAGAGTTCTCCTGGTGCTGATGAGCAGGATGGTGTTTCTCTGTGCATCCCCTGCGGGCCCACATGGCCTTGACGTAGGCGCTGTGATCAAAGACTACAGTGAAGGTTTCCACTTACAAGTGTATTGCAGTGACAGTCACATCACCACCAATCTCCTCACAGTCCTGCCCCTGGTTGGGCACACGGACCCTGCCCTTCACACCATTTTCTGAAATGGCTCTGGAGGTCGTCTTCCAGGACTGTCTTTCCTTCCTCCATTGTGGCTGCCTCGATGTCCTGAATGGATTCGAAACGTTTACCTTTCACTGTCACTCTGACTCTGGGGAAGAGTGAGAAGCGCATGGTACCAGATGCATCAGTAAGGTAAAGACACACTGCCCTGCTTCTGCCAGCTTGCTCGTCCCTTCTGATCAGAGCTGTCTGGCCCCCTCTCTCCCTAGGGGCCTTCCCAGGGCATCTGGGTCAGGAGTGTGTGCTTTGTGGGAGGCAGATAGCAGTTCAGATCCCAGTGGGCCTCTCACCAGCTGGGTGACTTTGGGCATGTGGCTTGACCTCTCCGAGCCTTAATTTTCTCACCTGTGAAATGGGAATGGCCTATGTTCGTGAGACTAAAGGAGATGTCAGATGGGCAGTGCTGAGCAAGGCCTGCTCTCCAGAGTGAGGCAGGCAGGAGCTCGGCGTCCCAGGGAGCCTGGTTTTGGCAGTGGCTCTGACTATAGGACAGAGCCCCACTCCGAGGGCCCCTTGGCTTTTCCAGGCCTCCCTTGGGGACAGCTCTGAGGTTCTTTGCAGACATGGTGCTCTCCCGGCCCAATTTCTCTTTGCAGATGGGCATCCCCATACGTCTTCAGGCATCAGACTGAGAACTATAAAAAGCTGACCGGGGTGGGGCTGCTATTTTTAAGAACCATCACTGCGGATCCCTAGGAGGAGTTCTGAGGGAACAGGTCTGTTCCCAGGGCCGGTGGCAGAGGTCTGAGCTGGCTGGCAGGGGCGAGGAGCAGACACAAGGGGTGGTTGCCTTGCCGAGGCGGGGCCTCTGCTTCATGCTCTGGGGAGGGGAAGCTGCAGCACCCCAGCCCTCCCTCGCCTCTGTCTTTTCTCCTTTGGTAGTCTGAGCACCCACTGTGTTGGATAACGCCTTGCAGGTGAAGAAGCCATGGCTCAGAGAGGGACAGTACTTTTTTCAAGGATACACAGCAGTTTTTCTGTGAACTCTTCCTCTGCTGTCTCTTCTCTCACCTAACTCTTCATTTGCTTCCTCTTTCTGCTCTGTGCCCCCCTTCCTCTCTGTCCTTTCCATTTTCCCTTTCCTTCGCTCTTCTGCTTTTTTCTCTAGAAGATTCTTCCCCCGCAGGCCTTTCCCATCCTCCTTCTCCTCCTCCTCC
>NW_004524597.1:17035298-17053538 GCF_000260255.1 Octodon degus | reverse complement strand
GGCAGATTCTGCCCATCAGGCCCCAGCCCCTTTCTGTGTCCCAAGGCCCCAACCTGAGAAGACCCCAGAGCCAGGCCTGCTTCTCTGAGGAAATGAGGCACGGTGGCCCCTGACCCCAGCCGTTCACCCGACCCCCAGAGCCGAGACTGCAAGAGGCTAACCCCACACCCCGCCGCCCCGCGGCCCCCTCGGTCGGCCTGGCTGTGCCTGCCCGCCCCCATTCATGTATTTTGTATTATAAAATGACTGCCGTCACCATGGCAACATAAAAGGAGCCGATCTCATTACTGGGGCCCGGACACATTATTTTCTCCAAGGAATTTCTTCTTTTCATTATTTCCCTCCAAAGGTCATTTATCCTCTCCGGCGGGGCGGGGGGTTGGTGGGGGGGGTCTGCGAAAGGTGAGCCGGATTCATGGCAGAATTCCCCTGGCGGAATTTACAATCATTTTGCCTTTTTCCCCTGCTCTAACACCGGGTGGAGAGATTTTCTGGAAGCCAGGCGTTTCTCTTTAACCCCTGCAGCCCCGGCAGACAGGCAGCAGATGGAGCATCCTTACTGGGCTACTCTGGGCCCGCAGCCACCTCTGCATCTCCTGCCTGCCAACTCCCCAAGGTCACCTGCCACCACAGCCTTCAGCTCCTGAGGGCAGGGGAGGTCTGGGCTTGTCTGCTCAGCTGTAGGGACTCAGGGAGCTCAGAGGTAATTTGCTGTTCCTCTTAGGCCTCCCACTGGGGAAAACACCCCTTTAAAAGTTAATCCTAGTGATAATCCTAATCCACATCTGTATCTACAGTGCGGTGTAGTACAGCAATTCACAATGTTAGTTATAGAGAGTTAGACAGATCTGAGTACCAATCCTGCTTCTGCCAGTTTCAGGCTGTGTGACCCTGGGCAAGTTGTTGTTCCCTGTCTCTGAGCCCTGGTTTCTTATCGAGGACAGCAGCTTCATACTGGGGTGCATATCCCAGGCGACAGGTGAGGGTGGAATGGGGCATGTATGTCAGGCACTGAGCACAGCATCCGGCACACAGGAAACAATAAATTGTGGCCATCATTTATCTTTCAGGATATGTGTGGTGGATATTGCATGCATCAGCTATCAATTGCTAAGAAACAAATCAGCCCACCCTAGTGTTTAAGTAGCTTAAATCAATAATAATGATTTGTTTAATCTTTAGTAGTTTTTCTGCACCAGGAATTCAGGAGCAGCTCAGGGGGCAACCCAGGCCAGGAGGTGGATTTCCAAGGTGGCCCATTCATTACTGGCTGTTGACTACGGGGCTTCAGTTTCTCTGGGTGTCCACAGGAGACCACACCTGAGTGTCCCTCAGCGCAAGGGGCCCAAGAGAGCAAAACAGAAGCCACGATGGCTCCTAGGATTTATCCTTAGAAGTCACACACACTGTATTTAACAGGTCTCTCTGTGGGAGGGTACACCACGGAAGTGTGGGCAGGAGGAAGATCGGGAGCTGGCTGGTGCCTCCTTTGCAGAGATCTCATGTAATTGAACCAGGGAAAGTTCAAGGCTGAGTCTCTTCTTACAGAGGAGAGAGCTGAAGTTTTGAGCAGGAAATTGACTTGTTCGAGGCTCAGAGGCCATCCAGCCTGATCCCAGGCCTGGTTCTTCCTTCTGTCTCAGTTCCTGCTGGGCCCAGCAGCTTAACTGGTTTGATCTAGCTGGTATGTGACCCAGGAGAGCTGCTGGGAGGAGAAAACCCCGGGCAGCCCGGGTCTGTCTGTCTTGCAGCTGGCTGGGGGCAGAGCAGTGCGTAAGCTCAACAAGTGAATCTAGTCAAAACACTCCCCCTGACACCGCCAGGAGAAGATGTGTGTTTGTAAAACTGACGGCGGTTTTGTTGACAGGCAAATGTCTATATTACACAGCAGCAAATGGCTGGAAGATGCAAAAACACAGTCAATCATCACAGAGTTTTTCCCTCTTTAAAAAAGCAATGCTCTCAGCCAGGAGGAGGGATGTCTGCTTTGCTTGCAGACTTGCCTCCCTGACGCAACAGGTTCCGGGGGCAGTAGGGGCAGCTCAAGTTGTTTTGCACCAAGCAAAGAGTTGTCAGGGTCTTTCCAGAAAGTGGGGAGCAGCCATCCTGTAGGAGAAAGAAGAGCTGTGTGAGGTGCACCCCTCCTCAAGGTAGGGAGAAACGGGGGCGAGCAACGCCTGGCGCCTTGCAGCTGTCGGTCACTTCTTCTTGGCTAACCTTGGCTCTAGATTTCCTGCTGACTAAGAAATGTAACATTTCTGAAACTCTAGAATATGCTAGATGGGCGGTGAGAATGCTGATTCCCAGGCCTTGGCCTTGGAGTTTCTGATTCCTAGACTTAGGACTGGTGCCCCAGATAGCAGCATTTTAAGATCCATTCATCCTTCCCAGAGATGCTGAGGTAGGTGGTCCAGGGAGCCCTTGGGGAGAAGCACAGAGTGGGACCATGGCCCTGTGGCTGCTCTCTCCTTGACCAGCACAGCCCTAGCCGAGTCTAGCAGGACGAATCTGAACCTCTCGCCCACAGAGCAGGTGGTGCTTCTCATGGCCCTGTGTCTGTCCATCTCACTTACAGCCTCAGCTTCTTAGAACCATGACAGGAAGATCTGGCACCTGATTCCTCTGCCTTATGTCAGGCCTCCAGAGTGTGGGAGACTTTTTTTCCTTCTTTCTTTCTTTTTTTCTTCTTTCCACAGATCTATATGGAGCACTCCCTGGTGCTTTGTCTCTCTGCAGTGGCTGAGGCAGGTGCGGCAGTGCTGGCTCCGTAGTCCAAAGTCCATAGTCCAAAGGGGAGACAGGCAAGACCAACCAAGGGACAGATACGTAATGACTGTACATTATAAATTCCTCCCTGGGGGGGAAAAAAGCTTAGAGGACTAGGGGGCAGCTACTTTGCACCAGAGAGCTGGCCAGGGAGGGTAACTTCTGAGAAGAGAACTCTGGCTTAGGAAGCAAAGAAGGGAGGAAGCTATTTACATGAAAAGTGGAGAACTGCCATTCCAGCTGGGAGTGCGGCATGTGCGAGAGTCCTGCGGCAGGCACGACCCGAGCATGTACACGGAGTAGGAAGGAGGCCAGTGTGGTGGGGATGGGGCTGTCGTCAAACCCCAACCATCAGCTGGGAATGGGCTTTTAGACATACCACAGGCCTGTGACTTTCAGTGTCTTGCTTTTAATGTTGGCAAGATGAGCAGTCCTTATCTTCCGGTAGAGGGGACAGGCCAGCTTAGAGATGGTTGTGTTTCCCTGTCGCTGCGATGACTAGATTACAGTCTGCATCTTCCCGAGGACAAGATCCTTGGCTTTCCTGTTCTGGTTTCTGGGGCTCTTGGCGTGTACCTGAGCTGGAGGAACTGGCAGCATCGAAGGACCTCAATCACCGCTTCTCATGGGAAGCCTTCCCTGCCCTGGAAACCCCCTTCTCTCTGAGCCCAGAGAGCCCAAGCTACTGTGGCCCCATCTGCATACTCTTCCTCTGCTCCCCTCCCCAGCCAGCAGGTGGGAAACAAGCCTTTGTCTGGGTAATCTGGACACACCTGAAAGTGTCAGTCTCTGCACTTAGAGACTCTGGGCTTGAACTTCAGCTCGGCTGCTACCAGTGTGGTCCAGACAGCATCCCTGTACCACCCTCAGCTTCAATTCCATCCTGTCCAACATTAGAGGTTATCCTGAGGGTTAAATCAGGCCGATTTAGACATTTCTTCCACTGGAACTATAAACCCTGGGAGGCTGCAGGTCAGGTGTTGCACCTTATATGTAAGAAGAATTTGTTTGTATCTCTCAGATCAGCCATGACCTCTGAAGGGTTAATGGAGTGAACCTGGGAGACTTTCAAGCAGTAGGGAAGAAAATTGCTCTCTGTGGAAGAGCTTCTGATTGCTTCTTAAGAACAGGCAAAGAGTTGGGAGCGGTGATGCACTCCCTTTATTTCAACTATGCAGAGCCAACGTCAGAGGAGCCATGGGGAACGCCAACAGCGCACTCACGCAGAGGTGGGATGCAGGCCTGCAGACCAAGGCTCTAGGGAGGTGTGTGTCTGAGCCTGCTTTCCTGAGCCCGAGCCCCGCTGCGGAGCCTACAGGACACTCTGAAGGTTGGTTGCAAAGCTCAGGACCTTGTCACTTTGCTTGGGAGGGTCTCATGAACTTGGCCTGCTGGGCCAGGCCACCCGAGAAGCCCAGTTCATTAGACGGCTGGATCACAACCCCGATGCATCTTGCCGCTAAGGTTTTGTTTTTTAATGGTTGTTGCACATCGGTCCTCATTAAGATGCGGGAAAATAGACTTTGATGCCAGAGCACTCGCTCGCCTGATGCAAAACACCACGAGTGCTAAAATTTGCTTCTTTTTGATTTAGTCTCTTGCTGGCTTGAAGGACTGGATTTTATAACAGGTCAATTTTAGACCATTTGATATTGATATATGAAGATCCTTAGGGATTATTGAATGCATTTTTCATCCAGCTGCGATAGTATCATATAAGGAAAATGGGATTGACTGTTAAGTACAAATTGAAAAAGACATGGTCATTTAAGATAACTCCTTATCTGTATACAAGGAAATGGTATCAGGGAAATAGACCACCAGTTGACAGAAATAAATTTCACCTTGGGCTCCTCCCGTGCACACCTCCTCCACGGCTGCTCACATTCACCCAGGGTATTCAATTACTCTGAGAGCCCTTTTCTGGGGCCCCTGTTGGAGGAATAAAGGGTTCTGGGCTGTACTGCTCCACAAGGGATGGGTAGGAGGAAGTGGGAGCGTTCCCTGGCAACCCTGGGGAGATTGGAGTAGGGCAGGTTTCATCCAGAACATTCCAGGTCTCCTCAGCAGAGCCTCTGACACCTTCCAGAACAGGCCAAGAACTGAGGGCGAGAGCAGGTGGCCTCTGGACGTGTGTCCCGTGTGATGAGGCCAGCGCTTCTATTCTCACGCAGTGAGCTGCTCTTCCTAGCTCATGCTTCTGTAACGTTGCTGCCAGCAGAATCTTTCGGAGCTGCATGTGTGCCCCGTGTGGCTGGAGATGATTTTGAGCCCTGTTAATGTCATAGGTGAGGAAGCCAGGGATTGACTGATGGAGCCCGGGCAGGCTGGGCCTGGCTCCTAAGCTGGTACCACTTTCCACACATGCACAATCTGAGGGACTTTAAAGCTCAGCGAGAAGGAGGCCTAGACCTTAAAATGTCATCTTTGCTCGTTGGTGGGGTGGCTGGGAACTTGTCTCTTGATTCCTAGAGAAAAGAGGTGCATTGACCTCATTGTGTCCTTTCAATCTCTCTTTTTTCAATTCTGTGGACCACAGTGGGAGGAAAAGATCTGCTATTGCTTCTCCCTGTGCGGGAGGTCAGGGGCTCTGCGTGCTGGGGTCTTCACCTGCAGAGGGAGAGGCTTGGGGTGGGACCTGCCACAGCCCTACCTAACTCCTCTCAGCCCCAGCAGGAGTGGGGACCAGAAGTGCCCCTAATTTCACTGAGGGAATAAAGGCCTCAGAATCAGGATTCTGAGGCCAATTCATGGTTCCCTGGGACCTCCTGTGTGTATGCCAGCTGAGCTGCAGGCAGAAGCCACTGAGAATGGTGAAGAGAATTGGACCCGACACCTTGGGGCACAGCTTCATTGGCTTTTGTAACATCATCACCCTCATTTACAGTTGGACATCATAAACCAAGTGTTGTGACCTCACTGTGCAACAGGAGAAACTGAGGGGCAGAGAGCAGATAGTTGGAACAAGTCACACAGATAAGGCATGTGTGGGAGGAAATAAAAGTTGGACCCTGGGTTTCCTTGATTCCAATATACTTCTTCCTTCCTTAGTTCTTTTGTTCCTTCCCTAGCTTTCTCTTTCCTTCTCTCTATCCTTCAGTCATTTATTCCTTCATCAATTAATTTCTTATTTATGTGTTCTCTTATGCATCTATCCACCATCCATCCATCCATCCATCCATCCATCCAACCATCCATCCATCCATCCATCCATCCGTCCATCCATCTAACCATCCATCCTCCCTCTAAGGGGACTCAAGCACATGACAGGTGATACTCATCCCTTATCATTATAAGTGACACCATGAAGATTAGAGTGTACTCCATATGTTGAGTCTGACCAGCAGCTATAACCACAAGACACTGGGACAACAGTGGCAGTCATTGTCTAAGCTTTTCCTGGAAGGTACAAGAGGCAAAAGACTGGGAGTGGGGCCTGGAAGACAGTGGGGGGAGTGGAGAGAGGTAGGCTTGAGGAGTCCACTCCTCCCCTAAACCCAAAGGCAAACTCTCCCCAGCAGTCTGTAACTCCAGCCCACCTGTCCATGCCTGTGGACACTGAGCCAGTTCTTCCTAAGGTCTGTGAATCACAGCATTGAATTTTTTATATTAGTAAAATTCAGCCTCTTTCAAAGACTTGATTAAAGGAATCAGAAGTCCCTCAGGATCCTTGGGCTCTCTGACTCTCCCTGTCTCTTCCTGTCTCTCTCTGTGTCTGTCTCTCTGTCTCTATGTCTCATCTGTCTCTGTCTCTGTCTCTATCTCTGTCTCTGTCTCTCTCTCTCTCCCTCACTCCTCCCTCTCTCCCTCTCCATCTCTCTCTTTCTGACTCTTCACTGGGACAGGGCTTGAAATGCTGGCCAAAAGGGTGGCATATGCCTAGGGATCGTGTGCCTTCATTGGGAGCTAGCACAAACCCGGTAAAGCCCTACTAGAGCCCAGGGCTCTGGATTCCAGTTCTTCTGGTGGTTATCAGGAAAGGCCCTGCCCCAAGCTAGCTTTGACATAAAGGACTCATTCTGAATGCCTCTGAAGCCTCTTCCTGCCTGGCCAAGCAGGGGCTGCTATTATCTAGAGCAGAAGGGGACCCCACGGACCAATAGTTGTCCTGAATGTGGCCTTGTGTTCGAGAATCCATAGGCGAGAGTTGTGCAGCCAGTTGTAATTCACCATCACAGCAATGCAGGAATATTAAGGGGAGCAAATCTGTATTAGTTTCTTGTTGCTGCTGTAAATTAAAATCACTGCAAACTTAGTGACTTAAACTAATGGAAAATCATGGAAATTTATTCTCTTACAGTTCTGGAGGCCGAAAGTCTGAAGTCAAGGTGTTGGCAGGACTGTTTCCTCTGGAAGCTCTGGGGGAGGATCCTTCCTGCCCTTCCAACCTCTGAGGGCTGCAGGCATCCCTGCCCCCATCTCCCTGTGGCCATTCCCTTGGGCCCCAAGGCATGGCGTCCAGGACATATCATAGCCATGAGTCGTAGAATTCACCTCTGGGCTGGGTGGTTTGGTGCCTGCTAAGAAGAGGATGGTGAGGTCCATCCACAGCAGAGCCTCAGCAGTATCTCCCAGGCCCAGAGGAGACATGGAGGCCATGGACCTTGGGAAGACTGTCAAGAGCCACTACTCCAGGGCATGGCGTTACCTTCAAGGAGGAATAAAAAATGAGCTTGAGTGGAAGGGATGAGTTGTATGACACCTCTCATGTATAGGTGGGGAAACTGAGGCTCAGGAAGAGGAACAATGTGGGGAGGGTCCCACGGTGAGGATGTGGCGGGGCCAGGATTAGAACCCAGATCCATGTGCCTCCAGAGCTTCTTGGGACTGGGACTGGCTCTGCATGTCCCTCTATCCCCTGTGGAAGGGCTTCTGAAATCACAACAGATCCTGGTGCTCTTCAAGCCCTGTGCCCAGCACAGAGCTTGAAGGGCTCAGCGAAACACTTGTTGTGTCCTCAGGAGGGCACTCAGAGAGGGAAGGCCAGGGAGCCCTTGCTGCGCCAGGGGAGAGGAAGCCGCCATCATCCCTTCTCTGGGCAAAGCTGGCGGCCTTCTCCTTGCCTTTAATACTCTATACTCAGCCCTGGTGACCAGAGGGACCTAAATACTGAGTGGGCACATGGCCTCTCACCAGGGCCTCTCGCTGGCAGTGAATATGTGAGCCCTGCGCATGCCCCTCCCCAAGCCCCTTCCCTGAATCCACCCAGCTCCTCCTTCTCCCTCTGTCTTCACTCTCAGCCCTCTGCCTGGGGCTTGCCGCTCCTCCTGCCTAGGCTGTTTCTTATCTGCACATCCACAGCCCCCACCACGTGCTCCACACTCAGCTCCTCTGCTAGCCCAACCTCTGGGCTTCTCACCGCCCTAGGCAGGCTGGTTTTGTTCCATAACACTCTTGACCTTCTCCTGAGCAACTTCCTAGGAGGCATGAGGGAAACAGAAGGTGGACATTTCAATAAGAGAATAAGTTACAGTAAAGGACACATCGTCCCCTCAAAAAGCCCCACGTACTTCAAACATACTCATTCTATTATCCTTGCCACTTTCTGAAGCAGCTCCGGAAGTCTTCTTTCATGAGGGTCTAGTTGTGCTGCTGTGGATGCCTTGGCACCCTAAATTGACTGAAAACATTTCCTGTCATGGTTATTTGTACTCTGGGGAAGAGCCAGAGGTTGCACAGCTCCAGATCCGGTGAATGAGGTGGACGAGAACTCGGGGTAATGTTTCCACTGGACAGAAGTTGCCTCGTGAGGGGGTGATAAGGCTGAGTGAGGTGAGCATAGAGGCTCCAGAGGTGCCTGGCTCCCAGCAAGGCCCCAGGAAGATCACCTGCTCTGCCTTCTTCCTCTGCAGGTGGGGAAGCCAAGGCACAATCTCAGCCTGGGGCCAGGGAGAGCTTTGCTTCCTCTCAGGGTGAAGGGCCTGGGCCTGTGGGTTCCAGCACTCACTAGACAAGCTACAGCTTCCCTGAGGCCCCACAGAAGGGCAGAACTCAGGCGGATGGCAAGGAGCACCCTCACTAAACTACGTAGTGTAATGACTATGACGTAGCATTACACTGTATTGGGCATAAGTTATCTTATTAAAGTCTTTCTTAAAAAGTCTCTTATTAAAGTACATAAGAAGTACATAGGTTCTGTGCAAAGGTTTACACTGTTCTCTGCGAGGAACTTGAGCACCCATAGATTTTAGTACCCACAGGGAATCCTGGTGTTACCCCGTAGGCCCTCCTTCCCTCCCTCCTCCTTCTCTCCCTTCCTCCCTAGTTGCCTGCCTATCTATCAATTGGTTATAAGGCTTTGGCTCTTGTTATTGCAGAGGCTGAGGAAGTCACAGTTGTGGTCTGCTAAGTGGGGACTCTGGGAGCCAGGTGTGGCTGGAGGGTTCATAGCCCACGGTGTGGGTCGTGGCTGGAGTCCTACAGCCTCATTGCCTAGACCTGCATCCCAGCTCCAGCAGCCTGATAGCAGAACAAGCCCAACCTTTTTCTGACTTTCAGTTCTTCTTGGGGCTCGGCGGGCTTGCTGACCCCACTTGCACTACACAGGCACCTGCTTTGCTCAGTCTACCCATTCAGAGGTGATATGGCTTGTATCCAGGTATCCCCCCAAAGCCTCATGCAGTCACTGGGGCAGCCTTTTAGAGTTTGTGATTAATTCGTGACCCAATATTGGGATTATAGGTGTGTTACACCCACTCTGGGGCAGATAATCTGCATACAGTATAAGGCTGGGAGAGAGGCTTGCTAGCTGCCTAAGCCGCTGCTCCTCTCTGTGCTCTTTGCTGTTTTCTGCCCCCGTGAATAGTTGCCCTCTGCCATCTGCCACTCTGCCTTGGAGCCAGCTGGGTATGGATTGAAACCTCCACTAACTGTAAACTAAGTAAACCTTTCCTTCCTTAATTTTGGGTGTTGGGTATTGGGTCTTTTGTCCCAGCAATGAGGAAAAAATAACAGAGAAGAGGTTCATCTCTCCCCAAAATACCCTCACAGCTCACACCGAGTACTGCTTAGTCGACTATCTGGGCATCCTGTGGCCCAGTTAGGTTGACACAGAAATGGCATCCAGCATCCTTCCCCTCAGGAGGGGCTGCCGGCAGGAGTGTGAGCGGGGACCCTGTGAAGGAGCCTATGGGGAGCCCCACTCTAAGGGTTTGCATGGCTCCCCATGATTCTCAGCACATGCAGCTGCAGGTGGGGTAGCCAGGTGGGAGGTTGAGGGGCTGACTGCAGGCTGCATGGGCCCCAGCGTAGATCACAACCGCAAAGGGCCACAGTGCAGCCTGTGTGGGAGTGGCCTGCAAGGGTGTGGCAGGGTGTGGGCATGGTGCAGGAGGGGCATGGCAGGGAACAGCTTGGGCTAGGACACGGCTGTGGGCGTGGCTTAGCCGCATGGGGAGGCAGAGACACAGAGTGGTTCTGTCCGGCCTGCTGCATCTGGTCTACTTTCTTCTAGCTTGGAACACTCCCTAGGCCCAGCTGGTGTGTGCCAACCCCAAACACAGGTTCAGAGAGACCTGGACATTGGCAGCACCTGCAGGTGAGTTGTGGTCAACGCAGACTGACGACATCTGGCGCCGGGCACCTGTGGAAGACAAAAGGGCACCAGGACCCTCAGGCAACAGCAGGCTCTCCACGGACTGACCCCTCCCCCAGCACACAGAAGGGGCTGTATCACACTGTGGTTTTGGTTTATATTTTTAAATAAACCTTTGTTTCTAAATCATTGTAGGTTCCCATGCAAAAGTTAGAAGTAATGAAGAAATGTCTCATGTTCCTTTTGGACGGTCCCCCCCCCCATGGAACCATCTTGAAACAGAGCTAAGAGTCCCAACTTGGTTGTTGACACTGATACTGTCAGGTGGACACAAAACACATCCAAACCGCAAGGCTCCCTGCAGCATCATTCTGTGTAACTCACCTCCTTGACGTCTACCCCCACGGCGCTTCACTCCCAATGGCCACAAACCACTGTTTCTAGAATTTTGTCATCTTAACAGTGGTGCAAAAATGGAACTGTACAGTGGATAGCCTTTTGGCTTTTCACTCAACGTAATCGTCTAGAAAGCCACCCAGGTTCGAGTGTTTATAGACAGTCGTTCCTTATCATAGCTGGGTAGTATTCCCCAGTGCGGATGTTCTGTGGTGAATTTATGCGTTCACTGATGGAAAGACATCCGGGTTGTTTCCACTAGGGGTTGTCACGAATAAAACTGTTATCAACATTCTTGTTGAGGTTCCTGTGTGAACTTATGTCTTCATTTCTCTGGGATAAACACATCGGCATACAATGACAAGACTGTACAGTGGATTTTTTCCTTTTAAAAAAAATCACCAACTTGCTACCCCCGTCTTACATTTCCACTGAAAACCTCTCTGTAATCCAGCTTTTCCTCACCCTTACCAGCATTTTTTCTTGTCACTGCTTTTTACTTTAGCCATTCTGATGGGTGAGGGGCAATACTGCATCAGGGTTTTTTCTTTGCTTTTCCCTAATGCACTGGTCTCTTGCTCTGTGGTTTAAAAACAGCAGGGGATCCCACTGGCCAATTTCACAGATGAGAGAAACTGAGGCCCAGGGATTGAAACATTGGCCCAGTAGCAGCTGGGCCCTGACTCCTGACCACACGTCCTTCGGACTGAAGAGATTATGTCTAGGGCCAGGGAGATAGCTCAGTGGCATAAAGTGCAAGGTCCCAAGTTCGATCCCTGGTACTGCAAAAATAAAATAAAACAAAATAAAATGAAGTCTATTTTTAAGGAATAACTGGCTAAAACTTTTTCTGACTCTGGGTTTTCTTTTGCTGTGCAAAAGTTTATTAATAAAGCAACATTCCAGTTGTTGATTCTTTATAGTATTTCCCATGAATTTGGAGTTCATGAAGTCTTTTTTTTGTTTGTTTGTTTGTTTTAGGCTCTGTGTGTGTGTGTGTGTGTGTGTGTGTGTGTGTGTGTGTGTGCAGGGTTTCACTATGCAGCTCAGACATCCAGTGATCCTCCTGTTTTCTGCCTCCCTAGTGCTGGGATTACAGGTGTGTGCTACTACACCTCCACTCCATCGCTGGCTCAGAGGGCCTGAGTGAGGGGCTGGCACAGCATGAGGCACCAGGGATCGGACCCTGGCCCCTGCACCTACCTAAGCAGGTGCTTAATCCACTGAGCTATCTCACTGGCCCTTATTCATGAAATTTTTGCCTACATCTATGTGTTCAAGTGTTCTAACTATTCTGTCTTCCAGCAGCTTTAGTGTTTCTGTTTTAATATTTAGGACTTTGTTCTATTTTGATTTTAGTTCAGTGTATGGTGGTAGACAACGGGTCTAGTTTTAGTCTTCAGCATGTGGAAAGGCGGTTTTTCCCGCATCATTTATTAAAGACACTTTCTTCCAGTGAAAATGTTTGACTGCTTTGTCAAAGATAAGGTGGCTGAGTGTGTTTGGATTTGTTTTGGCATCTTCTAATCTGTTACACTGATCTTCAGGTCTTGTTCTTTGCCAGGACCATGTTGCTTTTATGCGTAATTTCAAGTCAGGGATTGTGGTGCTCCTTGACCTTCCTTTGTTGTCTAGGATTGCTTTCCCTATTCTAGGTCTCTTCTGGTTCCAAATGAATTTTAGGACTCTTTTCCCTTGTTCTCAGAGGTATACTAATGGTATGGGATTGCATTAAATCTGTATAACAATTTTGGAATTATGGTCATTTTCATTATGTTGGTTCTTTCCATCCAAGAGCAAAGGATATCTTTCCATATTCTGGTATCCTCTTCAATCACCTTTTTCAAGGAACTGTAGTTTTCTTTTCTTTCTTTTTTGCAGTCCTGGGGATTGAACTCAGGACCCTGCACTAGCCAGGCAGGCGCTTACTCTACTGAGCTGTCTCTCCGGCCCTGTAGTTTCCAATGTAGTAGTCATTTACTTCCTTTGTTAGCTTGAGTCCTACATATTTCATTTTTTTTGATGCTACTGTATTTTTGCTTGGAGCTGTGGCAAATATTATTTTGATACAGTCGCCGGTGTTTGCCAGCACCTGGTGATTCACCTTGTCAGTCTGTGCTCCTGCTCCCCTGGAGAGCTGGCTTGCTCTTGCCTTCCCTGATGAGCTGCCGCAGCAGGGCTGGGCAGGATGACCACCAGGCCTCACCACTCAGATGCTGTTTCTGAGACCCGTAAGCTGCTCTGTGTACATGGTGGGGCCCAACCATCCAGGGGGCCATGTGACGCCCCCCAACAGCAGCAGAGGACATTTCTGGGCTAGGGACTGGTCACTCATCTCCACCCACAGGGACAAGACTGGAGGCGTGAGCAGGCTGGGGCGGCCACTGGTCAGGGCCCCACTCCCAGATGCCTGCACCTCCCGGCTGCTCTCCTCAGCCTGTCCTCAGCCCTGCTGCCATCAACCCCTCAGGAAACGTCTTCTCCCTTCCTGGCTGCGTAGATCCGTGCCATGTCTTATTTTATATGTGGAGAAAGCTGCATCGTGAGACAAGAGAGCAGACAAACAGGGCATCTGTGAATGAAGGGCGCCTGCAAAGAGACAACGTGCACACACATACACGTACAAGCATGCATGCACGCACACACACACGTATACGCACACACAATTTTTAAAAGCATGGTAATAAATGCTATTCAAAAAAAAAGAGAAAGAGGAAAAAAAAACCCACCCCACAATCTCTGAAAAACACAGCCCATTGAGATGACAAGCCGAAAATCATTTGCTAAGCGCCGAAACCGTTCTCTTTGTCACCCAAATCCTGCTGTTGACAGTTACCTTTCAATCCCGCAATTGTGCTGTGAGGGCTGATTTTTATTCAATCTTCTATTCACCCTGCGTATTAATGAAAAGGGGGGAGGGAGAAAAAACTTGTAAGAATGGTGTTTAATAGGCTGAAAGACAAGCTGTCTGGAGTCGCCAGCAGAGCCCCTCTTATCAGTGGCTCACAGTGGGGCTGACACGGTCCCCTGTCCCTGCTCAACTGGCCGCACCCTCCTGGCCTCAGTCCTGCAATTGACACCCTGGACTGATTTCTAAAATTCTATGTGTATGCACAAGCTTTGTGGCCTTTTTCCCTTTACGGGGGAGGCAAGGGGTAGACACAGGTCATGACCTGACCCATGATCCACACATACACCAACTGTGTTTATTGAGCATCTACTGTATGCTATAGGGCAGTGCTGGGTGTTGGGTCTGGCACTGAACTTTGGACCTAGAAGTAGCTCTGCATACTGGTTAGTGCAGGTATCAGGAGAAGTCACCACGAGGACGTGACTTCAGGGAGATGGTGGGCGCAACATCATTTCTCGGGGTCCCTTCAAGATAGAGTGATTCAGGGCCATCCAGCCTCTCTCCACTCTGGCAGGCTGTGTTCCTGCAGTGGCCCTAGGCTGCCCATCTCCTCCACACTGCTATGGGCTGGGGGCTGGACACGGTGATCTCTGGGATACTGGGCTCTGAGGCTGTGCATCCAGAGGTGCAGCTAAGTGCGGTCCACACCTGGGCTGGGACTTTCCTTGGCCTTGTGTTTCTTGGTGGCTTTGGGTGGGTTGGGTCCTCTCCTGAACCACAGCCTCCTTGAAAGTCACCTGGGGATGGTGGCCAAGTAGCTGAGGCTCTGAGAGAAGGAAATGAGCTTCCCTAAACTTAAGTCCCTGGTTCTTCTTCTTTTCCTCCTCTTTCTCCCTTTCCTTGTTTCCTTTCTTGCGTTCTGGAATTCCAAGAGGAGTGTGGTGCAGGGGCTCGGGAGAAGGAGACCTCATGAGACCAGAAAGCAGTTCAATTGCAAGGATATCTATGTGGCAGTGAAAGCCCTTACCTGGTAAGTGAGCAGGCTGGGGCGGCCACTGGTCAGGCTCCCCACACTACAAGGATGTAAGTGGAAGAAGGTGCCAAGCCTTTGAGGATGCTGTGGAGACACAGGGAGGGGAGTAGGGGTGAGGTTTCTGTCCAGTATGGGGCATCTCCCCCTGCCTTTGTCTACCCCAGGCCCTCTGCAAGTCAAGCTGGCCTGACACTGAGCCTCCTGAGTCCCCACCCCACCAGCCCTACCTGTTACAAATCCATACCTCAGATATCCCCCTCCTACTCCAGACAAGCCCTACAGCTGGTCTCCACCCTGTCTGCTGCACGCCTGGCTTGGCACAGCTGTTGCTGCTGGGGAGTGTCCAGCTGTTCCCCTATACCCAGAACACCTGCACCAGGGCTTGTGACTTAAGTGCTCCCAGACTCCTGCTCACCACAGCTCTACTCCTCCCCCAGCTCTGTCACCCCTCACAGCCGTCCCCTCCTCAGACTGTGCCACAGGCATGTTTCGTGGGCCACCATTGCCTCCCACACCGACCCCTGGCTCTCACTGTGTCCTCCGTGCCTAAGTGGATGTTCCCACTACAACCAGGCCTCTGGCATCCAGGGCTTGTGTCTCAGAACCACAGGGTCTGTCCCCCTCTCCTGAAAACCATCACGCACTGGGCCACCACCTCTTCCTGATTGCTTTTTCAGTCCCTCGACAAATATTTATCATCATGTGCGAAAGGGCAGATCCTGCATACTCACCTATGAACAGGAGGGACACAGGATTGACAGCTTAAATGAGGAGAGTGAGGTCCGAAGTGAACAAATACGAATGGTGATGGAAGTGGCTGAGAGGAAATATGGCTTTGAAGGCCTCCCTTTGGAGCCTGAGTGGAAGCCTCACGCTCCCACAACTCTCGCATTCTGCCTGCCTGAAAAACCAGCGCCTTATGGATGATATCAGGGTCTACCACTGGCTAGAACAGCGGCCTGGCCTCTTTGACCAGGGCTGCAGTGACCTTGGAGGGCCCAGATGGCTGAACTAAGGGAAACACTTGCCTAGGTGGCCTGAATGATCCGTGTCTCACAGGCTTTCTTCTCAAAGCAAAGTCTTTTAAAGCAGTTTCCATTTTTATGTAATTGAATTTGTTGGGTGGCTAGGATCTGGCCATTTGCTGGGATGCCTCGGGGCATCATTGCTGTTATCCTGATAAAAACTACTTGGCTTCTTTTTAATGATAATCTTCTCAGCAACCACACTTCCCTTGACCCCAAATTTGCAGGTACTGTACTTCCTTTCTGGTGAAACTGCAAACTATTTACCTCTTCTCGCTTTACTTTTTGCCCCCTGATCCTCACTATAAACCTGAAGAAAAGCAACCAGAAGCAGCCATATCGCAGCCTGAATTTTGAGCTGTCCCCACAGGTTTTCCCCTACAGGACTGATTAGTCCAACGTCTTTAATCCGATTCTCCTGCAAAGTCACAAGACCTAGACAAAATGCAGAGAAGTTTTCTGCTGAAGCGTAGCACAGACGGCCTCTGGTTCAACGCCCATGGAGTCCTTGTTCCTAGCTGAAACCCCTAGTGGACATCTTCCCTCATTCATTCTGATCTTATGAGCTCCTCAGAATCGCACATCAGGCTCTGCGTAGAGCACTATGGGGCTTCTCTAACATCTTCAAACTTCCCCAAACTTCTCCCACAAACTAGTTCATGAGCCGCCGAACTGCTGGGCTGGATATGATCACATAATTCCACTTCTCCAGAACCACTTTTCAGTATTAGCTACCCTGACACTGAGACATAATACCCGACACCCACAACTTAAAGAGGAGAAATTCATTTGTCTCATGGTCTTAGAGTTCTGCCCATGGTCAGCTTGCCCCAGGGCACAAGCAGCATGGCGGAAGGGCCTGCTGGTAGCTGGGAAGCAGAGAGAAAAGGGGAAATCTGGGGACCAGAATACAGCCTTCCAGGTCACACTCCCAGTTGCCCTCCTCAAACTAGGCCTCCTCTTTTAATAGTACATTCAGTCACAAACTCATCTATGGATTAATGCATTGATAACTATTGTGTCCCCCAAATCCAATAACATTCCCAAAGTCCCTCCCCTAAACACACAAGACTTTTGGGGAACGTTATAGATCTAAACCATTTCAACCCCTCAGCTGGCCATTGCCCCTAACTGAGGCTCACTGGCCTCATTTGTAGATGGAGTGAGTTGTGCCTTCTCAGCTGCTGGCACTAGTGAAGCACTGAAGGCTTTACACACCGTAAAGTACTGTGCACAGGGTCAGCCTCGTCCCCTTTGAGGCTGAGACAGAGATGGCCACCGAAAGGGGTGATGCTGGGGGCTACTGTGTGGGCATCTAGGTCTCCAGTCCATTGGGGATCTTGCCCAAAGTCAAGTAAAACATACCCCAGCACAGCGCCTCTCAGCAGCAGGAAGCTGGCACACTAATCCTTCATCCCCATCTCCCTGTCTATCGATGGTATCCTATAGTACCAGGCTGCCTCTATGTTGGCTGGTGTCTCCAGGACCAGGGATAAAGGGAGGGACTCCAAGGAGGCACCAGCCTTGCACCTGGGACTGTCCATCCATATGTCAGGGTGTGTGATACTGCACCGTAAACACCTGCTTCAAACGCAGCCCCTCCCTTCCCAGCCTTCTCTCTCATCCCCAGACAGCCCTAGTCTCTTCCAGGTCCATGGGTTCCAGTGAAGGGAAGGGGACATCACCCCTGGGAAGGACAACCTCCAACCTGGATGTAGAAGGGGCCATTCCCAGAGTGGAGAGGCAGTGAGAACCCCTCCTCATGACAGCACAATTCCCCACCCTGTTGCTTCCAAATTCCTAATCATCATACTCTGAGCATTTGACAGTATTTAGAGAGAATGAAGGTAGAACAGAGTCACTAGGGTGAGCCTTCATCTAAAATGACACCCCTCATCAAAAAAGATTAGGACACCAATCTAGATTAGACAGAGAGGCCCAGGATACCAATGCCTATGCACAGAGGAAAAGCCATTTGAGGATGCAGTACGCAGACACCGTTGGCCAGCCTGGCCACACCTTGACCACGGACTTCCAGCCTGTGGAATGCTGAAAGACCCCCACGTCTGTTGTCTAGGCTCTGTGTGCTATGGCAACCCTAAGATACTACTAACACACCCTTGTACCTCAGTGGGGCCAGCTGAATGGGGTGGCTGGCCATTTGCCCTCATCCCTGGAAGATATCATTAGTGTATCTTGTCCCAGGGCCCCTCTCTGCACACACACGTCCCTGACACCCATCCTCCAGGCCCATTTAAGCCGAGTGCTCATTTCAGCTGAATACCAGCTCTTCTGAATCTTGTCTTCTCTACTGCTCAAGTAAACGGCAGTATCAGTAGTGATGTTTCTGCTTCTAGATGGCAGGATGAGGCCAGGAAGTGTGGCTGCTGTTCCTCAAATGCAAGGGCCATTGCAGCTCACAGGTGGCCTCTCACCATATCCTATGCTGCAGTAGCCTCCTGCCTGTCATTTAAATAAGCTTCCCCGTGCCCTGCCTCAGGGTGTCTGTGCCTGCTGTTTCCTCTCTCTAGAATTCTCTTCTTGTAGCTCTTCTTACCACCACTATTTGCTTACCTTTCAGGTCTTTTTTTTTATTGAAACATTTTAATAATACACCAACATAGTGCAAAGCATT
>NW_004524597.1:16999583-17035198 GCF_000260255.1 Octodon degus | reverse complement strand
ACCTTTCAGGTCTTTTTTTTTTTTTTTATTGAAACATTTTAATAATACACCAACATAGTGCAAAGCATTCGGTGTCACGATGTTCATTATTATAAGCCAATTTCTTTCTTTTTTTTTTTTTCCAAAGTTTTATTGACAAACAGATAGCAATGAGACAGTTTCAAATCATATCAGAAGGACAGCATTATTATTATTTTTTTTTTCGGAACTGGGGATTGAACTCAAGCCCTTGCATTTGCCAGGGAAGTGTTTACTCCACTGAGCCATCTCCTCAGCCCACCTTTCAGGTCTTAAATGAAATATTACCTGCAACGACCTTTTGCATCTGTCAGTTACTGCTGCATAACAAAATAATCTCAGAACAGTGTAGCTGAAAATAGCAAACATTTATTTAGTTCTCAAGTCTTGGCAGATCAAGTGACAGTTCTGTTTTTGAGAAGAGCTTGCAGGTCTTCCAGGTCTGGCTGATACCAGTGGGACTTTGCCTGGGATGGCATGTCCCTGCTCCAAGTGCCTTTCTTCCTCCAGCAAGCAAGCCTGGGTTTCAAAAAACCAATCAAAATTGGACAAGAATTGAGGCCTAGGATTGGTGCTAGACTTGTTCTACATATCCCAAGTCCTATTGGTCAAAGCAAGAGATACGGCTGAGCCTAGGCTCAAGAGTGGCAAACGAACGCTAAGTATGAGGTGCGATTAAAAAGTAAGGTATAGGGCCGGGGAGATGGCTCAGTAGGATAAGCGCTTGACTGGCAAACGCAGGGATCTGAGTTCAATCCCTGGTTCCACACAAAAAAATAAATAAATAAATAAAAAGTAAGGTGTACTCACAAAAGAGGATTTCCAGAACTACTTTGGAAAGTGGAAAGATCTCTGGGATAAATATGTTCAAACAAAGCAAAGGGAATGCAGTATTTTGAGGGGGATGAATGGCCAAGTGTCTTTTGTCGTAACAATTGTTTTCATTTGACATTTACCCTGTGTTTTGATCACACCTTGACAGGAAGTCCCTGGCTTAGGAACATTAAGTTGCTTTCACAGCTTGAATGGACCTCATGTTCTGAGCATTCGTAGGTGCCAACCAATCCCGGGGAGTGAGCATGTTGGCCAGACAGTGCCACGGGTGTGCAGCTTTGCGCTTCCCGGGATGGCAATCAGAGCCCCAGATGTCTGGAATCAAGCAGAAAAGCAGTGGTGATGTGGAGGGGACTGCTAGGAAGCACAAAGCAACACGCACTGTTTATTTGTGTCAGAGGTGAAGAAGACTCACTTTGTTAGACTTACAAAAAACAGAACCTTACACGCATTCTCCTGGATGGAACTCAGTGTGGTAAGTCAGAGACTTACTGGATTGACTCAGGTCGCAAGGGGCAGTGACTCCAGGCCAGAGTGGAAGGGAGGGGAGTTTTCTTTTTGACTGTTCTGGGGATTGGATCCGGGGCTTTCTCATTGAGCTACATCCCCAGCGCTTTTTTATTTTTTATTTTGAGACAAGGTCTCGCTAAGTTGCCTGGACTGAACTTAAATTTGTCATTCTCCTACCTCAGCCTCCCAGGGCACTAGATTATAGGTGTGACTCATCATGCCAAACTTGTTGAGATGTTTATGCAATCAACCTACCCTCTGTCCCAGACCACTCTATCTAGGTTGTATCCCTGAGGAGTGTCACTTCACTTACTTGATTTCTTTTACAGAACACACTCCACTATGCTAACATCTTGTTTGTTTCCTTGTTAACTTGTTCTTGTCTATCACCCTCCCTACCCCCTGAGACTTCTAAGGACCAACACACCAGGACAGTCCCAGAGCTTGGCACAAAGGAATGACTGGAGCATACTGGCCTCTCCCTTGCCAGTAGGCTAGGCTCCTTCCCATGCTAGGATAGACCAGACACCTCAGACTCATGCACTCTCAGGGCAGAGGAGAGTGAAATTGCTGCATTAGTTCCCAGGTCTCCTCCAGAAGGCAGGGCATGGGTGCTTAGCCCAGCCAGCACCACCCTGCCCAGCCCAAGAGCGCAGCAAGCCTCTATTCCCCAGCCCACTTGGAGGAGGCTGTTTCTTGCCTCCTAACTGTATCTGAATGCAAATAGCCCTGGCAGTGTGATTATATTAAAACTTGCACAGCCAGCAATCACAGTGGTTGGGAGGAGAGGAGTGGGACCATGGGGAGCCAAACCAAGACACTGGAAACTGTCTGGAGCAGACAGAGGATGGGCAAGGCAGCTTGGATCTTGGCTCAGTGTGCTGATGTGGGTCCCCAGGGCTCCTCATGGCTGCAGGCACATGGAAAAGATACAGGGTCCACGACGGTTCTGGGATCTTTGATGGGGATCTCCTGCCAGCTAATACTGATTTGGGGAGGGGAGTGTAAGACATGGCAGGACACTGAACCCATTGGACCACAGTGTTCAGGTGGGATTCAGGCAGCAACTCACTCATTCACTCATTCATTCGCTCACTCATTCATTCATTATTCACTCATTCATTTACTCACTCATTCACTCACTCACTCATTCATTACTTATTCATTCGCTCATTCACTCATTCATTCACTTACTCATCCATTCACACATTCATTCACTCACTCACTCATTCACTCATTCATTCTCATTCATTCTCTCAATCATCTATTCACTCATTCACTCAGTCACTCATTCATTCCATTACTCATCCATTCACTCATTTGTTCATTGATTCACTCATTCATTCATTCACTCATCTATTCACTCATTCACTCACTCAGTCACTCATTCATTATTCATTCACTCAACCACTCATTTTTTCTTTTTTTTTTTTTTTTTTTTTTTTTTTTTTTTTTTTTTTTTTTTTTTTTTTTACATTTATTTAGTGTGTGTATGTGTGGCCAGCTCAGCCCACCAGGGGGCGGGGCTGGCTGGCATGTGGTGCTGGGGGATCAACCCGCTCCCTGTTCTTTGCTAAGCTTGTTCTAAGTAGGTGCTTTAGACCACTGAGCCATCTCGCCAGCCCCATTTTTTCTTTCTTTCTTTTTTTTTTTTTTTTGGTGGAACTGGGGATTGGACTCAGGCCCTTGCACTTGCCAGGGAAGTGCTTACTCTACTGAACTATCTCCCCAGTCCCCGATCCACTCATTCACTCAGTCACTCACTCATTCACTCACTCATTCATTCTCTGAGTCATTCACTCACTCACCCCTCCATTCATTCTGTCACTCATCTATTCACTCATTCACTCACTCAGTCACTCATTCACGCACTCAGTCACTCATTCACTCACTCCATTCATTCATACATTCATTCATTGAGTCATTCATTCACTCATACATTCATTCACTTATTCACTCAGTCATTCAATCACTCATTAAATCCTTCATCCATTCATTCACTCATCCATCCATTTATTCACTCATCCATCCATTCACTCATTCGTTCCACTCATTCATGCATTCATTCATTGAGTCATTCATTCACCATCCATTCATTCACTCATTCACTCCCTCATTCATTCATCCATCCATCCATCCATCCATCCATTCACTCCTCCATCCATTCATTCATTCACTCACTCTGCATTTCAATTCTCTTTGACTGTAATAAAAAAACTTATTAAAGTCAAAGATGCATTTCCATGAATCCCCTCAAAATATTACCCCTCTCTCCTAGCACATGTATCCTGTTGTCCTTGCCACTTTCTGAAGCAGCTCTGGAAGTTGAACATTCTCTCCTGTGAGTACCTTTAGTCATGCTCTTGGAGCTAGCTGCCTCAGTGTCCTAACTCCATTCAAAACACTTATACTTCATGGCCATTTTTACCTTTGGGCAAAGCCAGAAGCTACACAGTGCCAGACTTAGTGATTAAGGTGACAAACACACACTAATATTTTTGTGAGCTGCCTTTCCATTGGATGGTGCTGGCAGCACCATTTGCTGTATCATTTTTTTTTTAACGCCTGGTGTCTTAGCTGCTTTATCTCTCATTGCTGAGACAAAATACCCAAAGTTAAAGAGAGAAACATTTATTTAGCTTAAAGTTTACAGAGGTTTTGATGCATTATCACTCATCTATTCACTCATTCACTCACTCAGTCACTCATTCATTCACTCAGTCACTCATTTGTTCACTCACTCATTCATTTACTTTACTTTTATCTCCAAGGCAGGGTGGTATGGCAGAGGGGCAACTGTTCATGGTGGTGGAAGGCAGCAAAAGCAGCAAAAGCAAAAGGGGGAGGAGCAGGCTTTTTTTCCCCATCCCCTAGATTGTATGCAGGCTACCTGCCCTCGGGCAGGAGTGGTGCTCCCAACCCAGTCCCAGCACTCAACAAAGAACCAGTCTCCAATGCTAGATACAGCCACCTCTGAAAAGCCTGCCCCCATGACCACATGAGGCTTTGGGAGGACATCCATTCACAAAGCATAACACCTAGTAAAGACATTTATGAAAAAGGACTTCTAGATCTGCTTCAGAAAGAGCATCTATGAAATGCCCTCCATTCTCTGCTTCCCGGCCACCATGGGGCAAGCAGTTTTCCTCTGCCATTACTTTGCGTCATAATATTGGTGCCTCAGAGCTGCTGACCATGGACTGAACTCTCTAAGACTATGAGTCACATAAGCCTTTCCTCCTTTAGTTGTGGCATAGGTATTGTGTCCTGGTGGTGGTAAAGTAACTCCGACACATGCAGAACAGGCTAGGGTCACAGTCACTCCTCTCAGCAGAGTGTGATCTCCTGGAGGGTTGCAGGTGACTATCTGCGGTGTCAGACAGACCAAGTGGTGTCTGATTCCAGGCTTTGTGACCAGGGGTAAATTACTTAGCCTTTCTGTGTTTCATTTCTGAAATGAGACAATGACAGTGAGGGTTGAAAGGCATGGAGCATGACCCCACCACAGCCTCCATGCTGTGCTCCCTGCCTCCCCTGGTGTACCCCTAATCGTTTCTCCTGAGGAACCTTCCCAGGTGGCATGCTGGCTCTTCTTGTCTGCAGTATGGGATCTCCAGGACAGGGGTAGGTGTGACAGCTGACAAGCACTCAGCTGGGGAGCCAGAACTCCACCCACCCTGGTCACTCTGGGCAGGTTTAGGGCTTTGCTAGGTTCCCCTTGGCCCCAAGAGCCATGCTGCTCCTTCACCTGGGGCCCTTGGGGACCTTCCTTTCTGCATCACCGCTAGCTCTTGCTTATCTCTACACTCAGTTATTGAATCAATGCTGCATGTATGCAGGTGCACTTTAATTGGTGCAGAGATCTGTGCTCCAAGTAGAAGCACTCCCTTCCACCTCAGTTGCCAGCTTCCTAGAATCCCCCCTGCCATGGGCAAACTACGGGTTTCATTTGCCTTATGCCTTTTAAGACCAATTTATGCAAATATAAGCAAATACTTTAAAAGACAATCTACCTATTGGCTCTTACCCACATCATGTCATAACTACTTTGTCTTCCTCTACCCCTCAGAGGAGAGGGGTGGAGATCTATGTTAGTAAATGAGGTATACCCTCATTCCTTTTGTACAGCTCTATAGTATTCCATGTGTGCACATAAATCATTTGTACAATCTCCTTTGGGTGGGCACCTAGGCAGTTTCTAGTATTTGCCTCTATTTAAAGTGCCCCCATTGAATGACAGTGTGTACCGTCTGTACATAGCATAAAACCCTTCCCTTGAAATTGCTCAGTTGTTGTACAGGTAGATTTCTATTGTCTTCATAGATGACATCAGGGAACCCTCTTCCCAGTTGAGTGAGAGAGTGGCTTGCCTTACCCTTTGGTGTGTTGGGAGTGTAAGCCACCATCCTCTCTCCATCCTCTCTTCCTAAATATCCACGCTAGCTCAGAGCCCTTGGCTGGGCCCCAGAAAGTCCCCATCCCAGGGCACTCTACAGTGTCACCATCTAGCTCCTTTTCTGTTCCTGTTGTCAGATTTCGAGATCCCTGAGACTTGAGACCTGACACCAGATCGTGCTTATTCCAGTCTGCAGCCTACCCAGTCCCTGCACAAGGCTAGGGCTCAGTTAGTACAATTCCCTTCCAGCGCAACCCCAGGACTAGGGTCCCCAGGGTGGCAGCCCCTGCTTGCACCTTATCCTCTGCCTCAGGGAGAGGCCTTCTGCCTCTGTCGATGCCTGCAGGCCACCTCATGGGATGCTCCAGGACCCAGCACTTTCTTCCAGCCCCTGCAGTCTCTACCTACTCCCTTGAACAAATAATAATTGTTAGGAAAAGGCCTGTAGATAAATTATTATCGTGACCCTCATTCCTGTGCAAAAAACTTTGGTAGCTGCCAAGAGAAAAGTCAAAATTTGCATTTAAATAGAAAATGTTAGGCGGGCTGAACAGGGAGGCCAGGGCCCCCAGAGGCCTCTGGGGTGGGGGTTCTGGTCCCCACCCTTTCCTTAGAATGAGGCAGCAGGGGGAAACTTCGGAGCAGGAGGTGAACTTGTCCTCTCTAAGGTGCATGGCCTCCAAGTTCCACCCCTGCCACAGTTCTCCAAAGCCCCACCACACAGTCAGACAGAACTCTTGGGGGCCCCTGTTCGCCACCTTGACCCTGCAGTGAGTGGAGGGCCGTAGACACTAGGGACAAGCAGGGGCTTCAGAGCCTGGCTGTGGAGCTACAGGGGCTGATAGCTGGGAGCCTGGCTACCCACTAATCTCTCAGCCTCTGTGAGCCTTGGTTTCCTTGTCTGTTAAATGTGAGGTAGCCAACTTCCTGGCAGGGACCATGACCTTCCACAGATCACTGATTATAGTTAAGCATGTAGCTGTTCCTCTCAGACCAATTCATAATGCTGGCAATCCAGGTCGGCACCTCCAGCCTATGCATAGAGGATGCCCCTCCTGGAGGGTGCTCCCCTCCTCAGCCACAGCTTCCATGGTGCCTGTAGGCAGCCTGCCCCAGGCCTGGCCTCTGCTCTGGGAGGCCTCTGTGATGGGTGTGCCCATGATGGTTTCCTTGCTGCATCAGTCTGTCACTGTGGCCAGACCTAGTGTTGCTATTGCGGTCTCCAACTCCTGTTTCTGGGGAACCCTGAGACTTCACCACATCTGAGAAGCCACCAAACACCTGGAAGATCCTCTGCGATGAGAAGCCAGGGACCTGCTGAAATTTCCCAGTCCTTAAAGGATGTATAAGGAGAAAAGACCCACAGGAAGAGCAGGGAGGGGCCTGCACTCCTACCCACTCCATCCTTTCTCCTTTCTGTCCAGGTCACCTTGGATATCTGAGCACTGGGACCTCACTTACCTCCAGGAAGGGAGGCTGCTGAGACCTCAGTGACCCAAAGTCCCAGGCTTGGTCGCTTCTGCTGGGCCACTGGTCACCCTCACTTCTGGGTCTGTGCTGAGCTGGTGCATCATGGTGAAGACTACGTGGTGGTGAACTGCTCCACCCTACAGTGGTGGACTCTCTGAGGAGACCAGAACCTGCATGACCCCAGGCACCTCCCAAGAATTCCACCACCTCTGAATCTTGCTACCGTTGGGACCAAGCTGTCAACATGTGGGTTTCAGGGGACATTTCCAATCCAGACCATAGCAGCCCAGCACACAGTAGGTACTCAGGGTAAATGCTTGGATGGTGGGAGGTTGTCACAGAGGTGCCCAGAAATCTGGGCAGCTTGATGAGTACAGTCATTTGGCCCCACCTGGGAGCTTCTTCCTCGTGGACAGGCACTGGCTGTCACCTGGCTCTGTGCTTGCTTGGCTGGGGCAGCAGCAGTGGGGACCTCTGCACCCCAGTGTTCATGGTTCCGAAGACAGGTTGGCTCTGGATGGTGGAGGGGGCGTGCAGGGAGTAAAGACAGACAGAGAGAGAAGGGGGAAGGGAGGAGGGAGACAGGGAGGAAGAAGAAAGAGGAGGGAGGGTGAGCAGAGAGAGAGAAGAGGGAGGGGGAGGGGGGAAAGGGACAGGGACAGCCAGGAAAGCTGTGAGACCTCATCTGAGGAGAACAAGATTGGAAATCTGAGCTCCTTCCCTTCCCCAGGAGAGGAGCTCCCAGGCCAGGAGGCCCCAGAGTGGCATGGGAAGGTTAACAGGGTCCCCGCTGTCCCTGTTGGAGTCCCTCCACACATTTATAATGAGCCAGTCAAACCGATTAGCTGTGCAGTGTTGTAGCACCCGAATTTCACTGGATTCTGCTCAACTTGGAATTGGTTAAATAACATCTGCTAAGAAAAATAAAAATGCCTCACCAGTTTGGGGCCCTGGGAGGCTCCGTGGAAATGGACAGGGTGAGCATCTACAGGGTGCCTCTGCCCAGGACGGGGCCAGCATCTTCCGGATCCCTCAGGCTCTCTGGGTCTCAGGGTTTCCAGATCCACAGAGTTCCTTGGGAAGCACATGCTGTGATGTCTGGGGCCCAGGTGTCTGGGCTGGGGGTGGGTTCAGAGCATCACTTTATTTTCAGAGTGCCCCCTGGTGTTCTGCAGCTAGGGCTCAGAGCTGCTGCTGTATTCCAGAGGTCCTTACCGGGAGCCTTGTTGCCCCATTCCCAGGGAATGCTTAACGCTGTCTGGAGACATTGCTTCACTCAAACTGGGAGGTGGCAGCTCCTGGCATGTACTGGTGGAGGCTGGAGATGCTGTCCAATATTCTACCAGGTCCAGGACTGTCCCACCCAGAGAATGAGCCATGTCTGGGTGCCAAGACTGAGAAATGTTGTTCTAGGCCAATCTACCCATCTGACAGATGAAGAATCTGAGGTCCAGCCTGGCCAGTGGGGTGTGTCTGGGGTCACACAGGACATATACGAAGGGACCAGCAAGCCGGACTGTTGGGCTTCTGTCCTTTGAGAGTGCTCCTGGCACTGTTCACATAGAGCCCATTCTGTCAGATTCTCAAGGCCAAGTCTAGGTGACTTTTGGGGGCCATAGGCTGCCCAGGCCATAGCCTATTTGGTAGTCTGAACATCTGGGCGCTCTAGAATTTGTAGAAGCTGTTTATCTTTCCCAGTAGACTTGACCCCAAAAGATGGCCAGAGAGAGAGAGAGAGAGAGAGAGAGAGAGAGAGAGAGAGAGAGAGAGAGACTCATCTTGGTGTGGGCATGGGCACGCAGCAGTCTCAACACCATGATGCTGGTCTGGGACCCAGCAGGGACTGTTCTTTGGCCATCCATCCCTCTGTCTATCCATCTATCCCTCCATCCATCCCATGGCAGTAATCTGAGCTGAACGCAGGGCTGGGATCAGCCTAATTGCAGGCTTGGGGAAGCCACACTGTGGACTGACGGAGGTAGGGCATCTGGGGCTGAGACGGTACCTGATTAGCTAAATTGCCAGCACCTGCTTGCTTTTATTGCAAATGTAAACACGGCCGTGCAGACAATCGCCAGCGTGTCTAATGCTTTCCGCGCTTGCCACATGTGCAAGGTCCTCGGTTGGGTAAGGGAGGGGAGGCTGAGGTCTCTGCAGAACAGGAAAGCAGAGGAGTTTGGGTGGAAGATGCAGTGTTAGGCCCAGGAGGGGGATTTACACTTAGTGGGGACTCCCCTGCAGTGGGTACTGTGTGAGGCCTTATGTCCTCATGCAAAACCAGTGGACCCTGCAAGCCTTCCAGCAAAATACTGTCCCTGTTCTCCTAGAGTCAGAAACGTCAGGCACTGCAGCCCAAGCGATCCAGCCAGGAAGCAGCCGGTGTGGGTTTGGTACCCAGGTCTTTCTGCCTCCTAAGCCCCTAGGCTAACTCAAGGTAGGAGCCTGGGGTTGCCATGGTGATTTGTCTCCCTTTGCATCTGTAGTGCTGAGCAAACGACCTGTGACTGCACAGGACTGTGGGCAAGGAGAACGCAATTTCTGGTCCCCACCAACATGTTGCCAGGCACCTGAAGGTTCTCTGGGAGCCCCCTCTTTCTGTGTCTCCGTTTCTACATTTATAGAGTTCTCATCTGTTTTTCCTCTTCTACTCTTTCAACTTCAAGACAAAGAGGATGGGTTGGCCAGATAGCTCAGCAGACTAAAGCGCCTGCTTAGGCAGATGCAGAGACCCGGGTTCCATCCCCAGCACCTCATGCCATGCTGGCCTCACCCCCAGCGCATGCTGAGATAGAGATTGAGACTGGGCAAGGTGGTGCCCATATGCCATCTGCAATCTCAGTGCTTGGGAAGCTGAAAACAGGAGGATCACTAGGAGTCTGATCTGTGTAGTGAGACCCTGTACTAAATATATTTTAAAAAGAAGAAAAACAAAGACAAGCGGGAGTGGGAGTGCTTGACCTTCCGACAGGTCTGAGGTCAAGTTCACTGCCAGCTGGAATCACCTCTCAAATTCTTTGACATTTGGTCCAAGAGCATCGCTGTGCTGACAGTGGTGACAGCCAAGGAGAAGTCTCAGGCCCCGCAGCCCTGCTGTACATGGGCAATGTGTACCTCAGCCACCACCCAGCAATTGGCCAACAAGATGAATGGCGAAGGAAACCATTTCGCATTAACTCCATCTCCATTATGGCACTTTTATTAAGATAAACTATTTGGAGGATGTTTACTGGGGGAGCCCTTCGGAACCGGCGAGAAGGTCAGAGGAAAAGTCGGACTGTACAATTGTCATTTGAAAGCTTGCGGACCTCTCCCAGATTCAAATGTGCATCACTCCCACTCTGTGACAGGTGCTTCAAGCCTGTGACATGCTTTGTCAGAATTTCATTTGTCCGAGCGGCTCCAACCTGGTTCTTGGCAGATGCCAACAACAGCAAAGAACATGCATTTCAATTCCAGCCTGCAGTCTTGGGAGATGAAAAGGGGGTATTTCTCCCTCGCTGTGTTTTACCTCGAAGAGAAAAAGCCAAATGTGCCCTGAAGCTTGGGAGAAGGGCATGCTTTCCCTCATTCATTCTCTGCTTTCAATTATTTGCCCCCTTGCTTATTAATTAATGGGCTTATTAAATGAATCACAGTCTTTCAATCATGGCCCCTATCACTTTGGCTGTGGAGCTCAAATCCTGACTTCGTGAATGTCCTTACACATGAAGGAATCTGACTACCATACCTGGGAAACAGGAACAGTACAGTGCAGGCTCTTACCTGGAAGAATGCTTTGTGAGCCCTGTGGCAGAGGGCCCGGAGCCTTGTGCAGTGGGGGAGGCCGGTGCGGTGGGGGAGGCCGAGGAGATGCATCCTCATTCCATCCTGCAGAGCAAGGCCCCTGCTCAAGGTCACGTGGAGAGTGTGAGGTGCCAGGGTTGAGCCCAGGGCCGTGGGCCTGCTTTCCTGCGATTCTGCTAAGCCTTATTGCTTGCACTTGCAGCCGGGGCCTGGCAACCTGCCCTGGGCTGTCGGCTTCATGGCGAGGTGGTATTTGGTGACTGTGTGGGCAAACCCAGGTTCTTAGGCTCCTCTTCGTGCCAGCACAGGCTGCAGATGGTGCTCACTGTCATCTCGTGCAATAGGCACCACCAGAACTCGTCCAGAGACGCCCCACTGACCCCTGACCTTGTCTCTCTGCACCACAGGCTCTTCTTAGAAGTGTCTGAGCTCACTTTGGACTTTGCAAATGTATGGCATTTTAAGAAGAGAAAATGATATCACTCCAACGCAAGGACCCCCTTTTGGGAGTGCTTTGACTGCAGAGTTGAGGTTGAACAGAGCTCAGAACCCCTTTCCTCCTGAATTCATATTGCTAGGCACTGCTTGCTCCTTGGGGCTCTGGGGGCCTGTGGGCACCCATTTTACCCTGGGGATTTCTAACACTTCCAGATTCCCTCTGGCTTCTCTTCTCCTGTCCCCAAAGAATACCCTGACTACCAGCAAAGTCGCTTCCTTTGGAAATGCCTGAAGATGACAAATAGCTGTTTCTCCAGATCTAAATTCTTTTTTGGATCCAGGACACTTGTTAAGCTGGACAGTTTCTCCTTTGCTGGAGGTCATAGGTCAGCAAGGGATCTAGGGACAGGGTGGTGTGGCCACTGGTGTGTCAGGATGGGCTGCAGCCCAAGGGACATGTGGTGAGTAGGCAGGCTGGCATGGTAGGTGGGCAGGGCATAGGAGACCCTCCTGGCTGAGGGACGCTGGGTGCTCCTTGGCTCTGCCACAGCGTCCACATTTCCTGGACACGCATCGTGGAGGGCAGGGGGTGTTGGTAGTGTGGTCTGACAACAGCAAAGACACGGCCAATGGCCAAGGAAAGCAAAGAGCCTTCCAAGGAACGGATTTAGGGGGCTGGGAGGCGGGAACGGGAAATCAAGTTAGATTCTAAGCGTTCGCAGCCCAAGCGGGTCTCCGAGGCCCCCAGGAGGGGTTGTGGGATCCAGATGTGGACGGGAAGGCGGAGGGGGGAGGGGGGCAGGTCTGTTCACAATTAGCCTTGATTTTGTGTGATGACATTCAAATTGTGGGCAAACATGAAAGCGGAGTTGTGAGGACACGTCCGTCCGAGCGGTCGAGGTCTAATCCAACGTGAAGGACGCCGGCCAGGGGCTGGCACCACATGGAAGCAGTTTGGGCGGGTTTGATGTCCTGCCAGCTGAGGGCCCAGCGGCCCTGCGCCCCCACCCACCCCCTCACGGTTGGCTGGCTCGGGCAGGAGAGGTGAAGCCTGGAATAGCCCGCAAGCAGGGTCTGGCTCTCGCAGAGCTGCCCTGGGCCTGCCCAGCGCGGACGCTAACACAGGGCCTGCCCATGCCCTGCAGAGCCGACCCCGCTGGCCAGACTGCGGTGATGGTGTGCGCTCCCAGGACGAGAACAGCGTCTGTGAGCTATTTTCAATATTTCTAGGATTATAAAGACCAGAGGAACTCAGATGCTGGGAGATTGGCAGGCTGTGGCTTTCTAGCAGGGCTGTTGGGATGGGCTGTGGCCAGGAATCTTGGACTTTATAGATGGGGAAGTCAGGGGCCAGGAGGCCACTTGAGACTCCCAGGATCACCATGCTAGGGTTCTGGCCCGCCCCAGGGAGCCTTTTTGCTGAACTAAATCCAGGAGGAAACATCATCTTGATATCTCCACATACTGTTGAGGCTGGGAAGGCAGAGAAAGCTGCAGCCTAAAGTACCCCTTCACATTGTACTCCTGCCACAAGGTGTTACCAGAAAGACAGCCTCAGTTTCCCCCTCTGGTAAATGGGGAGAATCATTGTTCTTGTTCACAAGGGCACTTAGGAGAATTGCATGCCCCAAAGTTCATGTAACTCTAGGGTCTAGGAAGCACCCAGTTCATAACTGTTGGCAGGCCCAGCTTTACTGGGGATACCTAGCCCTCAGATGGAGCTAGGACGATTCCCAGCCTGGTGACTGGCATTGTTTATTATCATGCTGCAAGGACTTTGTGAATGGGGTAGACTGCTGTAAAATATGTCTGTTGTAGAAATCAGGGCAGGGATTTTTTTAGGATTTAATGTCCTTCAGACATTCAGCTTGGCCCTCAGCCCCACAGTGGGTGAGCTGGGGCCCCACTGTAGAAGTGGGCGGGTGGGCAGCCGGGCCTTTCAGACGGTGCAGCACAGAGCCCCTCAGAGCAGAGTGGAGCAGGGCGAGGAGGAGCAGAGGAGCATATTTCACGCAGTTCTGTGACCCCTGGAGGCCTCAGGAGCTGGGAAGGAAAGGCTCTGTTTTGATGGGGGAGGGTCAGGAGAGACTCCTTGGCGGAGAAAAGGAGTTGATGAAGTTTCAGGATGTAAGGAGGTCAGCTTCCAGCCGGCTTGTCTAGGTTAGGGAAAAGTGATCGCCACTCCAAACACACTTCTTAATGAGGCACAGCCCTGCTTACACGCTGACCCTTCCTGCCTTTCCTTCCAGGAAGAAACACTAAATCCCGAGCTCAAATGGCCACGAGATGATATTTACATAGATTGTGCATCCACACATATTTAGAGAGCTGGAACCTTGGGGAAATAGGCGAGGGTTTATTCTAGTGGAGGTGATGCTTCATAAACAAGCCTCTGACCCGAAGGCAAGAGCAGGTGGAGAGAAACTAAGATCCACTTAGCCTTACTTGGTGCTTGAGCTTTTAATACACAGAAAACCAAGTCTGTCCTTTGGAGGAGTGGAATTAAACTGTTCACAGCCACAAAGAGGACAAGGTCACCGTCAAGCCAGGCATAGACAGGGAAGGGCGGGATGGGATGGGAAACTCTTAGGGAGGTTTGGCCCACTTGAGCCTCCAGGGCTGATTGCCAATCTAAATCAAATGCAGAGGCGGCTTTGCTCTCCTAGGAGAAAAGAAGCCAGAGGTGTGTACAGGATCTGCATGAGGGTGGATCAGAGAAAGGGAGGCAGCTCAGTCATTCATGCCGGCAGAGGCAGGTCTGCTAGTGATCTCCGTCTCAGACCCGGACGACTTGGGGCAGTTACTTCTCATTGTGGGGGGGGATCAATGGGGAAGGGTGATGTCGGGAGAGGGCACGTACCTTATTCGCGTGCCCTCTTGCTACACAAACTTTTGGACTCTTTGCAGGGTTCCACCACTGATGAGTTGGGAGACGCTCCATTCTGTGAAGTACTGCTGTAGACCTCACTATGAATTGCCACAGAAAAGAGGGACCTGGATGCCCAGGTGCACAGGGTGCTCCCAGGGGAAGGCCCGCACACAGCTACCTTCCTGCTGTCTGCTCTGCGCGGCACTGCAGGTCTTAGGCCACTAGGCTGCTAAGTCACAGAGCCAGTACTTGGCCCAGGCCGTGCTCACTCCAGAATTGTTATCTAAAGCTATTTTTACCGAGATACTTTATACAAATAAAAGAACATGCGTAATTCAGGCGTAGTTATCAAGCAAAACAAAACAAACAACCTCCCGCTCAAGCTTGACAAATGGAACACTGCTTGAGCTGGGCATCCTGTGCCCCCCCCCACCCCGTTAGCACCCCTTCTGTGGCTGATGAGAGCTCCTCTCTTGAGTTCAGAGCTGGCTTTGCATTCATGCAGTTCAGAGCTGGCTCATGCGCTACACATGGAAGTTTGCTCCATGTTGTATTGTATGGGTTGTGGTGCGTTTTTGTTTAGATTTGCTTTCTTTCTTTTACTTTTTCTTTCTCTCTCTCTCTCCTTTTTGCTTTTCAGTGCTGGAGACTAAACTCAATACCTTGCACAGTTCTACATCTCCAGATCTTTTTATTTTTTGTTTTGAGAAGGGTTCTCAGTAAGTTTCTAAGTTGCCCGCTCTGGGCTCAAACTTGGAACCCTCCTGCTTCAGCCTCCCCTAGCCACCTTACTCTGGTTTGTGAGGCCCCTTCATGTTGCTCTATGTGCTTTACGGTAGTGAATTAATTCTTTAATCACTTCAGGATTTTCTCTAGAAAGAGTTTAAGGGTCCCTGGAAGTTGAAGACAGGGCACAGAGTCCCTGGGAGTCCCAGGGAGTCCCAGAGTTCCCAGCTCCTCAATGAGATTTTATTACCAGGTTTCGCTTTTCGTGGCCAAAGCTAGGAATTGGACATTGGAATGACACCATGAGTTCAGGGATGGGCATTGTTCAGGAATACCCTTTTTAAGCATCCATTCTTTAATTTTTTTCTCTCCTTTTATGGAGATGTGAATAATCAAAGATACAGACTCTTCTGTCACCTAGAAGGCACTCCTTGGTGTTGCCCTCAAGAGAAATGGCCAATTCATTTTTAGTGCTACCTGGCAATGTGCCCTTTGAGGCCCCTGCAGTCGATTCCTTGTCTCCTGCCAGGGCACCAGACAGGTTCCTGGCCTAAGCTTTCTCAAAGGTGCTGCCACAAGCCTTGTGTGCACAGCTCTTTGTGCCTCGGTGGGAATTCTGCAGGTGTTCACAGAGGCGACACTGCTGGAGCAGAGGGTATACACAACTTTCCCTGGATGCTGCATTGCCAATTTGTTTTCCAAGTGGCACAGCCGGTTCACACTGCTGCCAGCTGCATACTGCACCGTTTCCCTCGAGGCCTTAAACCGGTGGGTCTCCCACCATGCACCTGTGCCCTGCTGCCTACGAAGCCTGTGAGTGTTTCTCCTCTGGTTAGCGCTCAAGCCCCAAGCCCTCAAGACGAAGGCATGAGGCATCATGTGGCTCTGTTCAGATAAGGAAGGGACCCACCTGAGGACACAGGGAGTGCAGAATCCGGGCTGGCACTGCGGGCCATGTAGCCTTTCCAATACAGTAGTGGCTAGCTTTGGTTCAGTTCTTACTGTGGTCCAGCACTCGCTGGGTATTGACTCGGATTAATTTGTATTACAATGTTAGGAGCAGGTAATCACCATTACACTCGCTGTAATTTGGAGCTTCTGTGTCCCCCAAAGGCCAGGGTGTTAGACGTGTGTTCCCAAGGTGGAACCTACTGGAACCTTTACGAGGCTGGCCCAGCGGAGGCTTTGAGGTGATGGGGCATGGCCTCTGAAGCGGATACAAGCCCCAGCTCCCTCTCACTCTGTTGCTTCCTGGGCCCGAGGTGGGTGGCTTTCTTCTGACAGACACTGTCACTGTGATGCACAGCCTTGACAGTCACAGGCACAAAGCAGCAAGACCAACAGACTGGCCAGAAACCTCCAAAACTGTGAGCCAAAATAAACCTGTTCTCTCTAGACATGGACCATCTCTGGCAATTTGTCATGCTGATGCAAAGCCGGATAGTACAATCCCTGTCTTGCTCATGAAGACACAGAGGCATGAATGGAGAGACAAAGCAACTTCATCTGTCCCACTCTCTGCCAAAGGAGACACTCAGCTACCCACGCTGAGCCCTGGGAGCGCTGTACAGTGCTGACAGCACGGGTTGGCCGGGCAGCAGGAGCACCGGCCCTTGCGGGGCCAAGCACCGTGCCTGGTTGTGCCTGCAACTTGCAGCTGGCCTCCCACCCAGGGAGGATCAGCGAGGGCGCGATCGGGCGTCTCCATCCAGTGGTGCAGGCAGCGTGGTGGTGTCCTTAGTCGCTCTCTGCTTCCACTTGACGGGTTGCAGCCCCCAGCGGAGTCCTGATCGTTTTAACCAGGTGGAATTGAACTTGCACTCTGAGAGGTTTCTCTGTCATTACCCGCTTAGTGCTGCTGAGGAACCAACAGCAATAAATAGGCCACCAATTTGCTCTCTGAATGTTCTTATTTGCAGCATGCCATGCAGAAAAATATTAACAAAAAACAGACTCCTTGCTCATAACAGGCCGACAAGGGCCTCTTTAGAGCTTCGATGTTTGCCTCCCTCTCTTAACCTCTTTGCTTTCTTTCTAACCATGCCGTGATTCCAGGGAAGCCATCACCAGCAGCACTCTCCTATGGCAGTCAGTGAGCTGAGCGAGGGGGATGGCTGGGGAGAAAGGGGCTCCCAGGGAGGATGATGGATGAAGACTCCCACCAGGAGGCTGGGACAGCAGGGGAGGGGGCTGCCAGTCAGGGGACAGAAGTTGTCCCCAGGGGTGACAGAGGATTCTGGTGTCCTGGATACCATGAGAGCTGGAGCCATTCTTGCATCTGTGAAATGGGTCCATTTCATGACCCTTTGCAGTGCCAAAACTTGGTGTTTGCCAACTTAATTTTTGTGATATGAATTTGATAGCAAACAGAGGAGGAGGAGGTGTGATGATTTAAGTTTAAAGTGTCTCCCAGAGACTCACAGATTGACTGAGTCTTGACTGCCTCTGGGCAGCCTCACTCACAGGTGAGGCCTAGACAGGCGGTGGGGTTGTGAGGGTGCCGACTGCATCGGTGGCAGTCCACGCACAGCGGAAGGGCTGCGGGGCAGTGGGGCCCTGAGGAAGCAATCAGCTCTCTAGAGAGCTTGTCCACAGCCTCGTCTGCTGGCCCTTTCCCTCCCTCTGCTTTCTGGCCACCCGAGTTGAACAGCTGTCCGCTGCTGAGCCCGTCTGCCCTGAGGACCCTGCCTAGGAGCCCGTGGGCCATGGACTGAGCGCTCCACAACCATGAGCCAAAATCAGTCTCTTTAAGTTGTGGGTGCCAGGTATTTGGACACAGTCTCGAAGGGCCAGCGGATTCAGCTTTAAAACACAGGGGACGCTGGCCCTTATCTGGAGGATGAATGCAACGCCGCCCTATGTCCAGCAGCAGTGTTCTAGCACTGCACTAAAAAGGTGGCTCCTGCTCCTGTGTGATGGGTTTTATTGTGAGACAACCACACTGGGAGCCACGCTGGGTCATCCAGGCAGAGCCCACAGTGGCCTTCAAGGGCGAAGGTGTCACGTGAAAAGGGGCGGACTGTAGGCCGGGGACAGTGCTCACCAAGGCTGGCTGTGAGGTCCCCTGAGGGTTCGGGGCACTTCGTCCTCAGTAGGCCTAAAGAGCCCTTATCTTGGCTCTTACTCGCCATCTCACCAATGAACAGACACTTCCCCTAGTCTAGCTTGGCAGCCAGGGGCCATATGGGAGATGCAGTTTACAGCAGAAGGCTCTGGTCATCTTAGGAGCTGACCGTACTCCTCTGGGATAAGAGCCATCTATTGCTCCCAATTGCCCTTAGGCTGAGCACTGAAGCACACCTGTGGCTTGCAAGAAATAGGGCAGCCCTTCTTCTCTCTGCAGCCTCATCCTCCACCTTGTCCCTCCTAGCTGCCCAGATCTCCCTCCCACGGGACTTCCCTTGACTCCGAGTCCTTCTCTGTCTTCCTTACTTCCTCCTCAGCCGCTCTCAGTAGACCGGAAGTGCAGCTTCCCAGGCTGGTTCCATCTCACCTCTGCACCGCACCTCCTGCCTTCCGTCCCAGGATGTTGCTAGCACATGGCAAGCTTGCACTTCCATAAACAACCCTTTGGGGCCTCTGTCTGCTGTTTCTCCACGGAGCTGCAGGTGCTGAGCGGGCTGGGCTCAGGACCAGCACATCACCATGCTGCTGGGGGCAGCTGGGTCTGAGGGCCGCGGTTCTGCCAGTGGCTGATGCCACCTTGGCTCTCCTAGCACAGCAGCCCATGGTGTCAAGCCTCAGGGCAGCAGGACCCTCTATAGAGTTGTTCTTACTACCACACAGGGAAACTGAGACATGGAGAAGAAAGGTCAGGCACATGTAAACTCTTATCTCTGGCCTGTCACTGGGTCACAGATCATTTAGAGAGTCCATTTGTCCTTAATTAATGCAGTTATGATGGGATCACTATAGAAAATGTACAAAAATTATGAACTAATAAATACCTAAGCCTAAATGGTTTCTTCATTAGCCTAAATACTTGTGCATCTAATTCAGGCCCCAGGACTGTTTCTCTGAGATGTCTTATGACTCTTTGTGCCTCCTGCCTTTTGCTGTAGCTCAACCTTGTCATGGATGAGCCAGTTTTTTTGCTGTTGTTACCTTCCACAGTCCTGGGGCTCCCTGGGGTGTAGCCCGCAGGTTCTGTATGTGCCTGCCTCTCCGCTCCCAGGGCCCAGGGTGGGGCCTCACACTGATGAGTTCTTAGCAAGGTGGAGGGGAGACAAGGGAAGGAAACACAGGAGATGCCGGGAAGAAGCAGCTTGTGACCCTAGTCTTGGGAAAGCCTCCCTAGGGCAGGGGAGAACATACCTTCTGGAACTTTCCAGACAGCAGCTTCAGTGACACCAGGCCCTGGGCATCCCTTAGATGTGCACACATCTTGTCTTTAAGGTACAGGAGGGTGTTTGTTGAGGGTGTGGGATTCACCACAGTGACTGTGCGTGTCCAGTTCTAGGCTTTGATGCCAGGCCTTGGTGGTGTTTGGGAAGAGATTGGGCATTGATTTTTGAGTCAAGGAGACATGGATATGAATTGTGGCCTGGTTTACGGTGACCACACAGGGCTGTCCTCAGGGACACAAGCCTGTGTGGTCCCTGACACTCGGCAGAAGACACATATGGCTCACTGATCATTTTCAGTGTCACCTTGGCAGTCTGGGTAAGTTTTGAACAGAGACCCACTTTTACCCTTTCCCCCTCCTCTCCTCTTCCTTCCCTCCCTCCCCTCTCCTCTCCTCCCCTCCTCTCTTCTCCCCTGCCCTCCCCTCTCCAGCCCTCCCCTCCCCTGCCCTCCCCTACTTCCCTTCCCCTCCTCTTCCCTCTCTTTCTCTCACCTCCTCTTCTCTTCCTCCTTCCCTCCCTCCTTCCCTCTCTCCCTCCCTCTTTCCCTCCCTCTCTTTCTTCACTCCCTCCCTTGGTGTGCGTGTATGTTACTGGAGACTGAACCCAGGAGTGCTGTACCACTGAGCTACCTCTGTAGCCATATTTATTTTTAATTTTTTTTCTGTATTTTCTTTTTTTAGGGAAGGGTCTACAGGGTGTTCAGGGACTCACTACTAGATTGGACTCATAGTGATTCTCCTGTTTACAGCCTCCCATTACAGGTCCGCACCACCACACCTAGTCTCAATGGCCATCGCAGTGTGCCCAGGGGACAGGCTGCATGGCAAGCCTGGGGATTGAACTCCCAGCCCCTGTGCTTGCTTGCAGGTGCTTTAATCCACTGAGCTATTTGGCTGGCCCAATATTTTTAATTTTGAGACAGGGTCTCACTACATTGTCCATCCAGGTTGGCATTGAACTTGTGATCTTCCTGCCTCAGCCTTCTAAAGCTCAGAGGGGTGCCTGGCTAGGGCCCTACATTTTCCTTTTGGCCCAGGCCTCCCATATCATATAGCTCCCTCTGAGACTTTGGACAAATCACTAACCCTCCCTTGGGCCCTAGCTCCTGCCTTGCAAAGGGGGTCCTCTCTGTGTGATTCCGACCAAGACACAAGCGATACTCTTGTGCCCGCCGTCGGTGCTGACTTCCACTCATGGGGCACATGGTAAGTGCTTGGCGCCTCTTCCTTCACTCTTTCTCCTGACCCAACCCCCTCCTGGAAGAAACACTGGCCACGGTCACTGTATCAATGAGGAACTGAGGTTCAGATTGGCAGAGTCACTTGCAGGAAGTTGTGGTAGAGGCCTCAGTGCCCCTCCCTCGGGGCCCTTGAACGCCATTGTGGCCTGCTGCCACGCATGGGCCCGGGGGAAGAGGTTAGGTGCAAGGCCAGAGATGGGCGCAGAGGTAGACATACACTTACCCTCGCTCCTGGGGCCACCTTCCCGCAGGGCGTCTGCGAGCCATCTCACCCCTTCCTTTCTGAGTGTGGAGCGTGCAAACCTCCAATTCTAAGCAGCCATTGCGGGAGCTCACTGTCTGCAGAGGAAGGCTTGGATTTTCCGGCCCGTTCCCTGGCGTCCTTCTCCACCTAGGGCCCTCCCTCCTCGACCTCACCCACAGGCAATCTCCGGCCAAGGCCTGAACGATTTCAGCTGCTTTTGGCAGGAACCGTCGTGACGTCATGGGCCTGGTGGGTCGGGGTGGGGGCAGGGGCTGTGGGGCGAGGGGAATAAGCTCCCCAGATCCTCCCGGGGCCAGGCCTGAGCCAGATGCGTGTGGTGCTGGAGATCTAGGGCGTCGCCCTTGCCCTGAGTACGGTGATACCACACTGGCTGGACTGGGGACATCCTGCGCCACCCCCCTTCTACCCACCCCCCCAACCCGCTGCTAAGTTGCTGTGTGATGTTCAACAGAACCTGGTCTGGGTCTCAGCTTTTTCCTTTTAAAAAGAGGGGGCATTGGGGCCGGGAGATGGCTCAGTAGAATAAGGACCTGGCAAGCGCAAGGGCCTGAGTTCAATCCCCGGTTCTGAAAAACAAAAACAAAAACAAAAACAAAAACAAACAAAAAAAAAACAATTGCCGTCCACCCCTCAGGCCTCTGCAGCACGGAGCACAGGGGGACAGCCACAGCCTCTACCTGTGTCCGCCTGCGGTTGGTGGCTCTGACTCTATCCCATCAACAGGAAGGCCAGGTGTCCACCCACTTCCTGTCTCCGACGCCTTCTTGCAGAGGGCCCTGCTGAAACTGAAATCTGCTCTGCCTGCTTTGCTTTGACTTTTTGAAAATTTCTTTTCGTAGCTCCTACTACTTCCTCACTTTTCTACTTAAAAACCGAGCAAGCAAGCAAGCAAGCAAACACCCCACACTTTCCCTGGAATGGAGCATGCGCTTGGGAAAACGCTGGCATCTCCTTGCCGCTTGGCGGGTGTTGGCAGGCCGAGCGCAGCCCCCCTGCAGCACCCGGATGGAGAGCCGAGTGCTGAGCCCAGCTGACCCGCTTCCAGAAGCCCCAGGCACACTGCCTTGGCTCCAGCAGGCAGAGACCCAGCCTGTCCCTGCCATCTTCCCGAGTGTCCTCAGTGCCTGGCACAGGGCCTGGGGCTCAGGAAGTATTTTCTAAACATTTGTTCAGAGAGTATGTGCTCTGTTTGAGCCTAGCAGGAGCCTGTGTGGTGGGTCCTGTTATTTTTCCCATTTTATAGGTGAGGCAACTGAGGCTCAGAGAGGTAAAGCAACGTCTTAGCCAATCCTAGGCTTGAAGAGGTAGAAATGGCCTCCATCTCATCTATTCCTATGTTCCCTCCCACTCTACAGATTGGAAAACTGAGGCCCAAAAGGGGAAATGGACTTGGTCAAGGTCAAAGGGTGAGAACAGGACCCAAAATAACAATTTACACTTCCTTCTCTTCCTTCAGCATCCCTTCCCTTTCCCCACCTTCTCTTCCTTTCCTTTCCTTCCTTTTTCTTTTTCTTCCATGCTGGTGATTGAACACAAGACTTAGGCACGTCCTCGCTACCTTTTCAATTATCTATTTTGAGACAGGTTCTCACTAAGATGCTAAATTGCCCAGGCCACACTCGAGCTTGCCGTTCTGCTGCCTCAGCCTCCCAGAGTGCTAGAATTATGCATCACCATGCCTGGGGCAAAGCCAGGTTCTTGCATGACAACCTCTCTTTTGGCTGATCTATTCCTAGTCTAATCTAGAGGGTCCTGGATTCACTCCTCTGCGCCCTGGTATTTACTGATCACCTCCCATGCACCAGGCTCCACGCTTGGATGGAGGAAGATGCGACGAGCAGTCCTGGTGTCCTCACTCATTTTCCTCCTTTTGTCAGAAGTCCGTGGATGACGAGGTCCAGCGCCTGGGTAAGGAGGCATGAGCTCAGAAGTGGAAACTTATTGCCTTCATCTTCTGTTGCTTCATCTTCTGTTGCTATAACCAAACACCTGGGGCTGAGCATGCTATAAAGAGAAGAGGTTTATTTGAACCTGTAGTTTTGTCGATTCAAGAGCAAGGTGGTGGCATCTCTGGGTTCTGGTGAAGGCTTCTTGGCAGCTGACATAAGAGTGGCTGGTGCGTGCTGGGCAGAGGTCACAGGAGATGAAAGGACAGGAGCACGGGGTGGGGGCAGAGGCTAGCTCTTTGGTAGCAAGGTGCTCTTTGGGGAGCTAATCCCCCCCCACACACTGGTTCTTCTCCAGGGGGAGAGCGCAGCCCCATGCACCAGGCTGTATCCTCCCTCCTGACTCAGTTTCCCTTCACCTGGTCCCACTCTTCAAGGATCGGTCCCTCACCACAGCCACATGAAGATGCAGTTTCTGGCCCAGGAACCTTTGGAGGTGCCACAGTTTTGATCAAAACTGCCCCCAAAGGCTCGTGTGTTCAGGGTGCGGTTTTGGACAGTGATTAGGCCGCGGATGACTGCTTCAATGCCCTGGGCAGGCGGGCTCGCAGCTCAACGTCTGTCTGGGGGAGGGGCGGGTGCAGGACCTGCAGGCTGCCCCGCGGTGAGCAGCTCCCCTCTGCCAGGACGTTTTTGCCCTTGAGCCGGCTGAACACGGGCTGAAATCTCTAAAATTAAAGCAGTCAAAATAACGATTTTCTCCTTGGTGACGCACGTGGAGGGTAGTTTGTGATAGCGGTACACAGGTGACTAATGGGGGGACTCATGCAAACCATGCCCACACCCAGTGCCCACCTTGGCTGGCAGGCGCCAAACAACAGCCTCTACCCCAGCCCTACTGTGTGCTGCTGACCCACCATGTGCTTCCTCCGACCGTGAGGCCTGACTGTGCTGGTCCTGTACCCTTAGGGATAGCCAGAGCTCATCACTGTTATTACTGAGAATCGTCACCAACGTGGACGGAAGTGACTGCGAGCCAAGCGTGTGCCTCCCCTCCCCTGGGGCCTGGACGCTAAGAGCCCGGGCTCGGCTTCACAAGGGCCCAGGGTGCGATCCTATTCGCGCAGTGTCACAAACTTTTACGCCCCCACAAGGTGTTCATGGATGCAGGCCCAGGAATGGAGAAGGACTGTGTTCGGCCTCTGGGGTCCCTGTTTCTTCATCTATGAAATGGAGATTAAAAACTTCTGAGGACTCAGGACACATCCGCGCTGGACCTGCTGCTCGGCTCCTAGGGGACCGCGGGAGTTTCGCACCTCCGCTGGGGGTAACCTCTCTTCTGACTTCCAACGTTTCCGGCTTCTAAATCCCACTGAAGGCGCTGAGGACCGCGTATTGTCCACATGTGCATGCTTTTGCTCACACTGTGTCTGTGAGACCCACCCGAGTGGCTGTGGACATCCACGTCCGCCCCGTGCCGCTGAGGGGTTTCCCATTCTGTGACTCATACCGCCTTCCGCCTCTTGGTGGCGCCTGGGGTGTTTCTGGGGGGGATGTTAAGGGGAGCGGCCGGCCACCCTCTCCTGGGCCCGCTTTGTCCCCATGCCTGCTTCTCACTGGGCATCTACCTAGCAGTGGGGCTGGGGGCTCCCAGGACAGGGCAGGTTCTTCCAGCAGGCTTCCCAAGTGATGTAGCAAGCGTCTATTTTCAATTCAAGTTTGTTTTTAAACTGGAAGGGACATTCACACAGCAGGAAATCAACCGTGGAGAAATTAACAGGTGTTTCATAAGCACCCTATCCCCTTCCAAAACAACTGTCTCACCCTATAAAGAAAACCTGGTACCCACTAAGTGGTCACTCCCCATTTCTCCTTCCCCCAGTCCTTGGCCACTGCCTATCTGCTTTCTGTCTCTAGAGATTTATCTATTCTTAGTGGAAGTTCTTAGTGGATTCATACAATATTTTTTCTTTTTATTTTGGCTTACTTCACTCAGCATAATCTTTTCAAGGTTCATCCATGTTGTAGCAGAAGTTGGAGCTTCCTTTTTCGTGGTTGAATACTATTCCACAGCGTGGACATACCACATCCTGTTTATCCCCTCAATTAGTTGGGGACAATAAGCATAAATACTAGAGCATGTGTATTTTCAGCAGAGACAGTGAGGGGGACTCAGTGTAAAAGTCGAAAGTCACCTTCTCTCCCACCACCCTTCCCAGATAATGTCCTTTATGTGTGCTGCCATAAGCACAGGTCCACCAGATGCACACATAGCTTATGGTCACACAAGCAAGGTCCTCCTTGGCACCTTGCCCCGCAGTTGGCTTCTCCCCTTCTTGGCAGTGGCTGGAAGAAGGCAAGAACTCTCCCTTTCCTTCCCTGGATTCTACCACAGTGTGTTAGTTTTGCTCAGGGGCTCTGGCCTGGAACATTCTTCCTATGGCCTGGGTCTGGTCACAAAGATGTCCCTGTGGTGACTGTGTGGTGACTGTTTGGGGCCACATCTCCCTGGTGCTCAGCTCCTAAAATAGCATTCTTTCCTTTCGTGCTGAGCTGGTTCTACCTGCTAAGTCACAAAGTGCTCTCACATGGGGGAGAGCAGGACACAGGCGGGGGCAGGGGTGGGGTGGGCAGTTGGCCCTGCGAGGCCCTGGAACCTAGGCCAGGCCAAGCCAGGCCAGGTCACATTCTTCAGGGCTTGGATGTCCACAGGGTCAGCTTCCTGCAGCACAAAGTCCAGTGCAGGGTTCCTCGAGGTCTTTTCACCTGGAGGCTGCAGGGCTGGCTGCTCCTTGGAAGGCTGCAAAGCTGGAGTCATCACGGGACCCCCATCATGGCCCCAGATCATCCTCCGGGGCACACAGGGGACCCGAGGCAAGGCTGGCACGGGGGCATGTGGCATCAGCAGCCGCATACAGCCTTTGCTTGGAAGGACCCACATTGGCTGAAAGCTCAGCTGTCACCATCGTGGCAGTTTTGATAGGAGGAGCTCCAGCCTCTCCCCTTGCTCTTGGCTGGAGAAATGGTGTCACCTACTCTGCTGAGGGGGGAGGGATTCTGGTTGCAGCCTTGACACCATAGAGCCGCTCGCTCTCACACTTGGGGCCCTGGGCCACAGCAGCTGCGGTATCCCCTAAGAACAGAGTGGAGGAAATGCAAACTGTTGGGTCCACCCTGACCTCCAGAGTCAGGAACTGCAAGCTGGGGCCAGAAGTCTGTGACCTCTCTGGGGCGCTGAGGATTCTGGGTGTGAGGAAGTCAGGCACAGAAACTACATGTTCCCCAAGAGCTACGGTCCCAGAGAGCTGAGAGTCTCTAGCACCAAGGAACCAGACCCAGCTTTGGTGGCCTCAGCCCTGAGCAGATCCCTGGGAACACTCTGGGCCTGGTGTGAGGGGGCTGTTGGACATGTACATTTAAGGGCATAGGCAGGTCTGGAAGTCAGCAAGGCCCAGAGCTGGCCCCCAGAAGGGATGGAGCCAGGTTCCTGGCAGGGCGCCCCCTGCAGGCAGGACCTACAGTGCGCCACTTCCTGGAGCAGCAGCCTTGGGCCTGGAGCACAGTGGAGATAGAGGTGGGACAGAGGAGCAGAATGCCCAGGAGGGACAGCCAGAAACAGGGCCAGGGGCGGCGAAGGGGAGCAGGGGAGGAGGGGCCTGTGCAAAGGCAGCTGCTGTGTGGGGGAGGAGAAGGGCTTGCTTTTTCCATGTGTTTTGGGCTCAGGGCTGGCTGCAGCTCTGAGCCCTGTTTGCTTTGGAAAGAGAGGCCTCTTGCTAACTGCCTCCTGCCCAGCCATGTGGAGGAATGGGCTCAGGAGTAGGGAGGTGGTGGCTGGGCTGGGGAGGGGGCTCCGGCTCACCTCTTGCACCTGTGCACCAGGGATTTACAGTGAAGGAAGAAGTGCCTCTGCCAGGCGGGGTGGGGCCCCCTGCAGCACATATGGGGCATTTCACTGCCGCTGCCTGGGCCCGTCCTCTCACCTCTCAGGTGTTCACGCATTCCCAACACCTGGCACACAGAGCACCTGCTCACATGCATGCTTATGTGTGTTTTCTCTTACCCCTCACCAGAACCCTGCTGGCCTGCTGCCTCAATCCCCATAGGATGGGGAAACCGAGACTCAGTTAGGGCAGGGTGGTACATAGCAGGTTGCCCAATTGGAATTCAAACTGGATTGCCACGTTTGGTTGGGGGCTGGTATCCCACGGACGGCTCCCCCTCTCTGGGGTGTGGCCCGTTACTGCCTGACCCAGGGGTGGAGCCCCTTCTTCCTTCTGTTGGGGTTGAGCGTCTGCTGACACTTTCTCTCTCCCACCTCTCACCAGAGTTTGTTCCACGCAGTGAATATTTAAGCTAAGAGTAAGTGCAAAGTGATCAGGTTTGGCAGAATGGAGAAAGACGTGTTCCCCACCCCGGAGATGAGGACCTAGAGACCCTCTCTGCTGCCCTCCTTGGTGGTCCTCTGGGAGGGTGTCTTTGGTTTCAATCCTCATAGTAGCACTGTGATCACACTAAGTTCATGTCTTCCCAGCATCACACCCGTTTCACAGAGGAGCAAAGAGAGGCAGGGGAGGCTTACAGCTGTGGAGAGGACGTAGCAAGAGGGAGCAAGCAAGCTTCAGACTCTTGTTCATACACTCAGCAAACGTGTCCTGTGTGTTGGGTGCTGAGATCCATGAAGACCCTGCCTCCATTGTTGACATTTTCCCAGTTCTTGTCCCTGTGTCTCTGGACGGGCTGTTCTGCTCCTCTGCACTTCAGTCTCCCTGACTGTCAGATGTCGAGACTGGACTCCAATCGCAGAGTTCCTCCAGCTCTACTGTGGTTGAGCTGTTTCCTGCTCCCACTGGATGGCATCTGACTCTTATCTGAGATTCTCATAGTGGCTGTGTTGGCACCATGGGGTCACCAGGCACCGCTGGCTTCTGCCTTCTTGGTGTCTGTCCAGCAGCAAAGGTTTGAAGATGTGTAGAAGGGAGAATTTGCAGGATGGGGTGTATCAGTCACATCCTGATGCTGTAATGCTGCGTCTTCACAAATTCTCTGGCACCAGCTAGCCCAGAATTCCTAGGCACGCTCCTACGTGAGCAAGGTGGCCTCCATTCCACATTACCAGAGCCTCTGCCATGTGTTTTCCAGGTTTTCATCCAGGGAGGGTCCCCAGTTTACCTGGTGTAGAAACCCCAAGTCCAGAGAGCTTGATGGATTTGTCCAAAGCCACCAAGCCACGGCTGAGGGATGCAGAGTGGGAGCTCAGGGCAATGGCTCCCAGGAAAGAGGTCATTTCTACCAGATCATGTTTGTTTTGGATGAAAGAAAGCCCTCCCCAGCTCTCCACAAGCAGCCGAGACCGGGAGCTGTTATCAGGGTTCGGAGATGATTTCGTCTCCTTGTTCCCTGATACTGGAAACCAGGAGACGGAAAAAACTCAACTCTGAAATCTAATCTTTCTTAAGCATAGGTAACTCCCACATTGACTTTTGGAATTGCCCACAATGTGGCTGAATGGTTCTCAGGGAAGAAATGAAGAAATATAAGCAGTGGCCAGGCACCCATCCAATTCCAGCCTCCCAAGTACTGCTGTGTGGTCCCAGGCAACTACTTCACCTCTCTGAGCCTGTCTTGTACTGTAATAACAGCCTAGGTGAAGCCTGGATTACTGGACAGCTGTAGAAAACAATGGGCTTAGTCCGCTTGAACTGATAGAGAATTAAGTCCCTACTGTATCAACTGGGGAGCCGATACTGCAGAAGGTGGTGATGTGGCTGTGTTTATGGATATGCCCCGCTCCTCCTCATCCTCCTCTCTTACAGCAGACAGCAGTAGTGGCCCCAGTACTCTAGCATCTGCCTCAGTGTCAATGTGCTTGGCCATGTGACCTAACAGAACCCTCTCACCTGGACTCAACCACGTGACTTGCTGTGGCCGATGAGATGTGATTGTCATAATGCCTTGTGTTTCTTTTGGGTCCTGAGTTCCTCTCTGATTGCAGTAGGAACAGTGCAGGGTAGCCTGGTGGTGGATGCTTATCAAAGGGACAAAGTTGAGTTGTCTTCGGCAGAGACCAATCCCAGCCAAGATCAGAACAGCCATCCAAGAAAGCCCAGTATAAATATCAGCCTACAAACTCCTGAGCTCAATAAGTGCTCATAATTTACACCATGACATTTGGGGATAGCTTGTTACACAGCATTACAGCATCGGTATGTGACTGATACACCCCATCCTGCAAATTCTCCCTTCTACACATCTTCAAACCTTTGCTGCTGGACAGACACCAAGAAGGCAGAAGCTAGTGGTGCCTGGTGACCCAATGGTGCCAACACAGCCACTACGAGAATCTGATAAGAGTCAGATGCCATCCAGTGGAGACAGGAAACAGCTCAACCACAGTAGAGCTGGAGGAACTCTGCGATTGGAGTCCAGTCTTGACACAACTCCCAGGAATTTGTCCTTCTGTGTCAGCGGCTCTGCCGGAATTGCCGACATCTCCTAGAACGAAGTGTTACAGCGGAGAGGATGGAGAAACAACTAATTTAAGCCCATTAGCATCACCTGCTGCATGTGGGTGGGGCAAGGACAGCCCTTTGCAGAGGGAGGTGGTGCTGATGTCAGCTGGAGAAGCGATGAACGGAGGTGGGGGGGCAAGAACATCCACTGCACAAATGCCACCCCTCTGAGACTTCATTCTCCCACATGGAAAATGGAGACAGTCCTGACGTTTGGCTCGTGAGAGTAAGATGAGCTGATGATGGAAGGATTTAGCCCAGCTTCAAACATGGATAAAACCTGCTGCCTCCAGGACTCTGTGCATCAAGAACAGGGTCCCCACCATAGGTATCATGAAGCAGATGACAAAGCTGCTGCAGCCAGACTGTTTGAGGAAAACTGAATTTTGTAACACCCAGTGAATTTCTTTTATATGGGATTGATCAGTGCTGTTAGTACAGTAGTTGACGCTGGGCTTCTGTAGGGGGACATGGAAGGCGGTTTTCCAAGTCTCCCTGATCCCTAGACTTTTGCCGTCATTCTTGTTATTGAAGAGGGTCTCAGAAGATAGTGTCCTGGGACTGCGAGCTGGCAGATACTGAGATCATGGAGTGAACGTGGCCTAGAGCATCCCTCGCCAGCCTTGAGTCTGTCCAGCTCTATGGGGTCTTCAGATAGGTCTCAAGTCCTCCCTCCACAGCGCTCCTTTCTTGGTTCATTGGGAAAACATAATGATAAGAAATAGACCAAGTGGTAGATGAACCCTAAGGCAGCCGGTCTGCTGAAAGGAATTGTTTCTTCCTATTTTCAGTCTATTTTATTTTGTTTTACAAACTTACCTGCTTGTAAAACTTCAGTCAACATGAGTGGCTCCAGAGTTGTTATGGCTTAGGTTTGAAATGCCCCCAAAGTCTCCTGTGTTCAGAGGTGAGGTCTGGAAAGGTGACTGGGTTGAGAGGGCGGTGAACTCCTCAATGGATGAACCCATCGGTGGGGCCATAACTGAACAGGCTTCCAGGACCTCTTGAGAGATTCTTGAATTATTTCTCTTTTTGCTATTGACCGAATAAGCGTAAGCAGTGTGGTAGCATCCCCCCATCTTTGTCTATCTCTGTGCCCCTGGTTTCTGCCTTGGGCATCACTGGATCTATGGGCATCTGTGTTTCACATCTCCATAGGTCTCGCCATGTGGACAGCCTGAAAAACCACAGTAGCGTGTACTCCCCCACCCATTTTCGAGGATGCCCATTTTCTGTACCTTGTGAATGGTCTGTTACCAACCTTATTTTTTCAGTGTGGTAGAATATGCTATCTTATTGTAGATAATGTTTCACAGTAAGTTTTTCACAGGGTCAGAGCTTCAAACACCCTTCTGGCTTCATGGTACTTGTTTGAAGGGAAAAAGATTTGAGACAGAGACAGACATTGGAGGGACAGGGGTGGCAATGAGGAACAGGACAGTGAGACAGAGGCGGAGGTTAATGGCAGATGCCAGGAAGAAGGCATAGAAATGTAAGAACAGACTCCGGGACCCTCACATAGTGGAGTTGACCTAGCCATTTAGGGTGGAGGAGACAGAGGGAGCAGGCAGCCCCACCTCTTGCCTCTCCCCGCTTCACACACCGCTGCCTGCCCACCTCCCCTGGACCCATCCCTGTGTGGCTGGCTGGACCCAGCGTCCGTGTATGCTCAGACCAGGCTGGGGCAGGTTGCTGGTGCAGCTCCTGTTGGCCTGGAGCCACGAGGCTGGCTTGTCTGTGCAGGGCTTCATGCTGTAGCCCCATATCTCGGTGTTTTTGGCTCTCCACTCATCCTTTCCCAGCCAGGAAGGAGATAACTGCACTCAGCTCCGGCCCCGGGGGCACCGGGCAGGGCGTCAGGACATAGCCAAAGCATTACGTAGCTCCCCAGCCTGCACCGCCCGATCTCACTTTCATAGCGTTTGAGTGCAGCTAAAGAGTGGAGCTGCTGAGGGAGCCAGTGCCCCCGGAGCTGTGCCCCTGTCCTCTTGACTTAACCCTGCTCCCTAAGGCGTGTCTCTGGATCTGGTGGGCCCTATCTTCTGCTAAGCAATGCGTACTGTCTACATACCCGTGAGGCTGTGTGTGCATACTTTTGTCGCACGTCATTCATTCCTTGAGTCAGTCAAAAAAATAACTTTAAAAAAAGGCCCAAGGAATGCTCCCTTTCTCCTTCATGTGCCCCTTACTCCTAAAGCCCCCCAAGATGAAAAGAAGAAAACCAGCCTTGTTGCCTCTTCTTCCTGGAAGTCTTCCTGCTGATAAGGCCATTGCTGTTTCCCCAGCCCCATGTTCGGATCTGGCTTCACAGCTAAAGCCAGACAGGTCACTTTCTGAACCTTGTGGATCCCCTCGGTCTCCTGAGCGCAACATGGTGGCTTCAAGCTCTTCCTATCTACCCTCAACCAAAGGCAACCGCCTGATACAAACAAAGTGGGTACCAGGGGCATTGATCTCATTTGAGCCCCATGTGCCTCTGGTTTATTTTTGCTGATGAACTATGACTTGGCACCTGTTGGCACGCTGCGAAACAAAGTCCTTCTAATTTTAAGCTGCAGGGGGACAGGTCTAATTTTAGGCAGCTCCTGTGTGTGTCTGGGGGAGGTGGGGCTCCAGAGGGAATCCAGGCTGTGTTGTTTGTGGTTCATGGGTTGAGGCGGAAGCCTTCCAGAAAGGTCCAGAGTGGTAACTCTAGAGGGGCTCAGGAAGTGAGGGTCCACCAAGTGCCTCTTCAACACATTTCCTCTGCAGGTCATCATGTAATGGGATGGGTTTTATTTCAAAATGTCCATCAGCTCAGGCTGACCGAGTGCTCCCTGTGTGCTGGGCTCTGTGGGAAAGTAGTGAATGGGATGCGCGTTTTGGGTGCCCCGTGCTGTGAGGTTCTGGGGACATCAATTCTTGTGGCTCAGCCTTGTGGTGAGTTCTTCTGTCCATATGTGTCTCCACAGAGCACTGTGATTGGTCCCTAGGCCGGGGAGATGGACCCTGACTATATGAAAGTTTACAGAGCGTTCTCAGGGCTCCTCTGACCACGACCCCCTATCCCCAGGGGGTTAGATCAGGACAAGGACATTGCCAAGGAGAGAGCATCTGGCAGAGGCTGAGTTCTGACAAGGTGCTGCCCCGCATCCTCCCTCCTCCTGCTGTACCTGCTCTGGGGTCCCAGCTGCTGGGAGCCACCCCTCCCTGGAGGGGATCTGAGTTCTAATCTTTCCTTTTTGTGTGGTCCTGAGGATAAAACTCAGGCCTTGGGCATGCTGGGCAAGCGTTCTTCCACTGAGCTACACCCTAGCTTTTTTATTTTTTCTTATGAGACAGCGTTTTTCTAAATTACCCAGGTTGGCCTCAAACTTGTAATCTTCCTGCCTCAGCCTCTAGAACAGCTGAGATGACAAGCGTGCACTATCACACATAGCTAACAACCTCTTGACAAAGGTCACTAGGGCCACCAGTCACAAGGTTGGCATGCCTAACCCCATTTTCCAAGAAAAAAACAGGGGCTCAGGGACCAGCCATCAGCAGAGTTTCATACAGGCACCCGGGAGCTTGGAAACCCATTTTCTCTGCTTTCTGGCGTCACCTAGGGGAAGACATGCCCCTTTCTTTGGAGCCTTGTTGCCCTAGAACTGGATACTGGAGGCTGGAAGGGAACTAGTTAGAGGTTCTCTGACTTGGGAGCAGATGGCTGAGTCCTCCCCCAGCAGTGCGCTGCTGCTCTTTGGGTCAGGGAGGGAAGGGACTCTGGAAGGCACATTTCTAAGAAGTGCTCCTCCGGGCACACACTTTGAGAACCTCTGGGTTCAAGCAGAGCCGCAGTTGCCATCAAATGGTTTCTCCCAAAGTCCTGCTGGGTCCTCTCACCACACCTGTCCCCACAAGTCTTTTCCCAAGTGACGCCATCCCTGGCCCCACAGAGACAAATGTGCCTCAGGAGTTTTGTGATAAACCCAGAAGAGGAGCCAGAAAGCTAAACAGAGGTTGTTGCATCCACAGAGAAGGCTTTCAGCAAATTCAAATGCAGCACAGTGGGACCACAACATGGGGCTCAGGGTCGATCTTCCCAGGAAGATCTCAGGGCTGGGCAGGCAGGGGCGGTGTGTGTGGGGGTTGAGGTGACAGGCCCTTAGAGCCTGTGTCTCCTCTCAGCTGCACTGCGGGCCTGTTCTGATGTATCGGCTCTCCCTCGGGGGCCTCCCGCTTGCCCTTGGTAAACAAAGCCTTTATTTCCCAGGCCAGTGGGGAAAATTTCAAGCCTTTATAATTAAGTGTCCCAGTGAAGGGCAGCTGCCGAATCCTGGCTCTGGATGCCCGTCAGGCGGGTGATGGATGGCAACAACACATCAGCCCTGCGCAGCCCGGCGTGAGCTATGGGGGCTGTAGATCACCAGGCCGGCCCGCTCGACTGTGCTGTGCAGGCTGCGGCAGCGGCGGGAAGCTGGGCTTGGGTGGGGATGTGGGGACAGAGTGCAGGGGCTGGCTTGGGGGCTCCTAAACTCTCATGGTGCAGAAAAGCCAGGATCAGAGTGGGGTCTCCCTGCCTCTAGGCCCCTAACCCATGCACTCACAGCTCCGATAGAATTCGGAAGCCCAAGTTCATTCTGCCCTTTCCTCCGCTCCTTCTATCTGACCACGAGCATCCTGGTAGGTTCCACCCTCAGGGACCCCAAACTCACTTGCCTTTCTGCATCTCACAGTTGAAGAACTCGTCCAACTGCTGCCTCTTGCTCTTTCTAGCTCTGCTGTCCTGCTGTGGGTGGGATGACATCCCCAGCTGCTAAAGGCAACCGTGTGACTCTGTCAAGAGAGGGAAATGTGACAATCCCATGTTGGGCCACAGAGGGGCTGCAACTTCCCCTGCTGTCTTGTATTTCTGTCACTGCGACAGGAACATGCCCAGGCTAGCTCTCTGATCCCAGGGGGAGGACAGAACTGCTCCCGCTGAGATGCTCCTGCCACACCAACATAGGTGGGGCCCCCACCTCCCACTGGAACCCCAGAAACAACCTGACAACTTTCATACACCCTCAGATCTGGTGCTCTTTGTTAGACAGCAGTACCTAACAGATACATGCAGCCCAATAGCCCTTGCGTGTTTGAAACCCTTCCAACCCCGACAGTCTCATCTCCTGTCTTTCTCCACCACAATTACTGCTCTTCCTCTCCTTTCCCTTCTTCTGCCCGTTCACTGCCCTGAACCTGGAAGTCTTCTCCACGGTGGCTATTTTCCTACCTTCTGGGTCTCAGGATAAAGTCGCTGCCTTAGAAAGATCTCTCCTGACCACCTCAGGAAAACCAAGTTTCTCATTCTGTCACATTCTCTGTTTCAGTCATTTATTGATGCCCTTCATAAAACATGAAAAAAAAAATCCAACAATTTGAATTATTTAATTTTTTTCTGGTCTCACTACTTCCTTCCACTCTAGTATTTTTTTTTCCTATTTATTTTTTCTTGCCACCTCTAGGATGGCAGGGCTAGTTCTTAGAGGGTCTCTTCCCCACACCCTGCTCCCCCGCATAGTGGTCAGTGCCTGACGTACAGGTGCCCAGCTGGTCGATGCCGACTGAATGATGCTGGGTGTGTCCATGAGGTCCAGAGCAGGGATGGCCCTGTCCTCATGACCCCTACTCAGCTCTGTGCTTGATGAGCCCACTGGGCTTGCCAGTGGGGGCGGCAGGGCAGGGCAGGGCAGGGCGGGGACACCCCTGCCAGGCCCCCACTGTGACCTGCTGCTCACACCACAGGCCCAGAACAATCTCCACATCTATTGGCCCAGCAGATGAAAGAGGAAGGCTCCTAACTCTGGGCTCAGAAGGCCTAGGGCCTTTGAAGTGCTGAACACATTGCAGAGGGTTGAGCCCCTCGAGGGGTGGGATCACAGGACAGGTCCTGGGGCACTACGCCCTCCTGGGCTTCACAAAGTCCCTCAGGTCTCTTTTCTGCAGACCTTTTCAGAGCCTTTAATATGCTAATGTACCCTGGGATTCCCAGAGAGGATTAAACAATCTAGTTGCCCAGCACTGTGGGCCAGGGGTCCTTTCATGGGGAATCATCTTGTGGATTTCCTGGTCAGAAGGACACACCAGCCTGGAAAAGAACCACGAACTATGCCTCTGGGGTCCGATGTAGTCTCCAGATATTTTCATTAGGTTCTTGCAGAGTTTCAAAAGTTAATTCTTATTTGAAAAATTGAGACTGGGCGTGGTGGCATGTGCCTGTAATCCCCGTTCTTGGGAGGCTATAAAGAGGCGGATCACTACAAGTCTGATCTAGTAGTGAGACCCTGAACACCCTGTAGACCCTTCCCTAAAATATATAAAAAAA
>NW_004524597.1:16981720-16999483 GCF_000260255.1 Octodon degus | reverse complement strand
TAAAAAAAAAAAAAAAAAAAAAAAAAAAAAAAAAGATAAATAAAAATTTAAAGAGCTTTTAAATTTTCAGTTTCTTTAGAGAAATGAGAAGTGTTGGGTCTGGGGCCTGCATGCCTGCGTGGTCTGGCTGGCAGGAGCTGGGTCCCACAGGCACGGTGCCTACTCTCAGCGCATGGCCTCTGCTCCCTGCGGCCCGCACGCTGTTCTTTCTATGCATTTGGCCTTCTCCATCTGGCCCTAAGCCTTCTGATTTTGCCACCTGTGACCCAAAATGCTGGGTGCAGCCTGGCAAGCCGCGCAGGCCCTGGAGGAGCAGATGGGTGTCTGGTTGGTGCTGCCCTTGGGGAAGGAGGGAGCCCAAGGGAGGGCTCTCTGGGCCAAAGGAGATGGCTCTGATGCTGGTGTTCCCTGGGGACAGGTTGGGACAGACAGCAGGAGCAGCTCTGTTTCCTTCTGCGGGTCCTCGGGCAGTGGGAGGTGGGGGCTGCAGAGGGAAGTGCGCTGGCAGGTGGGGAGGGGTGGGCTCCAGAGCATGTCTCCCAGCAGCAGACTCTTCTGTCCCCTTCCTACCTGAGGAGTCGAAGCTAGGTGCCTCAGGATCATGAGCACCCACCCGAGGGCCTGGGCCTGGAATAGAGCTGGGCACAAGGATCTAGGTCAAACTGCAGGGGAAACTGGAGAGAGATTCTAACCAGAAGGGGATGTTAGGACCGTGATATTGTGGCAGCGTGCCCTCAGCTGTCTCTGCAGCCTTCCTCTTCATGAGGTGTTATATTGAGGCCTCTATATGTGCTCAACAAGCAGCTCTCAGAGTGTAGTGGGCGCCTGCAGTGTCCCTGTCACCCAGCTTGTAGGAACGTGGAGTCTAAGTGACAACTGCGTGGGAGAGGCCTCGCTGTCTGTGCGGAGCCCTGAGGTGCTCGTTCCATTTTGTGTGATTTAAATCCCCCCACTGTGAGGCAGATGCTGTCTAGCCAGGCTGGGCAAGGTTGCATTCATCCAAGGCTGAGGCAGGAGGACAGCAGATTCTAGCCCTGCCTGGGCAATGGAGTGACTAAGGGAGAGCCTGTCTTAAAACTAAAAACAACTGGGGATATAGCAGTGAACAAAGGCCCTGATTCAATCCCCAGTACTGCATGCACAAGTACATAAACAAATAAACAAAATAAAGGCCTCCCCTCCCAGCCCCAAATTACAAGGCTTTGCTCACGTGGACCCCTCCTGCTGCAGTGCCTCCCTTTCCTGGTCTACACCTTCACCCTGCTCTTTCCTTGAGTCACTCACTTGAGGTTTTGCTCTGCAACCCCTCACTTGCGACCCCCGGCACTTGTAGCCTGAGGGCTCCAGGGTACTGCATGCTGTTCTGCTCACCTGGCCCCCAAGTGCCCTCTGGGCCTGGCACCTGGCGTCTGGGCTGGGCCAGAATGGCCCGTGAATGGCTGCCCTGTCTGAGCTGCTGCTGCTCCTTAGCCAGGCGGTGCAGTCATGTCCTGTGTGGGGCTTAGGTAATGGGCGGCAGGGTGGCCTGTAGGCTGCAGGATGAGCTGACTTTTCCAGGCCCCAGACACGAACTCCTCCCCATCTGGCCCAGCTGCCAACCCACACACAGGGGCTGTGGGGAAGCGGCGGGCATGTGGGCCCCCTTACCCAGTCCTGGGCTTTCACCCTTGGCACCTAGCCCTGGCCTTGTGCCTGGGGCCCCACAGGAGAGCAGCTGTGACCTAGTGACTCAGTTTCTCCTAAAGTTCCACTGTCTTCTGGGGCCTGTGAGGTCGCAGGGCAAAGACTGGGACTCCTGCCCCTCTCTCTCAGTACGTGACTTTCCAACCTCCTCACCCAGTGGCTGGGAAAATGAGACCTAAATAGAGAAGGTGGCCTTCTCAGGATTCTAGCCCCTCAGGCTCACACATTGGGTGTGGAGTCGGGGATTCTGGGCACATAGAACTGTTAGATATCACCAAGCTAAGGCCATTCTCCTGGCAGCGAAACTGAAGCCCAGAGAGGAAAGAACTTACCGCAGGCCCCACTGAAGGCTGGGATGATGATATCGCTGGTGACTGGTTCCATGGGCTTTGGGCTGCTTCACTTCCATTCCGTACTGGAGCTCCCTTGGTGGGAGATTGTTAGAACCCCCACTTGACAGCTGAGAACCACAGGCACAGAGAGGTGGGTTGCCTGCTGCGGCCACGTAACTGATCCATCCTGGTGTTCTCCACAGCCTGGCCCACAGTCAGGATTCATCTGCCAAGAGAGGTGACAGCAGCCCTGCCTGTCTTGCAGGGTTTGCTCAGGAGGAGGAGTATCTTGCAAACTGTGGAGGGCAGCGCAACAGATGGGGTTGGATCTGCCCCTCATTTGTACTTACAGAGGTGTGTGCTTTTGGGGATCAGGGCTATTGTCATACTTCCCCTGGGGATCTGGTCCCAGATCCATCATCCTGGGGGCATGGTGCACTTACAGCCATGTGTCCCACCAGCCTACTAGGGTTTTGCCTGGACTGTCATCCACGGTGCTGGGCCCATTGGAGGGACAGTGAAGAAGGCAGCACTGTCCCTGGTGGGAAGGCAAGTGGGGTGACAGTGGGCAGGGGGTGAGGAGGAAGTGTTCAGAAGGGGCAGGTGAGCTGGCTTCACCTGGGGTTTGCACAGGTGATGCAGACAGTGATTGTAGGGACTGGAGGGGAACAGTGCGGGGCTGTGGAAGTTGGCTTGGGAGGAACAGGACGGATCCCTGGCCCCTGGACAGCTCAGGAAGGGACCAGAAGCTGGGGGTAGCCTCCTGGATCAGTCAGCTTTTGGTTGCTGTGACAAACACCCAGAACAATGGGATTCTAAAGAGAAAAGGCTGCTTTCAGCTTGGTTTGAAGCACTTGGTCCATGGCTGGTGGCTCAGGGCCTGGGACAGCACATAGGGTACAAGGTACACTAGGGCAAACTGCTCACCCTGTGGCCAGGAAGCAAAGAGGAAGAAAGAGACCAGGGCCCCAATATCCCCCAGGTTTAAAGAGCTTCCCAGGTGCTGCCTCTTCCAGGCTCTGCCACCTCCCAGTGGCGTCATGGGTGGGGGCCCGGGGGGTGGACCAAGCCTTCAATACAGACCTTTGTGGGCACTTGTTGTCTTCATGACTTCCTTGTTGCTGGGGCAAAATACCTGATACCTAAAGTGAAGGGGGCATTTTTATTCAGCTCACAGTTCGTAGAGGTTTCAGTCCACACTCTGCTGGCTCCAAGGCAGGGTGGTGCAGCAGAGGGACAAGGGCTCATGGTGGCTGTCTTGGTTACTTTTCTCTTGTTTCTGGGACAAAGTACCCAGCACCCAAAATTAAAGAAGGAAAGGTTTACTTAGCTCACAGTTTGTGTAGCTTTCAGTCTATACTCAGCTGGCTCCAAGGCAGAATGGCACATGGCAGAGGGCAGCCGTTCATGGCGGCAGAAAATAGCAAAACAGCAAGAGCAAAAAAGCAGGAGCAGTGGTGGCTGCAGCAGAGAGAGAGCCTCTTTCCCTTCCCTATACTGCGTTCAGGCTGTCCCTGGTGTAGCACTCACACCCATAATCCCAGCAGCACTCACACCTGTAGTCCCATCAGTGGATCACAAAGTAAACACAAACTCTGGAAGCCCACCCCAATAGTTGTCTAAGGCTTTGTGGGGACATCTAGATACAGGCCATAACAGTGGAGGATGACAGCAAAAGCAACAAGGGAAAGTGAGACAAACCTCTTTCTGTCCCTTATATTGTAGGCAGTCTACCAGGATTAGGACTGCGCCAATCCAATGGGTGGATTGACCCAGCAGTCACCCACCCTTAATCCCAGCATTGCACTATGAGTCAGTTACCTCCAAAGAACCTTATGACCACGCGGGGCTTTAGAGGACATCTAGACACAAGCCACAACATTTGTCCAAGCCGCAGCACCACCCCACGTCATTTTCATCCCTTCAACCTTGGGAATTTTGCTGGATGAAGTGAGCACCATTCATGTGGTGGGTGTCAGCCAGTTCCGGGGGGAGCTGTGCTACTGTACACACAGCCACTTCCTGATGATTTGTACTTGAGGGAGTTCAAAACACTGATTATTAAATTCAATTCTCGATCACCTGACTCTGTGCAGGGCAGGAAGCTGGGGATGTGGGCACTGAGGCCTCCTGAAACAAGCAAAGCAAGGAGGAGGAGACTCGAGTGCTTTAGCCAGCTCAAGTCTGCCAAGTGGGGCCAGCATAACCCGAAGATGAACAGAAGTGACTGATGGGGAAACTGAGGCCAGAGAGACTGCAGTAGTTCCCATCACAGTGCCCCTGGGGAGCTGGATTTGGATGCTCTGGATCGTTTCCAATCCTCTTCCTCCCTGAGGACAGACAAAGCTCCTGTCCCTGCTTCTGAATTGTGTGTTTTTACTTTCAGACAAGGTCTTCCTAAGGCGTTCAGTTGCCTGGGGTGGGCTCATGTTTTTGATCCTCCTGCCTCAGCCTCCCAGAGTTCTGGGTTTATAGGTGCCCACCACCATACCTGTTCATTTCTGAACTTTTGAAAGAAAGCTTCCCTGTCTTTCTGTCTTTCTGAAGGGAAAGGATGACAGGGGTGCCCATGGCACATGGGTGAGCAAACTCAGGCCACAGCAGAAGGGGTCCCTGCAGGTCACTCCCAAACTGCCTGAGTGTGCCCCAGGCCTCAGTTTACCTCTGAAAAGGGGATTTAAATATGGAGCTTTCAGACAGAGCTGCTTTGTGTTAAGTCACTTTAGATTCAAGCCTGTTTTGCTAGATGAGCCCTCTTTCCTGCCCACTCCTGGGCCCCATCCCACTGCCCCCTTGTCCAGGCCTGGCTCCCCGCACCCCCAAGCTGCGCTGCTACTTCATGCCCACTGCACACAGGTGCATGTATGCTGTGTCTCTTGAGGGATCATCCTGACCCCAGGAGCAGGCGCCAGGGTGCTGGCTCAGAGGCTGCTGAGACCCAGAGAGGCAAGGACAGTTGACCAAGGTCACCTAACCCTTGGTGTCCTTGATGGCCCAGGAGGCACAACTCACAGTGGGATCCCCCAGTCTGTGCCTGCCCCCTCTGGCAAGCAGTCAAGAAATTCTCTGCTTGTGCCCCAGCATTCATCACTCCTCTTCCTGTTTCTACTTTCAAGCCAGAACCAGAGCTAGCCATCCCCAAGTGCCTGGCTGCCCATTCCCAGGCCAGCCTTCCCAGCTTCAGCTGCTTCCAGAAGACCTGGGAATTCTTTCCCCTATCTGCAGGAGGTGGGGCCCTGCGAGGGAGCCCGGCTGGCTGCCTGCATCTCTTTGTGGCCAACCTGGGGAGTGAGGAGGGCTGGGAAGCAGAGGGCTGCTCCCGAGGCCCCCTGGCCCCCTGCAGCCGCAGCCCCTCCGCTCCCCAGGTCTCCTGGCAGGGCTGGGGGCCGGTGCTTGTCAATGCATCTTAGCGATTGGAATGTGCCCTCTGACCCTGCCGTCGCCTCCCCAGGAGTTTCAGAGAAGGTCTTTTAGCGGAACCCCTGCCCTTCGGCCCTCTGGAAACAAACGCAGCTTGATTCTGCCTGTGTGTGGCTTGAGGAGCCGCTGTTGGGGGGGGGTATTTTTTTTTCAAAAGTCTTCTGAACCTCAGCAGTGTTTGAAGGACTTTTATTTTGGGCTGGGAATGTGGGGTCTGTGGGAGGGAAAGGGATGGGGGGGGGTGCTGAGCCCCTGCCCAGAGCTCAGATTAGGTTTCTTGCTGGCTTTTTGTCATATTCCAAATCATTGCAACAGGGGGCTGGAGGTCCTGGGTGACTCAGATCTGGCGGGATCCTTTGGCCGACAGGAAGGAGAATGAGAGAGGGCTGCCTGGAAGCTAGCGCCCTCCGGGAGTCAGTGCAGCCGGCCCCCAGCTTCCCCTCCCAGATGGGAGCTTTCTCCCCAGCAGGCCTCTCTTGGCTTCACTGCCTTCCCAGCAGCTTCATCTGTCCTGAGCCAGCGTCTCCAGCACTGGGCTCCTTCTGCCTTCTTCTGTCCCTTGGAGAGAAACGGCTATCCATGGGGGCCTGTTGTACTTGTCTGCGCTGGCCCTGGGTGCCCACGGCCAAGGGTGTCGCTCTCCTCATTTCCAGATGAGAAGCCAGGTGCACCGTTTTTTGCTCCTTTGTCTTTTGGCAGTCTAGGGGTGGAACCCAGGGCCTCCAGCTTCCTAGGTAAGCACTCTATCACTGAGCTGGATCCCCGACCACAGAGGATCATTGTTCTGAATCAGAGCTCAGCACAACTTCTCTCGACAGGGCCAAGGGATCAGTATTTTCGGTTCTGCAGACTCAGACACCACTGGGGCAGCATGGAAGGCATCACCGAACATGGGGCGCCAAGGAGCGGCGCTGTGTTCCAGTAAAACTTCATTGCCAGATGCAAGCAGCAGGCCAGATGTGGCCTGCAGTGGATTGTGATTTGCCCACTTGTCCACATTCTGTACAATCTTTGACCAAAAGTCCTGGTTAGGTCCCAGAGGCCATTATGATAGAGGGCAAGGAGAGTATTTGAAAGGTTTGGGGCTAGGTTTGGGGTTAGAGTTCAGTTCCTATTTCTGAAAAGGGACTGGTCTGTGACATTAGGCTGGTTCCCTGCTCTGTAAAGTGTGGAGAATATCAACACCTAATCTAATGGTGGCCGGGATGATGTTAGCAACGCCCAGTGTGTGGCAAGCCCTCAACACACACCGCCTCAGATTTGTTGGCAATAGAAATGCAGCATGTCCTGACTTACCCATCCTGAGTAAGACACAGAACACTTCCTGGTTCTCAGTCAAGGGGCTGGTCCTGGCCACGTGACTCTCTCCAGCCAATCACATGTGTTGGATGTGACCAGGCCTAGTCTGGTCTTTGGCCTCTAGAGACTTCACAACATGACTGCACTGAGGCTCTAAGAAAGGCAGCCTGCTGTCCTGCTGGAAAGAGAGGCCATCAGAGGAAACAAGGTACTGTAGTGAAGGCCTTGGCATATAGCTGAATGTCTCTGGGGCTTCCCAGGCCAGCCCCTGGCTAAGCATGGTCACGTTCATGGGCCCTGCAACACCATGTAGCATGGACACAGGCCCAGGCTGAGCCTGCCCATCTACATGTCCACCACTGCCATTCTAGCTGTCACCATGGGGCCTGCTGGGCACTCCCCCAGAGCTAGCTCCATCCTGCCTCTGGACCTCTCACCCTTTCATTCACATAAAACATGTTTTGTGAAGGTGCTGCTTTCCAAGATGGATCACATTCATTTTCTGTCTTCTGGTTCCCGGAGGAAGAACCCTTGAGGAAGTCACACCTGAGCTGAGAGCTTAAAGAGAACCAGGAAGAAATTAGTGGCAAGTGGGAGAAGCAGCTTCCCAGGCTGAGGAAACAGACCATGCAAAGGTCCCGAGGCAAAGGGAGAGGAAAGGAGGGCGGGAATGGGTGGGAGAGGCCAGGCCAGCATGGGAGGCCTCTGGGGTTAAGACAGGAGGGCGTCTTGTTCTCTTTCAATCACCAGCACAAATGAAGAAGAGGGTCTGTGGTGGGCTGAGTGGTGACCCCCACAAACATTTCCACACCCTAATTCTTGCAACCTGTGGATTGAACTTCTTCACAAAATGATGGTGGATATAAGTGAATTAAGGATCTTGAGAGAAGATCGTCCTGGATTACCCAAGAGGGCCCGAAATCTGATCCCAAGTGTCCTTAGACATTTAGCAAAGAGTGAGATAGAAAAAAAAAAAACAAAAAACATCATGTGGGGCCAGGAGCAGAGACTGAAGTGATGGGGCCACAAGCCAAGAAATGTGTGGTGCCAACAGAACCTGGAAGGGGCTGGATAAGTCCTTGCATAGAGCTTTTGGGAAACACATAGTCCTACACACATCTTGAGTCCAAATTTCTGGCCTCTAGGATTTCAAGAAAATAGGTTCCTTTTGTCTTAAGGCCCTCAGCTTGTGATAGTTTGTTATAGCAGCCCCAGGGCATTGGCGCAGCCAAATAGCTGGGGAGGCTCCAAGCCATGCCATGCTTGCCATGCGGTATAAAAGCTGGATCTATCCTTCCTATACTGACCGAAGTATTAGCCATTATGACTTTTGGTGTGCCTCTTCCCACTATGACCACACTCGTTCTTACTACCTGTACTATGTCTCTGCTGTTATTGTGCTGAATACCTGTTTTGCTCAGTCTTTCTATGGAAAGAACCTGGCTGTGGGGATTCCTGGGTACCAACTAACTCTACCTCAGTTCTCCTTTGCTTTGTGACCTCGGGCATACGCATTACTGTACCCCTCAGTGTTTACTAGTGCAAAAGGTATAAGATACACAAATATATATATATGTCAGATGGGCGTGTAGTGGCCACCTGCAGAGTTGAGTGAGGCAGTGTGCAGAGGGTGTCTGCACACTGGAGAGCGAAGGACTCCGTTGAAGTTCTGGAGCCCACCGCGGTGTCCCTGTGTGAGTCGTATCAGGAGGTTGATGGGTCTGCTCAGGAAGGTGGGAGGATCTACACCAGGAGCTGCAGAGTCTGCCCTGGAAACCAGAGTCTGACGTCCAGGGTGAAGGCCAAGACTAGGGCTCCTCTGAAGAAGCAGGAGCAGATGCGCCTTCCCCAGTTCCCCTTACACCGTCCGGGCGAGGAGCCGCCCTCTGGTGGACCGCCTGCAGCCCAGAGCGTGGCCCTGCTGAACCAATTGCTTCAGCTTCTCTCACTCAAGTGGACACAAGCATCGAACATCACAACGACCCTTTCTAAACTTTTTTCTTTAAACTTTTTCCTTGGAAGGGACATTATGGACTCATAAGAATTTGTGAAAATGCTACAGAGACTGCTAGGCATCCTTTCTCCCTTTTCTTCCAAGAGCAACAGCTTGGAGAAAGCAGGATCTATGGAGCTGGCCCTCTGTGTCTGTGACTTCCGTAGCTTCAACCAACCACAGCTTAAAATATTTGAAAACAAAAATGCTGCGTCTGGACAGGGTGTGGAAAACGGATCCCTTGTCATTATTACCTATGCAGTAGAGTATACTGACCGTGTGCAGAGCAGTAGCGCTGTGGGAGGTGCCCCGACTCATCTAGAGATGATTTAAATCATACAGGAGGGCATGCATGGATTCTATGCAGATGCTGGGCCATTTTACATTCTTGAGCATTCAGAGGTGTTGGTATCTGAGGGAGTCCTGGAGCCCCCCCATGGATACCAAGGGACAAGACATAGGACAATGTCCAAATCAGGAAATTAATGGTGTCACACCACTGCTAACTAGAATACAGACCTTATTCCATTTCCATCAGTTTCTACATCCTGTGTGTGTGTGTGTGTGTGTGTGTGTGTGTGTGTGTATGCACATGTGTGTGCATGTGCATGTGTGCGTGTGCATGCATGCACTCATGGGCACATGCATGTATTTCGCAACAACCTGTTGCTGTGTGTGGATTCCTGTGGCCACCACACAGTCAAGGTGCTGCAGGGCCCTTCCCCCAGCAGAGCCCCTTGTTCCACCCTTTGTCCTGTGTGCCCCCTCCCCGTGATGTCCCTGGTCCCCAGGTGCCGTGGATCTGTGCTGCACATCTGAGGCTCTGTCATTCTGAGCACACTGCGCTGCCAGCCTGGCAGTGCCTGTGCTGCATGGCCTGCGGCGTGTTTATTTACTTGTATGTCTTCTGGTTACCGTTCTTGACTTTTCTGGGCAGAGACATAAACTGCATCCTGTAAACTCCTGGTGTCCTCTTGAGAAGTTATTCTTAGGTGCTCTACTTCCCCAAGCTGTGAACCTCTCAGCCTGTAGAACAGAGAGGCTGTTGTGCGGATGGGGAAACTGAGGCCCAGGACGGGAACTGGCCTGTTTTCAAACCGCAGAGCAAACCAGTCATGAGTTCAATTTGTTCCTGACTTGATCCAAGATTCTGTCATCCCCAGGAAAGCAGAAACAGCCTGACCAGGGGACAGATCCCTGAAGAACACTCCGACTGCCCACTGCCTGTCTTCTTGGGTGGTGCCTGCTTCTCAACTTTCCTGGAGATGAGGTCTGGGCCCGTCCCTGTTCCTGACAGTTTTGCCAGAGGTGATTCCTCTAGGGTGTTGAAAAAACTGATGCCCAGAGGTGCCATGGAGCTGGTGATGGCAGGTGGGTTGGGGCAGATAAGCCTGGGTGACCACCAGCCCTGTGGACACATGACCCCTAGACCCAGGCTGAGACAGACACTTGTGTCAATAAACAGCACGGTCGGGAGCTGACCAACGCCCTCACTGAGTTAAGAGCTTACTCATAACGCTCTCCCGCCACCAAAACATACTTCGGAGTGGGCAACAGTAAACACCGCACACAACCCAACCTGCTGCGGGCTCTGGGCCCTGGCCAGGCCCTGTGGCACAGGGGTAAGTCTGGCACCTTCTCTCCCTGATTTATGGACCACCCCAAAGCCCCCCATCCGGAGAGTAATCAGAAAATGCTGAGGCTCCATTGGGAGGGGTGTGAGGTTGGGTGAGGGGTGGTGAAGGTTGCAGAGGAGGCCGTGGTTGCTACTGAAGGCTCCAGGAGGAATCTGGATCTGATTCCAAAAGCAGCGGGAGGCCGTGCAGAGGGCTGAACGTGCAGGGATGACGTGACATGGCCAATGTTTTCAGAAATGTTACTCTGATCGCTGTGCAGTGTGTGTCCTGCACAGCGCAGGAGTGAGTGAGAGCTACTGGTGGCATCTGGGAGAGGGGATAATAGCTTAGGTAGGGTGAGCTATGGGATGGGAGAGGGAGGCCAGCCCCAAGAGGGACTGTCACCAGCTGAGACGAAGGCAATGGGAGGTGGGTGCCTCTAATGGGCAATGGTGGCAGTGAGAACTTGGTATGGATGGGGGTCAGAGGTGACCAGGAGTCAGCCTCACACCATGACCCCTGCCTGAGCTGGACATTAAACAGCCTAAGTCTGAAGCCAGGATTGAGTCCCCAGAGCTGAAGGAGGGACTCAGGGCCCCTATGTCAAATAGGGAGAGTGTGTGGCCTAGGTGCCTGACTCTGGAGGGACAAGTTTGAAAGAGCATGGGGTGGCCATGGTGCCCTTGCCTCTCAGAGTGCAGTTGGTGGGGGTCTCAAGAGCTCCCAGAGAAGCCAGCAGACATGGTTGACAACCAAGGGGAGCAGGATTAGAGGGAGATAGGGTCAGAATGACTCCTGAGACAACAGCAGTGGCATAGCGCAGAGATAGACCTCTGTGTCCACGAAAATGGACAGGAACGGAGGAGCCACTAGCAGTCTGCAGAGAAGGGTGGGTGGGCCACACAGAGTGTGGTGGAAGGTGATGGTGAGCAGTAGGTGTCTGTGCCCTGTGTGATCTCCTCTCCTTGAGTTGCAGAGGGGGCTCAGGCCTGCTTCTGTCCCATAGAATATGACAAAGGGCAGGGCATGACTCACTCTGGCTCACGTTACATTACTCTTTCTCTTTTTTTCCTCCCCTAATCCTGATTTTGAAGATGCCAACAAACCCCTAGGAATCCTGCAGCTGCAAGAAATTGAACTCTCTGATCCCTTAGGAATGAGAGCCTCTCTCTTTGGCTACACCTGTGCCATGGGGCCCAGCCCTGGCTTGCACCCAGACTTGTAGCATTAGGACCCCCTAAGCCACAGGTGCCCAGCTCTTGGCTTGCCTGGGCTGTATTGGGCAAAGGGGAACTGGGCTGTATCAGGCCACCTACAAAATATAGAATAGAGTTAGGGTATATCAATAATATCAGTCCTTCAAGAATATTTTTGATATCACATTAAAGCAAAATAACACAAGCCCACACTTAACAATTGAATAAGAAAATGTATGTGTCTACTTAGAAACAGTAAATGCACGTTTTCACAGGCACACACATAACGTAGGTTGAAATATTGCTAGCAGGATACACCGTGTTTTGGTCGCCAACTTGCACAAGCCCATGTGAAGTGTGATGCACTTGGGTCCCAATCTGACTACATGTGGCAGGTTCGGGAGATGAAGTTAGCCCTGCACTAACTCCCCACACAGTATTCACTCTGTCGTTGTCTGTGCAGTCTGAGGTTCAGCACTGCGTGAGCGAGTCACTAGAAATGCCACTAAAAATCGCGTGATGTTGAAAGCGTGCGTTCTGGGAGGGCTGCGTTTCTCGCTGTCCAGGGTCACAGGTCACCTTCCCACAGACTGGCCACATTTGCCCTCTAGCAGAGGCTCCCCCTCAGCTCCCTGCAGCCTCTTGGCCCACAGAAACAGAGCCAAGCAAGGTGTGTTGTTTTAAACGCCTCGTGACAGCTTGTTACACAGCACTGGCATCCGCTATGAAGGGTGGCCCGTTGGATCCCAGCTCATACAGCACGCACACAGACAACCCTAAATCCAGGGTACACCAAGGATCTGACTACGAAGGGAAAACATCAGATATTAAGATGGAAATACAGCATGTCCTCAGAAGCCAGGTGTAGAGGAAGACTTCTTCATCACAGAAAACATAAACACCAAGAAAAGAGATTAATATATTTAGCTAGCTTAAAATTAAACACTTCTATTCAATCAAAGTTATTATAGTAAATTAAAAGAAAAGTCTAGGAAGAGACCTATAAACAAATCGAACTGAGAGTAGATTTGAATCTATAATATGTAAAGAGCTCTTGCAAATCAACAAGAAAAACATTAGGCACACAGTAGACAATTAGGAAATGAACATGGCCAGATGGCTCTTACAACAGAAAACTCAATGACCGATAATCAGTGGCAGGGCTTAACCTCACTAGTCAACAGGAAATAGTCAACAGATAAGATTCACCCACTTCACAGTTTTTAAAAAAAATAAAAAACTTTGAAAGCTATCTAGGAGTATGGAGTAAAGTGAAAATTAGGCAACCTGACCCAGTTGTTGAATTTCTCTGGAAATGTGGCCTGACACCCCAAGGAACATATGGAGAGACCTCCCCAGCTCCTTGTTACTAACAAAAGTTCCTCAGTAGAAGAGCGAGGAGTGAATCCAGGTCTGTTCCGACAGGAAAACACAGAAATCCCAGGTGAGTGTGGCACACACCTGTAATCCTAGCACTCTGAGAGGCTGAGGCAGGAGGATCAAAAGTTTAAGCCCAGCCTGAGGAATTTAGGGGGACCTTGTCTCAGAATGAAAAAAAAAAAGGAGTTGGGGATGTCGCTCAGTGCAAAGGCCCGTGGTGCGGTCCCCACTGCTGCAGCACAAGTGAATGAATGCTGAACAACAACAAGCGCAGTCTCCTCTCTGTAAGTGTCACATGCCGTGATCTGCAGCTTGATCTTTGAGCATAGTACTGGGTTTTCTATGTATGATTTCTTTTTCCTTCTACATCCTACTTACGATAAAGCTTAATTTATAAATTGGGCATAGTAAGCTATTAACAGCAATATCTAACAAAGCAGAATAATTATAATGCTTTACTGTACTAGAAGTCATTTCTCCTACCTTTTGTGACTTAGATCTAAATGTTCCCCCAACAGTCTTGTCTGCTGATAGGTAGAACCTTTGGAAGGGGACTGAGTGGGGAAGCTCAGCAGCTGGCCTGGGGTTGGGAGGGTGACATGGCAGGAAGAGATGGGTACGGCTGGTGTGACCGGGAAGGGAATGTTTCCCTCCCGGCTCTTCCCTACTCCTCCTCTGCTTCCTGTCTCCTGTGTCCTGGGAAGCTTTGCTCTGCCCTGGGTCTTCTACATGTGACCAACCATCCAAGAACCAAACTGCTAAACCATCAACCAGAATAAAGCTCCCCTCCTTTGAGCTGTGAGTGTCCAGTATTGTGTCCCAGTGGTGAGAAAATGACCAGGACACTGTCTGGCTGCACCATGTGTCTCCTTGCCATCGTTTTTTCATTCCTTTTTCTCCACACACTTCTCTGGCTTTGGAAGCCACTATTTTATTCTCTCCTACTCTGAGACTGACTTGTTAGCTTCCAGAGGTAAATGGAAGCATATGCTATTATATTTCCATGCTGACCTATTGTGCTCGACATGGCATCCTTGGGTGTCATCCGTGTGGCTGCGAGTGACAGCCCTTCATTCATTCTTTATGGACTGGCCCCGTTACGAGTATGGGCAGCCACAAGCAACCAGCTGCTTCTGTAGCAGACTTTGATAATAAATCTAAAGCCTTTCCATGATTGCAGAGAGTTCTTTTGAATGGTGTTGTTCTAGAAGGTTCTGTAGATGCTCAGTATTTCCTTCTGATTTTTAAAAAGCAGAGGCTAAGAGACAAGCACAGGAGTGACAGAGTTCAGAGGTCATGTGACCATTTTGAAGGAAGACAGCGGTCCAGTCTGGGGACAAGAGGTCCCGGGTGGGGAATTCTTTTGCTCTAGTGGGGGATATCTGAGGGGAATGGTCAGTGAGGATCAGGGAGGGTGAGGAGCCAGGGGAAGATGGGAGCACCAGGCCTAAGCAGTAAGATCTCTTAGAGGACAATGGTGTCCCCAGAGGCTACCACCCAAAGCCCCTCTCAAGGGACTCCTGCCCTTCATTCTTCCAGGCTCTTGTAGGTGGAGAAAAATAAGACGTATCACAGATATTTGAAAAATGTGTTAATCACTTTAACAAATATTAGCTCAGGACAACAATAAACAGACCCCAGAATGTCCTCTCTGCAGCAATAACACAATGAAATCTATGCTAACAGGGCACCTAGTTGATTGTGTGTGTACAACTTCCTTCATAACCTGAAGTGTCCCCCGAGCTCCAGGGTGCCTCCCTGCTTCTGTAGAATCACCCTTTGGGGTGTGGTGGGGGAGTTCTCCAAATGAACAGGTAGACTCTGGGGTTGTGGAAGCTGTTCAGAGGCCAGGAGTAAGCTGGTATTAGAACCTCCACTCCTATGGGTTGGCTCCTTGCATTCAATTCAGAACAGTCCTACAGGATCAAGATGATGGTCCTATGTTGGGGGAGGGAAAAGTGAGGCCACAATGGGAGAAGAGATTCACTTAGGGCTCCTGAATGGTGCAAACAGGGCTGCCCTGCAGGCTGGAATCTGGACTCCTCCCAGAAGATCCCACGAGAGCTGGCTCTGAATGCCTCAGTATCCCCACGTATCTCCTATATGCGATGCACTGTGCAGCAGGGCAAGAGCAGTCCCCAGCTTCCCAGATACTTCCGTGGCTCACTGCATCCAGCCCTTTTGAGCTGTGCACAGGTGAGATGATTCCTGGGGTGACAGAGGGCCAGTCCCTGCTTCTTGCCCCCACCTCTCCTTCTGCCCATTCATCCAGCAGCCACTCCCAGCTGCAGGTGTGACCATGTCTAGGTTAAGGGCATGCTCTCTCCTCCCTCCTTGCCTGCTCACTGTGTTCAGGTGACAGCAAGTCCCACCTGGCCCCCTGCTGAAGACTCCATAGCCCTGCCATGGGTGCTGGAGGCAGATGAGGTGGGGTCCTCAGGGAGCTCTAGTCACTGGTAGGGACAACCTAGCAGTCCCTTCCCTACACTGTGAGCCTTGCTGCTTCAGCCCTGACTTAGCAAATATTGTCCATAACCTGCTGGTAAATGCTCGAGGTGTTTCAGGCCGCAGGATCCCAGCAGTAGATGGGCTGCAAGTCTCGGTTCTACAGAGAACTCAGTTCTTCAGAGAACCCACAGGGGCAGCACAAAGAAGGGCCACCCTGGGCTCCAGGAAAACTTCATTTGTGAGTTCTGGAATTTAAGTTTGAAGAAATGTCCCTGTGTCATGAGTTATTCTTTGGATTTTTTTTTTTCAGCCATTTAGAAAATGGTTGTAATTTTTAGCATGTGGACCATCCATAAAAGGGCTGCAAACTGGATTTGCCTCAAGAGACAGTTTGAGGACCCTGATCTTCCTGATTTATCTCCCTTTGAAGGGAATGGAAACATTTCAGTTTTTAAGTTTTTTGGCATATGTTCTGGGTGGTGCTGGGTCTAGTCCATGCAGACAAGGGAGTTGGAAGTAATGAACAACATGGCCAAGAAGGGTTGGAGGGAGGTTGGGAGGGGTGTGACTGGCAGACACAGGGCTTGGAGTGTCCCTTGCTTGATCTGGGTGCTGGCTACTCAGGGGTGTTGGGCTTGCTACAGTCTGTAAGCTGCATGCTCACATGCACATGCCCTTTTACTTTGCTCACGTAAAGAGCGTGCTGATGCTCTGCTGCTGAGACTCTGTATGAGTGGCCCTGTGGGACCATGGGAGCCCCAAGTCATGCTGGGAGGGAGGCAAGGGGGCGAATCACCATGGGAAATGATTTGCTCTTATTTTTCACATGCAAAGCCCAAACCACATCTCATACACCCTACCAGTAAGTAGGGGCCCTCAGCGCATGCCACACATGTGTGTAAAGGCAGGTGTGTAAGATATTGATCTCAAGTCAACGTGGCAGCATACGTACTTCTAATTCTAGCTCTTTGGGGGTGCTGAGGTGAAAGGGACGCAAGCTCAAGCCCTGCCAGGACAACCTGGCTGTTTTGAGACGCGAGATCCTGTCTGGGGGTGTAGCGCAGTGGTAGAGCACTTACTTCATATGCTTGAGGCCCTGGGTTCCATTCTTAACTCTAAAACAAACAAACAAACAAACCAAAAAGATTTTGCATTTGGGATGCTCTGTACGGCAGAATCCTGGCAGGAAGGATGCACAGAGATCTGCTGAGGGGAGGGTGGTACATCCGGGGACAGGAGCTCTTCATGTTAGTAAGCTGAGAAGCCACTGTTCATTTATTAAAACACGAAGACAAACACCCCTATGGCCATTTCTGTATGTAGCTAGGGAGAATCTTCTGGAAGGAGACACGAAAACCATGGGCATGGCTACCAGGCTCGGGGTGGAGGATGGAGGGCAGGGCCTGGACTCAGGCACTTGTATTCTTTTCAATCATGAACTCAGTGATTTTTGCAGTCCAAGACAAAACCTAGTCCCAAACGTGGTCTGGAGGTGGGGGTCCCATCCATGAAGTGCCAGCTAAGCCTTCGAGCCTTCTGAGCCTTCAGGGTGACTCTGTGCCTCTGGGGCCTAAGTGGCTCAGCCGCTCTGCAGTCCTGATGTCCCTTATTGCTCAGCAAGCTGCAAACTATGGGCTGGACAAAAGGCCCTCGTGCTCTTTTGCCGCTCTGAAGCCCCACCCTTGGCCTCTCGACTTGTAGCCCACTGAACCTGGGGAGTTCTCTTTCCAGGTTCCCCTTCAGACGTCCAGGGACCTCCTTGGTGCCAGAGTGGTTTCATCTCCTCTTCCACCGTATCAGCACCCTGGGACAGGAGGAAGGATCTGGTGGCACGGCTCAGAGCCAGGGAACTGTTGCAGGCCCAGAACGCCTGGGCAAGGAGCCCTGCCCCTCTGAGCTGTTTCCTCATCTGGAAGATGGAGTGATAATCATGCCCAGCTATTCCATAGACAATGAGGACTCAAAGGCAGGATGCATGCAGACATCCTGAAATCGCAGTGGTTCCTGTGAGCTGGTGACTCCCCTCCCAGGTATCTACAGAGAGAGAGGCATACATGGGCCCACACGGAAGTTCTCAGGTGAATGCCCATACCAGCACCATTCGCCGGAGCCAAAGGGGAGCTGGGCAGACAACATGTGGCCATCCTTACAGTGGCCTCTTCTGCAGCCTGGACAACAATGAAACACAGCTCAAGGCTCAAGACGGGAGCCTGGGGCTGCTGCTCTGGGAAGAAGCTGCGCATCACGGACACCCAGCTCGATCATGTTCCTAAGAGGTCTCCAGACCAGGCAAATCTATGAATGGAAGAGCGTCTCATGCTTCTTGGGGCTGAGGGGTGTGTGGCAGGGTGGGGGCGACAGCTTAAGCTCACTGGGTTTCTTTTGGGGTGGTAAAA
>NW_004524597.1:16943866-16980735 GCF_000260255.1 Octodon degus | reverse complement strand
AAAAATACAAACAATACAGAATTTCACTAAACAAAGTGATAGGCATTCAACAATTTCTGTTGTATTGCATATCGTGGCCTTCAAATCAACTGTTCAGATTATCAGGCTTAATCATACCAAAGTGGTTTCTGACCTAGCTTGGGCTCTCCTGGGTGTTGCTGGGTTTTAGCAACTAAAACTCCATGCCACAATAAAAGCAGAAAGGTTTATTTAGCTCAGTTTGTGCAGGTTGCAGTCCGTAGTCAGTTGGCTTGAAGGCAGGGTAGCCTGGCAGAGGAGAAGCAGTCCATGGCACGGCAGGCAGAAGGAAGTAAGTGGCTGCAGCCAAGGTGGCCTTCCTCCTCTCCCTTTATATTCTATCCAGGCTGCAAACCTATTGATTGGTGCCACCCACTCCCTGTGAATCCCAGCATCACACCCTTCATCCATATTCACACAGCCTAGTGCAACCACCTTCAGGGCACCCCACCTGTGACAGCATGAGGCTTCCGGGTTACATCTAGATACGAGCCATAATACCCAGGGACCCAGCACAGGTGGGAGAACAGCCGAAGGGCCTCTGAATGCTCCCACCTGTGATGGTCCTTCTGCCACACTGTACCCTAACTCCAGGACCCTCAACACCCACTGCATCCTTGATGACATGGCCTGAGGCCTCCGAGGCCACCCTGCACTCAAGGCTCCCTTCTGCTAAAAGGAGAGGGGAAATAGCAGATACTTTTGAGAATCTGACTGTGAATAACAGGAGCGTGTGGAATACAATTCAGACCAGTTTGGTCCAGTCCAGCTCATGGCAAGGAGCCTGGTGCTGGGCGGGTGCCTCTCCCCAGGGCAACTCCTGTTTGTGTCAGGCATGGCTTCAGTGCCAGGTCTCCTAGTTTTTCCTGGTAGGAGCAATGTCTCAGCTCACCCTGAGCATGGAGCCCAAAGGTCCATCCAGGTGAGCAGGTGACAGCCATAGCCCTAAGGGACAGGCAGGCTGGGATACCAGGACACTCCAGATGTATGTGTGGACATGGAGCTGGGACTGGGAGGGAGGTACACACAGGAGGGCCACCTGTGTCTCATGGGAGGAGGGACTCACTCTCTCCAAAGCCTCCAAAACATGAGCAGTCCTTGTCCCTTGTGCTACCTTGCAGGACCCTCCGGGCCCAGGCAATGCCTCCCTGTGCCACCTCACTGCCCTGGCCCAGTTGCAACCCTGTCTTTGCTCATCTCTGTTGCAAGCGCTGACTGCAGAGCAGCACCCGCCCCCCAACCAGCTCCTCCACTCGGCAGGGGCCCGAGTCTTAAAGAATCTAATGCCACTGTTCCTAGCTTCTGACTCGCTCCACTGCTGCAGCCTCCACTGACTGCCAGCCTCTGTCTCCTCTGTCACCTGAGACCCCATCTCACTCACTCTTCTGGAGCCCCTAGCTTAGCAGCTCCCTTGGCCTCTGTTCTCGGAGATACACTGCAGATGTTCCTCATGTTTGCAGGGTACTGGTCCAGGAGTCCAGTGGATACCGAACCCTGCAGAGGCTTGGGCCCCTTGTACGCACCGCACGGTATTTGCTGTTGATGCACACATGTTCTCCTGTAGCCTTTAGTCCATTCTCAGATTTCTCCTAACACCTAAGACCCAGTAACTGCTGTGTAAATAGTTACACTCAACATGTCCTTTAGGGAATGATTAGGAAAAGTCTGTACACGTTCAGTGCAGACATAAATATTTTAAAGAATTTTTTGGACCCTCACTGGTGGCGTCTGGAGCTGCAGAGCCAAGGGTGTAGGGGGGCCGGGGGGTGCTGAAGTATTTGCTGCTGATTAGCCCCTGGGGCCAAGGTTAGACCTCCCTTGCTTATGTGCCGCCAGGCGATAAGGCATTGAGAGGCCTGGAGGTGCTTGTGGAATTGATCAGCACACTGGCCCAGGTCCCACAGTGACCTGAAGCAGAGGGGACAGGAAGGTGCTGAGAGGGGAGCCCCCACCCAGCGCCTGCCCCATGCAGCCTGGCCCACAGCATGTCCACGTGCATCCCTTGCCATCTCTTCACATCGGCACATCCCCACCCTGCAGAGGAGGAATCTGAGGCTAAAAGAAGTATAGCCAAGAGGAGACAGCCTAAGACTCAAACAAGAGAAGCCCACGCTGACTCTGCTCCAGGCTTTCTGGGTCTTGGTGGCTAAAGACCTGGGTTGGTGACCTCCTTTGTTCTATGGAGAGACATTGTTCTGTCCAACTCCTCTCCTGTTCATCCATAAGGAGGTCTCTTAGCTCATCTCTGGTTTTTGCAGGTAATGCCAGGGGGGCCCAGGAGAGGGCTCTGTCTGCAGAGAGCCCTGTGGACAGACCAGCTGGCTATCATTGTATGTATGAGTATGGGAACACTACTGGCTCCTACTCCGTCCCCTGGCTTTTGCTGTGCCTTGGCAAGCCCCACATGGCTTCTGACCTCATACAAAGCCAAGGTGTTAATGCCCAGAAAGTGCAATGGGTGGCAGAACTATGGGAGGTGGAGATTTGATGTCCCAGCTCCCTTGCTCCTCAGGTGGCAAAATGCCCAGGTGCCTTTCGGTGCCCCCAGTAGGAAGGAGCCCATCCGCTCGCAGTGGAATGTGCTGTCTGCCACAAGAAACTTGCTTATCCTCGGCTCACCCCCAACACCACCAGCATTGCACCCCTGGGCTCAGGTGGGCTGTGGGGCAGCCCAGCTAACCCCATCCTTCCCCATCAGGGCAGGGAGCAGACACACTTCCAAATCAGAACCTTGGATAGAAGCCATCAGCTGGGAAGAACTGGGGATGGTGACCCTGACCCCACCCCTCCCCAAATCAGACCTGCTCCCGAGGCTCCACTCTTGCAGCTCATTTACAGGAAGCTAAGGTTCCTGTCCTGCATACTTGAGTTCGGGCCAAGAAATTCTTGGTATTATTCAGAAATGAGCTTGTTTTCCTGACTCACAAAGAGCTCTCGGCCTCCTTTCTCCCCAGCCTCTTCCACCTGGCTCTGAGTCACCTCCCAAGGCCCCAGGACATTTTCCAATGGAGGGGGCCAGCCCAAGTGGAGGGGAGGCACTGTCTTGGGGGATACCTTCTGCAGATTAGGGGCCCAGTGTTGGGGTTGCCTGCAGGGGAGGAGGAGAGGGGACCCAGGTGTTGGAGACAGGTTAGAGGGACAGGATGTGGGCCTGCTCCTTCACACCTATTGTGGGACCCTACGAAGGTCATAGCTCCCTCCTGCGCTGTTTCCCTAGTGAAAGTCCTGAGTCTGGTCTTCTTTCTTCCATTCTGAATGGGACCAAGAGCAGGGAGACTTTGCCCTGGCCTCAGAGATGTGTGGACTTTCTTTTTGTCTTCTCCTCAACTCAGTTACTTGTTTCCTTTCCTCCATGCCTAGCCTCATGCAGGGCACTGAAGATACAGAGATGAACAGCTCTGGCCTGGCTGCAGAAGCCCATGCCTGGCAGGTGCCCAGCATTGACAGCCAGTTCCATTGAAGGCAGAAGGAATTACGCTATTAAGGCTAGATCCCCTTGGCAACTCTATGCATGTCTGACTGTTAAATCCTCCAAGCCTTCCATGGGACAGCTTCCTGGAACATCTTTGCTTTCTAGGCCAACAAACTGAGGGCCAAGAGGAGTGGGCCAGGGCTGTACTGCTGGCAAGGGAGAATCAGGTCTTGGATGCGAACTTGGTCTGTCAGGTTCCAACTCATGCTTGGGGTCACTCCTTATGCCTCAACTCAGAATCTGAGCAGGTGGGGCAGGAGTCTACAGGGGAATCAAGGTAGAAGAATCTAACCAGGGCCTGCTAGGGAGGGCAGGATCTTCCCAAGAGCCCCAAATCTCTCCCCCCACCCGGCCTCAGCTTTAGGTAGGGTGGGAGTGGAGTCACTGTCTTGTCACCATAATAGCAACATGTCAGTGTTGCCGACATGGTCCTACTAAGCTCTGATTGGTGGGCTTTGGCTGAGCACTTGACACAGACCAATCACGGTAGCTCAAGGAAGGGACTCACATGATTGGCTAGTTGTAGGAGCATGCGGAAGTCCTTCAGTTGGTGGCTGGGGTTAGTGCCATCCAATCCACAGTGAGAGTCAGAGAAGGCAGAGCCAATCAAGATGTTCTTAGCAGAAGAAGTGGGAAAATGTCCCCTACACCATGTTCCCTTTAGAAAAAAAAAACAAGAACAACCTCCTGCCAATATTCATTTAATTTTCAGTGATGGAGAACCACTTTGTAAATGGAAATACCACTACTAACAACAGAACACTATAATAGAATAATGGTTTTCATTCCCAAAGACTATCAAAATACTAGGATAATGCAAAAATGATAATAAAAGTACAATATTTTGTGGCAAATTGTGGGGTAAGGTTGGGCCTGTAAGCCAAGCGTTACCTCAGGGTAAATGTGACAGTGACAAGTGGCGCCAGAGAATTTTCTCAGGTAGGATACAGCATTTTAGGCAAATGGACTCCTGAGCCTCTCTGACATTTGGAGGCACAGAGAAGCCAAGAGACCTGCCCAAGGTCACACAGCCTGTGTGGGTATCTGAAGTCTATAAGCCTGGCTTCTGTGTCCCTGTGGAACCTCTTCTTCTCAGAGCACAGCTTCAAGCTGAACTCAACAGACCCTGCTTGGGGGTGCAGTGGGACAGTAAAGAGAGAGGGGAAGGGGTGGCTGGGTCTGAGATGCACCCAACACCAGGTCCGACGGATGACACAGGTGACAATAGCAGATAACAGACCTGGCTGCCATCTGTTGTCCCACCTTGGGCGTATGGCCATAGTGGCTAAATCACTGTGGAGTCTGAAGACATCAGGGCTGCGCTGGTTCCTGTCCCAGCTGGCGCTTGTCAGCGCTGCTCAGGGACCCACTTAGGGGAATGTCTGGGCAACTTCAAGTGGCCTCTTGAGGACACTTCTTAGAGAAGGACCCAGGGTCAGTGGTGCAAACTTCTTGACAAGGACCGAGTGTGGGTTGGAGGGTGGGGGTGGCCTAGAATCCACCAATTTTCTGTCAGCATTCTTTTCTGCCTGCCTGAAAAGATTTCTCTTGCTGCAGTGTGTTTCATTGTCATGTTGCTTAGATATCCAGTGTGATCTCCCCAAGTAGCACCCTTAAACCAGAAAGTACTTTCATGACCTATAGATTCTGGAAATGAAGCCAGACCCAATCTTCATGTCTCTTTCCCTCCCTCCTTTCTTGTCTCTCTCTGCATCTTAATCAGCTTTGTACTGCTGTCACAGAATGCCTGAGGCTGAACAATCTAGAGTGAGCAGACAGTTCTAGGGCTGGGGACGACCAAGGCTGCAGGCTTCTGGTGAAGGTCTTTTTGCTTTGCTGTGAGCTGGTAGAGGGCTCATGGCCAGGAAGAGAGGGAGAGTGTCAGGGAAGGAGAAGGGAGGGAGAAAGGGAGAGAGATGAGAGAGATGAACTCATTCTTTCCTCCTGGAACCCACCCCTTCAATCATGACCTCAAGCCATGACCCAATCAACTCTACAAGGAGCCACCTGCCAACATAGTTGCATGAGCGATTGAATCTCCACACACAGACTTTGGGGGACACACTGAAGCCACAGTGCTTCCCTTGAATCCTTCTTGTCTTGCATAGAACTAAGTTGTGCATTTACTGTTTCTCAGGCCTGGGTTAGCACCCTGGGAAGCAAATGAACAGGGCTTGTCACTGCCTTTGGGAAGCTGATGGTCCTTCAGGGAGGCAGGCTGCTATTGTCAATACCCTGAGCATCAGGAGAATCAGCTTTGCAGACCCCTATGGGCAGGTGGAATAGCTGAGGAGAGCTTCCTAGTTGGGGGCACAGCACAGCTCAAGACAGAGACCCAGAGTAGTTCAAGGTCGTGGCCCATGTGTGGTCTGGTTATATGTGCAGTTGAGCTGGGAGACATGGCCACAGCTCAGATGGACTGTGGGTTGCTTTGTCATGATAGAAGGAGGGCAGGGGAGTGGGCCAGGATGAGAAGAACACTGGCAGAGGAGTCCAGAGACACCATCTAGGCTCGCTATGGTGCAGAAACTGACTCTGTGACTCATGGTCCTCTCTGACCCTCAGTCATTGCGTCTGTAAAAGCCGAATCTTATTCTGTTGGCCTCCCAGGTCTTTCTGACTCAGCATGTGAGGGGTTTCAGGGATGTTTCTTGCTTTGGTCTTTCTGGAATTGCTCTCACACTTTACAGTCCTGCAGACACCACATGGCTCAGAGATATGTTGATCTGCCCATTCTGGGTAGGTGTGTCCACCGTGGCTTCTCAGGGGCCATGCCTGGGTTGGCACTGTGCACCACCCAAATGATTTTGATTTTGTTTTATTATGAAAGCCTACTGTAATGATCAAAACATAACGCCAAGTATTTCATTATTAAAAGACCCCTACATTCTATTATTGATTCATTTAATATGTTTAGATTATTTCACTCAATAATTAATGTGTAGGCAGGAACCTAGGGACCATTGGGAGCCACATGGCAGCCACAGGAGGCTAAGAGTTTCAGGATTTTGGGGTCACTGGAAGTGGGGGAAGGGAACTGGAAAGCCTGGTGCTCAGGCAGGGTGATGACCAGCTTCTTTGAGACATTCATGAAATCAATGGCCCCAAAGACATGCTGCCAGCCTATATTGTGCCAGGAACTGTAATTTACCACCCAGATATTAACAATATCAAAACTAAGATTTTGATACCTTCATCACCCACCTATATACCCACCCATGCACCTGTACATTCACCCACTGGCAAGTCCACCATTTTCTCTATCTATTCATCCATTCAATCTCCATCCATCCATCCATCTATCCATCCATCCATCCATCCATCCACCCATCTACCCATCCATCCATCCATCCATCCATCCATCCATCCATCCATCCATCCATCCATATAGCTACCCACCCAGCAACCTACCACCTCATCTATTTATAAATCTACGCACCATCCATTTATCCATTCTCCACTCAGTTCATCATCCATTCATATATACATCCACCCATCTATCCACCCATCTACCCATTCACTTACTCATCCATCATCCACTGAGTCCATCTATTTCCTCAGTCTATCCATCCACCTATCTGTCTCTCCACTCATCTACTCATTTACTTTCCCATTTATGTACTCATCCACCTATTTATCCATTTATCCATCATCCACCCATTCCATCTGTCCATCCATCCATCCATCATATAAGCACCCCACCCACCCATCCACCATCCCTTCTATTCTTTCATCCATCTACTCATCCATTTAGCCATCGTCCACTTGGTTCATCCATTGTCCACATAGCTACATACCCATCTACCCACTGGTTCACCTTCCCATCCACCATTCACTCATTGATTTATGAAGCATCGTATTATGTCCCTTGCATGGCAAACACACCAAGGAATGAGTGTGGCCTCTGCTCTCAGACATGTCACCTTCAGTGTGGTGATAGAAACCAGCCCTGCCTCCTAGTGCTTAGGAAGTGTGGTACATATGTTTGATGGGGATGGAAGGGAGTCAGGGAGCCCAGCTGTGCAGTGTGGTTGGACTAGTAGTCAGGAAAAGCCCTCGGGCAGGTGAGGCTGCTTCACTGAGGCAGAGGAGAGTGGCAAGGAGGGGCTCCCAGGGAACCTGTGGCCTACGGGACTCAACCCAGTGTGAAGTGTTTAGGGGTTGGAGATGTGGCCAGGGAGGTCACAGGGATCAGACACGGTGGCTTTTGTGACTCCTGTGCACAATGGTGGGTGTCCAGCAGAGAGTGGGATGTTTAGAGTTGTGTGTCCAGAAGGCTTCTTCAGCTGGAATTTGAAGAACTGAGAAGGCAAAACTGATGCAGATAAATGGGAGAAGGTGGCGCTGATGCTTGTGCATGCATCATGGTGTCCTCCTAGAGGGCTGGCAGAGGACACTGAGGAGCTGGCATCGGGTGAAGGAGGTGAAGGAGGGAGACCCAGTGTCAAGGACAACTCCCAGCACTCCCTGGCAGACTTTAGCTGGAGAGACTGGCTCTGCCCTGGTCTAGCAGCCTTTCCTAGAGCGTCCATGTGTCAGGCACTGTGAGCAACCAGTGGTTCCTCCTCTACAACTCTAGAGGCAGTCTTGTGCGCAGAGAGGTCTAACTTCAGCTGATTGGGGTTGGGGCCCAATGGCACTTATGCCAGGGGTAAGGCAGGTGCTGAGGCTGTGCAGATTGGCAGAGGTCATATTGTTAAGAACCTCTGTAAGTAGACTATGGAGATTAAATGCTTCTTCAGAGCACTGAGTCATAGGAAGACTTATAGCTAGACAGCGACAGGACTAGAGGTCCATATGAGGGAGATGTTGCTTCTGGGTGTCACACTGAGGGTGGGTTGGAAGAAATAAGCCTGAAGACTGGGGCTTGTTGAGAAAGCTGCTGCTGGCATCTCAGGACCAGGTAAAATGAGTCTCTCTAGAAAGTCTGGCTCCTACTCTTGCTTGCTGTGTGACCTTGAGCAGCTTACCTAACTCCTCTGTGCCTTTGGAAAATAGGAGGCATGATAGTACCCACCTCATGAGGATGAGAGAAAGCAACACCAGAAAGATGCTTAGAGCAGTGAGGAATGGCTTGTGTGGCCACCACAGGCATGGTGATGACCTTTGCCTTCCCAGGACTCAGTTTCCTGGGATTAAGCGCATGGAGACAGAGCACAGCAGAATAGTCTGGCCAGGATCACGGCAGAGCTTGCAGGGCAGTTGCAAAGCCAAGCCTCAGGGCCTCTTGTTCAGAAAGAATGAAGAACTCCAAGACGACATTAAACCCAGCACGGCCCCCTCCATGTGGGCTTGACAGGCTGTGACAAAGGGGAAATTCCAGACAGAGGGAACAGCGTGTACAAGGGCTGACAGTGAGCCTGGAATGGAAAATTTGAAACAGGGATTGTCTGAGAAAATCCCCACACACAGGTCCAGGGCTCTGTGGGACGCCTCGCAGGTGGCTGTAGACCCTACCTGCAGGGCGCCCCCCTGGGGGCAGCGCTGCCCGGATCAGAGACCTGCTCCTGCTTCCACACGGACACACAGCATGAGCTGGCATCTGGGGCTCCCCGGTCTGGACCCCACCAAGTCCAGCTGGCAAGGACGGATTTGTGAAGATCTCAGAACCGAAGCTAACCGCTCATCTCTGTCACTGCAGTGATTCCTTCAGTATCCGCTGGGGACAGGTAGATAGGAACAGATCTGAAAAATGCAGCATTTCCCTGTAAGCTCTTAAAAGTTTTGCACAACATATTTTATGTGTGTTTATAGAAAGAAAGAAAGAAAAAAGGTCCTAGACCCAAATTGATTGAAAAAACGTGTTGTTGTGGAAAGGCTTGGGTTGAGCTCTCCGCAGAGCGTGGTGCTCGGCAACACTTGGAAGGCGAAGATCTCACATAAATAGTTGTGCCGAGTTGTTATGGCAACTGAAATTTGAAAAGTAAATAGGTTTGGGGAAAATATTTTTCCATGTCTCTGGAGGAATTTTCTGCCGGGGACCATTTGCAGGAGGTCCAGAGGGCTTGGCATAGGCTGTGGGGCTGCCACAGTGGGTCTTCTCTGTGCCGGGGGCTATGGGAACAAGGCTCAGGATGGGGTAATGGGTGCCCACTGGGTGACCAGAGATCCACTCTCTCTGTGCCTCAGCTTTCCGGTCTCTAGAAGGGTCAGGTTGAAGTTCATGCAGATTGGGGGCAGGCATCTGCTGGTGGAGTTGATCCTCACAACGGCCTGCAGAGGTGCCTATGCTCCCCTCCACTGGACAGATGGGGAAACTGAGGCCTAGGGCAGCACAAAGGAGCGGTAGCCGTCTCACAGAAGTGCACCACACCATGCGAGACCTGCTTGAGCTCCCAGCCCAGAGTCTGTCCAGCTGCACTCCTGCCCCAGCCCACAGAGGGGAGTCAGGGCCAGGGCCGGGGTCCCTGCCCCCGTGGGAGGCTGCCTGCTGTGGTGAAGGCACTTCACCCCACTTGTGACACTAGACTTCTCTGCGGCAGAGCCACCTCCGTGGCGCAGTCTGTGTCCCAGCTTGCTGTCCCCTCTCTGAGGCAAGAGCACTCCCAGACAGGGTGGGCCACTGGCCTAGTAGGAGCCCCGATGGAGTCATCACTCTTGTGTGTTCCCCTTTGGGCTTCTGGCTGGCTGACACCAGCTCGGGACTGCTCCCAGATAGGGCCAAGTCTCCGAGGGGCGGAGCCGGGCCAGCCTCCCTCCGCTCATAGGCGGAGGCAGAGCTTAGGTGCGTACCCAGTCCTCTGATTCTTGAATCTGTCTTCCTTCTGCCTGCTATTGAAATGTGTGGTGCTGCCGGCCCTGGGGGACGGTGGTGGGCTGTACAATCCCCCTTATGGCTATGTAAACCAAGGCATGGAAAGGGGAAGGGGTTTTCTCTAAGCCATGTGGTGGCCCCAGAGAGCTGGGTGCTGTGAGCTGCACTGGCCGGGGGTCTTGCAGTGGGATGAGCTTCTTGCCTTTGAGGGGCAGGGCACTCCAGCTCCTAGGCTGCGCCCAGGGGTAACTTATGGCATGCGCAGGTTGAGCTGGGCGACTCCAGAATACCCTAAACCCCTTGGGGGTGGGTGTCTGAAGAGCGAGGGAGGATCCCAGGTTCGCCCCCCTCCCCGGGCGCGGTTCTGGGTACCTGGCTCAGCACTGCGCAGAAACGGAAGGGCTTCCGGGGAACCCCACCCCGTGTTACTCCCTACCCGGGCTGAATACGAGCCAGCGTGTGCCCTGTGTTGCATGTACACCAGCTTGTATGTATCTGTTGCCTGCACCAGTGTGCACACTGGTGCCTGTGTGTGCTCACATGTCCACGTGCTTGGCTGTGCGTGCACACATGAACACCCAAGTTTGTGTGTGTGAGTGTGTGCAAGTGTGCAACCATCCACTTCTACCCCATCGGCCTAAGTTGTGGTCCTGCTCCAGTCCATGGTGGTGGTGGTGGGGAGAGGCAGCACCAGGGCTGGTCTGAGAGGGCAGGCGGGGTTGTGCTGGGCTCCAGGGGCCCCCTGGGAAGGAGGCCTTAGAGAGGGGAGCTTTAAGTTGTTCCTTAAGAGGGGAGGTAGACAGGGATGGAGAGAGGCAGGATGTGCTCGTGTGGGCGCGCACACACACACACACACACACACACACTCACTGACACAGGTGTCTATTGCACAGCCTCTCATCCATCCATCTATCTGTCCATCTATCTGTCCCTGTCATCTATCTATGTCTATCTACAACCATCCATCCATCCATCCATCCATCCATCCATCCAGCCAGCCAGCCAGCCAGCATCTCTCCTCTTTCTGTCCATGTTTGTGCAGCTCAGGCTGGCTGTGTGGGAGGGGCCTGCCCTGGCCTCGGGGCCCTGCTTGCCCCACCACATGGGGTGCCTCACAGGACCGCCCGCCTCTCCTACCTGCTGCCTGTGCTGAGGATTGAGTCCCTCTCCACATGTGGCCAGTTCCTCCCTGCCAGCTCCGCTCCTCCCAACACCCCAGTAAGTGGGCCCAGGCTCCCTCAGGGCCACCTCAGTAACGAGTGGCCTGCCCCAAATCTGTTTGCTTCCTGTTTTTGCCTGGACACACGGCTTCCCCAAGGAAAGACTATTTCGCACCTTTTTAACCATGTGTAGCCTAGCCACTAGACTTTGGTCAGCAAGGTACAAACAATTTCACAGAAGCAGCTTCTTTGAAACACAGTTGGTAGACAGCCCTTTGCCCCTTCTTTCTCCGGCCTCTTTCCTGGCTGGAAGGTGACTATGATGGCTGACACTCAGGCAGTGACATTGTGCCATGAGGAAAAAGCTCCAGCTACTGGGTGGACTCCCTGCCTCTGCAATTCTGTTATGGGTGAGGAATAACCCATTTTACTGAAGCCATTGATATTTAGATTTCTTTTAGCCCACCTTATTCTTTTTTTTTTTTTTTTTCCTGTATTTTAGGACAGGGTCTACAGGGTCTTGGACTCGTAGCTATTCTCCTGTTTTCAGCCTCGCAAGTGCTGGGAGTACAGGCGTGTGCCACCACGCCCAGTCTCAATCGCTGTCTCAGTGCGCCCTGCAGGTGGGGCTGCCATGGCATGCCAGGGATTGAATCCCGGCTGCTTCGATCTGCCTAAGTAGGCACTTTAGTCTGTTGAGCTATCAGGCTGGATTTTATTTATTGGTGTGTGTGTGTGTGTGTGTGTGTGTGTGTGGCCAGCTCAGCCCACCAGGGGGCGCGGCTGGCTGGCATGTGGTGCTGGGGGATTGAACCGCGGTCCCTGTGCTTTGCTAAGCTTGTTCTAAATAGGTGCTTTAGACCACTGAGCCATCTCACCAGCCTGCTCACCTTATTCTTAATGGGTAAAAAAGAAGACATTTCTTTTGTCTGGTCTTCCCGTCTAGAATAAGGGAAGTTGAGCTACTCGGAGTTGGTGGGGAAGGCCTGCACGGCTTTAAGTGTTGCTCTGTGAGAGATACTTTCAATAGTAATATGAATGCCACCCTGATATGGACACAAACAGCGTCCTGGGCCTTGGTGACCTCAGTGGCTGTCTGTACATACACAGGAACTGGCACGTCCTGTTTCTCAGGTGCCTGGGGCTCGTGGCCCAGTCTGCCAGCAGCCCAGAGCCTGGCACCAGGGCTCCCTCTGCAGACCCCAGGTGGAGCCTTGCTCAGCTGGAGGAGGGGCTGCAGGGTAGCGGCTTCTCCTCTACAAGGGTGGAGCAACTGGAGAGAACAGCTGAGGATAGCCTGGGGCCTGATGGGCCTGTCCCCCTGAAGCCTGGTCTTGTCCCTGGGCCACACGTGGTTTTCTGCTTTGTTTGTTGTGTTTTGAGCCAGGCAGGGTCTTGCTAGTTAGTTCAGGCTGGCCTTGAGCTCACTGTGTAGCCCCGCCCCGGTCTCCAGTTTGCAGCCGTGCCCCTGCCTCAGCCTTCCGAGGGCTGGGATTACAAGCTGCTCCCCTACGTCTGGCCACGATTGGATTTCTGAGGGCCCTGTGTCCCTCCTGCACGGACCTCCACTCTTGTGGAAGGAGGTGGTCAGGAATGTGGGCATCCGACCAGGGTGCCAGTTGATGTGTCTGATGGCCAAAGCCTCTGAGTGCAGAGGTATAGGGGACATCGGGGTGGCCTTGGACCCCCTCCTGTCCACCACTGTCACTTGTTACAGTCTTGACCCTTAGAGCGGGCCACATGCTCACTGACCTACTGACTCGGGCCTGTGTCCTACCATGATAGTTTCCCATAGGCGGCCGGTAGAGTAGAAGGCATCTCCTCTCTGGCCTCCCCTTTGGTTTTCCCAAAAGGCTGAAGAAATAAGGAAAAGAGGAGACAAATTTGAAGACACTGGGTGCAGAGGAAGAGCTGTGTCCACACTGCGGGTGCTGGGCCTGCTCCCTGGCACCCCTTTGCCCTGTTAAGTGCAGAGAGGCCACAGGAGGAGAGAGGCACACTGGAAAACCACCCCACTCCCACCTCTGCCTGACACCCTCAGGGAAATGGGGGCTCGGGGCTCCCCCATGGCCTGAAGACGAGGCCCAGCGCTGCCCTCGTACCTGGCTTCCGAGCTCATCAGAGGAGCCCATCAGGGGCCTCCAATTCTGCTGGCCTCAGCATCAAAGTGAGAAATCTGCGCCTGGGCAGCTGGGAGTTGATAACTCGCCCGCAGGTGGACTCTTTGCTTATCATCGCAGGGTCACCTCTGTCTCCAGAGACTCGTTTTCAAAAAAAAAAAAAAATTGCCTGGGGATGCGCAATGGGGTTGGCTGTGATAAAAGAAAAAAAAAAAAAGAGGAAGAAAGAAAAAGAACAGGAAAAACCCAGGGTGGAGGCTGGGCTTCCCGAACTCCCCTGCAACTGTGCCCCATGCCAGCACCAGACCTTGGGGTTATTTACACTGGGTCTCTCCACAAGTCCGTGGCCACCTCATGAAAGGGACCCCAGCTAAACTCGGTGGGGTTGTGTGGCCCACAGGGCCCAGGATCATCCAGAAATCAACAACGAAGGGGACCAGGTGCACACTGCCCCACACGCCCCCATCCCAGTGAGCCCCAAGGCCCGAGATTCCATTGTCTGCTCCGGTGCTGGGCCTAGGCTCTCTCCTCAGCGTCCATTCAGAGTCTCCGTGTCCTCTTTTCTCTCCCTGTCCATTGTCCCTTTCTCTCTCCACCTCCCTGAGCCAGCTTTCCTCTGTCCCGGCCCTTTCTCACTGTGCCCCAATATTCCCAGCACAGTTTCTTCTCCTCCTGTCTGCCTCAACCTCCCCACCCAGTCAGAGGAGGGGCGAAAGAGCCCAGCCTCCTCGGGGCTGTCTGAGGCTCTCCCTGCACAGGGCAAGAGGACAAATGAGATGGAGCCCCTGAGGGAGGGCTTCAGAAAGGGTGGGAGGCTTGGGGCGTTGGAGTGGGGAGCTACACAGCTCAGTGCCACCGTGGCTGACCCACTGCCTGTGATCTCCACGTCCCCCAGGCCACCCTGAGCCCCATGGATCAGCCCAGCATGGTGCTCTGACCCAGGGGAGCCAGAATGAGGTCCAGCTCTGGCTGTGGCACCTACCAGCTGAGTGACCCTGAGGAAGTCATTCAATATCTGGGTCTCCGCTTTCCCAGCTGTAATGATGACCTAACTTATAACCTGCATCAGTGTGAGGATCAAATGCTTGGATTTATGAAACACACTTAGGACACTACTTTGCCCCCTGTGGGTATTCCAGAAATGCTGAGTTTTGTTATTATAGGAGAATCACAAGAAAAGTGAGCAACTACATCCAATGTGGAGTTAGAGGAGAAAGGACATTTTAGTTAGGGTCTTGAGGAGTGCATAGGAGTCAGTCACACTTCTGGCAGGGGGCATGTTAATGAGCCAATGCCATTCTATAGACAAGGAAATAGAAGTTCAGAGGGTAGGTAAGCCTTAGTCATAGCTACAAATCCCAAAGCAAAGCGTGTGGCAGGCCTATAGGCTGATGTCAGCAGTCACCCTGGCCTTGGGCCTAGATTGTAGTTTAATGGGAACATAACTTTCCCTGCCTCCCTCCATCTGTCCCTGCTTGCTTACCTGTGAGCAAACCCAGAAGCAGCCTTTCCGACCCTGGGGTGGGGCGGGAATGAGCCAGGAGCAGCCAGCCACTGGCAGCTCTCTCCCCAGCTGGAGCATTTTTGGCCCAGAGACGCTGGAAGCCGGGTGGAGAATGTTCCTCTGATCAGCTGGTTGGCACGGGAGCCTGCACATTCCAAACCACAGCCCCTGCCAGCCGAGGCAGCTGCACTGAGCTGTGGGTTTTCTGGGTCTCCAGGATGCTGTGTGGGGGAGTCTGCAGCCTCGTGTTCTTTCCTCTCCACTCCCTTCTCTGTCTTCTGTGTGCCACAGGGCAGAGGGCTGGACAGGCTGCTCCTGGGAAGGGCTCTGAGCTGCAGGGCGTGGGGAGTGGAACCCACCTAGGCTCGGGCGGTCTTGGTGGCCAGCCTGGGCAGCTTTGGCTGCATCCCTACCTCCTCCCAGACTGGCAACTTGCTGTGGAAAACTAGGTAAGAGGGGCTGGAATGGACCATCTCCTTCACTTCTGCAGGCTCCCGGGCTACCATGCAGGAGAAGTGCAGGTGGCAAGGACCTGGGGTGGCCACAGCTGGAAGGAATCAGACCCCGTGTCCTGCAGCTCCCAACCCCGCGAGCTGACTTGGAAATGATCCTGCCCCAGTGGAGCTCTGAGCTCTGTCTCTTCACCCCTGAGAAACACATCTCTCTTCCTTAGAAACAGCAGCCAGAGACCCTGATGCCACATAAGCAGGTGAGCTGGGAGCTGCGGGACTCCGAGGTGGTCACAAGTGTTGTTTCAGCTGCTCTGCTTGGGGTTGCTTGTTACGCAGTGTGCATCAAGAATACACGGGTGGGGAAGTGAGTTCTTCCAAAATCTCTCCCCACAGGGGTGTTGGAGCTTTGGTCCTCTCTAACCTTGATTGTCACTGTAACAGTGCTGAGAGTCAGGGGCTTAAAGAGGTGACAGGCCAAGAGGGCTCTGCTCTCACAGGTAGGATCGGTGTCAGTGTAGCAGAGTGAGGTCCTGTAATCCCAGCATTCTCAGAGACCAAGGCAGAAGGCATCTCAAGTTCAAGCCTGTCCTGGAAAACTTAGTGAGATCCTGTCAAATAGAAATGAAATTTTTGAAAAGGGCTGGGGATATAACTAGTGTGGAGGCTTTGGTGCACTGCTCAGCGTGGCAGAGGAAGAGGCACCCAGGCTGCCCTGCTCTCCTGCCCTCCAGGAAGCCCTCCCAGGTTCTGATGCTTCAGTCTTGAACTTCCCCTATGGAGGAGACAGGGGGTGGAGGAGGAGAAGGTGGGTCCCAGGAGAAAGCAAAGGCCAGCATGTGCTTGTGGCTTTGGAGGGGAGGCTGAGACAGCAGCCAGGGATGGCCTCACACCCTGTCCTCCAGCCTCTTTAACCATGAGGAACATTTCTGTTCATTAGAAACGGCCCAAGGAGGGCTGGCGAAATAGCTCAGTGGACTAAGCGCCTGCTTTGGCAAGTGCAGGGACCAGGAGTTTGATCCCCGTCTGGCACGCTGTACTGGGTTCCACCCCTGGGGCACACTGGCCAGTGACCGAGTCCAGGCATGGTGGCGCATGCCTGTAATCCCAGCACTGGGGAGGCTAACAACAGAAGGATCACTACAAGTCTGAGCTGTGTAGTGAGACCCTGTACCAAACACATAAATGAAAAAGAAAGAAAGAAAGAACCCAAGGTCAGGGGTTCCTTCATAGCCCTCTGAGACAGAGGAAGGCACTCACCATATGGGAGGAGCTCAGAAGGGATCTTTCTGACTTCAGTCAGCACATCTTTCCTAGGCCCTGTGACAGGCCAGGGACATAGAATGCTCAGCCCAAGTGACCTGGCCTGCACAGGTTCTCTGTCCAGCCCATAGCTATCACACAGAGCTGAGCAGGACCATCCCTAAGTAACTGAGGCAAAGGCCAGGGAGACCTGGCTGGCCAGAAGGGCTGCTGTCAAATCATCCTGTGCCCAACATGTGCCCTGTCACCAAGTGGCTGATGCTCAAAACAGAGCCAAGCGAGTGGCATTCGGAGGGTGAGCCCTGGAAAGGGGCCTTCGTGGGGTGTATGAGGGGGCAGTGGCACTCAGAGCAGATGGTTCTGCCTCTGCTGGGGATGGAGGAGCCTGTGAACAGCCTGCGCCTCAATCACCCAAGGGGTGGAGGTACCTGGTGGTGTCCCTGAGCCCTGTCACCACTGGCTGCTCCTGAGCCAGCCCAGTGTGCCACAAGGAGCTCCAACCCAAGCACAGGGGACGGAGACGGTGGGTGATCACTGGGAGCTGGCTGCAGGCAGGAGGAGGCAAGAAAGAGGCCGTGCCTGGGCACCCTAGCCCTGACCCACTTCCCTCCTCTGTCCTGGTCCCTGCTGCATGTCTGTCGTGGAGCCCCATCAGGCTCCCCTGCTCGTGCCCTTCAGCATTTCCTTCCTGTCTCTGCCAGCTCCAGGGTGCTGAGTTTCCAGGCTTCTTTCAGAGTTCCAACCCACCCAGGTGTTTTCACCTGGCCGTCACAGCCCATGCCTCCTGGAGCCTCTGGAGAATCCCCTACCTGGCCCTGAGGGATTGAGAGGAAAAAAACAGGTTCATTTTCCAGAATGAAAAGACAGTGACATGGGGCTTTACAGAAGCCAAGTGAGCCTCTGGTGGGTGGAGGGTGAATTTGTCCAGGAAGCCTCAGATGAGGGACCGGAGGGGGGGCGGGGGTTTGCTGATTCTGGTTGTGTGTCGTCAGCATGGGTGACACTGAGGCTGGGCTCTGGAAGGCTCTAAAACATTGCTCTGCACACTTCCCCAAGATCGTCCTAGCTGAGGCCACTGCTAGGGCTGTCACTGGCATGTGGGACCAGGGCCTCCCAATGTCGCAGGGGTGTCCTCATAGAATGGCAGCTGGCTTCTGAGAGTAAGTAGAGCAGGGTGTGGGAGGAAAGTGGATTTACCCAGAGAGCTTTGGACATTGTGCACAGAGCCCACTCTGGCAGCCTCAGGGAGGAGCAAGGGGGGCTTGTTGATTCTAGTTACAGGCAGGCCCCTGAGTCCTCACAGAGCCTCTGCAGACTGCCCTGGAGGTGGTGCAGTCCCTTCTCCCATATTCTGGTCACAAGGCAGAAACAAGGGCCTGTCCATCATCTGGGGAGGGCCATCATACTTCCTTTTTGGTTGGGTTCAGTGTCCAAGAACTTGCTGATGTGTCCTAAGACATCTGGCCCCTAGTCTATGCAGTGGGCTGGACAGCTGAGGGAGTCGGCATAGGAGGGAGGCTTGGGAGCGCTGAGGGGCTTGTGGGATTGGGGGCAGATGCTGTATCCAATCTGTCAATCTAAGCAAGATGGAGATGAAGGACCAGAAAGAATTGGGTGATGTGGTGCTGTGCTGCTCCAGGCTTAGGGAAACCTCCACTGCTAGGCCAGTGGAAATGTATGTGGGGGACCAATTGTGTAACTCACAGCCAGGCCAGAGCCACAGACAACCACAGGCCAAGATTCATCCAAACTAGAGGGTAGCAGCCAAGAGATAACGCAAGACCTTTGCAAATACTAAACAGACAAGGTCGACTGGGTGGGCTGGTGAGGGGGTGCTGTCTTAGGGGGTGATCAGGGCCAGTTTGCAGCAGAGGTGTTTCCCAGTGGGCTCGAAGGCTGGGAGGCAACCGGCTGGGAAGGACCCCGCAGGGCAAGTGCAGCCATGCTAGGACCCTGAGGTGGATTAAGGATTTGGGCTGCCGTGTGGCCGGAGCAGGAGGAGGAGTCAGGGCGTGGCGGAAATGTGTCTTGGCACACTGTCGTAAAGGCCAGGGTGAGACTTTGGGTGTGAGTCCACAAGCAGACAGCAAGCCTGGCTTCAGTGTATCCGTGTGCCTGGCATGGAATTATGAGTGTGTACAGGTGGTACATTGTCACCCCAACCCCATAGGCCCCTCCGAGCCCCTCACACCAGGTCCCTCAGCTGTCCTGCCTGCCCTATTGGGCTGAGCATCACCGGTCCAGCCCCCTCACCCAGCTGCTGTAAGCCACCGCGCCTGCTCCTTTGGGTCCCAGACACGTCCGCTGCCAACAAGTGGCAGCGCTGAGGCAGTGTTTCCTTCATCCAGGTGTCGCCCATGCTGCCAGCCCAGCCATTGCTCCTGGTGCACCCAATCCGTCCAATCTAAATAAACAGACCCCCAAACAGAGCCGGGTAATGGAAACGTTGACAGACCCTTATCTACGGCATCTCCGGGTGTGCACAGGTCTGTAATAATTTGGGCCTCACTGAGGCAGAGGAGTTATTGTGATTGTGCAGTGCTGGTGACAGTTTAATCAGATCTTGAAAATCAGGGGCATTACACTGTGCACCTGCTCATGGGGACAAAACGGGGGAAAATATGGCCGGTAGAGTTTTCTATCATGGGCTCTTTCTTTTTCTTTCTTTCTTTCTTTCTTTCTTTCTTTCTTTCTTTCTTTCTTTCTTTCTTTCTTTTTTTTTAAATCCTAGGCAGGAGCTGGAGTGTGAGGTTCATCACATGTGTGTGGGGAGGGCAGTGACGGGCCAGTCAGGTGGGAGCCAGGATTGTGCTAAAGGGGGACTAGGCCGGGGGAGGCAGGCTGCCTGTGGGGGCCTGCTCTCGTCTACGCAGGCTGTATCTGGGGTGCAGCTGTGCCCAGGTGAAGAGGAGTGGGCTCTAGACCTGCATCCTTCCTTTTCTCTCCTCTGCCCCCCTTTGTTGCCCCCCAAAATATGTATTGACCTTTAGCTTTCCACCTAGCCCAGTGCTGGGGGCCACGGTGGCGTAACAACCTGAAGGTGTCAGCCCCAGGGAGCCAGCAGCAAGTAAAGCCTGAGTCCACTGAATCAGTGGGGTCCCTCCAGAACGAGATCATGAGACTCAGACTTGGGTGCAGGAAATTCACCTGTAGGTGACCCAAGGAAGCAAGACTGAGGAGCAGGGGGTGATTCAGAGAGGGAGGAAAGTCCCAGTGAAGAGTGTGTTAAGGATCTGCTACTGCTGTGGGCAGCTGGAGCTCTGACCACTACTGGGCCATCTGAAGAGAGTGAAGAATGAGTCTTAGTTATGGAAGCCTGAGGCTGGAGGAGGGGTGGGGTGAGGGAGGCAGTCACTTACAGAGCGCTGGCCTCAGGCATGTGGCGCCCAGCACTGACACATTGGAATCCTTGGGTCAGGAGGGCAGCACCACGGACAGCTCCTGTGGCTTTCTGGAAGCCCCGGCCAGCGGGGTGGTCAGGGTGGGCTTCCTGGAAGAAGGACATATGAGCTGAGATTTGATGGCTGAAATAAATAGGGAATAAGGAGGAGTAGGGGAGGTGAAAGAGCATTCTTTGAAGTGGGAACAGCATGTGTAAAAGCTTGGAGGACAGATGGAATGTGGTGTTCTTGAGAACAGACATGTGCCAGGTGTTGGGAAGAAAGAGAACGAGGAGAGAGAAGCAGAAGAGGAGGAGGCAGCTGGGGATAGGACCCAAGTCAGAGAGGGCCCTGAAGGCATCTATGGAGAGGGATGTGGTGGAGGTACACAGTGGAGGCCAGGGCTCAGGACACCAACTTGGCCTTTTGAAAGCTCATCCCAGCTTCCACGTGCAGAACAGAGACCTGTGGGACAAGGACATGAGACACACAGAGGCTTTGCTGCCCAGGAGTCTGGGCAGTAGGGGAGCCTGGGATGGACTGGCTGCCATGACCGCTAAGCCTGCTGCATGAGGTGGCATCTCTCACAGAACCTGGCCGCCCCCAGCCTGAAGGGTCAAGGCCACACCCTCCAGAGCTGTTGGAGGAAAGGAGAGGGCTGCGTCTGCAGTGCTGGCTGGCACGTGGCCTCCTGGCTGGCAGCTGCCCACATGTTGCTCCCCTTTCCTTCCTCTTCCTCTGCTCCTCCTTGTGACTTCAAGGCCTGTCATGCCAAGGCCAGGCACACTTGTGGAGGAATCAGGTCTCGTGCACATATTATGATTGGTGGAAGTAGAAGGAGAAAGGCTTTGGGACAGAGTCTTCTCCACAGGGTGGGGCATGGGTTCCCATGTGTGTGAGTTTGCAGCCACCCCACAAACTCAAATGAGCCGGAGCCATCTGTACCTAGCATGGGACAGCAGTCACCTGCCTTGGCCCAGTGTTTTCCCTCATGTACCAGGCTGCAGTGCAAAAGGGACTCTCCTTCCGCCCTTCTCCCCTGGCACCTCACTGAGATCTTGTCTCTAGTCCTCTGGTGATGAGGATTCTGAGTCTGAAATCCAAGGCAGCTCACCCAGAGCAGCCCTGGGCTTCAGCACTTTGGCTGTCAGTGAGCTGAGGGTGCTAGGAATGCTTGCTCATTCTCACATGGATGTGAACTAGGGGGGAGAGGCTAAATGTGCTAAATGCTAGAGGCAAGTGGCCACATCCATGGTTTGAGGTTTCCAGCAAGCTGGGCCACCTTCTTGGTGTTTTTTTTTTTTTTTTTCAGAACTGGGGATTGAACTCAGGCCCTTGTGCTTGCCAGGGAAGCGCTTATTCCACTGAGCCATCTCCCCAGCCCCTAGGCTTAGCAGCAGAGCTCCCTTCCTCTCTTTCTCATTTTGTGCAGTTTGTAAGTTGGGCTATGAGCTTCTAAGGATGTGACATTTAGGAGTTTCGAATGGAGTTTATATGGCATCTAACACTTTGCACAAGGCCTAGTATGTAGAAAGCAGCAAATCAACATTAAACTGATGAATGGATGAATGGATGGACTGAGATGGATGAATGGATGGAGAGATGAATGGATGTGTGGGTGGATGGATGAACAGGTGGATGGATTGATGCATTGATGGACTGATGGATGGATGGATGACGGATAATGGATGGATAGGTGGTCCACCTACTGGCTCAGTCAGTGGCTGGATGAGCACCTGCTCTAGGGCACCACTGACCAGAATCTGGTGAAGCCCCTTCGGATTGCTGTTTTGCATCCCAGTACCTAGAATCAAGCAGCTTTGACATCTGCTTCCCAAGAGGGCTTCCAGCCCCATGTTCTCCAGAATGCTGAGCCAATGGTCAAGGGTCCCAGATCATTGGTTTAAGTGACTGCAACATCTATGTTAGAGTTATGGGTCCTCAGACACAAGAGCATGACAGGAGTTTCCCAGTGAGCAGCGGGGTAGGGATAGGATGGTGTAATGATGGACAGAAACTGGACTTATTCACACTTTGGTCAATTGCAGAGTCCTTCAGAGAAGTTCTAGACTCCAGAAATGTTTGTTGGATGGATGTAGAAAAAATAGTTCTTTCCTATCAGCAACCTTTGGCTTTTTCATTCACTTAACTGTTTATTCATTGTCATGTCTAACCACTCACCAAATTACCTATCTATGCTTGTATCCACCCATTCTATATCCTTTGTTCTACCTACTCTCCCCAAACAATCACCCATTCACATATCTATCTACTACCCACAACCAGCCTACTCAACTATCTCTACATCTACCCATCCCTTCCTCAAACTAACCATCCACCCATCTTCCTACACCTACCTGTCTACCAATCCATCCATCCATCCATCCATCCATCCATCCATCCATCCATCCATCCCACACATCCATCCCACACATCCATACCCCTGACACACTTACTCAACCAGCCTACAAAGGGGTCTGTGTCTCATTCACAATTGTGTGGCCCATAGCAGGCTCACTGCGAATGTTTGTGCATCAAATGAATACAAGTGGTCAGAACCTGACGAGGGAGGAAGAGGCAGGATGCCTGAAGACATCAAGTACAGCCAGGCCAGGCTGAGTTAAGGGTGGGGGCTCCATGCATCTGGGAAGTGATGAGCACAAGAATCTAAAAAAGGGGTTTCTGATCCCAGCCCTGACACACTGAGTTCAGGAAGCCCCTCCCGGCCGAGTCCAGGGTCCCTCTGCAGAGTGGGTTCTGTGAAGCATTAGAAGATGTGTTAGTCTTCTATGAATGTTGTCACAAATCATCACAAATGTAGTGACTTATAGCTACACAGACTTACTACTGTTCTACAGTTGTTGAAGTCAGATGTCTGAACTGGATCTTGTGGGCTAAGACTGATCTTTCTGGGCAGTCACTGTTATTTGTCATTTCTGCTATTATGAAATACCTGAGGCCGGGGACTTTATGAAGAAAAGAAGTTTGTCTAGCTCATGGCTTTGGAGACTGAAAGCCTAAACAGCATAGCACTGGCTCTGCTCAGCTCCAGTATGGACCTCAGCTAATAGCATCATAGTGGCAGGTCATCCAAGAGGGAGAGATCACATGGTGAGACAGGAAGCCAGAGCAGCTGAGGAAGGTCAGGCTTGCTCTGTTGTAACCACTTTCTGGTGAGAACTAACCAGGGTCCCAAGGTAGCTTCATCAGTTCCTTCTGAGAGTAAAGCCTTCAATGACCACTCACTTGATTCCAAGTATCAAAATCCCACCGTCTGTTAGCACAGTTGCACTGGGGACTACATGGCCAGCGAGGGCTCCTCAGGGACACACTAACAAGGGCCAGGTCATCATAGCCGTGTGGCTTCTGACCTCCCTCTCAGAAGCATTCCTTTCCTGATCTTTCCCAGCTTCTAGAGACCACTGCATCCCTTGGCCTGTGGGCCCTTTCTGTCCTCTCAAAGCCCACCATTCCAATCTCTGATTCTCTTCAGACCCCTCTTCTCTCTTATCCTGTGTGGTGGTAAATCGAATCCTTCACTGTGATTGGCTTGGGAGCTGCCCAGAGGCACAGTAGAGCACATTTCTGGGTGGGTCATGGAGACATGAACTTGGGCTGCATATCGGTCCCCGGCCCTCTGCTCTCTGGAACGTTCCTTGGCTCTCCGTCCAGGCTGCTGACGTGAGCAGCTGTGCTCCGCTACACCCTTCTGCCTCATTGTTCCTGCCTTGGAGCCGGTGAACTGTGGACTGAGTCCTCTGAAGCCGTAGCCTACATTCAGCCACTCCTCCCGTGAGTTGTGAGTGTTGTGTGTTGTGTGCAGTGACAGGAGAGCTGACGTATCCTAAGCCCCTCTCTCTCTCTTACAGGGGCTCTTTTGACGATGCGGGGGCGATCTGCCGTATGCTGCATCTCCTCTGCTTCTCACGATCCGTAACTTCATCAGATCTGCCAAGTCCCTTCTACTGTAGAATGCATGAGTGGCAGGTGCTGGGAGGAGGAGTGGGCATTTTGGGGGACCGTGATCCTGTCAGCCACATCCTTTGAGAAGGAGATGCCAAGACAAAGAGAGCTGAGCGGGGAGGCAGGGACATCAGCCAGGTGCTGCTGCTGGCTGACCTCGCAGCAGGAGAGGTCGGAGGGCAGGGCTCAGAAGGGGCAGTATCCAGGTGCCCCGCAGTTCCAAGAAAGCTTCAGCCAGACCAGTGGGGACTCCCGGAGCCCAACTGAGGAGTCCATGTCTTGGAGGATGGGGCCTGCCCTGATAGCCTGCACAGGCACAGGCCCTGGCCAGAAGCAGCTCTTGCAAAATGTGGATCTGGTACAAACCTGGTGGCAGAGTCAGGGAGCAGCCGCTGGGCCAGGACCTGATCACTCATGTGCTCTGTAGAGAGAGGTCTGCATGGCGTCTTCCTCAGAGCAGATCCTGGAGGTCTGCAGCACAAGCTCTGGTGTGGAATGCTGTAGACAGGAGAGTGGCGCCGGAGCCAGCAGAAGGCTCCCAGGGTCCCCATACGCGCCCTCACTTATCCTCAGGCCAGAGGAAAGGTTTCCAATGCCAGCCTTCTTTCACACTTTGTGGCCACCTGTGAGGAGAAAGAGCCACTCTCATCTGTGTAGTCCTATAAAAGGGCTCTAAATTACAATTTTCCATTCCAAATCTGAGCTGCATGATGTAAGTGAAAATTTTCTTTTCCTTTTCTTTTTTTTCTGTGTCTCTCTTTCTTGTTTCTTGTTCTTCAAAGGACTCTCTGATAAAGGTGTGAAATCAGGCTGATAGGCTGTCTCCTTGCAAGGACAGGGATCTGCACAAATGTTGTACAGACCCGGCAAGGAATGGGGATAAGGAAAGCAGCTGGGTGGCTTACTCTTTCTAGGCTTTGCCCCTTGAAAACACTGCTAATTGATGACCAGATTATTTTCAGCGAGCTGGACGTAGCCTCAAAATATGGTGACCTTATGTATTGCTAGGCAAACCTGAAGCGTTTTGGGCATGAAAATGAGTATGACTAATAACTATGTCTGCACAGCAGACATACCCTCAGGTGATCCCAGGGAGACTGGGATGTCTGGACACCCTACAAGAAAATCTACTCAATCCAGTGTTACAGACAGCCATTGCCAATCAATTACCAAACTTAGCGCATGTTATCCACATCATTTGCCTTTCCAGGTGTGAGCATGTATGAGTGGCGCAGGCTGGGGGGGAGAGGCTCCTCTTAAGGACACGTAATCCAGACCTCCTGACCTTCCTGGAATGGGGTTTGCTGGGTCTGCTCAGACCCTGGGCTTAGCTTCAGCTTCTCTATGCTGTCTTACGCTCAGGGGTCATGCCATCCTTCAGGGAGTGACTTACCCTTCACCTTGCGTTTTTGAACCCCCATGACGCAGAGCAGGTGTATGCCCTGCTTCCAGGAAGTCTCACATCTCACAGGATGCTCTCAGGAAGGACCATGCAAGGGTCTCCCTGAAATCGCCTTTAGAAGTCTTTTCTGCCCCTTCCAAGAGTGGTGGGGTGGGTCTGTCTGTATAGTGAGCTTGAACTTCGGGCGTGGCAGAGTCCGCAGAAGGGACCCACTCGGGGCGACAGCTATCTTTGACTCAAGTTCAAAGTCTGGCCTGTTGCACTTTAGGCACGGGGAGGGACTGCAAAGTCACCCCCAAACCCTTCACTGTGCTGTGCGTCTGAGGAGTCCCAGGCAATGCACCCAGACCCCTGCGAGGGGCCAAAAGACTCTCATAAGGAAACCATCCGGGCATCACCACCTCCACTGGCTCAGGAGGGTGCTCTGTGCTCAGCATCCCGGCTGCGAATCCCCGAGCTTGAAGCCCCCGACTCCTTTCTCCTGTTTCAGTACCGTCAGAAACACCTGGGAAGTGGGGGAGATCAAAGCTCCGTGCGAGGAGAGACCTGCACCTACCAAGCGGAAGTGACAAGTGGCAGTAGTCATGCAGCAGCAGCCTGATGGCGGCACGAAGGGATCAGAACGAACACTTATCCAGCTCCAGATGTTTGCCAGGAGGGTCCTCCCGTGAACTCAGTCTCAACTGGTTGTTCTTTTGCTCTCCAAATTCTGTGAGGCAGGAATCTCAAAGATGAGGAGGCGAACCCAAAAGAAGATGTGGTTTGATCAAAGTATACAGGGAATGCTTAAATTTAAAAGATTCGAAGCAAATTTTACCCTAACTTATTATGGTACGAGACACATTGCCTTTAATCTCTCTCAAAATACTCCCCGTGCTCTAAACACATTTACTGCTTTTGCCACTTTCTAAAGCAGTTCCAGAGGTCTTCTGTTGTGTCTTTTCAAGTTGTGATCACAAACATTGGGAGTGCTGCTATCAGGCGCACCCAAGGGAAAGGCAGCTCACAAAACCTGACAGTGTGTCCCGGCTCGCCTCCTTCACTGGAGCTCACACCCTGCCACTTCTGGCTCTTCCCCGAAAAGTCAGAATGCCCATGAAAGGGAAATGTTTTACTTTGATGCAGGACGTGGAGGCAGCTACGATAGCGCAGCTAAAGATACTCACGAAAGAGAACTTCCAGAGCCGCTGCAGAAAATGGCCAGGATGAGGGGACAAGTGCGGTTGAAGGGAGGGGAGAATTTTAAGGGGGAATTAATGGCAATATGTCTTTTACTGTAATAACTTCTTAAAAGTTTATACATGTACCATAACTTACGAGCACACAGCTTGTCAGGAGTTTGCACAGCTGAGAGCCGCAGAGTGGGGACAAGAGCTTGGGCCTGGCCAGGACTGGGCACTGGGTTTCATCCACTGTCTACTTCTTCTCTGCGGTGCTCAGGCTGGGATGGCTCAAAGCCAGTGAGTCTCTGAACGGGATGCATCATGAGTCATGGCATGACAGTGCTGTCCGGGGCCTGGGGACACCAGTGAAGATCCAGGGGCCTGGGGTTAGATGTACTGATCACCCAGCACCTGTAATTCCCAAGCACTGACCATGCATGCCGCATTGCTAGGGCTATTACACTGGGGCTGTTCTTATGGTGTCCCTCATTTTACCAACTGGGAAACTGAGGCTTGGGATTGGAGGCCATACAGCCAGGAAGTGACAAAGCCAGGATCTGGGCATCCTTTCTGAGCCAGACCTTTTTCCTGGCCAGCTGGATGGGGCACCCAGGTTGGGGTGGCTGTCTGTCATGCCCCTCATTTTCCAGAACTGCAAGGGAGGAGCAGAGGGCAGCCCAGAAGCCAGGAGGCTCCCAGATTGATGAGTCCCATTGTCACCCTTTGTAGCACTAATAACTGGGCAGCACATGGCCCCCAGAAGGTGGGTGGTGTCCCAGCCTGCCCCGCTACACTGCCCTGCCCAGCCCTGCCCACCATGCTCCTTGTGGAAAGTGGTCCCAGTTGGGAGGTCACTGAGGGTCCTCTCCATCCCTAAAGAGGGCATGCTGCAGCTGGGGCACATGGGCCTTCCCCTAAGGGTTCTCCCCATTGTGCAGGATAGGGACACCGTACCAGAGACAAGAGCTGGCTCCAGGGCCTTTGTGGTCTAGCACGCAGCCTGACCCTGGCATTTAAATAAACAGTGCTGACAAATGGTGAAATGTAGACTAACGCATTCTAGTAGTGAGTGCAACCTGGCCAAGATGACAGAAGACGAAATCCAGACATTTGCCTGAAGACATGAGACCACAAGTGGCAGGGCTGAGTCTTGAACCCAGAACCTTCTGGTCTCCAGCCTTTGTATTTTCCTTTTCTGGCCTGTGCTATCTCTCTTGGAGTGGTTGGGTCTCCAGGCAAGCGCTTTGCCTTGTCCTTGGAGTCTGTTGGGCTCGGAGCAGTGGGTATATTCTGGGAGAACTTCTATTTCTAAGTAGGACCCCTGGCAGGGACCATCTGCCAAGCACTCACTCCATATCAGGCATCAGCAGCAGCACCTGAGCCTGTGGGTAAGGTCTAACAGTTCCCCAGACCGCAGAGGAAGAAGCAGAGGTGACTCTTGCCCTTGTCCCCCACCTCCCCCGTCCATGCCACTAGTGAGGACAGGGTCAGGCCTTGTCTTCTTTTTATTTCTTTTTTTATGTATTTAGTACAGGGTCTACAGGGTCTCACTATATAGATTGGACTCCTGATGATCCTTTTGTTTTCAGCCTCCCAAGTGCTGGGATTACAGACATGTGCCACCATACCCAGTCTCAATTGCCATCTCAGCGCCTCCTGGGGGTGGAGCCAGCAAAACATGCCAGGAATCCAACCCTGGTCCCTGCATTGGCCTAAGCAGGTGCTTTAGTTCGTTGAGCTATCTGGCTGGTCCTCACCCTACCTTCCTGAGAAGCCCACTCATGCTTTAATCTTGCCTGCAGGGTAGAGCCTGGTATAGGGCCTCTGGGAGGCTAGACGGAGGCATTCCTAGGGCTTCCTCCCCTGGCCTATGTGCAGCTCCAGAAAGCCGGCAGGCAGATGTTCGGTGTCCACGCAGTAGGTCCCAGCTGCAGCCTTGGATGCCAAAGGCCTCCTTGGCTGACCCTGTAGAGTCAAGAAGCGATGGGGTTCAACCTGGGTGGCAGTGAGCACCTAGAGGAACATTCTGAGTGCAACTCTTTGGCCTAGGGACCACCCCTGACCCCACCCTGAAGCTTCCTGACACTCACACAATGGGGTCCCTGGGGGGCTAGCTTCTTTAGGCCAGCCAGATGTTTGAGGTGAATGCCTGTGTGACTGTGGCAGATTGCTCACCCTCTCTGGGCCTCCATCATTTTCCCTGTAAGGAGAAACCTCCCTGTAAAGAGATCCTCTCTCATCAGTTTTCCAGCCCCTAGAGCCTGGACACCACTGTGTGGAAGACACCTCTGTCTTCCATGCAGCCTTTCATGAGGGGCTTGCCCTGCCCATGCCTGATTTCCCTGTCTGTAAAATGGGTCTCTGTGGGCCTACCGCAGGGTAATGCCAGCCCTTAGCTGGAAGTTTCCCCTGGGGTCTGCACTACAAATGTGGGAACTTTTACTGTTAAAATGGGTACAATGCCAGCAAAGTTCAAAATCCACTACTTAAAAAAAGAAGAAAATCCACTACTTAAAAAAAAGAAGAGAAAAAGGGAGGAAGAAGAAGGAGAAAGAAGGAAAAGAAAAGGAAGAGGTGGCAGCAGTAGAAGCAGAAGAGGAAGAGGTAGAGGAGGAAGAAGAGTGGTCACGTTCTGCTTTGGGATCCCAGGTCTTTTTTGGGGGGGAGGGGAGCAGAACCGGGGATTGAACTCAGGCCCTTGTGCTTGGCAGGGAAGCGCTTATTCCACTGAGCCAACCCCCGGCCCCAGGATCCTGGGTCTTGAGCTGAACACAGTCTGTGGCGTGGTGGGAGTGTCATTAGGAACAGAGAATGCTGGGGCCAGGGATGGGTGCCATTCTTGGGCGAAGGCTTATGTGTCTCCAAAGCCTTTGGCAGCCTCGTTCCTCTTAGGAAAGCTTATAGGTAGGGGAACTCAAATGTCCCAGAGTCCTGAACTCTGGGGCCAGCCTGAAGTGGGAAGCGCTAGGTAGCCCCAGCTGGGGCAGGGCTCTCAGACTGAGCCAGCAGCTGCCCTCTTTCCTGGGCTCCCCTGGGACCTGTGGATGAGGCAGCCCTGCCTGATCTGCACACTGAGGCTGGTCCATGGGATGTTCCCCCATACTGTCTCTGGCTCTGCAGGCCTCGTACAAAGTGACATCGGGAGCCTCTGCTTTGAAAGCTGTTCCAAAGAATTTCAAAACGGTGGCAACAGGCACTAAGTCCTATCAGGGGCCCTGCAGAGCTAGGGGTCGTGGGACCATGCAGGCCCATGACCTAGGTTGTGTGTGTCTAATAAGTTCCAGGTGAGAGCCATGCTCCTTGTCCCTGGCCACTTTGTGGCACCAGCGAGGCCTTAAATGCTCAGCCGCTTGTGAGACTCAGGTCGGAGACCTCAGCCTGCTGTGTGAACTTGGACCATGACCTTGGCCTCTTCGGGACTCAGTATCCCCAGCTGGAAGGAGGGGGTCAGCTGTGCCGGCCTCCTAGCCACCTCCCTGCTGATTCCTGGCTCCCCCTGAAGCCTTGTCCTGCGGCCTCCAAACTCCTAGCCAGGATCAAATTGCAGGAGTTTCCATCCAGCCCGGCTGGAAATGATTTTTAAACAAAGCCCACGTTCCTGGCGAGCCTATTGATTTCCTGAGTTTCCAAGTCCACCACCAGGCCGCGATTTTCTTGCCAAGCCGATGCCAATGAACAAACAAATGGTCAAACCCTGGCAAGCAAATAAATAAACAGATCATCCTGCTCCACACCGGCTCTGATGCCCTCTGCTTCAGTGTCCTTTCGGAGCAAGTGTCTCAGTGACACTGTCCAGACATCAGAGTCCCCGGCGGGGCAGGAGCGTCCGGCTGGGGCGCTGGAGACAGAATTGGAATAAAACAGAGGTCAGCCCCCCAAGCAGGACTGGCTGGCTTTAATCCAGTAATGGGAGCCTTGGGGGGGCTTAGCATTCGAAGGCTCCGGATGGACTTTTGTCGCGAAGACGACAAGCGCTGTACATGGATAAAGTGGCTTTTAAAACTATTGGAAAGTGGGTGTGCTGGGAATGGGGGGAAATGAGGGAGGGGGGCTGCTCAGGACGGGAAAATTAAAATTCTGCTCCTGCGGAAGGTTTCTGGGCTCCAGCTCGCCGTGTGCGCATCGATCTGTTCCAGCATTTGACTTTCAACCATGACAAAACTGTGGGCAAATTAATTGTTCTCGAGGATATTAAGCATCAGACTCCATTAATCCTTTCTGAGCGGGACGCGGGCTGCATACTAATCGGGAGGGCTCGGGCTGCCGTGGGTGTTTTTCTTGTCTGGTGACCCTCTGGGTCCCAACCCTCCCCTCTCGCGGTGCCTCGGGTGTGGGCGCCGAGGGCCGGCCCCTCCCCAACCCCGTGCTGCCTCCACTTCCCTTTGTGGCCCGGGACAGAGCTGGGACAGCCCAGTCCTCCTGAGCTCTGCCCCTACCCCCACCTGGGCGCCTCCTCCCAGCGAAGCCGCGACCGGTAGCGAGATTGTTTTATGCAAATTCCAATATCTGTATTCAGGCGCGGCCGTGAGGATGAACACAAGAAATAATTACCAAATTATGCACGTTGAGTTGGTTTTTCTGAATCCCGGGCCCTTAAAAGGAGAAGGAAAACAGCGGCGGTGGCGACGTGAGTTTAAGAAACAACACTCCGCAGCCCCTGGTCACCGGCGGGCTCCCACAGAGGTGTGAGTTTTGGGGTCGTGGCTACCCTGTGTGGGGGTGCCCTCCAGCAAGCTGCGCCGCTTTTCTAGCCTCTGCCAGGAAATCACTTATTCTACTGAGCCCCTGAGACAGGATCTTGCTAAGTCCCTAAGTATCTCAAACTGGCCTCAAACTTGTGATCCTCCTGCCTCAGCCTCCTGTCTAGCAGGGATTACAGGCTCTTCACCCAATTGTCTGTGGTGGCCTGGTGACACCCTTCGATGGCAGCAGGGCTGTCTGCCACTGGCTCCACTGAGCGGCTGGCCTGAGTCTGTCCTCCCATTTTGCAGACTGCAGCCGGGAGCCCTAGGGGACCACGTCAGCATCCTGTGCTGCAGGACACAGAGCGAGGAGGCCGACACAGCACAGGTGCCTCCCCTCACCTTGGCGTTGCTCTCCTCACCGCAGCTCAGCTGCTGAGGTGTAGCGTCTGGCTTCCCTCCCACGTGGGGTGCTCATTACGTGGTCTTTGTTTCCTGTGGTCTTGGAGCATCCTGACCGTGAACAATTCACTGGGGCATCATCCTCACTTTAGCGAACTCCACATCAGTCATGAAAGGAGGCTCGAGCAACCTCTGCTAGCACCCCACCATTGGGCCAAGCTCTTCTTCCCATCCACTCTCCAGCCCACTGCCTCCTGCAGTCATTCTCTGAGATGGCCCTGAGCCCCGAGAGGCCAAGCCGCCTGCCAGCCTTGCACCACAGGTCAGTGGTGCGCTGGGATCGAGACCTGCCTGTCTGACCCAAGCTAGCTCCACACACTGCGCCTGACTGATCAGTAGACCTTTCCCCATCCTGTGCTCTCCCACCTTCTGCGCCCCGTGCTGCTTCCACCCCGGCCCCATTCCCCCAAGGCGCCTCCTTGGCTTACAGAGGCAGGGGGGAGAGCGAGGAGTGAGCCTGACCCCGTAGCCACATGGGTATCTATGCCTGTACAAACACCATGCCCCTTCCACATGATTTGGAGCTAAACACAGTGTTACTTAATTAATGCACATGGAACATGCGAGAATATTACTCCTATTAGAGCTTGCGGACCATTAACGCTCCTGGTGGACGCTGCCGCAGTGTCCCAGAGTTGCAGCAGGAATCTCCCTGCTCCGAATCAGTTCTGTGGTGACAGTGCCTCCCTCCCAGCCTGTTGATCCTTGTCACTTGGCCCTGGAAGTTTCTCTCTCCCTCTTTTAATTTTACCTTTTCTGTATCTAGTCTCTCAGATTGGGCAATTGAGAGACTAGATAACTTATAAAAAATATCTAACTTATCTAAATATATATATATAATATATATATAATCTAACTTATAAAAATTATTAGAATAAAACATTTTATTATACATTATGTAAGACATTGCTGTTTTGTAGGTGTTATGTAAAAATACTCTCTTAACCCCCTGCTTCTACATCTAACTGGTTGTGAAATATTTTAAATTTGCTCCTTCCTCTTATTTTACTGTTTATAAGAGGAGAGGGGAAAAGCCACTTCTTCCAGGAAGCACTCCCTGATTGCTTCAGCCTTTTCTAATAATTTTGTCCACAAATACCTTCTAGCACTCAAGCAGCAGACAGGACCCCTGCTCCAGGGGCCTTCCAGTCCAGTGGGGAGGGCAGTAAGCTCTCAAGCAGACACCTGTTATGAAAGAAAGACCTGTGGAACAGGTGGTGGTGTGTTGGGTCCAGAGGGCTTCCTGGAGAACGTTCCCTCTGAGCAGCTGCCTGGGACAGGGGAAGAGCCCACAGGTAACAGAGAGGTTGGCCCCCCACCCAAAGGGCACTCGCTATTCCTCTGCTAGTGGACAGGGTGGCTGCAGGGGTGAGGTCCAACAGCAGCCAGGAGACATGCCAAGGAACGGATGTCCTTTCCCCAAGAGAAGGGAGGCAACCTTTGAACAAGCATGGCTGGCGGGGGAGGGGGTGGGGAGCGGATGGTGGGGGTAGGGGGTAGGGCTGCAGTATAACCACCAGTCTTCCCTGATCCAAGGTGGATAAGTGCAGTGAGCCTTTTCTGAGTCCCCCAGGGGTGCCCAAACCCTCACTGTGAAATCTGCCACTGTACACAGCCAGACCTCCTGGGCCCAGTGAGTCCCTGGCCCCAGTCCTTGCCTTGCTGGCTGGGCCCCCTGGGGGCTCATCTCAGGAGCAGTGAGTGGCAGGTTCTCTGTCTGCAGCTAGGGGTCTTGGTGGGCTCCTGGCCTCCCCTCCCCAGGCCAGGGAGATGAGCAGTGTCCCCAGGGCTGGCCTTCAGATCCACCCCGGCACTGAGTCCAAAGGGATTAAATAAATACATGTGGCAGGAGGGGCAGCCGGGGCTCTCAGTGCCTGCTGGCGGGAAATTAAATACTGTTCCTTTCTGCTGCTGTGAGCCGGAACAAGGCTGGTGAGCCACAGGCTGGGCCGGGAGGCGGCTGCGATGGGCAGCTCGTGGCAAGCCCTAAATCAAAGCAGCCGATGAAATTTCTAATAGCGGGAGTACGGCTGGCAGGGGCATATAAATAAAGTTCCCCTCTTGAAAGGCAGCTTAGCCTAGCCTTGCCGCCAAGGATATTAAGCCCAGAGGACCGATGGCTGCAGCCAGGCTGGACCCAGGCCAGAGCCAGCTGGTCTTGGGAGGCATGAGCCCTTCTCCAGCTGTGGCTCATGCTCCAGAAATTATCCTGGGTCTGGCCCAGCCCTGGGCTGAACAGGCATACATTTACACAGTGGATTCTTAGTCCCATTTCCCAGCTGAGAAAACCAAGGCTTGGGGCACAGGGGGCCTGCCAAGGTCACATAGCAGGTCCATGGTCCCTTTGTGCACATCGGGCAGGTGAGGGAGATTCAGAATCTGGTCTGATTCCATATCACTCAACTGTAGAAAGTACCCCATGAAGGAGGGTCTGGGGCTCCTTCTGAGACTAGCCAGGCCCTGTCTCTCTGCTTTCTCTTAGGATGCCTCTGGCAGAAATGAGCCAGTCCAGGGCTGCTGCCCAGGTGTCCCCGCCCATGGAGGCAAGAAGAGCTGGGTCTATAAGCAGCCCTGGATCCTCTTCACACCAGTCCAAATCAAGCTGAGGGTAGAGCTTTTGAGCTCTGGAACCAACTTCCTGGGATTGAACCTTGTCTCCTTGGCATGGGATATGTGACCTTGGATGAGTTATAAACCTCTCTGGCCTCATCTACAGGACAAGGACAACAATAGCATCAAAGATGGTTCATGCAGAGGATTTAATATACAACTGGTGGAAGTGCCTTGGAAGCATGGTTTTCCTTTCTTATTATCCATCCCTCCCTCCCTCCCTCCCTCCATCTATCCATTCATTATCGCTCCTTGCATCTATCATTCATTTATCCATCTGCCCATCCTTTGATCTATTCTTACATCTATCCACTTATCCTTCTATTCATCATCCATCCATCCATCCATCTATTCATCCATCCTTCCATTCATCCATCCTTCCCTCCTTCCCTCCTTCCATCCATCCATCCATCCCTCCTTGCATCTATCATCCATCTATCCATGCATCTATCCATCCACCCAAGCATCTCATCCATCTGCCCTTTCTTCCATCTATCCTTATATCCATGCACTCATCCTTCTTTCTAGTTATCATCTATCCATCCATCCATCCATCCATCCATCCATCCATCCATCCATCCATCTACTCACCCATCCTTCCTTTTATCTGTCCTTCCTTCACTCCTTCTTTCTACCCCTCCCTCCTTCCCTTACCTATCAAGCACCCATTCATGGCTTCCCTTCTGTGGCCACAGGCCCTAGCACAGGCCTGCTGTTCTATAACTATGCAATTCATATCACTGGTCGTGCTGCTGTAGCTCTGGGTGCAGTGGGCACTGGGAAACAAGCCTTGTCCCAGCCTCTCATGGCACCTGAGGTCCAGAAGGCCTAGTGAAATAGTTAGAGGGTCTCCCTAGGGGTAACAGATGTCATAAAGAGTTAAATCCTCTGCATGAACCATCTTTGATGCTATTGTTGTCCTTGTCCTGTAGATGAGGCCAGAGAGGTTCATAACTCATCCAAGGTCACATATCCCATGCCAAAGAAACAAGGTTCAATCCCAGGAATTTGGTTCCAGAGTTCAAAAGCTCTACCCTCAGCTTGATTTGGACTGGTGTGAAGAGGATCCAGGGCTGCTTATAGACCCAGCTCTTCTTGCCTCCATGGGCGGGGACACCTGGGCAGCAGCCCTGGACTGGCTCGTAGATGGGGAGTCATAGATGGGGAGCTTCTGGGCTGTAGTAGACTCTGGTCTTCCAGGGCTGAGAGAGGATTTCCTGAGGAGAGGGCCCATGCCCTAGGGAGAGGAATGTGTTCTGGGCAGGAGAACTGCAGGAGCAAAGCAGGGAATGAGGGAGGAGCAGCAGGATCCTGCAGAGCCTGAATGGGCAGGCTGTGGAGGCGTCAGGGAACTCGGAGGATGATGAGTGGGTGAGCAGGACTCGGGGTCCTGCCTGCCCAGGGTGCTGATGGACAGAGCTCCACCATAACTTATGGGGCAGAATGCAGAAGGACTGGGTTTTCGCCCTTCTGGAGCAGTGCCCTCTGCATCGGGCATTAGCACAGCCCCCACACCATGTCCTCTGTGGCCTCGTTGGAGGCTGTTTTGAGTGCAGGACACAGAGGCAGGGCAGTTCTTTCAATCTGAGCATGGAGATGGGACTGGAGGGGAAGAGGGGCTTGGCTCCACAGCAGGGCTTTCCCTCTGGGGGAAGAGGTGAAGGCCTGGGCCAGGTGGTGATGAGGGAGGGATGGCGCCACCAGCCCTGTCCTGCTCAGGCACAGAGGGCACCCTCAGCCCCGGATGTGGCACAGTGAGGACACACGCTGCGGTCACTCTGGCATTTTTTTTCTGTCCCCTTTGTCTTCAGCTTCTAGCTTCAGCTGAGAAACTGACTTCCCAGGCCTGGCCCTTTCTTACAACCTCCAAAGCCCTTTCCTTTGTGATTCTAATTTTTTCCCTTTGGAATCTAAAATCCCTTGACAGGAAAATCGCAGTGCCTGAGGTTGGAGAAGTCCTTTCGTCCTCCATGTGAAAGCCATTACAGGGCTGTCGGACGGAGGCCACGCATGTGTGCACACCCGCTATGCTGCCTTCCCTACCCAGGAAAGTGTGTCCAGCTGTTGGCCAGAGCCTACCCACCAGAGTAATGCAAACCAGCCATGGAAGGGCCGGGCCGCAGGCAGGGCATGAGTCCACTCACTCGGCCAGCACTGTGGCCTGAGCGGGGCTTCCTGGCAGGTCTGAGGCCCCGGGCTTGGCATTGCCATGGAGCTGGGCCAGGGCTTGGAAAGAGGACCCCTCCAGGGAGGGGACTGCAAGAAGCAGACTGAGGCACAGGGAAGTGGGCGAGGACACAAGAAGGTGTGGGCAGGAGGTCAGTGGGCAAAGGGGAGATGCTTCCAAGGGCAGAAACAGCCTTACATCTTCCTCTTAGTCGTTAACTGTCATCTGGGTGCTTCCTCCTCAGTGCCCCACTCTGCTCCTCTGCTCCAGGGAGTGCTCAACCCTTGTGTAGGAAGTCTG
>NW_004524597.1:16940055-16943587 GCF_000260255.1 Octodon degus | reverse complement strand
AGGAGGAGGAGGAGGAAAGTTAGAGGTAGGGAAGGAGGGGAAGGATCAAACAATGGAAGTAAAGAGTCTTAACAAATGGGGTAGATACAAAGAAGAAAAGATCAAAGCAGGGCAAGAAAAGTAAGCTGCTCCTGGGAGTTGGCTGCAAATCCACAGGTGGGGATGTTTTTCAGTCACTTCCTGGATGGGTAAGTTCCTTCCCTCCAGCCCCTGGCCTCAATCTGCCTATCTGTGCAACGGTCCAGTGGGCACACTTCAGGGCTGAGGGTCTCCTAGAGGAGGCAGAGCCAGGTGGGTGAGAAGCTCAGGACAGCTGTGCCGGCCCATGATGCCCTAGGAGTGAAGGGGACCCTTCTTTCTCAGCTGCCCAGGAGCAGAAGCAGGAAGTCCCTTAGCAGGTGCTGGCTGGGGACTTTGATTCCACTCTCACTTTGGTTCTGGACCTGTGGGACACTGGCTGCTTCAAGGCCAACCTGCTTGCATGGTGTTTGCAAGCCTGTGTATGGCAGAGGGGAATGTGCGTGTGCATGTCTAGCCCCCACCACGGGTCACACCTCCTCTTCAGGATCCCACAGCAGTGCAGTTGCCTGCTGTCCCAGGATTCTGGCTTCCAGTTCTTTCTCAGAGATTTGAGGCTGTGATAACTCCAGTAGATGCCCACCACTTGCTATGACCCTGACAGGCAGGTGTCTGCCATCTCCATGGGGACAGCAGAGTCTGGTGTAATTCTTGGGCCATTGTGTCCAGCTGAAAGGTGCTTGAAAGGGGCTTCAGGGCCAGAGCCCAGGTTCACGTTGTCCCTGAGCAGTCTTCCTCATCTGGGCAGTGGGCATAGCCATGTCCCCAATGTCCTCTGTGCTGCTGTCACTAGGCTGTACCGAGATGCTTGTCCCTGGTCCTGGCCTGCTGGATGCCAACCCTGCTCTGCCCCTGGGCACCATCCTGCTTGCCCTTCTAGCCCTGGAATCTGCGTATAAGTTCTGAAGGGGAGGATGCTTGCCTGACTCAGCAAATCACCTTGTCACCAGCTCAGAGCAGGTGCCAACACACACGAGGCATTTTATAGAAATTTCCAAGATGGCGCAGCTAGGAAGGGCATCCTGGCAGTGGGACGGCACATGCAAAGTCACAGAGTCAGGAAGCAGGGTGGCATGTGCAGAGCAATTCAGCTGTGAGTGTGTGTGGGACACAGACAGGCTGGAGTGCATTGCTGACTAGTGGTGGACACTGTTAAGCAGGTTCACGTGGAGAAAATTAATTCTGGGGCTGGTTGGCCAAGCCGCAGGCAAGACTGGCTCAGAAGGGTGGAGCTAGAGCTGCTGGTCAGGTGGGATGGATCCAAGCCCGAAGACGTTCAGGGTAGAATGCATGGCCTGGCGCCTGTGAGCCCTGCAAAGATGGGTGGGGAGAGAGAGAGGTTGAGGGTAATACCCAGGGGTCTGGCTTGGCCAGCTGGAGAGGCCAGTGGAAGTCAGGGAATTCACTGAGATGGGGTTCAGAAGACAGTTTGGGACAAAGAGTGTTTAACTGGATGCTTACCAAGACTGAGGAGTTGGTGAGTGCATCAGTCGTTTGCGGTCACAGTGGTGCTGCATAATAAGCAGCCCCCAAAGTGATGACCTGTGCAGCTGTGTGTCCACGGGCTCTGCTGCTGGGCTCCCCTGCCTCTGCTCCAGCTGGCCAGCCCAAGCGCAAGCATCCTCACACCCAGCCGTACAGCTTTGTGGCTTCTCTTTACAGTGCAGTGACTAACATCCCCTGGGCCAAAGCCGGGCTTAGAAGGGGAGGGTCTGTGCATAGCTGGTCAGGCGCGGACACAGGAAGGAGGAGGCGCTGGGCCCCTGACTGGTGAGGATCCAGCCTCATGGAGAAGCTGCATGCAGAACTCATGGATTTAGGCCTGTGCATCAGTGAAGCAGGGTCGAGGCTGAGAGGGGACCTGGAGGTTTCAGCGACTCTGCCTCCTGTTACCTCCAGAGCATCCTGTGCTGTCACAGGGCAGGCAGGACTCAGCGGGCGAGTGGTAGCTATACCAGGCACATGCGCAGTCCATGTCCGTGAGGTGTGTGCTGCAGGCACCCAGCGAGGCAGGCTTGGCCTCAACGCACTGGGGCTCTGCGGATGTCTCTGGTTTCTGCATGGCTGTGGGAGTTGGCATGTCCTGCAGGGAGCCTCCCCTCTGAGAGATGCCCACCTGGGCCTTGTGTTGAATCAAAGATGGCAAAGCTGGGTGTGGTGGTGCACACCTGTAATCTCAGCTGAGGCAGGAAGATCGCAAGTTCCAGGCCAGCCTGAACGATTTGGCAAACCAGCAAGACCCTGCCTCAAAATAAAAAGTTAAGAAAAAAAAAAAAAAAGCACTGTGGATAAAACTCAGTACAAAGGACTGGGTTTGAACCCAGTACTACTGTTACTCCTACTAGTACAAAAGAAAGAAGCTCATATCTTTCAGATAGGAAATTTGACCTGGTGAGCTCACTTGCTATCTTGCAGGTCCTAGAACCTTCTGCTGTGTCTCATTCCTTCCACTTCGGTCTCTGGAGGATGAGGGGGTGGTCTCTGTGTTGCAAATGAAGAGTGTAGAGGTGCCATCAACCCAGGATTATCTGCTAGCACCACTGAGCTGGGGTCCCTGTGGCCGACAGCCTGCCCTGGGGTAGGCTGGTGAGCAGGAGCTGTGTCCAGCCTCAGTTTCCCTACCTGGGTTCTGATGGGCACAGCCCCAGCCCCCCATGTTTCCTTCTTGGGGTGCAGCTTACAATGAGGCTCCTCAAGTGGGGAGCACTTAGACAGGCGCAGGCCCATATGACGGCCCCCCACAGAGCCCCCAGCCCTCCTCCTCAGCCAAGCCCCGTGTGTGGAGGCAAGAGACAGCAGGAACATCTCTCTCCCGCTGCTTCTTGTATTTCCTTTATAGTTTCTTTTGTTCTATATTTAATTTTTTGTTTTAAACCCAGTTGAAGAGAGATGGGCAAATCAGCACTGGTTATTGATTTATTATTTATGGCGGATCATACGTCGCTTTAATCGTGTCTCCTGTCCTTTTCCTATTCACTGCCTCTGAAGGACAGGCCAAGGAAATCCTCTTCACATCCAAGATGCTGACCACCCTTTCTGTTTATTTCTCTGTTTGCAACCTGTTGGAACAGAACTAGAGTCTCTTTTCGGAGTGTGATGACACTAAGCTCTTGTGGGACCTGATGCTGGCCTTCAGGGGCTGGCATGAGCTGGCATGAGCTGGCATCATCTGTCCTGTCCTCTGTGATATGTGTGACCCCTAAGGACCGTCCCTGGCCCCCTTGTTGAATGGCCTCATTCAGAGTTTCTGATTTCTCTAGCTTCTCCCTTTTTATTTCCTATGGAAACCCCAGCTTGTTTTGGGGAACAGTTCCGTGCCTCCCCTCTAGCACCCCACCCATGCAAAGCAGCACCTATGTCCTGAAATACTCGCACTAACAATGCGCAGTAACTCACACAGGCCAGGGCTGCCTGGGAGCATGGCTGTGGCCACACTTTTTCCATGAATCATCTC
>NW_004524597.1:16918972-16938955 GCF_000260255.1 Octodon degus | reverse complement strand
CGCGGGGTGTCTGGGGTCCACCTGGAGTCCTGTGTGCCCCAGAAGACAGCGCAAGCCTTGCACACAGGGCAGCCTGGAGCCTGGACCGGAGCTTTGGGCAATGGTATAAGGTGATGACCATGGCTCATGTGTCCTAGTGGCCCCCAGAGATGGGGACAACAGTGGCATAACGACGCTAAGTGTACGTCATGGCTGATGTGCAGCATGTGGCAGATGCAGAAGGGCCTGGTGGGGAGGGCCACAACATGGGGTGACTTTCTAGACCCCCGGGGGACACTGGAACTGTGGACAGGACCATATCGCTGATAGACTCTTCTTTATAACTATGATAAAATGTATAGATTTCACACAATAAAAGATGAAAGCAAATCACTAGTAGTAACATAGAATATAGATGACAATAAGAAGGAACACTATAATAAAAGTTATTTAAAACCTGTGAGGTGCATATTTCTGGAACTTTCCACTTCATACTTTCAGACCACACCGACCGTGGGTAACTGAAACCAAGGGTGGCGGAACCGTGGATAAAGGGGGCCAGCTGGGCCACATTCTGGGGGAGCCTAAGCGTCCTGGCCACAGAAAAATAGTTGTAAGTTCTTAAAGCTATGCAGATGTTAATTGGCTTTATTTAGCCACTTCACAATGCAGACAGATTTTAAAATAACATGTTGTCTATGATAACCATATGTAGTTTTTATTTGTTGATAAAATAAAACAAGAGGGTAAACTCTCGGCCGTGGCGGTATGCTGGGAGTGTGGACTGGGCCTTGCCTGGGGGCGGCTCTGCACCTAAGGCCTTGTGCACATTTACCTCATGTGCACCACACTGCTGAGAGCGCGACTGGGGAGCCCGCTCCGTGGCCAGATGGAACAGGGACGGGCATGGGGCGGGTGTCGCTGACTGCAGTCCTGGTTGTGCGCTGAGAGCAGCACCTCTGGGGACACCCGGGAAAGGGCCGGGGCTCTGGGTCTGGCCCTGTGGGGTGGGGGCGAGGAGGACGAGGTGTAAAGAATGGCAAACAAGGATACAAATGTCACCAAGACTGGCAAAGTGTGCCACCCTGTCCTCCTCCCTAGGCTGGGGAGAGTTCTAAGGTCTTCGGCACTCTGACCCTTTATTAAATGCAAGAGAAACCAGGTCTCTTAGAGGTCTTCTGTTTTGTTTTTTTTTTTTTTAAGGAATGCATTGACTTCTCTAACTGGACAGGCCTGGCAGGGCAAGCTTCAGACGCAGTGTGATCCAGTTTCCCGCAGATGGCAGCTGCGGGCTCAGCAAGCTTCCTTGCCTCATTCCGCACCACTCCAAGGGGACAGGAGGACCCCTGGAAGCCCTTACTCTAGGGAGAAAACCCTTTTACCACTTCTCGGCATAGTCATCTTTCAAGGCTTGGGCCTGGTTGGCTCCCATGACCTCTGCCTGGCTCCTACACGGCTCCTGGCAGAGAATGATGAATTAAGGCCACTGGAAACCCATGGTGAGGCCTAGGGAGAGGGACTTCCCTGGGAGAAACCCGAGAGTGGACAGCTGGGGAAGGGGGACAGTCCAGGGCTGGCAGAGGGGGAGGCCACTCTTCCCGGAGCTCCTGAGAGGCAGCCTGGCTCTGTTCTGGTGGCTGCAAGCAGGCTGCTCCTTCCTCTGTGTGCCTCCTGGCACTTGGGGACCCTCTCTACGGCCGGAAGCTCTCCGGAGGCCCCGACAGCCCCCTTTCTCTGCCTTCCCTTGGGTGACGCCTGTATTCTCCCCGCCGTCTGCCCAGGTGCCTGGCTTTGCACTTGGCTTTTTCTTTGCCTCTTTCCCACACCCTCTCGATATTCAGATCTGGCTCAGATCTCTCAGAAGTGCTCTCGGGATGCGTCTCAGGCTGCCTTCTGCTGTAACAAAACACCCTACACTGGGTCAATTATAAATGACAGGAGCTTATCTGGTCCTGGGACCTGAAGGCCCAGAAGCCCAGGAGTGTCAGACTGGCATCCCTAGAGGATCTTCTGCAGCAGGTGGACATGGCAGAGGGGCAAGCGACCCCACGCAAGACAGAAAATCGAGCCAAACCCATCCGTCAAAAACCAGGAGCCTACTCTGTGACAAAGCCCTCAAAGCCCTCACATCCTCAATCTCTTTAGGATCTTAGCTTTTAAAAATTTTTATATATTTATTTACTTTTGTAGTACCAGAGATGGAACTCAGGACCTTGGCAGCGAGTGGCCTTCCTGGCCACTTTTTTTTTTTTTCTTTAATGTATTTGGTATAGGGTCTCACTATGCAGCCAGGACTCATAGCAATCCTCCCTTCTCAGCCTCCCCAGGGTGGGATTGTAGGCATGTACCAGCACTGCTGGACTCAGTGGCCGGCTCAGTGCACCTGGGGGTGGGGCCAGCGCTGCATGTGGTGCCAGGGATCGAACTGCATGTGGTGCCAGGCACTTAGTCTGCTGAGCTATCTCACTGGCCCCTGGGCAGCTTTTAATTTTATACTTTAAGACCGGGTCTTGCTAAGTTGCCCAGGCTGGGCTCCAATTTGGGACCTTCCTACCTCAGCCTCCCAGACATGCCCCACCACCATCCCCACAGTGGCTCAGTTTTAACACAAGTTCTGCAGTGTCCCTGTGTGGGGGAAGACCTCTGGCCCACCAGGTAGTAGATGGATCAAAGTTAGTCCCTCTTCCCCCTGCTGTGTCTTCTACTCGAGGAGGAAAAAAAAAATGACAGTATTTGGAAAAATAAAGAGCATGGAGTTTGGAATCCAAAGACTAGGTTGGGTGTCTGATTTCTCATCCACTGGTGGTGGGTCCCTGAGCAACACACCCTTCTGCAGCAGGCTTTCCATGTCAGCCAGACAGGGACAGTGATACCTCCCTAACTCATGGTAAAACACCTGCTCACCCTGGTCATTGTTGGTGACAGAAAGGAGTCCACAGGCCAAGGGACCCTTACCTGGCACAGTGAAAAATTCCAAAGCCAGGGTTTGTGTCTCCTGAAACCGCAAAGCCCGGCCCCCCACCTGGATCTATCTGCACACATGCTGAAGAAGGCCGTGCCGTGTGTGGTGATTACAGGCAGCTGATCAATTAGCCCGTGCTCAGGAACCTGATCGTGGCAGTCAATCGGTGATTGCCAATCTGCATATTTATCCAGTAACATTAATTATGCATCATGCGACATTAATCCCCATCATATGCAGTGCGCGTGCTGTGGAACAAGGCTGCCTGCCGGGCCTGTCTGGAGAGGGAGTGGGGTGCGCATGCCCGCAGCCAATGGGCACCGAGCCGGGTTGAGCTCTGCCTTTTGCATTGGCCGTGATAGCTGCGACTGGGCTGGATTCTTTATTTAAATCTGGGGTTGCAAAGTGGTGGATGGCAGACTTTATCCAACCAGCAGATGTGTTTTGTTGTCCGGAACAATTACAGTTCTAAAAGATGGCATCGAGTCTTTGGAGCATCTGTGCCAGTTGGACGCAGTCCCCACCCCTCCCTCTTGCCTCGCACACCATCTAGGAAGTTTCTGGGCTCCTGTGGGCGTGCAAACTGGCAATGCAGAGATCAGGGTTTTCTCAGTCTTTTCTTTGTTCTTAGTGTCTGCTAATGAGCTCTTGTGACATTTGTCTCTACCCACCCTGCCCATTGATGGGATTTTGAGGACAGAGACAGACGTATGCTTGCACACCCTAGGCGCACCTGTGAGGCTCTTTGCCTTCCAGGGGGCAGGCTGCACCCATGTTGGCAACGCGTGCTCCAGGCTGCCAGGGCTCTCCCACCTCAGGAGGTCCCTGGGAGGGGGTCAGGAAGGTTCGTTCTGCATGAGCTTCCTCTTTTATGTCCCAGGTGAGCCCTGGCCTCCCTGCCCTTCTTCCTTGCTCCTGAGGCTCTAGTTCTCCACCTTCTGCCTCGAGGTACTGCTGTTCCCAGCCCTGCCCGGCGCCCCCCAAGTGGCTCCACCCACAAGACCCAGGACATCCAGAGCCACCTCTCTGGCCAGTGAAAATGCAGGCGCCTTCGGGAAGGCATCGTGACTAAATCTGTTATCTGCAAGCAAGCAGCTGCCCAGAGAAGGTGAGGCACTCACCCGGGGCAGTCCTGTGGGTCTGGAAGAACAAAGTTCCTGAGCACAGCTGCAGGCCAGTGCTTGTCACCCGTCCACTCATGCTTAAGGCTGGTGCAGTCAGTCTGGGGTCACCTGGGCTTAGCGTGTTGCTGCGCACAGTGGTGGTTACGAGTCCTGATGTGCACCAATGTATTAAGATAGGAAGGGCTCTGATGAGTGCTGGAACATTAGACAGCAGAGAAAATGAATGAGCAGTGGCTCCTTGCAGCAGCCTGGATGAATCTTAGTGTACGGCATTAGAGGAAAGAAGCCAGACATAAAGCACTAATGACACGATTAATGTGATTGCTATTAATAACCTATATAAAAATATCAAAACATGACGGAATGATATGTGTCTCTGGGCCTATCTACTAACAAGACTGAGGCAGTAGGATCATTCACATTCTGGAGTTTGAGACCAACCCAGACAGCATTCAGATCCTGTCCTGAATATAGATAGATAGATAGATAGATAGATAGATAGATAGATAGATAGATAGATAGACAGACAGACAGATAGATAAAGAGCTGGGGAAGTAGCTCAGTGCAAAGGTCCTGGGGTGAAACTCCAGTACCACAATATAGACAAAGAAGCAGCATGTACCATAGTGCACAGTACATAGTAATTTGATCATACATGATAAGCAATCACATCACTGGTTTATCTACTAGCTATGCAGTTCTTTTAATTATTATTTCTGTGCACAGGACTCTGAATTACAGCAGAAGTTGACTGTGAAGCGCTGGCCATGTGTCCTGTGTGTCCTGCAACTTGTGCTCACAGCAACACTTTTTCTGAACACTATATCTCTCAGTTGCACAAATGTCTCGGGTTTATGGAGGTTTCGGTCTATACTCAGCTGGCTCCAAGGCAGAGTGGCACATGGCAGAGAGCAGCAGCTCATGGCAGCGGACAGCAAAACAGTAAGAGTTAAAAGAGGAGGAGCAGTGGCAGCAGTGGAAGAAGGTGAACCCCTCTCCCTGCCTCACACTGGACTCAGGCTACCTGCCCCAGGGTGGGTGCAGCACTCACTCCCAGAATCCCAGCACCGGCTTGCAAATTAATCACAAAGTCTAGAAGTAGTCCCAGTGACTGCATGAGGCTTAGAGGGGACAACTAAACGCAGGCCATGACAACCAAGGACCAGCAGTGACTGACCCCTGCCATCTGTTTGTGTAGGCCGCTCAGGGGTGGTCACACACTCATAGACTTTGGGTTGGGGGACAGGACTGGCTCGGGAGGAGTGTGGAGGAGGAGGAGGACACAGCCACCCAGGCATGAAACGGTAGTGGCCATGACACTAGCGGCTGAATACAGCAAGCAAAGAGACTGGCCAGGGGGCTAGTAGATTGGTGGGAGCCCCCAACTTCCCCATGCACCATATGTCTCCTGACTTATCTGGGCGTGCTGAGCCAGGGGTCTGGCTGGGGCTCCTTGCAGATGCCAGGAGGGAGAGGGTGTGGATGGAGCACACACCTGGGAGAGCCACAGAGAGGCCACCAAGAAGACAGACTGGCGGGGCCATGCTGGGAGCTGGGACGAGGCCACTGCTGTGGGACACTGTGGTGTCCTGCCTGGCCTCTGTCAGCCATCTGTGGGGCTGCCCTGTGGGTCCCCTGCACAGGTGGGTGGGAGCTGGCCACACCAACCAACCATGCAGAGGCAGCTGCCGTTGGGGGGCAGTGTTTCAGGGTGGACACCCCCAACCCTCAGGAAGCCCCGCCCCAGTGCTAGTTTTCTTTCCAGCACCTCTCACCCACGCCCCCAGGGGTGGCCTGGTGTTTTCTGTCTGGCCAGTCGTGCCTGGCCGTGCCAGGGAACACAGGCCCCTTCAGAAGCACCCCCCACCCCCAGCCTGAGTCCGAAGAGCCCTGACAAACTCTTGAGGGCGGCGGGCGTCGCTGGGACAGCTGTGTAAATGTTTTCGGTTTTCCTGCTGAGTCTAGAGCCTGAGTCCCAGCCAAGACAAGCCTCGCCCCAGTTTTCTTTGGCAAGGAGGCCGGCTCAGGAATGTCGGGGAACTTTCCAAGCGGGATGGCTGGTCTGAGGGACCTGGGGCTGAAAGCTGAGCCCTGGTGTACTCAGCCCTCATTTAATTACTGGGTCCCCAATTAGCATCAAGGAGCTGTGGCCGTCTGCTCAGCTGGGACCCATTTTCGCTGCTCTCCTCCTCCTCCTCCTCCTGGGGCATAGTGGCCAGGTGGGGGCCCCCTGGGGCTCCTGCTGTGGCTGTGGCAGGAGGCAGGAGGGTGGCACTGGGCATCTGGAATGCAGAGGTGCTCCAGCCGTGCAGTGCAGCCAGGAGAGGCGCCCACCTAGCGTGGTAAGGTGTGTTTTGTCTTCTCCACTTTGAGCTCCTTAACTGGTTAACTGTGACTGGGGCTCCCTTGGTGGATCCCACAGAGGAATTCTGGAGAGGCTTCCAAGCGCACACCCTCCGGCGGCAGCAGGCAAGCGGCCTCAAGGACAGCGGCTGGCCAGGAGAGAGGCAAGAGGGGGGACGGGGACTGAGGCGGACTGAGGCGGCCCTGAGCTCATGGCCCGTAAAGGGGCCATGGTTCTGGGCGAGTGGGATTTGCTTGTGGTCAGAGCGGCAGAAATTCCAGAGAGGCTGAGTGTCTGCATCTTTGCATGAAACCTTTCAATCTTTAAATATTGGCCAGCTAATTAGCTTTTTAAAAAATTGATGAAGCATTGTATTAGCAAAACACTTGTGGAAGCTGAAAAATGTCTCTGACCTGTGCAGTGTGACTCACAACTTCCTGACCCCCAAGGGCAAGTGGAGTAGGGAGATGAGAACACCACCGCCATCCACAGCAGCAGCAAGGACAGAGTGCCTTTGTCTGCACTTAGGGCTGATCCAGGTGCTGGGCCGAGGAGTTTATGCTCTGAGCTCCACACATACTTCACCTACTAGCTAGACAGATCTCAGCCTTCCCATTTCACAGATGGGAAGACCAATGCCAGCAAAGTATATGTTTAAAAAGCCCAGGGCCAGCCAGATAGCTCAGCGGACTAAAGCGCCTGCCTAGGCAGAGTGCAGTGGCTGGGATTCGATCCCTGGTGTGCCATGCTGGCCCCGCCTCCAGGGCACACTGAGGTGACAATTGAGACTGGGTGTGGTGGCACGAGTCTGTAATCCCAGTATTAGGGAGGCTGAAAACAGGAGGCTCACTACGAGTCCAACCTACATAGTAAGACCCTATAGACCCTGTATTAAATACATTAAAAAAAAAAAAAAAGCCCAGAATTCTGGGAGGCTGAGACAGGAGGGTTGAAAGTTTGAGTCCAGCCTCAGCAACTTAGCAACTTGGAAAGGCCCTGCCCACAAATAAAATAATAAAAAAGGACTGTGGTTGTAGCTAAGCATAAAGGTCCTGGCTCAATCCTCAGTACAGAGCGCTTGCCAAGGGCCTGAGTTCAATCCCCGGTTCCACAAAAAAAAAACAAAACAAAAAACAAAAAAAAACAGTACAAAAAAAGGAGGAGAAGCAGAGGGGAAAGGAGGAGGGGCGAGGGGAGGAGAGAAAGAGGAAGAGGAGGAGGAAGACGAAGAGGAGGAGGAAGAGGAGGAGGAGGAGGAAGAGCAGACGGGGAGGAGAAGGAGAAGAAAAAAAGAATGAAAAAAAAAAAAAGAAAGAAACAAAGAAAGAAAACTAAAGTCTCAGAGGTGGGCCAGGCCTGGAGCAATGTCACAGTTAGTAAGTGATAGGGCAAGGGCTAGAACCCAGATCTGTGGGAATCTCAGCACAGGGCTGGAAGCAAGGGACTCGCTCCCGGGCTCTGGTGGGTGCTGTCTCATCCTCATCTATCATTCCATGCTGTGTGTGGATCGGCTGGGTGAACATGCACAGGGTACAGAGAGCACCCGGGAAGCGCCCACTGTGTTACTCTTATCACTACTGTCACCATCAGGCAGTTTCTCATAGGAGGGTATCCCTTGCGGAGGCCATGCAGTGGCTACTGGGGAGAGGTTGGAAAGAAATGAATACTGTGAATTTTTGCTTTGGAAGATGCTCAGCCTTGTGGGCCTCATCTTGGAGCTCCAAAGACTCTTTGAGATCCTGGGATCAACACTTTCAGCCTGAATCTGTGAAATGGGCCAGTGTGGCCAACAAGAGCCACTAGACAAAGAAGCCTGGCTATGGCAGGAAAGCTCCAAACAGAAGCTCAACCAGGGCCTCGGCCATTCTCATGTCCCCAGGCACAGGGTGCTGCTTGTGAAGGTGCTGGCCAAGACACGGGCCGCGGGGGTGGGGATCCAGCCAGCCCTGTGACACTGGGAGAGCAGGGTCAGGGGCTGGGCAGGACCAGCCAAAGGCCTGAGCCCTCTGGGTGAGACCAAAGCTCCCAGGGCTTGCAAAGCTGGGCTGTGCACAAGCAGGGGCTGGCTCTCCAGTGCCTCTTACACTCCCCGTGCTGAGCCCTCGATAAGAGTTGGAAAAGCTGAGAGCAAACGTGTGAACAAAGGACGCCACGTTGACAGCAGCAGCCTGGGACCGGCCAGGGCTTTCCCAGGCACCTGGCTGTGGCTGTCTCCCTAGGTAGAAGGCAGTGTGCACACGGTGGGGCGGGGCAGCTGCAGAGTCAGGGATGCCCAGCAGAGGACAGTGCCTGCTGAGGACTGAGGTCCCCTCTGGTTCAGGGACTGGAGCCCAACCTTAGCTCCTACACCCAGAGCACCTCCCTTATCCTGAGCTTCTGCTGTGTGCCAGGGGCCCGGGAACGTTCCACTTGCCCTGGACTTCCCATCCCCATGCTCCATTCTGAGCGGAGACCAGGCTCAGAGAGGAAGTCATGGAGTGGAAGCCAACCTTGTTTGAATTGTTTTTGTGGGGATGTCTTGTGTGCAATTTGTTACAGCTACCTTCACTGTCCAGCTAAAAGATGTCCCCAGGAGGAAGGAGGAAGACAGAGCTCCCTTGCCCAGGGTCCTCGCCTGCTGGGCTCTGACGATACCCAGAGCCCAGCCCAGCCACACCCTGCTCTGCCAGTGGGTCCTAGGTACCCTATCCAGTGCCCTGAAGTTTATCAGACAGGATCCGTGCCCAGCAGGGTGCCAGGGGCTCCAAGTCTCCTGGTGAGAGAGTGCCTGGAGTGGGCAGGCTGTGTCCCTCCCTGGGGTGCAGGGCCTCGGAAGGAGGGTGATTTGGAAAGGGAACATACTCTTTCTACTGGGTGCATAATGAGCCAGGAGGGAGCTGATAGATATGCTAATTTCATTATTCATGTACATAATTACAATCTAGAAGTTGGCAGCTTTCTAGGTAATGACAGGAGGGAAGGGGAAATTTACCTAACTTTTGTAATATATGTGTGGTGTTATTTAACTCTTAAATTAAGATCAGGGACCTAATTCATTCCAGGAAGTCTGAGGATAGAGGCACCAGAGCACAGCTCCACCCCATGTCTCCAGCCAGGAGGACCCTTCCTCCCCGCCCTCCTCCACCCTCCCCTGCCCTCCAAGTCCCAAATCTCCAGCTTGGGCCAGATCTACCTAGGAGTTACTACAGCAGTGTAGGCTCAGCACCCAGGACCTCACATCTCAGGGTAAAAATGACAGCCTGGGGCTGGTGAGATGGCTCAGTGGTCTAAAGCACCTACTAAGAACAAGCTTAGCAAAGCACAGGGACCGCGGTTCAATCCCCCAGCACCACATGCCAGCCAGCCCCGCCCCCTGGTGGGCTGAGCTGGCCACACACACACACACACACACATACACACACACACACACACACATAAATAAATAAAACTTTAAAAAAAAATGACAGCCTGAAATTGACAAGGGGATGCAAAGGGGCCCAGAGAGCACACTGAAAGAGGTGCTTAGGCTGGACTGAAGGTGGTGCATTGGAGCTGCTCCTGCTAAGGAGAGGGGTGCACATGGGTTGGAGTAGGGACAGCAGGCAAGGGCAGAGGTGAGCGTGGTGGGTGCTGCGAGGCCTGGGAGGGCTGCCTCACCTTGCCTCGAGGTCCTGGGAAGTGGCCAGTCAAGGACCAAACCCTAGAAGCACTGCAAGCCCCTCATGCACCCTGGGGTCTGAGGTCCACCCCCCCCAATGAGTCTGGAAAAGGCTGGTAGAGGGAAGGGCTCCCCAGGCCCAAGGGATAGAGAGGAGTGGGACATGGCCTGGATCCCTCATGCAGGGTGTGTTTGGAGCCCAGGCCTCTGATGCGGACATGGTCTCCAAGCAGGGCTCTGCTAACAAAGCCAGGTTTGGGCCCTCTCTCAGCTGGTGTGGGGCTCTACCAAGGGCCTTCACCATGGGGGCCGTGAGATTCTTGATTAGGGCTGGTGCCCACCCCCCAGTTGCTCTCTGCCCCCTCCCTAAGCTCTGAGACAAAAGGCAGCTGCAAAAATACAGGGCAGAGGGAGGAGGAGGCTGGGGTATGAGGTGCCCTTTGGGGAGGCTTTGGCAGGAGTGTATGTGTGCGTCGTATACATGTGTCGGGTGACTGTGCTGGTATGTACACGTGCTGAGTATGAGGCTGGGAGTGGGGCTGTGTGTCCAGATGTGGGTCTGTCCAGCCTGCATGGACAGAAGTGCACATGATGGAGTAGACATAGTCTGTGCACAGGCACACGTGGGCATTTGTGGGTGGTCGTGGGTGGCGGTGGGCGGTCCTGTGGACACAGGCGCATGAGTAGTGTGTGGGAGGAATGGAGTGTGTACATGGACACGGGCACCAAGAAGGGCTGTGGGTGTGCCTATGTGTGACTGTGTGAGGAAGACCTGAGGCTCTGTGTGCATACACTGGGATTCTGTCAGCCATGAGCATGCTTGTGAGAGACACTGTGAATGTGTGTGTGTGTGTGTGTGTGTGTGTGTGCGCGCGTGCACACATGTGCCTGGCTGCGTGCCTTCGTGTGTGCATTCGAAAGGCAGCTTGTGATGCCCTCCCGGGGAAGGCGTGAGTCAGGGTCCAGCGCAGCCCCACGGCCCCCAGGCTGCCCCTGCTCGGCCCCCTGCCCCTGCCCGGGCCTCCATCCCCCTCCCGCCGGCCGTCATGGATGGCTGCAGTGCTCTGAGGGAGCATTTGTTTTCTTTCGAAGTCCATCCTTCTATAATTGTTTCCATGTATTTCCCTTGATTTGTTGTTTGAAATCCATGCCCACCCGCTCTGCCCCTCCCCACGCAGAGTGCAGTTCAGCCCTGGGACTGCGGGTGGGGCCGTGGCTGGGCAGGGGTGGGGGATGGTGAGGACCCACTCCGCACCAGGCATCTGCCAGGGCCGCTCCCCTGCTGCATCCTCCAGCCTTCAAAGTCCTGCTAGAAAACTAAGACTTCCCTAGAAAGCTAGGACAGCAGGATTTCTTACCTCTAGTTGATCTACCCCTTGCAGGCAACAGTTGGGGACCAGGCCTGCAGTGGACCCAGCTCTGCTCTGCCTGTGCCCACCCTCCTCTGCTGCCTGCCAGGCACCCACTGTGTCCTTCTCCCCTCACCTTTCTCCACCAAGGCTTCTTCCTAAGAGAGAGGAGGACAGGAGCACACGCCCGGCCCTAATCCTGCTCTGATGGAGGCTGAGGGAAATGTCTTGACTGTGCAGGATCCTCTTGCACCATAATAGGTTCCTTCTTCCTGCTAACACACTTTTTAAAATGTTAATAGACTGTAAATTACTTTTCTTTTATACTTCTTAAAATAAGCGTTTCCTCTTGTAGATGGCAAGATGACGCTGGAGTTACGGGCTTGGTTTTATTACTGTCAAGATGAGATGGACTGGAGAGAACTCATGCAGCTTTTATAGGAACTATTTTATTTATAAGAATTTTCCTAATGTCAGATGGATGTGACAAGCCTGGTTTCCTTAGGCCCACTTGCAAGAGAAGAGGGGACTTGAGCACAGCTGGGTTCTGCCTGGCCTTTCTTCACCTCGGAGACCCTGAACATAGAGGGAGTGAAAGCCTTCCTGGTCCTCCTTGCACACCTCTGTGGATGGGAGCTCCCTCCCTCCCTACCAGACAGTGGAGCTCAGGTGCATTCTCCAACTCCACGTCTCTGTTCTGGAGGAAATCTCTCCTTACCCACTTGGGCCCTCCTATGGATTTAAAGGTGACCACCATGCCCTGCTAGTGGTCTTTTCTCTATGGAAGGGAGCCCCCTCGTTCCATCACTTCACTTTCTTACCTGCTCTCTGAAATGTAACAGAATTCTTTTCTCCAAAGTCAGAAAGACTATTTTTAACTTGTTAGTTACTAAAGCCAGTATTTCCCATGATTACATTTGAAAAAAATTTCAATTCTGGTCCTGCTTGGAGTGATTCCATGTACAAATCAATCCTCAAAGTGCTGGACTAAGGAACTATCACTGGTTCTATCGCAGTAGGGCTTAACAGGGCCTTTCTCTCTGAAGACCTTGGGGAGACAGCACTTCACCAGTCGGGGGCGGGGGCTGGTGGAACAGGGATTTCTAAAGAGCAAACCAGAGCATTTGGCTGTCCTTCAGCTACTCAGAAACCTGCTTGAGGTTGCTGTGGGGTAACATATCAAGCCCAGGAACAATGACTGCTGTGTCTGTTTGTCCAAGGGTCCCTAAATGACATTCATGGAGACAAGTTGTGTGTGCATGCCCAGGTATCCCCAGGGTTCAGTGCTGCAGCCCCTTCCCATTATGCAGATGAGCAAGGTGACCACAGTGTCTCAAGGTCCTCTGTTCTTCACCTGCAGGGAAGTGGTAGGAAAGTATGACTCATGAAGGAACAGCTCTGGAGACTGGCCTGGGTTGAAATTGCATCTCTGCTATGTTTTTATTATACACATGCCATTAGCAACGATTTCACCTCCCTCACCTTAAGACTCCTCATCGATGATGTGTGAGGTTCATCTCAGAGCCTTGCCCATGGGACAGAGAAAGCACAGAGAGAAGACTCGAGCAGTGTGAGTGAGCTACTCCCTGGGCTCATGGACTGTGTCACCAGGGACTCTTCCTCCTGTACATCCTCCCTCAGCCAGGCTCAGCTTCCTGCAAGGCCTCAGGGCCTTTGCACATGCTGCCCTTTCCACCTGAAATCCATTCTTCAACTTTGCCTTTCAGGTACAAGGCAGGAGGGGTTCAATGAACAATGCTCAGACAGTTATGAGCACCTTGTGTTCCAGAGACCACCCGGCTCCTGCCTACAGGGAGGCCTTGAGGACAGAAGCAAGCAGTTGCTTCCACCCATCCACCTGCAAGGCCCCTCTCAGAGTCAGTCATCCCAGAGCAGGACCCCAGGTAGAGGTCCCCTCTGCAGGGAGAGGGCAGACTAAGGCTGCCCACTTTCCTAGGTACCTGTGCTAGCCACCATCATGGTCAGTCTTGAACACTTGGGCTCAGGCTCATTCCTTTAAAAGTGGTATCACCTCTAGTTATCTCCTGGTTCTCTTTGCTTCTCTCATCCAAGCACAGGAAAAGGCATGGCAGCTGGTAAATTGAATGTCTTCCTGAACCCACGGACAGGCAGGGGTGGGCTGTCTCTCCTGGGGCCTCGCAGACATCCTCACACTGATCCCTGAGACAGATTTCTCCCTCCCTGGAGAAGGGAACACTGTTGTGGAAAAGCACTACTCTTACCATGGGCTGGTCTCACAGGGCTTTCTACTGTGTGTGACACACAGTTTATGGAGCCCTAACCATACACAGTGAGGACTTAGTTGGAAAGTGGGTTCCAGGGTGAGCAAAGGCCCTGAGGCATTCCACACTGGCTACATCTTTCAGGTGACGGGCTTTGGACTTGACTTTCAGAGGGCTTGGGTTGAAATCCCTGCTGGGCCACTTTTTTTTTTGGAACTGGGGATTGAACTCAGGTCCTTGTGCTTGCCTGGGAAGCAATTATTCCACTGAGCCATCTCCCCAGCCCCTACTGGGCCACTTTTGAGCTGTGTGACCCTCAGCAAGTTGTTTAACATTTCTATGCCTTGATTTCCTCATATGTCAAATGAAGGCTCTACCTCTATCATAGAGTTCCTGGCACATAGCAGGAACTTCCTCGGTGTGGTCACTATAATGTTCTTAGGCCTTCAAGGACATTTCTGAGCAGAGTGGGGTGGGAAACTCAGGGAGCGTCAGTGAGGACTGTGCTAGCTACATTTTCAGGTTAAACCTTTTCTGCTTTGGGCCAAAGCCCTTGGAAATGGATGAATCCATTGGTGGCTGCAGAGAAAGGGGTGGTGCTCAAAGCACAGAACTTCTGACAAGAGATGGCCACACAGTGAGGGTCCTGGGCCATTACTAGGTCAAAGCCCTTTTCAAATGGGGAGACTGAGACCAGAAAAGGGGAAGAGCTTGGCCAAGGTTACACAGCAAAGATGGTGAAGCTGGCAGAATCACAGGGCTGAATAAGAAGTTTCATCTCAAAGAAGATGTGTTTATGGAGCACCTGTTCCGTGCCATGCTCTCTGATTTACCCTCACCATTGCCTGGGAAGTGAGGCTGGGCTCTGTCCCAATTTTAGGATGAGTAGCCCACAGCTCCGAGGGCTGAACAACTTGCCCACCTGCAAGTGTGGAGGGAGGATCAGGCCTTACCCCACCACAGAGATGGGAGGTGCACTGTGCTGTGGGCAGCCTCCTTGGTCTGACCTGTCCAGGCCCTTGGCATGAGCCATACCACATGCATTTTCTTTCTTGGCAGAGCCAGTCTTCTGCTCTGCACTGCTCCCTCCCTGTGCAACCAGATACTTCAGTGCTTCTGAGTGCTCTCTGGGTGCCAGGTACCATGGGAGTGCCCCCACCATGGTCCTCTGAAGAAGTTGTCCACTGTTCCCACTTGGCATAGTGGGGATCAGGCTCAGAAAGAAAGTATTGGCCCAAGGTGGTGCTGTGCATGCAGAAGCCCATCAGAGCCAGGTGTGTTAGGGTCAGGCCTGTGGTTTTCAGCTTTGGGTTACCCTTGTGCTGTCCAAAGCAGACAACAATGTCCTGCCTGATTTTGGGCAGTGACTTGCTTTCAGCATTTTGTTCTTGAAAGTGAAAATGCTGAAGAGATCTTGCTCCACTGTGGCCCCCCCATGGGGCATGAGAAGCTGTGGGTTCTGTGCCACAGTTAAGCTCTGTCCACCTCCATCCTGTGATCTGTGCATTCCCAGGTGTTGGGGGTGTTGGTGGTGTGTGTATTCAAAGATAGATTCTTATGTGTACCCCTTAAAGAAGCCACTAGAAAGGGGCCAACAAAGCCCAATAAATCCCTATCTTCTCTTACAACACTACCTCATGACACAGAGGTCAGCACATAGTGGGTCCATTTGAAATGTTTTTTGAATGAGTTAGTGAAAATAAATTGTTATGTTTTAGATCTAGAGTATGCTCCAAGAATCTCGTGTTCAAAGGTGGGGATTTTGGAAGGTGACTTGATTACGGTGGTGCTACAACTGACTTACTATTAGGAAATGAAGTCTGTTTGGAGCTAGGTCACTTGTGCTATGACCTGGAAGGGCATATTCTTGTCCCCAGCTCCTCTCCTGTCTGTGCTACCTGGCCACCATGACATGAGGAGCTATCTTTCAACTGATCCTTCTACCATGACTTTCTTGCCTTGAAGCCAATCAAGCATGGGCTAAATCATCTAAAAACTGTGACTCAGAACAAACTTCTGCTCCTTTAAATTGTGATTGTAGAGAATATTTTGTGCTAGGAATGAAAAAAGTGACTAAGACATATTTTGGTACCAGGAGTGGGGTTGTTGCTACATCTAAGTTCTTTTTTTTTTTTTTTTTTTGACACTGGCATGCAAGAAGCATTTGGAAAGGTTTACAGATTCTGGCTAGGAAAGCCCTAGAATGACATACACAGGGCCTGATGGAAGATTCTTCTCAGAGCACAGAAGACCAGAATGCTGAGAGAAACGTAGATGATAAAAACCAAGCTCAGGGCATTTCATTTGGGAAAAAAAGACTCTATTGCCAATTGAATTTGAAGCCATATATGTTATATTCTGGAAGAAAATTTGTCTCTAGTTTATCCATCTCAAAGGCTATTTTTTGAGAAATTGTGATTAAGGGCAGTGGACTAAATAATCTGATGGAGGACATTTCAAGGCAGCCTAGTTTTCAAGATATCGCTTGGGTACTGCTGTTGGCTACTGGCTAGGTCTACAGCGAGAACGAGGAGCAGAAAACTGATGTGGAAGTTTTTCCGTTTCCCCAGAAAGAAAGCAAATTTGCAAAGTTAGGGCGAATGAGACCGTGCTTTCTAAAAAGATTTGCATTCAAAAGAAGCCAAGCGTTGCCTTGGTTACCTTCCTTTCATTGCTAGGACAAAATGCCTGACACCTAAAACTAAGAAAGGAAAGATATATTTAGCTCACAGTTTGTGTAGGTTTCAGTCCATACCTCTCTGACTCCAAGGCAGTCTGGCATGTAGCAGAGGACAGCAGTTCATGGAGACAGAGAACGCAAAGAGCAAAGTGGGGAGATGCAGCTGCAGCTTCTAGCAGGCCTCTCTCCCTTCCTACCATGCTGACTGCAAAGGCTGAAGCTCCCCTGAATAAATGACATGAACTATCCTTCCTCAGTCTCCTTTATATATCTTTTAAGTGCTGAGTCACTCTGGGTGGGCCCTCCATGCTCTAGGGAGGTGCTTCACACACCCTAGGGAGGACCCTCCATGCCCTAGAGTGTGGAATTGCTAACCATATTTAGTTAAGCTTTTTACTTCTCAAGTTGACACAATTTATCAACCACTACAAACTCTTTGGGTCAGAATGACAGTGAAGATGCCTTGAGGCCATCTCAGGACTCAACAAGGTCCATCTGAAAGCAAAGAGAGCTGCTGAGCTCCCTGATGAAGAAATGCTGCTTAGGGAATTGTTTCCTCAGGATTTACTTCATAGTGCTAAGTCACAGTGCTAAGTCAGACACCCAGTAGCCTCTTCCGTCATAACACAAGGGAGGCCTGGCTACTGCTTGATCTAGTGACAGTCCTTGGCATCATTCATAAGGTGCTGGTTTTGCAGGAATATGGAATGTGAGAGTTGTTGGGTCAGAAAGGCTTCCTCCCATATTTCAAAGGAAGACCAAGGAAGCCAGACAGTGTGGTGCGGAGAGGGGAGAAGCTGTGAAAGTGAAATCAAAGTTGTGGTAGAGACTCCAGAAAGTTGGATGTCAGGAAATGGAATGTCTGCTGAGGAAAGCTGTCGGCAGTGAGTGGAGCCACCCTAGAAGGTAGCTTATGAGGGCAGTGGCTGGCAATACTATCAGAGCAGAGAAGCCCAAGTCATTTGGAACTCAAGTCTCATCACATTCCATCCTACATGCTGAATGTGGAGCTATAGGATTTAATGTTTGCCTTAGTAGATTTTGATTTTGTTTTAGTCTGACTTCTTTCTATTCCCTTAGTTATCTTTCTTAGAAGGGACATTTTCGTTCCACATCATTGTATGTTGGAAATATTTAACTTTTTAATTTTTAATAGGGCTTTACCACTAAGAATTTGCCTTAAGTCTCACAGAAGAGACATGGACTTTTTAGTAGTGCTCAGGGCTTTTACAAGTCTTTGGAGATGAAATACCTACATTTTGCATGAAGAGATTCACATGAGTTCTTTGGAATCCAGAGGTGGAATGTTATGGCTCAGATTAAGATGTCCTCACCTGCTAGATGTGTTCGGAGGTGGGATTTGGGAGGCACATGCATCATGAGGGTACCATAGCTGACTGGATCTGAACAGGTGGAACCTGGCTGGAGGTGGTCAGTGGGCACCAAGCTGCAAGGGTGTGTTCTTCTCCGCTCTTTGCTCTGTGCTTCCCACCCACCACTGTGATGTGAGTAGCTGTCCTTCAATTGATCTGTGTACCATGCTTTGCTTGCTTTGGATCCAGCCAGCCACACTGAATCTTTAAAAATCATGAGCCAAAGTAAACCTACCTTTTCAGTTGTAGGTGTTGGGTATTTTGTCCCTGCCACAGAGATGTGTCTATGACATCTGTACAGGCTGTGGCACACGGGTATGTGATTGTGCTTAAGAGTATGTAGAAGATAATGTGAGAGTACACATCTGTATGACATGGACTTGCACATGGGCCCTTGAGGCATGAAGGGACCAGGGCATGGCCCTGCACAAGCTGAAAATATAGTTCTTCCATGAATTTGCTTCTTCCTGTGTGCACCTACTCAACCCTCAAACAAGGCCCAGTGAAGCTCTCCTCACTTGGGTGTGAGCTGGGTATGTCAGAAGGTCAGAGGAAATGTGTACAACGGGAGTGGGAGCCCTGGGGATACATAGATTTGAGGTGGTCCCAGCTCTGTCACGTACTTGCTGTGTGACCTGAGCCCTATGCCTTCTCTTTCTGAGCCTGTTTCCTCATCTGTACTGTGCATATAGCTTCTGAAAACCCCATGCAGAGATTTTGGGGAATCACTGAAATAACACATCCAGTGCCTGGTACATTAGGTTCTCAGCTAATGAATTGTTATTGTCATTTTTGGTAGTACTTGGAATGAACCCAGGGCCTTTGCACTGCACTGTCTCCCCAGTCCCTTTTTAATTTTTATTCTGAGACGGGGTCTCTCTGAGTTGCCTGGGCTGGCCTTAAACATGTGATGCTCCTGCCTCAGCCTCACAGAATGCTAGGATTACAAGCATGTAACACCATACCCAGTTATTGGTTATTCTTGAAGCCCTATGCACTATGGGAATTTGGTGGCTGGGCCCCTGAAGATTCCAGGCTAGAAGCTAAATGTGTGAGTGACCCCCATCCTCCATCCAATCCATCCATGCATCAATCCATCCATCCATCCAACAGAACTTAATCGGGGACTTGTATGTGCCTGGCAGGACTGGTAGGTGGGCAGTAATGAAGAAGACAAAGTTCTTACATTCATGTCTCTTACAGGCTGACAGAAGAGTTAGGAACAAACTGGGTTGTTGCTTTACTTGTAATTCCAGCTATCCAAGGCAGGGGGCAGTGTTGGCAGTGCCTAATGAGGGGAAGGTGAGGTCATAGATGACAGGGAGGGACCCCTGATGTGTGGTACTCCTTCTGGAGCGTGACAGATGAACTGACTTTAAGGAAGCTAGAAGAGGGAAACCATTGTAGCCAGTGAGGGGACAGCATGTGCAAAGGGCCTGTGGTCAGTGGGAGCCTGATGAGTGAGCCCTGAGTGGAAAACGTGGCACTGTGGTTGGAGGGCGGGGATGAAGAGGCAGAGTGGATGAGAGAGACTGGTAAGGGTTCATCTTGTGCCTTCATTCCAAGATTCTAGGAGCCCTGGAGGGATGACACAGGCTCAGATTCACGTTTCTGAGAACTTACTCTGACTACCCCAAACTAGGGGAGGACAGTGGCCAGAGCATGGGAGACTCACCCAGCTGACATTTCAGCACCCATCTATCCTGGCAGGATACCTCTGGGAGGCAGGCTACAGCCAGGGCAACCTTTTGAGAGGCAGGGAGGCAGTGGGCTCATTTACATGATCCCAGTTTAATTCTCCCAGGGTATGCAAATATATGCAAACCACAAACCAGGAGAGGCAAAAATAGCAGGGCACATTAGCATCCCCCAGGGGAATATTGTTTTATGCAAACCCCACTGTGCTGAGGCCCTAGCAGCGGGCTGGAAAGGGCTCTGCTTGCTTCCCAGGTTCTAGAGAGTCAGCCTCCTGGCCAGGCCCCTGCTGGGACAGGCGACTCCAGAGTGTGAGGGACCCTGGATGGGGTTCTGGCTGCCAGTGTCCAGAAGTCTGGGTGGGTTCCCAGGGCAGGAGGGTCTGCTGGCGTTGCTGCCCTCCAGCTCCCCTCCTGCTTCTCCACCCACCCTGCACCTTTCCCCTGAGATCCACTGCCCATGGCCTTTGGGCCACAAGTCTTCCTGGGGTCCTCCATCCCCAGCTCTCTGCCCTTTGCATGGAGTCTTTCCCTGTCTCTGTGGGCCCTGGTCTCTCTCTCTCTCTCTCTCTCTCTCTCTCTCTCTCTCTCTCTCTCT
>NW_004524597.1:16910492-16918872 GCF_000260255.1 Octodon degus | reverse complement strand
TCTCTCTCTCTCTCTCTCTCTCTCTCTCTCTCTCTCTCTCTCTCTTTCTCTCTCTCTCTTCATCTTTCTGTCTATCTTGCTCTCTCCCCAGCAGTCCTCTGCGCTGCGTCTCTTTGTTCCCCTTTCTCTTCTTTCCTCTCTTCTAGGAACCCCCCTGGGACACAGAGCAGCCCCCACTCCCCCAACCCTACTTATCTCTGCAGCTGGAGCTGTTGGGCCACATGAGGAATGAGGATTCCTGCACCCCCTGAAGTTCCTGTGGGCCCCAGACCTGGGAACATAGCCCGCTGACCTGCCCATTGGCCTGGCTGGGGGCTCCTAGGAAGGGCTGGTCTTGTTGGCTCAGGTGGGTTTGGGGAAGGCAGGATAGGGCTGGTCCCTTCTGAGTGAGGCGCAACCTGGTCTCAATTAGGTCCTGGCTGGGTGATGTCTGCCAGTAGCTTCCACTTTCCTAGCCTGTGTCCGCCTGGCGAAATGGCCCACACGGCCCTGCTGCAACGCACTGAGGAAGTGCACATGTCTTCCCAACTGCCATCACTGTCACCGGCATCCCTCCTGGGTCACCATGCAAATCCATCATGCCTCAGTTTCCCTACCTGGACAACTGGGAGCCCACTTTTCAAGGCAGTGGGGAGTTGTGAGAAGTGCCAGAGAGAGTGGCAGGCCTGGCCTCGGTAGGCACGCAGCAAACCACTTTGTTTCCTTCTGGCTCAGACTCCGGCAGAATCTGCCTGCTCCTCGCAGTGCCTCAGGAGCCTCCTCTGAGCTCCACACAGAGCACCCTCTGAGAGGCCCCTAGCTAAGCAGGCCTGGGCTGGGTCCCCCCAGGGAGCGAGCAGTCAAGGGCAGCTCCACAGTGCTGCCCAGTGGTCCCCCTGGGCCAGACGTGGGGTCCAGGGTGGGGTCCAGGATGGTGTCAGAGCTGCCTGACTTCGCCCACCCAAGGTGAGCCCCAGGGCCTAAGACTCAGATGCAGTAAGAGGAGAGGAAAGTGCAGTCCTGGCAGCAGACTCGTGGCAGGCTGCAGGTGGCCGCTGGGCACGTGGCCCCTCTCTGCGCCCAGCTGCCCTCGCCACTACGGACCTTCATGAAGGCAGCCGGCTCTCCATCCCCAAGCCGGCCCAGGACCATGTCCTTTGTGGTCCAGAAACTTACGAAGCACCAACGCTGTGTCGTCTGTGCGGGATCAGCAACGACGCCCTCACGATAGCAGGAACTGCCCACCAGCCGCCAAAGTTTATTCTACACCAGGGCTGCGCTCAGCGCTTGAGTGATAGCTGTTCCTTTATTTAATGTAAGGTTGCAATTGCTAAGCACTGTACAGCAATTAGCTCCTTTAACCCTCACAACATGGCAAAGCTCAACGAAAACTGATCTGGGGTTGTTATGTGCATTTACTAGGAATTCATTGAGCACCTACTATGCGCTAGGTTCTGTGCTCAGTACTGGAGGCTCAGTGGTGAGTAGCACAGACACATCCAGGATCCTGAGGACTCCCTGATTAGTGGGGAGGTACAGAGTAAGCAAAGAAAACACTAGGGAATGCAAAATTGGGTGGCCTTATAAGATTACTGGATGCCTAAAGGAAAAGAAGAGAGAGCCGGGAGAGCAAAGAGGGAGACAGGAGTATCAGGCAACGGCAGCTCAGGGAAGGTGGTGCTAAAGCTGAGACCCAAGAAGGAACTGAAAGCCTACGAAGTGCGAAGGCTCAGAAAACAGCCTATGCAAAGGCCCTGTGGTCTTCAGGCCCAGAACCTTCCCCAAACCCCTGAAATTTTCCATTTATATCAGGAGTTTTGAGCTTCTGAGAAAATCCCTGGGAGACTTAAAGAAAAAGCCATGCCTGGTCCCTGCAAGCCCTGGCTGTCTGAGCTGGGCCCAGCCCAGGTCATTATTGCAACTATGATGGCTCCAGTGGGCAGGGTTGGGGTCCCTCAGACTCCAAGGCTGGGGATTTGCTGCATTTTCTTGGCCCAGTGAGTGTTAGGTAGGAGGGGAGAATCCATTAATCTTAGGATGCTATTTCTCAGTCCTTTTCCCTGTCACAGTCTCCCCTGACGTCTGGGTTGTACTGACCCAGGTGACAGAGGTGCTAGTAAGCGAACAATGGGGACCTCCTGAAGGATATCTGTACCACAGTGACCCCTACTGAGCCTTACAGACTCCCCCAAGGTGCGGCCCACCTAAAGCAGCCTCCAATTGGCCCCCTGAGTTGAGTTTTGGCACTGGTAGCTCCTCTCAAGGGATTCCTGGCTAAAAAAGGAGACAGAGGTGAGACAGAGGCAGTGTCTAGGCTGTGTGGAGTATACTCAGGGAATGCAAAATTGGGTGGCCTTGTAAGATTACTGGATGCCTAAAGGAAAAGAAGAGAGAGCAGGGAGAGCAAAGAGGAGGGAGACAGGAGTATCAGGCAACGGCAGCTCAGGGAAGGTGGTGCAAAGCTGAGACCCAGGAAGGAACTTTAGCAATGTCTGCCTGGAGAGACTGGGGCTTAAGCTCACTCCCCGATGTGGTGCCGGGGAGGCCCACACTGCAGCTTTTCCTCCCTGGCAAAACTTCCGGGACATAAGAGTTGGATGGGGCTGCTGTGACCAAGGCCCTCCAGCCCAGTGGCTTCTGCAGCCAAAGGCCCAAGGCTCAGTGTGGGTGGCAGTGTCCCCCTGGGGTCCCTCCTCAGCCTCTTCCCTGTGCCTCTCAAGCTCTTGCTTCTCCTGTGGCTGGGTCCTAACCCCCTCTTCCTACAGGGACACTGACCACACAGGGCGAGGCCCACCCTATGGGGCTCTTCACAGACCCTGGTTCCAAGTGTGGTCACATATTGTGGCCCTGGGGGTTAGCACCTCCATGGAGGAACACAGGGGTGAGCCACTCCATCCATAAGTGGTGCACACTCACCCAGGAGGGGACTCGGGAGCCTCGGTACACTGCTCACCGATCCAGCCACCTATGACTCCCTGACACACCGGTCCCAAACCGGTGGCACCAAAACGGCTAGTATTTTATGTCAAATGTCTTTAAGGATCTGATTCATGAAGGTGTTACTTTCGCTTGCAGAGCTGGGGGGTGGGGAGGTGGTGGTGGTCAGGGTTCAATTCCCCTTGAAAGAAAGGAAGACAGACAAACTGACAGACAGACAGACAGACAGACAGACAGACAGACAGACAGAGAGAAAAGCAATCAGAAGAGTACAACTCCTCCCTGCAGCGCTGTGGCAGCAAGGAGGAGGAAGTGGCCACCGCTGGGCGGAGCTCAACCAATGGGTGCCTGTGTGTGCTGGGCATTGAAGTGAGGAGCTCTAGAGGCAAGGGAAGAGGCGTCTGGGAGTAGGGAGTAGCACAGACTAAGCCAGGCACTCTGTAGCTACTGCAAGGCTTCTGTGGGGCTGAGGCCCAGGGATTATCTGGTGGAAGTAAGGCTGAAAGAACTGGTGAACTGTCGCGCGCTGTCCCTTGAACGAGAGCACACAACACTGGCACGGCAATCCAAGCTCTTTATTGTTCCCGTTCACAGCAACCGAAGCCTCTACACGTCCGCTCAGCCGCGGCTCACTACTTGTGCTTCCTCCAGTCTCTTCAGAGGCGCGAGTATATATGTAACACGTAAACCAATCAGGGCAAGGCAGATTCAGACAGGGGATAGGGTGGCGTCACCAGTAGCTGGGCAAGGTTGATAACAAGGAAGGCTGTTTACAAAGTATAGCAGTCAGGAAGCAGGAAATGGGCGCCATCTTAATAACATGGCTTGGGCGCGGCCCCCAACAGTGAACAGATATAAATAAGCAGTGTCTTGTATAACATGCTAAGGAGCTTCAATTCTAACCTGCGGGTGATGGGCAGCCATCCAACTTTTATGAATGGTTAGAGGCAATAAATGCAGTCTTTACTTTTCTGTGTATGAAATGGAAGAATTACAGTAGCTTGCGTCCATCAGAATAAACTGGGTTCTGCTGCAGTAACAAATAGCCCCCAAATGTCAGCAGCATGAAACAGGACATTATTTTTTTCTGGCTTGCTCTGCACGCCCATTGCAGGGTGGCAGGGAGATTGGCCTCAGATTTCTGTCACCTGTGGTCTAACCTCCATGCACACAGTGGTCACCTTGTGGGGCATGGCTGCTCCCCACTGAGGCAGAAAGAGGAAAGCAGCAGGCCCCAGGCCTGATGCTTCTGGGCACAACATGACAATTGCATCCCGTGTCATGTCTGTCCTAAGTGGACAAGGATGTGCAGCTCCATCACAGGCCCTGAGGGAGGGCAGGCGCTACGAGGCAAGAGCACTAGTGAGCGCCAAGCAGGTGCTCTCTCCTTCCCTCCCTCAACACGGAAAGCGAATCATGCTCTGGGATATTTCGTGTTGCACTGATTGCAATGGCCGAAAGCTGGAAGAAGCCTCTGGCTCTGCAGGGGGAGGGGGAGTCACTTTGAGGTTGATCCAGGGCACCCAGAAGTATCATACAACTGCTTGGGAAAAGTAGGGCAGGCATTCTTATTTGTTAAAATACAGCAAAGTCCCAGAAGATATTGTAAAGTTAAAGAAAAAGTCACCCCAAGATGCAGAACCTTTGCTTGGCATGATCTAACTCAGAGCCTTCCACCCCTGGTGGGTTGGTGTTGGCTTTGGGAGGATGCAGTCCACACAGCAGGAGGTCAGTGGTGAGCCAGCTATGGGAGGTTCAACATATCACAGATATGTTGTGATAGCTCAGCGGATTAAAATGTCTGCTTAGGCTCAGCGGATTAAAGTGTCTGCTTAGGCAGACTCAGGTTGGGGTTCGATCCCCAGCCTGCCGTGTCGGCTCTGCCCCCAGGGTGCACAGAGATGGTGATTGAGACTGGGCATGGTGGTGCGTGCCTGTAATCCCAGCACTTGGGAGGCTGAAAAGCAGGAAGGATCACTGCAAGTCTGATCTGTGTAGTGAGACCCTGTAAACCCTCTACTAAAATACATTAAAAAAAAAATCATAGTCGCACTGCGTCCCTGCCTGAGCTCCGCCTCCTCTCAGACCAGCGCGGCCTTCGATTCCTGTAGGAGCATGAGCCCGCTAAAACTTGCACATGGGATGGATCTGGAGTGTGTGCTCCTCATGAGACTCTAACGCTACACAACAGGAGTCAAGTGCACCTTATATGTAATGTGCTTGACTTGTCCTAAAACCACTACCCACCACGTCTCCATGGAAAAACTGTCTTCTGTGAAACCAATTTTCGGTGCCTAAGACATTGCTGATCTAATTCATTTGGGAATAGTAAACGTATGGCCAGGCATGATAGTGCGCCCTGGGAGGCTGAGGCTGGAGGGTCTCAAGTTTGAGCCAGCCTTCGCACCTTTTATTTTCAATGGAAAAAAGGTAAAACAAAATTTTATAGCAAAATAATAAGAGACTGATAATAGTTAATGCATCACATGTTACCTTTATGAGGTAGTTGCTCAGAGTGTAAGATACGGGCATATAAATTTCTCCAACTGGTATCAGCACAAACCTTCCTTTCTAATGAACTAAGAGACACCAGTAGTATAACTGGCTTGCATTTTCCCCCTTTCCCCTACTTCCCTTTTCCCTTTTCCCCATCCTGGTTCTTTTTTCTTTTGAACCAATTTGTCCCATTTCACAATATCTACTGTACATTTTAGACCTTATTTATTCTTTCACTTTCTCACGTCAAGGACACAATGTGGTATTTACATGAATCGGATATATTTCACTGATGCGTATGGTCTCGGGTTGTCCATCTACCTATAGAAATCCCCAACTTGTCTTTCTTTATGGCTGAGTAGTACTCCATTGAATAAAAACACCTCATCTTTTTTATGTGTTCCTCAGTGGAAGGGCATTTAGGTTGTTGCCAAGATTTAGCTATGAGAAACTGTGCTGCTCTAATCCTGAGCACATGAATGTCGCTGCAGTATCATGTTTTTAATTCTGCTAGGAAGATACCCAGAAAAGGACCAGCTGGGTGGAAGGCGACCTCTAGTCCTAGTGTTCTGAGGAATCTCTACACTGATTTTCACAGGGGTTGCACCAGTCTACACTCGCACCAACAGTGGAGAAGAGTTTCTTTCTCCCCACAGCCCTTCCAGCACTTGTAATTGGTTGATTTCTTGATGGTAGCTATTCTTTCTAGAGTGAGAGAGAATCTCAGTGTTGTTTTAATTTGCATCTCTCCAATGACCAGAGACGTCGGACATTTTTTTTCATGTATTTATTTTTCCATTTGTATTTTATCTGAGAAGTGTGGATTCAGCTTAGATGCCCATTTTTGGACTGGCTCATTGAATTTGGGGGTTTCAATTTTTTCAGTTCTTTATATACTCTAGATATAAGTCCTTTGTCTGGAGGACAATTGGCTGAAAGTTTTTCCCATTTTCTGAATTCTCTTTTCACTCTTGGTGATTTATTTTTCTGTGCAAAAGCTTCTTAAGAAGATGAAATCTCAGCTGTTAATTATTGGAAGCATTTCCTATGCAGTCTGGGTTTTGGTCATGAACTGTCTCTCTATACCATGTCTTCAAGATTTCTACCCACTTTTCTTCCAGAAGATTTAGTGTTTCTGTTTTAATATTTATATCTTTGACCTTTTAACTTTAGTTTAGTGCACAGTGATAGACACAGGTCTAGTTTTAGTCTTTGGCTTGTGGAAAGAAGGAAGGAAAAAGAAAGGGAAAACTAAACTCACACATCTGTGTGTCTGTGTACACATGGATTTATGTGCAAATTCTGTAAAGGTAATTCAAGGGACCTTGTGTTCATTAATTTTACCTCTGGAGATAGGGCCTGGGGCAAGGGCCCCACTGCTCAGTTCCACGCTGTGTCCTTAGAACCTAACACAGGGTAGGTGCTTATTTTTTCCCAGAACTTAGTAGGTCCTCAATAAATGCTAGTTGAATAAATTAATATTTCAGAAAGAGAAAGATCTGACCTTTTAATTTGCTGCCCTTCCATTATAATTTGTTTTAATTGTATGTGAATATAATTCACAGAATTCTACTTTAAAAAACAGATGTGATCAATCTATTTTCCAATCTTGCTCACCCACTGATGGGCCAAGCAAACAAAACCACAGCTCCTTCCCTCAAATAAAATCCAAAACCAACAGCACCAAGACACAAAGCCAGGAGCTGGCTCGGTGGATGAACTGGCCGGAAACAAATCTAGAGTTGGAGAAAAGCCCTCTCACCTTTCTGAGGCTCAGTGGAAGTGAACACAGTGAAATGTGTGCCCAGCTGGGGCAACACAGCCGCGAGCCAGTCTGGGCGTAGGTAATGCCGGTCTGTGAATGACTGCAGGAGACTATTTTTATGGGAAGTAATTTGTACATTTTAAATCATTGAAAAAAAAAAAGAAAAGAATATTATTCTGTGACATGTGAAAATCACACCAGATTTAAATTTCCTCATCCATAAATACATTTTTTAAAACTTTTGCCATGCTGGGGATGGAAGCCCAGGCCAGGTAAGTGCTGCGCCTTACCGCTGCTTTCTGCCAGCCACAGATGAAGACTTGCTGGGCACAGCCACGGGCTTCCTTCTGAACGTTATCTAGGATTCCTTTGATCTGTCTGGGGGCAGAAAGCAGCACCCCCTGGCTGCCAGAGCTGAGGCTCTCAATGCTCAGAGTGAGTCATTATTGTTACAACCCATTTCATGGACAAAGCAATGGAGGCTTCCAGCAGCTAAAGTCTGAGCCAGGTTTTGCCAATGCAAGGGTGGTGGTGACATTTATCGGTCACAATTACTGTTTTATAGATGGGGTGATTTGTTCAAAGTTGTCCAGGGAGATCCCCTGGCAGGTCGGGCATGGGAACCACAGCTTTAGGACCAGGGCTGACTTTCTTTGCTGCTGCTCCTGTCTTATGGGACTCGGGGGTGATTCCTCCAGAACTGTCTCTGCAGGGTTGGTGCAAACTAGAAATGGAAGCAGGACGGTGAATGTCTTCTGGGTGGTGGTCCTGGGGGGCATTGCTTCTTGGAAGTAGTGGAGGAGGCAAATCAGGAGGCTGGGTACCCTCTTGGCAGACACAGCTCCTGCCTTCCCATCACACCTGAGCATCACCTGGTCACTGGTGTTCTAGGTAACAATCTCCAGGTGCAGAATCCAGAAGGACAGCTCTTCAAGCCAGCCCGAGTCTGGAAGACTGCATAATATTTTGTCCTTAAAGTTTTAGGAACAAAGTGTGGTGGTGCACAGCTGTAATACCAGCACTCTGGAAGGCTGAGGCAGGAAGACTGAAAGCTTAAGCCCAGCCTACGTGACTTAGCCACTTAATGAGACCTTGTCCTAAATAGAAAAGGTTGGGGATGGAGACTGGTGCAATGGCTCAGGTTCTACAGAGAGAGAGAGAGAGAGAGAGAGAGAGAGAGAGAGAGAGAGAGAGAGAGAGAGA
>NW_004524597.1:16908534-16910135 GCF_000260255.1 Octodon degus | reverse complement strand
AGTGGATGCTGTTGGGGCCCAGCAGAGGCAGAAGCAGGACTGGACAGTGATGCGCTGGAAACGTGAGTCTAAGCTGCACCCAAGGGCAGTGATGTTCCTATAACAACTGTCTGCACAGCATGCACATGCAGAGGGGAAAGCACAGGGGATGGTCCTGGCATCGGGGAGGCACCATCTGAGTGTGGATTTTGCACATGAGCCTCGACCTTCAATTCTTTCCCTTGGCTTTGTAGCCTGTAAAATGGGGACAGAGCACTACTTTTATTGTTGGTGCAAGCCTTCTAAGCAATGATGTGTGCAAATGTGGAGGCCAGTCTTTTTTTTTTTTTTTTTTTAAAGAAACAGAACAAAGAACAGAGTTTAGGAGTTATGGTGAAGAACTAAGCCAGCCCAGAGAGGCAGAGTGACTCACCTAAGGTCACAGAGCAAGTAGAGAGAAAGGCGGGGTCTAAAACCCAGGACTGTCCTGGAGCCCTTTCTACAAGATCACCCTCAAAATCTCAGCACCTTCAGGGAGGTGCATTTATGCAAGCAGAGCTGGTCCACATCAGTGCCTGTTTTGGGTTGGGTGTCATCAGTCCTGTCTCGTGGGTGATGGAAATGTCACTGTTGGCCACTTGCTGGGTAGGGCCCAGGTGGAGTGCCTTCCCCCTCTCTCTTCCATGGCCCTCTGCTGGATTCCTGTCCCTGTCCCTTTCTGACTTGCGCTCAGTGCACGGTAGGTACTCTGCAAATATCTGTGGGGGAAACGGTCCTCACTAAGACCCCTCAGTCCCAGGGCCCCCAGCAGAGGCTGAGGCCCAGGGAGATGAGCGTGGTGTGAGGCCACACAGCTGGCCTGAGGGCTGGATGACCGCAAAGGAATGCCAGCAAGATCTGCAGGCGGCACCTGGTGGTGTGGTAACTCTCTTCCCCAGGGAAGAGCTTTCCCAGTCCACAAGAAGAGCTCAGCATAGGCGCTTTCTGACACAAAGCACAGAAAACAGAACATAATTCTCCCTCTTAGGTTTGTTTGGGAAACGAACATTATGAAATGAATAACTTGCTTTGGGAAATCTAAGTCTCTGAGTCCCTTGGCTCCGGGCCTGCATTGATATGTTAATAGCAGAAGCCCGGGGGACCACCTCCCTCCTCTGCTCCAGAGCTGCTGGAGTCTCCTTTGTGTTTCTCTCTCAGCAGAGAGGTATGCTGTGGGGGCCTCAGCAGGAGTTGTGAGGACCTGTCTGTGTGTGACATGCTGGTAGGGGATCAAGGGACAGGAGGGAAACAATGACTATTTAGAAATAGAAACCGACTTTAGAGAAACAGCACTTAAGGCATGCAGGAGGTATTTCAAGGTTTATCTATCTTTTGCCTCCCACTCACCCACTCCTACATCTAAACACCCTCCTACTCAAGCAGCTATCCATATCCTCATCTATCCATCCATCCATCCATGTACACATTCATCCACACATCCTTCTTTCTGCCAATCCATCCATCCTCCCATCCATCCATCCATCCATCCATCCATCCATCCACCCACCCACCCATCCATCCATCCATCCATCCACCCACCCACCCACCCACCCACCCAACCATCCATCCACCCAACCAACCAT
>NW_004524597.1:16880815-16908434 GCF_000260255.1 Octodon degus | reverse complement strand
CATCCATCCATCCATCCATCCATCCATCCATCCATTCATCTTCCCATCCACCCGTTCAGCCACTCACCTACCCATCCATCCTCCTATCTATCCATCCAACCATTCACCCACCCATACCGACCCACCCTTCTATCCTCCCATCTAGCCATCCACCCATTCACCCACCCACCCACCCACCCATCCAGCCTCTCATCTATCCATCCATCTACCCACCCACCCATCCGTCCACCCACCCATCCATCCATCAATCCACCCACCCACCTATCACCCATCCATCCTACCACACATATCCCTTCTCTCCTCCCTTCTCTCCACCAGCCATGCCTTCCATAGCCATATGCCCTGCACACACTGGTGGTTTTTGAAGTGACACTGGCCTGACCTTCCATTGTACAGGTAAGGGAGTTACCACTTGGAGGTGGAAGAACACCAAACTTGGGTGCTGGGGTTAGAAAGAACCAAGCCCACATGCTGGCCCTGTTCCTAACCATTCCTGACCTCAGGCAAGTGACAAATGCCTCTGAGCTTCCTTTCCTTTCTGTGTATTGAGCCAAGGAATGTGTGTGACTCCTACCTGCGGTGAGCAGAACTGAGATGCCACTTTGCCTTAGTTACTTTCTTCATTGCTGGGGCAAAATACCTGATGCAGGCAGCTTGAAAGAAAGGTTTACTTTGGGTCATAGTTCCAGAAGTTTCAGGCCATGCTCTGCTGGCTTAAATACAGAAACAGCTGGGTGGGCAGGCCTGGGCAGGGGACAGCTGCTCATGCCATGGTGGCCTGGCAGCAGGGACAGACTGAGGAGCAAGTGAAGAAGAAGCACCCTGCCCGGCTGTGCTCCCAGTTGCCTCCTCTTCCAACTGGGTCCTGCCTCTAATGGTACAATGGCTTCATAAGCAGTCCTTGTGTCCTACAAGTCTGGAGCTCAGCACTATGCCCTGTCCCCTCTCCACAGATACAGAGACCACAGACCGTCAGGTAGATGTGGGGAAGAACTTCAGACAGGTGAGGGGCAGAGGGCCTGGTCAGGGCAGCAGTGCAAAGCTGGGCACAGGCTGTGTGGTGGGATGAACCACCCCTATTGAGGAGTAGGGAACAGAGGTAGAGGGCAGAGAGCTGCCAGCCCAAGGGCCAGCCAGGGCCTGGCCTGCTGGGGAAGGGCTGGGATAAGGGACCTTGCTGGATCTCCACTGGGGCATCTTACCACGGCTTCCGCTGGGTCACGTTCAGCCCCCTAATTAATAACCAGTGGGATCTTCTGTGCTATCTGATGAGCCGGAGCCTGCTGGCTCATTCTTATAATTCTCCTTCATTTTAACGATCTGCATTTCAAAATTATGTCCCCTCATCCCCAGGCCTCTGGGTACTAGGTATATTTTTCCAAATCCCAATAAATAAATACAGTAAATCCATGCACTTTCAGGGATTTTTATGGGCCAGTCTGCCAGGGAAATGGGCTGGTTGCCTCCGAGGGCCGAGCTGACTAGCTGGCGAGGTAATTAGTGGCTGAGTTATGGGGGCCACTTGAAGTCTAATTATGGAGAGATCTGAGGCACTCGCCTCATTTGGGCCCAGATTTACATGGTGCTGGGCAGGCTCCTCGGGTTGGTATCTCTCTGGGTACACAGACGGGAAGGAAGCTGGTGGGTCTGGGAGGAGACCTGTGGTTGGACGGTGGAGAGATGTTTAGCTTGGGTGTGGCAGGATGAGTATGGGGTGGGCAGGCACTGCTACTCCTAGCACCATCTTATTTCCTGTCCTGCAGGGGTTTCCTGTGCACTTTCCTGCCCTCTGCCTTCTTCTTGCTTGTCTGGTCCAAGGCTGTCTCATCACAGAAGCTCTGCAAGGTTTGATGGGCCACACCCCCTTAAACCTGCTCCAACCTGGAAATCACAGCTATGGAAAATGCCGGTAGTACATGGAGCTTACCTACCACCACAGCACACAGCTCAGCAGACTGCAGAGACTCGGCTATTACCCTTGGAATTCTGAGCTGAACCCAACGGGGGCTGCTGCTGCTACCATCCCCAGGAGGTCCTCCTATATCCCAACGACCCTGGGAAAGATCGGAACTCACTGGTCCAAGCACCCTTTCTGTCTAATGTATATCACTTTCACAACACTGAAAGGCAAAAAATCTAAATCAGATCATTACAAACAGGGACCATCTGTTTATCCATTGTTCACAAGTTTCCCTTACTAACCTCATCCATCCATCCATCCATCCATCCATCCATCCATCCATCCATCCATCCACCTGTTCATTCACTAAGTAGACCCAGGACACCTGTGATGCATCAGGGGTTGCCATAGAAGATCAGGAGACAAGAGAAGCTCTTATTAAACTAGGGCTTGGCAAGCAGTTAGTGCATGATTTGCTTGTTGCCAGAACTAGAATATGTTGTCTCAGTAATGTAAGGCCTTGCCCTGCTCACTTCTTATGGCACAGCTGTGAGATATAGGCTCTGGCATGTGACACACTTATGTCCACACCCAAACCAAGGGCTTTCCATGCGCCGAGTGGCTGTTAGATGCTCAGGGCCTTGGCTGTCCCATGCACAGTGCTATCCCCTGTGGCCTGGACAGCTGTGGCATCCTCCTCCATGGTCTCTCCCCCTTCTTCCCCTCCCTCAACCCAGGTTGAGCTATAGAAAGGTGAAGAGGTCATAGCACTGCTCTGCCCCAGCCCTCCAGTGGCGCCCTGCGTGATTTGACCTCCCGCCTGTGCTCTCCAATCTGCTGCAGCCCTGGGATCCTCCTGCAGCTCTTCCTGTGCTCTGGACTGGGTGCTACCCCAAGGCCTTCGCTCTTGGTGAGACCTCTACAAGAAGAGCCATGCGCCCAGCCAGGAGCCTGCCCCCACCCTTCTTCTCCTCATGTTTCTGCCTGACTCTCTCCCTTTCAGGACATATTTCCATCTTATCCCTTACTGTTGCCTTTCATAGTACACATTCATTTGTTCCTTCTTCATTGTCTGTGGTCTCCTCCCCCTCTTCTTCCCACTAGAATTTCTGTATCTTGAGGGTAGATGTTTTGTGTTTTCATTTTGCTGCTGTATTTTCTGGAACAGTGCCCAGATTAAAGTAAGTGCCCACTAAATAAGTTTTTGGGTGACTGCAAGAATACACTTCTTAATCTGCAACAGTTAGGGCTGTAGCAGGCACACAGCAGGAGCTAAGTAGTCACTCAGCTAAACATGGACACATGAGACGTCCCTTACGCAACAAGGGGGTGAATACTATGCTGCAGGCATGGGCCACTTGCCGTGGGGGGTTACTGTAGAGTCCCAGAGAGGGAGCTCTGTCAGCAGCAGCGCATTCCTTGAAGTCAGAACCCCTGGGCGAGTGCAGAAAGTTTGGCAGGCTGTCCAGGAGGGACGGGATCCGGTGGGAGGAGCACACGCTCCCAGGAAGACTGCACTGTGCTGCTGATGAGACAGAGGGAAGGGTGGGGGCAGGGCTGAGGCAGGGGCGATCTTAAGGCCACAGGATTCAGATGTCTGAGCAGGAATCAAGGTGGAACCTGGAGGGCCCTAGGGAGACAGGGGACCGAAGCCTGTGGGAGAGGGGCACCGTCAGAGTGGGATTCCATCTGCCTTTGCAGCCGCCGTGGGTAGGATGGGCCGACCTTTCAGGACGGAAACGGCAGGGCTGATGTGGGACGGTGACCTTGTGGGCCGTGGCGAGGGTGCAGAGGAGACCTCTGAACAGCCATGGGGATGGCACTCGGAGAGATGAGTGAATCGTCCCCCCTGACCAGGACCCTGGGGACTGCCCCGCCGCCGTGGGGCCACCTGGCTTCATATTTAATGAGCCAGATTTTTAGAAAGTGGTAATTGCGCTTTCTACCCTTTTCCCTCCTTTCCTTTCTCTTAAAATTTTTTTATTATATATGTTTTCTGACAGCGCAAGACTCTCAGAGACTTGATGTGCTGTGTATTAAGCAGAGTGGCATCTGGGATATTGCCAAGCAAAACAAAATAGAAAATTTACAGCAGTAAACTCTTCTCTCTTCAGGGTGGTTAATTATCTTAATTACTTTTATTATCTTTTATCTTTTAAGACCCTAAATTGCTTATTTCTGTCTCTCCTGCCAAAGGCAACCACATATCTTTTATTGGTGCTTGCTGGGTACAGAGTACGTCTTCTTGGTGAAATTTAAAGGAACTTTGATTTACACCCAACTTGTGGTTGTAATTGTACTAACTAGTGAAAACAAAGTTATGTGAAATATCAACTGGCTGAGCGCGCACGCGTGCACCCACGTGCGCGCGCACACACACACACACACACACACACTCCAGATCTGACAAATGCTTTTCTTTTCTCTCTGCTGTCCCCCTCTCCTCTCTGCAGTCTTGGTGTGACACGGGGAAACCATTTCTCTCTAGCAAATATGAACGCTGGAGAGAAGAACTGTGAGCCTGGAGGGCTGTCACACTTTTCCCGGGGAAACAGAAAGGTGATTTGGGTTGAAATAAATCCATTCACTGTTAGCGTTTTCAAAGAAAGGGGAAGAAATCACCAGGCATGGAGACCTGAGGGTATTTCGGGCTGGAGAGCATGGAGACAGCCATCGGTCCAGGTGACAGCACTTGCAGTCAGCCACGGGGTGCCAGGGGCTGCTCAGTCATTAGTGGATGAGCTCAGTTTGGAAAGAAAGGCTCCGGGGTTGGTGGAGGCTGTAAGGGGGCCACTTTCCCATTGCCAGAGATTCTGGCCAATGGGTCACAGAGTTTAGAGTGAGTGCGGCAGTTCAGAAAGGAAACTGGCCCCAGAGCAGCCTGCAGGGGCTTCACCCTGAGGCACTGTGACTGGAAGCTACAGCGCAAAACGCAAGTGGACCTGGGTTCAAATCCTGCTTGAGTTGTATGACTCGGGCAATGCCCTCCTGGCCTCTGGGCCTCCTTTCACTCATCTCCACAACGGGGGTGGGGGAGGTGGGGGTGGTGGTGGTGGTGGTGATAACAACACTGCTCCCCTCCTGGGGCTGTGACCAGGGCAGTCGGGGTACAGTGAGCTCTGCCATCCTGACCTGTGGTGGGAAGCTGAAGGCCAGAGAGCAAGCTGCCTGCCAGGGTCACACAGGGTCATGCAAGGAGAGGGTGATTTTATCCCACTGCCCTTCTGATCCTGCTCAAGAAGGCCTGGATATGAGAGGAGACGTGGAGACAGGATGTGGGGTGTAGACTGGGAAGCAGGCCCAGGTGTCCCCAAAGGACTGGAAGAAATACTGTTTTTTGGTTTTTTTTCTGTGCTGGAAATTCACAGGCAGGGGAGGGAAGGTGCTACCGTGGGGACAGGCACCCCCCCCCCCCGACTGTGCGGAGAGAGGAACCTCAAGTTTAAAGGCCTGGGGAGCTCACAGCCACACTGAGGCCATAGGTCAGTGGAAGCAGTGCCCACCCAGCGGGCTGGAAGGAAGAACTTACCTGCCCCCTTTCTGGCTGGTGTTGAAGCATGGACAACCCCTCTTGTCCCCAGGTGGGTGGTCATCTGAGCTTGAGTCCTTCTCCAGCTGCCTCTTCCCCATCAGTCTGTGCATCTCCTTCCCTCTGTCTTCCATCTCCTCCTCTCTATGACCTCCCACTCCTCTTGTCTTCTCCTGCAGACCTTGCCCCTTCCACCCTCCGGGGAGTCTCCAGGGAACCCAACAGCTGCCCAGAGGGGAGAGGAAGATGATGGAGCAGGCAGGAGGGGGCCAGGCTGGGCTGCAGGGGGAGGAGGGCAGAAGAGGGGGCCATTTGTTGCAGACTGAGACCCTAGAAGGGCCTGGAGGGCCTGGGGTGGGTCTGGCTTCTAGGCAATGAGGCCTAGAGTCACCCACGTGAGCATGAGTGTGAGTGTGTGAGAGTGTGTGTGAGTGTGAGAGTGTGTGAGTGTGTGCACTCATAGCTGCATGGTACCAGGGTCTGCAAAGGTCTTTCTCAGGTGACAGGCAACTGACCCCCTTTGCCAGAGGCTGCCCTAGACTAGAAACCTCTCTGAGACTGGCTTTTGGGGCCATAAGTGGGAGACACTGGGGGACAGGAAACCAGAGGCTGGGTAGAGCAGCTGGAACCCCTGCTCCTGGAGGCTGACTGAGGCCACTGCTTACCCTTCGTGGCTGTTAAGTATGAAGCATGTGGCTTTGGAGCAAAATACTTGAATTTTGAATTTTATTTGATTTTAATGATTTAAATTTAAGAATGGATAGTCTTCTCAAGTATGGGAAAACTCTGATACATATTTAGAATATGTTGGCAGCAGAAATCTACATTTTTAACCGCAGTGTCTCCATCTTTCGGCTTTCAGTTGCCAGAACAAAACACCCGACAGCCACTCTTAAAGAAGGGAAGATTTATTTTGACTCACGTGTTGGGAGGGCTCCGTCTGTGGCCAGCTGGCTCCAAGGCAGGGACATCACTGTGAAAGGGTGTGGAGGGACAAAGCCACTCAGCATGTGGCAGCTGGGAAGCTGCAGAGAGGAAGAGCTGACAACCAGATGTGGGCTCCAGGGTTCTGTCTGCCGGGCTCACCAAGACACATCCGGAGCGGGCTCCGCTGACCTGCTAGGCACCTCTCCAGCGCATCGGTCATAATCAAGGTCACCTGCCACAGCGCATGAATGGAGATGCCCTCTACCTACACGGTCTGCAGCCACCATCTGAGACACAGCGCCTGAGGTCCGGGCAGTGGGAAGCCTTGTCCAGGGTGTGTGTGCACCCTCACCGGTACAGCCCCGGGGTCTAGTAAGTCCCTACCTGGGGCTTGCCTGTCCCTTCTGATCAACAACCTGCTTGCCTGTCCCCTCTGATCTTATTCCTTTTAGCACTTTCAGCTTCCCTGCAGAGCACTCTTGGGATCTGCTGTCCTGGCTCCTCCTGGAAGCCCTCAAAGAGCAGCCTGCACCACCCCTCAGGATGCTGAGCCTCGTACATTTACTTTCCTCTGTGGGGAGCAGCGTTGCATCTCGTGTCCCTGTAAATGCCTTGGAGAGGATCCTGGAGATGGGCAGGTGAGGGAGAGGAGAGGTCACCTGCTTCCGCACCAGGTCCCTGGCCTCTTGAGAGCTGGCCTGATGCCCATGCCAGGCCCATGCACCTGATTCCACACCATCTCTGTGTGAGGCTGTGAGTGAGAAACTGAGGTGCCAGGTCCCACTCTGCACCTCCGTAAGTGGGAAGCAAGGGCATGGATCTGGCACAGCCTGGAGGTTCCTTTGAGGGACTGTAGGAGGGTGCCTACAGGACAGGGGTCCTTAACCCTGGGGACCACACCCAGCAACTGGGCGGGCAGGAGAAGCGAGTGACTCTTTATCTCCGTTGACCAGCACTCCCATCTCTGGCATCACCACCAGAGCTCCGCCTCAGGTCAGATCAAGGGGGCCTTAAACTCTTGCAGGAGCATGAGCCCTGTGGTGAGCTGTGCATGCGAGGGATCTAGGTTGTGCTCCTTGTGCTTCCTGCATCCCTCTCATGCGGTTGGTCCTGGGTATCAAAAGGCTTGGACCCACTGCTGTGGGTCATCAGCCAGGATGCTCACTGGACCCTGATACCTCTCTGTGCTCCTCCTCCTCCTCCTCCTTCTCCTCCTCCTCCTCCTCCTCCTCCTCCTCTTCCTCCTCCTCCTCTTTCTTCTCTCACTTGGCTGCAGTCCCTGGCCTTTCATAAGCCAGGCATATCCCTGCCCCTGGGCCTTTACCCTGGCTCTTCTGGTCTCCTGAAGGGCTTTTTCTCCAGCAGCTGCATAATCATCCCCTTCTCCTTCAAGCTGTGGCTCAAACAGCACCATTACAGGGATGTACCCCAGACTACCTTTCTGAAAGCCACAACCTCTTTCCCTGCATTTTTCCTACTCTTTCCATGATTTTGCCATATAGCATTTACCACCTTGCCTCAAATTCTTAGAAACATTTTGTAAAATTCATGTTTAAGATTTTTTTAAAATTTAGTCTGGTTCTGTAAGGACAAGGATTTTTTTTAGCATAGTCCTGTGCTATGCTATATCCTCGCATCCTGGAACTGTCTAGCAAAGAGCAAGTTATCCATAGATGTATGTGGGATCAATACATCATCTTTGCTTTCATTTTCCCAAGGGTTGGCAGATTTGCAATTATTATTAATGCACAAAAAGGACAATGACAATACAGCCCTGTGAGCAACCTCCAAGATCAAACACACTTAAGAATAGATTGGTTTCTTCCAGGAGTGTTACATTGGGCTGCATGCACTAGACCTCAATTCAGGAAATAACACCTAGCAAGAACTGACTTAGATCCCTTTTCCACCTCTTAGTTCAGGAAACTGAGGACCTTGACCTCTGAATGTTGAACCAGGTCTCGGAGTTCAGGGGTAGAACCACCTGGGATCAACAGCCACTCTGTCTCCTGTGCCAGCCCCCATTCAAAAGGGGCTCCCTAGAGATACCACATCAGAGAGCAAAGGCTACAGGGGAGAAAAGAACCCTCCTGGAGCAGGAGGGGACACCTGAGCAAGTCAGGAGCAAGACAGTGGGACTGAGTGTGGCTGATCATCGCTAGCCTGCAGCTAGTAAAGATTTCTATGTTTTGGAATCCCAGCATGAATGGGCTCCCGTTATCTAGTGGTATCCAGTGGAGACTTGTGCAATGGTTCAACACATGTCCCACAGAGGCGCTTGTGTTGGGGGCTCAGTCCCCACCTTGTGGTGCTGCTGGGAAGTGAAGAACGCTTCAAGAGGTAAAGCCCAGTGAGAAGGCTTTGGGGGGGGGGTGCATGTCTCAATGGAACTCTGGGACTGTGGGCTCTCGATGTCTCTTTCTCAAGCCTTGGTCATGGGGTCAGCAGCTTTGCTCTATCAGGCTCTCTGCCATGATGTTTCTGCCTCACCACAGGCCCAGAAGCAATGGCCAATTAACTGTGGACTGAACCCCCTGAAGCCATGAGCCTGAGGAAACCTCTCCTTGCCAGTTATGTTTCGCAAGCATTTTGCTAGAGTAATAGGGAGCTGACAAACAGTAAGACATGTTTGATTTTAGTGAATACACTCATAGCACCGCTAAGTTATTTGCTTTCCACTGGAAGATGCATAGGTTGGTACTAAAGACTTGACAACTTGATTGTTTTTCCTAAATTTGCTATTATAGCTTATAAAGCATGAGGGGGCCCATTATACAGATGGCAAAACTGAAACTTAGTGAAAGAGGTGATGTGTCCAGGTCACAGGCTGGAGAAGAGGGGAGCCAGGATTTGCCTCCATGCCAAGCTTTTCCCTTTGTGCTCTAGGTGGAGAGGGCCAGTTGGGGGGAAACCACAGTGTACTACAAAGAACAGAAAAAGATTACAGTGGGGGAGGATAAAAGCCCAGGAAGCAAGACAAATGAGACGCCTTCATTTCCATTTCCATCCATGTAACGAGAGGGTGTTTTATTGTTTCGCTGTGCTTAGCCTTCATCCAGTGATTGTTTTTCTTTTGTACTTGACATCATATTTGCTCTGTAATTTGGTGTCTTTTTTCCCCTTTCGATTACTGTTATGTTACAATTATGTTTCCATGTTGTTATCCATTTGTGTAAACACTGGAATGACTATGGAATGACTGGAGCCACTGTGAGTCTCTGCCTTGGCTAAGTCATAATTCACATTTCCTCTTCCCTTGGGTGGACATTAGGCCGCTGCCCATTTGGGGCTCGTGTTGACGAGTGCTGCAGGGGGCAGTGTGGGTGGGCATCACGGTCTGTGGATGTCCCCAAGGCTGCTCTGCAGCATGCGCGTCAGGCTGGGGACTCTTGTTTGCAAAGAGCATGGCGCATGGTACCACATCGTCGTGAGGACAGGCTGCCTTCACCCATTCCCACCAGCACACGCAGGAGAGGGCCCTTGACTCCATGTCCTGGCTCCCACACACAAATCACCTGAAGGACAAAATAATAATTTAAAAAGCAAAGTTGAGTGAGATTTCTCTATTTTCTGTTTCTCTGATTTCCACGAAGCCAAACCTAACCAGATCCATTTATACTTTTGTGGTGTCTGCTTATAGGAATCTTAAAGTTAAAACAGAACTTGAAAAGATATTCAGGAGCAAGAAGTTAAGGTGGAGGGCTGGAGAGACAGCTCAGTGGTTTAAGCGCCTGCCTGGAAAGCACAAGGATCCAGGTTAGATCCCTGGAACTGCATGCTGTGCTGGACCCCGGAACCCTGGGTCCCCAGAACCCTGGCTATGCAGAGCTGCCACTGAAACTGGCTGTTGTGGTTGCATGTCTGTAATCCCAGCGCTGGGGAGGCTGAGACAGGAGGATACCTATGAGTCTCAGCTGCATGGCAAAACCCTGTACCAGATAAATACATAAATGTAAGATTTTTAAAAATTAAGAGATTAAGGTAGACACTAGAAATCAGACATTGTCCCCTGAGCTCCCTTACTCCTAGCTTCAGACACCAGACAGGAGGCCGGAAAGGTTTAATCGGCCCTGGAATCAAGCAGAGAGCAAAGCAGGAAGGGATGCAGCCCTCAGGACTCCCCAGACCCGTTTCTCCTGGTCTGGTGTGCAGGCAGGAGGTGAGGTCCAGCTGTGCTCCAGCTCTGGGAGAGGGGGTGCTCTTGAGAAGCAGCTTGCCCTCCGGCACCTCCACTTCCCAGTAGGTATTTCTGGACACCGCCTTGCTTGCTGGGTGCCTTGGGGGCCTCTCTCTCTGGCTTCCAGCCTCCCTCCTAGCACTGCCAGCACCCTTGTCAATGCAGCAGGGTGGCCAGTTACCCAGTTGCGCTGTGTCCTGCAGCTCATCTACCTGGGCCTTCAGGCTACCCTAGCTGCTCCAGCCCCGCCTTCCCCCATTTGGCACGTGCCCTTGGGTCCTCCTGCTGCTCCCTTTCCTCCTCCCTCCCTCCCTCCTCTTCCAGGATCCTGCTTCCCTCCCTATTGCACACACACCCTCCCTCGGGATGCATCGCACATGTGCTCCTGCTCAGAACACTTCCCAGATCTGAACAAGACCCCATGTTGCCACCTCTAGAAGCCACCTGTTGGCTTCTCAGTCTCTGCCTCGGTTTCTTCCCCTCAGGGAACTGAGCTGCCCCAGCAATGTGCTTGGACTTCTCTGCCTATAGTGGAGACTCCAGCCCAGCAGCCATGAGAGGATGCCCATGGGGGCTTTTAACAATACTGCTGGCTGGGGCCCCAAGATTGATTAAGTCAGGGTCTCCTTAAGGTGTGTGGGGCCTGTGTGGCCTTGGCAAGCTCTTGGGGGCATCTAATGGCCGGGGAGGCTGAGATCTTGGATGTGGGTGACATGCTTGCTGAAGTCCAGAAGCCCCCTTGCTGCCCTCTCTGAAGTCTCCTTCACAGATGGCAACTGAGGTCTTTCACTGGCATATCTGAGACTCTTAATTCAGTGGGTGCTCCCGGAATTGCAACTGGGCTTCTGCAATTCATCCACGGAGCATCTATGCCCAGCTGAAGACCACCGCCAGCCCCAGGGACTGGCTCCCCGGGCGGTGGGTCACAGGCTTGTCCCCATTTCCAGGCAAGCCATCAGAGAGCTAGACTCAGGATGCAGCTTGTAAACGGCTTGGTGGGGAGCACAGGACCCACTTGTCGGTGCCAAGACTGACAGGTAAGGTTTGGAGGAGATACGGAAGAGTAACACAACAGGGCTTACGTTTCTCTCTTTTGAAAGAAAGAAATAGAAGGATTGCGGGTCTTTTTCGGCAGTCAGTGTGGAGGGGACGAAAGGAGGAAGGCGCCTCCCTCCAGCCTGCCCTGGGCTTGTCTGCATTCCTGTCGGCAGCCGGCCGCATAAACATGCGGCACGCAGCTCTCCCAGACACTTTTTAATAGAATCGCTTAAAACAATTAATTACCAGAGTTTTCATTCAAGCTGCAGTGCAAAAGATACGCCGGCAATAAAAGGCATTTATCCACGGGTTTCTCGAGGCCTGTTTGTTATTAAGATGTAAATTAAATCATCACAGATGTTCCATTTTTTAATCTAGGCCTGGGAAGATCAGGGCCGAGCGTGGCCTAAACCGGTTTATTTCATTACCGGCACATTCATTAGAAACCGACCGTCTTATTGGAGATCATTTTTCTTTGGCGACTCCCCCCCCTCCAACTTAAACAAATTATTCAGGATAATTTGTTCGTTTCCCATTTTATTTGTTCTGAGTGCTCATGAACCCCAAGGTGGGGGTTTGAGGACGGCTGGTCAGGGGATCCCCGCCTGGGGTTTTTGTGGAGCTGTCTGTCCTGGTGGTGGAAGAGATGAGTCCCCTGCTGGGTAGGAAGCTGGGGGGCTCACCTGGAAATTCTGGAAGACAGTGCATTCCCTGGCAGTGACATCCTGGGGTGGGAGCGCTGGGGTACCTGGCTCCAGCTCAGGAAGAGCTTAATCTGTAAGTCTGTCATCCTAGCCACCGAAGAGGCAGAGGCAGGAAGATCAAAAGTTTGAGCTCAGCCTGGGCATTTTATTAGATCCTATCTCAAGATTAAAAAAATAAGAAGGACTTGGGGATGTGGTTTTGTGCTTTCTGGGTTCAACTCCTAAAAAAAAGAAAAGGCAAAATATTTAATTTCTGAGCAGGGAGGAGCCTTCCCGTGAGGCAGACAGAGCCCCACGCTCCGCCTTTATTCCCAGAGATTGTGGGGTGTGCTTGTTGCTGAGGCTCCTGCAGGCTTGCCTGTCTCCTTGCAACTTTCTGCCTCCCTGCCCGGCTGTGAGCCCCTTCAGGGGCAGGACTGTGTCTTGCTCACCCGGGGTGCCCCGTGTGGCACATGGTGCAGGTGCTCAGTTAATAAGTGTAGTTCCTTGCATGAACACCAGGGGCTCCAGTTCCCCTGCCCCTCCCTTAGGTAACCTAGCAGAGTTCTCAAGCCCCTTGTACTAGAGGGTGTCGCATTAGTGTAGAACTCAAGCGTATGTCCTCCTGGCTACTTTGGCTCATCTTGAGGGGATTTAGCCCAACAAATCCAATGGCGATAGCTGCGAAGCTGTATTGCGTAGGAAATCATGACAAGAGGGGAAAGTTCCTATCTGCCCGGTACAGGCACGACCATTGCAGGCCTAGCCAAGAAGCCTCTGTAAGAGGCCATGGGGCAAGATTCAAGCAGCAGTGCTGGAGCTGCAGGGCTGCAGGACCGGGGGACCACAGCGTGTGCACCCACAAAGCCCCTTACTTATGTGGATCCAAGTTTTGAATTTTGGAACATTTTGGAAGTTTTTTGAATAGTTTTGGTCTGTGCTTGGCTGAATTCATAGATGTGGACCCCTCGGATACATGCGGCCAGCTGGAAATGATTTTAACAGTTACATTTGAGGTGCCTGGCATGGGGCTTAGCACACAATCTTAATTTAACCCTGAAGACCTCCCCCGCAAAAGCTCCCGATGTCCTTCTATGTTTCAGTTATAGGATTAGCATGTCCCAGGGAGGTGCAGCAATTTGCCAAAGGTCCCAGCACTTGGGAGTACTAGGATTTGCATCTGGGTCTGGCCTGCTCCAGGTCCCTGTGACTTAACGCCTCACTAACCTGGAGGTGGGCATTTGGCTCTTGAGCAAGGGGCTTACCATGCATTTAAGTAGTGCCAAGCACCATGCTGGGCAAGGGGAGAGGTTACAGCTGCCAAGAAGACCCTCCTGGAGGGAGGGCGCCCTCCGGTCACCACGCGTGGACCTGGCTCTGCAGAGGCAGGAGCAGGAATGCAGCCGTGGAAGCCCTCCTTACAGGCTGAGACTCAGAAATTCACAGAATTCAGCCACAGAATTTACAGGGCTCAGTACGGAATGACAACGTGGGGCTGCTTGGACCACAAATGGTAGAATTTCATGGCTATAGACAACAGCATCAAGCCGAGCATCGGTCTCTGGAGTACCAGGAAACGGCAGAGATCACTGCTTGGGAAGACAGCCGCACTGAGGCCGAGGGCTCAGCTCTTGTCTCTTCACCAATGCAGCTGCAGGGGCAAGGCCACCTCCTTCTAGGCTGCCCCCTACAGCCACCCTCCACACCCCCATCTTCATCCAAATTCTCAGTGATGTCAGTCCCTACAAGCTCTGTGTGACTCTCAAAAAACGGCAGGAGCTTTACCCACCAACAACCAAAGGAAGGCCTGGTCCCTAGTCCCACCGGGTAGAAGAAACAGAGAGGTAAAGTAACTCGCTCAAGGTCACACAGCCAGGGAATTACCAACTTATTCTCCTTTTCAAGAGAAGTGGATGTTGGACTTCCCCCCCACCCCCTTTTAAATAAATCTCTTGTAGAAGCGTAACAATCTAACAAAGCAGAAGCCGGGGCAGCTGCTAGCAGGTGGGCACAGGCGCCTCAGTTTCCTCTCAATGCCCAGCATGCGCTGGGTCCAGGGAGAGCATCGGAGAGGGTCCTGGAGAGGGCAGTGATAGGTTTGCAGAGGCCACTGAGGGCCAGGGCCCCTGCCGGGCTGCAGAGCGAGCATGGCTGGGAGCACGGGCCCAGACCCCCTGCCGCTTGGCAGTGCGCTGTGTGGAGGCGCGGCCCCCTGCTGCGAAATGATCATTTTCTGCTTCCTGCCTGTGGATGGTCTCGTGTTTTCATCAAATTCTGAAGAGAAGGAATGGGAAACCGTCGTGGCTTTCATCCCCCCCTGCGTGCTGCAGAAATTGCCTTTTTATGAAAGTCCTGGTGGTTTCCTGCGCGTCACGGCTCCCGGAGTTGGGAGAGCTTTGCGCGCTCCCTGCATCCGGGCCTCGGGACTGCTTTGCCTCGCGAACTGCTGAAAAGCTGGGTCTGGGTAGGGGGAGATGGAGGAGGCCACAACTGTGACTTTTGTTCCCAAGGGGCTGCCGCAAGGAGAGGGTGACATTACTTTTGCACGCTGAGAGGAGTGGCGACAAAGGCCCGGGACTCAGTGAACACACAGACCGGGTCTCCAGACCTCTGTGAGCAGGCTGAGTGACCCTGGGAAGCTGCTGCGACCTCTCTGAGCCTGGGTCCTCAACCATGAAATGATCTGGTGATCCTACCGGCTGGGAGCTGCGAGGATTAAATGAGAAGCCGTTCATAATGGCGCAGCGCGAGCCGAGACACAGCATGCACAGCGTGCTCTCCACACAGAACAATTTGCCACCAGCCCACCTTGTCTACCTTGAAGTCATCTGAGGACAAAGAGTACCTTTCATGAGATTAGAGCCGTTTCTTACATCCTCTCCCTTCTCCCTCAGTTGGGTAAATGTTGAGTGCATAAATAGTTTGGAGAAAGGTTTGGCTGAGTTCCCGCATAATTGTACAGTGGAGTTCCCAAGCGCAGGACACCTGCTCTGAGACTCTGAGACTCGGCGTGGCTCGGCTCACGCGTCCCCGGCTGCGGCCTGGCTCCTTTGCCCGTCGGAGTGGGCAGGGCTGGCACCTGGGGAGCTGCCCCGGATGCATGACTGCCCGGCCACAGGCCTTCGTCATTATGCAGAGCTAATGGAGGGAGTAATGTGTCTTTTCATTATGTTTCTTTTTCAAAATTGAGATTTTTCGTAAGAAGTGGTTGACTGAAAGGCCAAAGAATGCTCAAATGCACACATGCACATGTGTGCATGCACGCAAGCATGTTTTATGAGTTTTACGTACCATTGACCCTCAGTAGCCTTGGGAGGGTGGTTCCAGGGTGCCCTTGGATTCCAAAAGCCAGGGACGCTTAAATCCCTTACAAAATGGCCCACCATTTGCATGCAATCTACACATCCTCCCATAAAAATTTTTAATTAGTCCGTGTTTGCATGAGCACATTCATCGTGGGGAGTGGCTCCATGTATGCACCAGCTCTTAATTCTTCTTACATTCCCTTCCCTCCTGTCCTTCCCCCACCCCGGCCTCTCAGTCCTCTTCCCATGTTTACCTCTAGATGACTTATGATTTGTACTACACTGTCAGTACTGTGCGAATACTTGGTGTGTGTATATAGTGTTGTTTAGGAAACAATGACAAAAGTCTGTACATGTTCAGTACAGAACCAAGTTTTAGGGGCCAGGGATGCAGCTCAGGGGCACAGTGCCTGTCTGGTGAGTGAGCGTGAGGCCCTGAGTTCGATTCCCAGTACAAACAAAACAAACAAAAGTCTGAAAAAAATCTTTGGGGCTGGGGATATTGCTCAGTAGCACAGTGCCTACCTGGCAAGGTCCTGAGTTCAATTCCTGGTACAAAAACAAAGCAATTAAACAAAAATGTTTTCAGTCCAGTTGGTTGGATGAAGCCCCAAATGCAGAATATCCTCCCTGAGGATAGGGAGGCCCAACTATATATAGACACACAGATTTTAAATCCTTAAATCTGAATTATTGTACCCCTAGGTACAAAAAGGTAACTTTCCGCCTGCTTCTTAACTGGTAAGCATCAGGCACCCCAAAAATAGCTAAACTGGAGGTGTACAGCAGCTAAGAACAAAATGACCAGAAGAAACAAATTGGCAAATAATTTTTAAAAATGAAACAAGACCACAGAAGGACTGGCTCCCACAGAACTGTTGCTGCTGAAGCGAGGTCATGATGAAGCACCCCACAGACTTGTCCCTCTGAGGACAGGGCTCATGGGCTCGTACTGTGGCCACTGCATAAAGTCACCATTGAAACCATTCTTCCAGAACTCAAAGTAACTTCAACATTAAGGGATGTTCCCTATAGGGTTTTGCAACTTATTTTTACATTCATTTATTTTTGCACGGGCTTCTGGAAAATTCCAAGGAAAATTTTACTTCCAATGCCAACATGTTCTTTTTGGGGGGTAGGGGATCATATTTATTTATATTTTATTTGAATTCAAGTTGCATTTATCCTATAGTATAGTTCATTTTGTTTTTCTAAAGGAGTTTTTGACAGTGTTTCCTCCCCTCCCTTAAAAGTAATGGGTACAAATACTATTTTAAAAAACAGGACAGTAAAACAAATTTCACTTTAATTTTCAATATTTAGGTTGGTATTTATGCACAGTTATTATGCATTCTGCTCATACAACACACTAAAGCATTTCTGTGATAGGGGCTCTATCCCGAATTGTGTTTCTCTGAAGAAGTCTCCAAATGGAGGCATACACTGGCCTTGAAATCATCTCAGGCATTGGACTCAGTATCAACAGGATGCCATCTTCCAGAAGAGGAGACCAGAGCTTACTGCGTCAATTGCTTCCTGTATGGGTAATGAAATACCAGAGGCAGCTGGCTTGTAGAGAGAAAGCTGCACTAAGCTCCCAGCGCCAGAGGTCCTCGTCTAGTTTCGGATGGTCCTGTTGCTTTGACTCCCACAGCCCCAGTCTGGCACTGGACGGCAGCTGCTCAGGTCATGAGGGCGGAAGCGGGGAAAGACTGAGAGGCTGAGATTCCCCACTGCGCATGCGGGGCACATTCCCCATGACAAGGCCCTCCCTCCCGGCTCCTCTTCCTACTAATCCTGTCTCCCCATAGAGCCCCTGGGGACGCAGTCTTTAACACATGGAGTTTTGGGGGAACCCTCAGCTGAACTCTAGCAGCCACTTTTCCTCTGAGAACAAGGTACCCTTTGGCTTTAGAAGGGTCCAAGGGCTGGGGGCTGAGGGGACATGTGGGTTGGGCTGGGCAGGGTCCCAGACCACAGTAGTGCAGCCCCAGCTAGCCCCAAGATGCTCACAGCCCCAGCCTGCTGCTGACACCCCACACCAGCTCTGGGCTGCGGAGCCCGGATGGCTTTGCAGCCTTGTTCTGGCCTTCCAGGTCCTATTTCAGGTCCACCTGGTCCAGTTCTGCAAGGCAGACAGGGTGGGTCCCCAAGAGGCTTGGGCAGGGCACACCTCTTCCTCTTTCACCTTTGTGTTCTTATTATTCTTGGTTTCTTCCTTTTTTATGGTCTTCTCTTCCCTCTTTTCCGCTCTGCTGAATCACTTGCCTGTATTATTTCCCCTCTTTCATTCCTTTTTCCTTCCTTCTCTCTTAATTCTCAATCTTTCCTCCTTTCTTTTCTGTGGGTGTTCTGCTCCTTTCCTCACCTCTCACCTTTATTTATTTTCTCTTATCTCTTCTTGGTGTCTCCCCACTTCCTTTTTACTTTCTTCTACTCATCTTTTCTTTCCCTATCTATTCTCTTCTCTGCCCTGTCCTGCCCTCTCTACTTCCTCATCTCTTCCTTTCTTCTCTCCCCATCTCTCTGGCTCTGGCTCTGCTTCTTCGCCTCTATTTGTGTCTGTCTCTGTCCCCCTACCTTTTCTGTCTCCATCTCTGTCCCTGTCCTCTCTGTGTTCCTCTGTCTTTTATTCTCTATCTGTCCTTATCTCTGTCTCTGACTCTCTCTCTCTCTCTCTCTCTCTCTCTCTCTCTCTCTCTCTCTCTTGAAAACACAGCAGAGGGATCAGGGATCAGGAGTTCTGCTATATATTGAAGAAAAAGCATTCTTAGCAACCTGACAGATAAAAACCAGAAAAACAAAGTGCTCCCTCCCCGGTCCCATGAGCTCTCTCGTGCAGGGAGCCTGGGTCTGACGTGGCAGAAGGCACCTTGAGGGCCCTGATGCTTAGCTCAGAGGGAAACACCAGACCTGTCAGTGCTGCCAACGCTTTGACAGTGCCGGGGACTGGCAGCAAACCCTGCCTCGCCAGGCTCCCTGATAGCTGCCTTCAGACAGGAAAATCATCAAGTTGGATTTTTGGGAGTCCAAGACTTCTCTACAACTGAAGGATACAGGTTTGGAAAGTCAGGTAGCCCAAGTGGAAGATGTGGGATGCAGGATGAGGACTGCGCTGGTGACCTGTCCCCCACCCCATCCCAGTCTTGCTCCCACACAGGGCTGTTGCACCCCTGTGTACTAATTAGCTTTCCTGTTGCTGGAACACAATACTCAACACCCACAAACTAAAGGGGGGAGGTTGAACTTGGCTCCAGCAGGCACCATGGCAGGAGGCTCGTGGTGGAAGGGCCCGGAGGAGTAAAGCTGCTTCAGTCATGGCAGCCGGGAAACAGAGCAGGGGAATGAACAGCACCTGAGAAGAGCAGATTTGGGACCAGATGTAGATCCTGGGGCCACACCTCCGTGACCCATGTGGACACAGCCTCAAATGTGCTTTGTGAATCTCCCTGGCAGCTCCTAGGCTAATCAAGTTGATAAAATTAAGCTTACCCATCTCCTGCCACTCTGCATCAGAGTCTCCAGGTGTGAGGAGCAGGCAGGAGTGTGGGGAGAGTACTAGACAGCTCAGCCTCCCTCTATGGGCTCTATGTTCACTCATTCAAGCCTTTACTTAGCAAGCGTTTATTAAGCACCATTGTAGGCAAGGCATTAGGCAGATGGCAGGGAATACCGTAGGGATTTGACAGCCAAGGACAAAAGTTTAGCAGAAGAGACAAAATCACAAGAGGGCACCAGAGTCCTCATCAGGTCCATGGGGACACATCCTACTGGTGGCCCGGTGGTACCTCTTCCAGTTGCACACCCACCCAAAAGACATGAGCACGTATGTGTGCCAAATATCCCCAGAAGCAGTGTCTCTCACAGACAGCCCCTGGGCACCAGTGGTAGAATGAATACAAGCACTGTGCCCATCTGCAGGATGGGCACCCTACAGTGAGCTTTAAAATGAACAGTTGAAACAATAGACGCCAGTGAGGCTGTGGGAAGAAAGGACCCCTTCTATACTGTAGGTGGGAATGTAAACTGGTGCAACCACTATGGAAATTAGTAAGCAGATGCCTTTAAAAACTAAAATGGGAACAGCTGGAGAGATAGTTCAGACTGCTTAGGAAAGCACAAGGACTGGAGTTCAATTTCCAGCGCTATGTGCTGCGCCGGCCCTTCCCATGGGCACACTGAGCAGGTGACCGAGTCTAGATGTGGTGGCACATGCCTATAATCCCAGCCTTGTGGAGGCTGAAAACAGGAGGATCACTATCAATCCAAGCTGTGTAGTGAGACCCTGTACCAAATACATAAGAAAAACAACTAGGGGGCCTGGCCCTAGCTCAGGCCTTTAAGTGGCTGCTTCCACAAAGCTGTTAGCCTCAGGTTGCTGGAGTTCAAACCTCACACCTCTCCAGCTGGCCAAAAGTGCCCTGAAGGCATTCGAGGAACAAAAAAAAACTAAAAGAACAAAAAAAAAAAAACCTTATTCCAAGAAAAACAACTAAAAATAGAAATTACATTTGACCCAACTATTCACCTTCTGAATACTTTTCCTAAAGAGTTGAAGAGATCATATTACTGCAATGTATGCATACCAATGTTCGTAGCAGCACAACTCATTATAATAAATCTTGGATGTACCTTCTATGTCCAGTAACAGATGAATAGAAAAAGAAAAATGATAAATACGCACAATGGAATACTACTCAGCCATAAAGAAAGATAGGCTTGATTCATTTGTAGGAAAATGGATCCACCTAGAGGTCATAATGCTCATTGAGATAAATCAGTTATAGAAGATCAAAATATTCTATATTTTCTCCTACATGAGAAACACAAAGTATACATAATTTTAAAAACCAAATAAAAGAAGGATGGTGGGAAACAGGGAGGTATACCTTTGGCAGATGGGAAGGGGATCCAGGGATGGAGGAAGAGAAGAGGGAGGACAGAAAGGGAAATTAAAAAGCGTGAGCTGTGATATGTATAGGCGCCAGTAGCCCACAATGTGTGCATTTGTTATGTATTGCAAATATGTATGAATAAAAAATAAAAATAAATAAAACAAGTGCAATTACAGTCACACAATAAGCACACATGAACCTCCCAAGCATGGCTGCTGAATCAACAAGGTGGCTGCCCCTGAGAACATCCTGGATGGTGCCAGTTTATAAAAACGGCAGGGAAACGTTGTGTGCAGGGTCAGCAGGCAGGAGAGCTCCTGTATTTGGGGACTTTGAGTGAGATGGGGTACAGCGGGCCTTTTTGTTGTAAGATGCCACACTTCCATCCATCCACCCGTTCACCCACCGACCCAGCCCACTATCCACAGGCTGTCATCCTGCAGATTTAAACAACTGGGTTGAGAATAGCTGGGACAACACTGGGACGGTTCTGCACATGCACTGCCTGTTCCCTTGTCATGATTGCTTCAACAATAATGACCCACATAGCAGGTACACAGCAGTAGGGATCAGCAGTCACCTAGACAGGGAGGACGTGCAGGGGTCTCTGCAGAGAGGGGACCCCTTCCTACCACAGAAGAGATATGAGCATCTGCAGCCATCAGCCCCTGGGGCTCTTGCACCCCTCGGGGAGGTCTGTGGTCTGCTTCCTCTACAGGACTCTGACCGCCTGAGTGCAGCGGCTTTGTGACGATTCTTTGAGTTGAATGTGACGCTGTGAGTGGCATTATGACCTGTGCTTCATTTGTACTTTCACATGTCAGGTTTTAATTTACTAATTTTATTGTTTTACCATATTTTGCCAAATAAGAAGATATCGGAGGACTTTTGGCAGCACACTTTGATGGGCTGCGGAGCCCTGGCCTCTCTCCAGTGCAGACACACACAGGATTCTAGATACAGCAGAGTGAGAAAGCCATAAACACAGTCCTACAAGTTTTCCTAACATGGCCAAAGAAGAAAAATCTTCAGGAGCCAGAAAAAAGAAAGAGATGAAAGCCAGACCCCATGGAAAGCTGACACCAAGGCAGCCTGCTGGGCTCATAGCACACCTTGAAACTGTGCCCCGGAGTCCTGTCCCTGTAGGGGACAGAGGTGCTGCAAGGTGCTGGGTTCAGAAACAACTCCACCTTGAGTGCTCCACAACCCACACACTCCAGTAAGCCACCCTCACCCAGCCGGGAGCAGCAAGGGGGAACTTGCCAATTACTGCGTGGGGAGGGTGTGGGAGGAGGACACAAAGGGACAAAGACAGCTCTGACAAGGCATGAAACCTTGTCCTGCCTGTGCATGAATGTGGATGAAAATGCCCCCACTCTGGTTGGAGGCACTCACATAATAACTGACCACTGAAGTCCTCCGAGCTGTGGTGCGGGCAGGCTGAAAGTCCTCACCAGGTGTGTGGCCCTCCAGGGTGCTGGAGGGGAGCTGGGATCTGCTGAGGATGAGCTCCCAACAAAGGTTACAGAGAAGCTGAGGCAGCACACCGTGCAGAGACAGTGGGCACATGCAAGATGAATCAGTCTTGGGAGAGCTCGCACATGCAAAGCACCTTCGTGAAGATTTAAAAAATGACAGTTTTTAAAAATGGTTAAAACTATATAGGAGGTATGTGAAAATATGATACGTATGATGATGAGAAAGAAGATGTTATAAATGTTTTATTTAAAAATAAATAATATTTATTTTGACTATGTAATATTTGTATCCATAAAATGATCCATCAGTTGATCAATAGATATATTGATCTATCCACTTATCCATCCATATACTCACACACCCACACTTCCATCCATCTATCCATCCATCCATCTATCTATCCATCCATCCATCCATTCATCCACCCATTCACCCACCAACCCACCCACACATCCATCCATCCACCCACCAACCCACCCGTCCATCCTTCCACCCACCTCTCCATCCATCCACCCATCTATTCATGTACTCACATACCCACACTTCCATCCTTCCATCCATCCTCCCAACTGTCCATGCAGCCACCCATCCATCCATTCATCCATCCACCCACTCACCCTTCCATTTATCCACCTATCCACCCACCCACCCACCCACCTACCAACATACCCATCCATCCATCCATCCACCCATCCATCCATATACTCACACACCCACACTTCCATCCATGCATCTATCCAACTGTCCATCCATCCATCCATCCATCCATTCATCCATCTATCCACCCACTCACCAACACATTCATCCTTCCACCCACCCACCCATCCATTCACTCTCTCATTCACCCACCCACGCGTCCATCCATTATAATTAAAGACTCAGTACAGGGCCAGCAGTGAACTATGTCAGGGAGGACAGAACTAGTAAATAGGAAGATAACTTTTAAGAGCCCACCTCAGATACAACAGCACAAAATAAAGAAATAAAACTTAGGGAAACATGATTGAAAACAGTGTAGAAACAGAATGAGCAAATTCCACAGAAATGTGGCAGAAGCTCAACAAAGGGTGGTGTTATGGTTTATGAGTAGTTGTTCCCCAGAAGCCTAGAGCAGTCATGGGGTGGTTCCTAGAGTTTGTGATTAATTCATGATCTGATGATAGGTTTGTGGGTGTGGGTGCTGTACCCACCCCAGGGTGGATAATCTGCATCACAATATAAGGAGGGGAGAGAGACTAGCTAGATGCTGCAGCCATGCCCTTTCCTCTGTTCTTGCTGTTTTTCCACTACCATGAATGGCTGCTCTTGCAGAATTTGGTACTGAGAAGTTGGGTCATTACAGTGGCTAATCCTGAACATGTGGATTACAAACCTTTGGGAATGGCTTGTGGGAAGAGATAGGAAGGGTTTGAGATGTTGTCTAATAGGAAGGGTTTGAGATGTTGTCTACAAGAGAAGTACTGGAACAGGAACAGCTTTAGCTATTCTGTATGGGAGATTCTGGTCAGAGCTCAGAACACCAGAAGGCTGATAGAAATCCTTCCTGTAAAGAACTGGCTAGGGAGGTTTCTTCAGGGAAGAAGGATTGCATTGGTTATTGGACTCCAGATGATGTGTGCTATGGCTTGGCAGAAAGTTTGTCTACATTTTTCTCATGTCCAGAGACTTTGCCTGAGACTGAAATTAAGCATGGAAGACTGGTTAGTCTAGCAGAAGCAATTTCAAGGCAGTCGAATGTTGAAGCAGTGCCATGCTATTGTTGGGGCCTTTTAGTCAGATTTACACTGAGAATCAAGAGCAAAGAGCCCAGCAGGATTATTTAAATGTGGCCAGGAAGGAAGCACCAATAAAGCTGTGGAGTGAAAAGATAGAGTTGAGGAGATCTCCACTATGAGGAAGGAACAAGAGAATGAAAAGGGTGGCCTGAGGGAATCACAGGAGGTGGCAGGTCTCCATCTTTTACAGCCTCAAAACTGAAAGCGTAAGGAACTCTGCTCTGAGGAGAAAGCTGCAGAGTGCCACGTTCCAGAATGGTGGTGGCATAGGTAATTTGTTCCTCATAATCAGGGTCAGAGTGCCCAGTGATCTAGACACTTGACCCCTCTAGCAAAGAGAGAAGAAAGCCTGGCTACTACTCCAGCTGGCAGCAGACCTTCGCATCCTCCACATGGTGTTGATTCTAGGCACATGCAGAATTCAAGAGTTCTGAGGTAAGAAGGCTTCCAGCTAGGTTTTAGAAGACCTGGGAGGCCAGGCAGTGTGGCCCTGCGAGGGCAGTGTGTGAAGCTGTGAGTGAGAATCCTAAAGTTCAGTGGAGAACCCAGAAGTTTGGAAAAGCCAAGAATGTGCATCATCTAAGAAAAGCTGTAATGACAGAGAAAAGCTGGCCTGAGAGAGAAGCCATGGGAGCTACAATCCCCAGATGTGTCATAGGGGCAGGACCATGCAAGGCCTTTGGAGCTCACAACTCATCACAGATTACTTGGATGTTCCACACGGAATTATAGAACTTAATGATTGTCCTGCTGGATTTTGAACTTGCTTAGGTCCCAATGCTTTGTATCCCCTTGTTTGTATTTTTGGGAATGGTAATGCTTTTCTTTTGCCATTGAATGTTGGAAGTGTTTAAGTTTTCATTGGTACAGGGGCTCACAGCTAAGAATTTGCTTTAGATCTTGGAGGAGACTTGGGACTTGGACTTTTCAGCAATGCTGAAACTGTTAGGACTTTGGCAACTCTTAGAGATGGACTAAATGCCTTTTGCATAAGGGGATACGGATGAGCCTTTGGGGGTCCATGGGTGGAATGTTATGGTCTGTGTGTAGTTTTATCCCCAAAGCCTCATACAGTCTTTGGAACATGGTTCTAGAGTTTGTGATTAATTCATGACCCAAGGCTGGGATTACGAGTCTGTGTACTGCTGGGATTATGAGGTGAGTGTTATATCCTCCCTGAGGCAATATAAGGAAAGGAGAGGGGCTTGCCTCTGCCACCGCTGCCACTGTTTCCCCCTTTTGTCTTTGCTCTTTGCCATTTTCTATGGCCAAGAAAAGCTGCCCTCTGTCCTCCGCCATGAGCCACTCTGCCTTGGAGCCAGCTAAGTATACACTGAAACACCCACTGTGAGCTAATTAAACCTTTCCTCCCTTAAATTTGGATGTTGGGTATTTTCTTCCAGCAACAAGAGAAAAGTAACTAAGATGAGAGGAAGAGCGGGAGGGGAAGGAACACAAGTCAAAGAGAAAGAAGCAGAATTGAAGAAAGATGTTTGTAGACAAAGGAAAGACACAGAATCTCCTGTAGATAAATTAATGACTAACTCACCAACTATTTACCTACTAACTACATATCTCCTTTTCTTGTGTAGTTAGCACAGGGTCTACAGGGTCTCGCTACACAAATGGTACTCGTAGTGATCCTTCCGGTTTTTCAGCCTCCCGAGTCCAGGGATTACAGGCCTGCACCACCACACCCAGTCTCAATCGATGTCTCAGTGCACCCCAGGAGCGGGGCTGGTATGGCAGGCCTGCGGATCGAATCGCTGGCCCTTGTTTCTGCCTCAGCAGGCGCTTTAACCAGCTGAGCCCTCTGGGTGACCTACATATTTGCATGCACATATCTTCACACACATGATGGTGAAAATGTAGAACCCCAGAGACAGAGAGAAGAATCTTAAAAAGTCCTTCAGAGGAAGACAGAGGAGGGCCAGGGAGATGGCTCAGTAGAATAAGTGCTTTCCTGGCAAGCGTAAGGGTCTGAGTTCAATCCCTGGTACTGGAAGACAGAGGAATGCTTTTGCACATTGCTTGATGTCCGAAAGCCATAACTAATATTTGCAAAGTGCAGAGGGAATAACTCTCAGGTTACACCTTGCGGCTCCCACCTAGCTACATCATTGTGAAAAGTGGAGACCAAGCCAGGCATGATGGCACACGCTTGTAAGCCCAGAGAGGTGGGAGACTGAGGAAGGAGGATTACAAATTTGTGAGGCCAGTCTGGGCAAGTTAGGGAGGCCCAGGTTCAAAAGAAAATTAAAAGGCCAGGGATGCATAGGGCAGGAGTGTAGCATTTGCCTAGCAGGCACTAGACCCTGGGTTCCGTCCTTGGTACTATTAAAAATAAATATAGGAGGCTAAATACAGACTAAAAGGAAACTAAGAGAGCTCGCTGCTCAGAGATTCTCACGGGGAGATACCCCGAAGGCTGGGAGGTGGAGCAGGAGGGCATGGCTTGGAAGGTGTAGTGGGGAGCAAAGGACCTCCTTAGTACACTGAAGAATCCAAACTCCTACAGGTAGGCACACTGCCTACCTTTTAGGAGAATTCAAGAAATGGAGCTAAAATTTAGTTCCGAAAAATGAGGCCAATGTCTAGAGAATCAAGTGTGAGCCACCGACTGGAAGGAAATATGTGATGAAGAATTGCTATCCAGAAACCTACAGAGGTCTTCTAACTCCACAGCAGGAAAGTAAGCCATCAGATTAAAAAGTGTGTGTTTGGCCAACTCAGGTGTAAGTGATGGCTGGAAAGCGCAGCAAATAAACAGACTTCAAACACACTTGTTGCTAAGCAGAGTGGCTGCTGGGGAATGGGCCCAGGACCTGATTTTAGAAGTTAGGAAGGGGAAGAGCAGGGCTGATCCCTCAGTGTCAGGTTCTGTAGGTTCTGCATTCTCTGATCTTGGTAATGGTACGTGCACACGTGCACACACACACACACACACACACACACACACACACACACCCCTCTAAATAACTGAACCCTTTCTACTCTTCACCCTCTGGAGAAAACTTCCAGGGTGATCCTGCTGCTGATCTTCCTTTGTTTCCAGCATAAAACTTATCACTGGTCAATATTCTGCTTGATTATTGTTCCTTTGTTCTTCCGGCTATGGGGAGCCTTAGGTCCATCAGGACAGGACCCAGGTCTTGTTCATGGCTGGATTTCCAGGACATGCAATGGACTGAGAAACTAACTGTCCTTATTTACCTGGGACTGTCCTGATTTTAGTTTCAAAACTCATGCCCAGGGAAACCTTCTGTCCCAGGCAACCTGAAATGATTGATTTGACACCTTGGCATATGCATTTTGGGATGACATTTCAATTAATGAGTCTAAGAACATAGACTTTATCATCTAAATAAAACTTGTTTTGTAAGTCCCTCCTTGCACATACAATCTTGTTTAAATCTGTTTCTAGGGCAACCTGGAAACTATGTACAATTATTCACAAATCCTGCTGGAGCTTCAGACACAAGGGCCAGGGCCCATGCCTTGTCCCAGGTGCTCAGATCCCAGAGGCTTTGCCTATGGCTAGGAAGCTCCAGGTGCCAGGCCTGGGAGTAAGCACGCTTTGTACAACTCTCTCATTTTGTAAAATCTGTGTCAGCCCAGAAGTCACAACAAGAGAAGGACAAAGGGCCAGGCAAATCGCTTTATTAACTGAGCTCAAAGGCCCAGGAGGAGAGAGCTTGTTACCTAGTAGGTAATTAACCGCCCCCAAAGCCTGCTTAGTCCAGACCTGGAGAGCAGAGGAGGCCACCTTGGTCACAGGTGAGTGGCCCTGTTCCAATCGGTGACTCTAATTGCCTGCTGAGGGCCCCACACCTGCTGGGGGCAGAGGTGCTGGATCTGGAATGTGCATGGAGGACACTCAGTCTGTTGGCCCCTAGGGACTTGGGTTGGGA
>NW_004524597.1:16863760-16879865 GCF_000260255.1 Octodon degus | reverse complement strand
GCGCTCTATGTTTGAAATGTGTGGAGGGCCACAAGGGAAGGGAGGGAAGATGGGAGGGGAGAGAACAGCAGAGGCCTTTAAGGCTGTCTCTTCTTCTAGGAATCCTGGTTCTGCAAACCCACTTAACCTTTCTTACCTCCCGAAGGACCCATTTCAAGGGTAGCCATTTCAGGGTCAGAAGCACAGCGCATCACCTGGGGCACAGTTCCTCCACTGCATCGTGCTGCCCACACACCACCATGGAGATCACAAGAGCCTTCCTGGCTCCTCGGCTGTCTCCTGTGTCCCATCTTGGGCACTGCTCCTCCCTGTCCAAAATCCACATTTGCATCTCTGTGCCAGCCCTTGGCCTTCCCATGAGCAGAGCCACCCTGCGTTGCCTTCCCTGTGCATCTCGCTTCCGTCACCCGTCATGAAGATGATGAGCGAGGGAGCAACTGAACCAAGGGGAGCATTCTGGGGACCAGATTGGCTTCACTTTGCTGCCCTAGAACCGGGGTAAGGGAGATCCAAGGCTGTAGTTAGTAGGATTTCCTTCCACTCATCAATGAGCCGCCACCTTTCTGCTGAGAGGAAGTTTGGAACTTGCTTGGTCTTAGCTGGAGTGGACACAGCAGCATGCATCCCCTGCTAGAGCAGCCAAAAACGTAATGCAAATTCGTGCTAATGAGACTTCATTGGGTCAGCTGGGGCCCGGTGGGGTCAGCATGGGGTGTGTACATGTGGAGTGGATCCAGGAGTCCTCTGAGGAAGCCCCAAGATCAAAACCACCAGGAAACCCAGGCTACTGTCCATCTGAGGTCCGGGTGCTCAGGCACAGCTGTCCTTCTCCCAGCTGCAGTTGCTGCTCAGCCACCCCAGCTCTACCAGCTGCTGGAGGCCTTTTAGCTGTTAGAGTCACCCAGCAGGGTGTTGGCAAACACCCCAGGTCAAGTCCCCCCAAGAACCTGGGCTCTGTCTCTGTTACCTGGGGACTCATTCCCATGTACAAGGCAAATTCACCCTTGCTCAGGGCTGGGGCTGTGATGTGTTCACAGTTCTGTCCCCTTGTCTCCAAGGAACAGGGGTCCACTCACCTTGACCAGAGGACCAACTTATAGGTCTTTCCTGCTATGGAAAGTGCATCCCAATGGGGACTTATGCTATGCATTTAGAGGAGCTCCTGGCACTGTCTTTTGCTGAAAATAAAATGGCAATTTTAAGTTCTGCTTCAGGAGTAATACCATCACCAACAGTGCAGTCCTGGTTAGCAATCAGGAGACCCTGGGCTTTGGGAGTGGGTGAGAAGCTTGGATTTGGGGACTGATTTGAAAGCAGCTTAAGAGCTGGGGAGATAGCTCAGTGGTCTAAATGCCTGCCTGGCAAGAGCAAGGACCCAGGTTTGATCCCCAGTACTGCATACTGTGCCGGCCCTGTGCCAAATCAGCCACCAAAACAAGGCATGGTCCTGCAATTACACCTGTAATCCCAGCACTGGGGAGGCTGATACACGAGGATCACTATGAGTCCGAGCTGCATAGTGAGATCCTGTATCTAAAAGAAAGAAAGAAAGAAAGAAAGAAAGAAAGAAAGAAAGAAAGAAAGAAAGGCAGACAGACAGACGGTGTGCCTGGGCCATGTCCAGTGAAGAAGAGTTGTCTGGAGCCACATACAAAATACTTGCTATAGTTAATGTATATAAGTAACAAAACTTTCTTTTCCTGTAATTTTATTGTAACATTTCTAGTATTAACAATGTTGTGAATGTAACTATAATAATATCATAAGCAAAACAGCAATTTGCTACACTCATAATGAAGCTGCTACAAAATTACTAAACTGTTTTTTTAAATTTTTTAAAGAATAAAACAACATTAGAAACAATATAGGATTTTACTAAACAAAATGATACGAATTCGACAATAATTGTTATATTGTATATTGTCTTCAAATTATCAAATTATTTTACAAAGCGACACAATAGGCCCAAGCTTGGTAGTTTGTAAGCAAACCTATGCGCCTGCTTCAGAATACTAAGTGCTTGTCTTCATGGGCACAAACAGGGTAGACTGGTGGAAGTCTTGTTACTGGTAATCGCTGTCAAGTGTGCGTCACATCTGGGACATACAGCTTTGATGGGACTGCGTGTAGCAGTGCGGGAGGTGGAGTGACACTGCGCTGTGTCTTGACCCTGGATGGGGACACAGGGTGGGTGAGGTGTGGGGCAGGTAGGGGGCACATCACTGCAGGCGGGGCTGCAGGTGTACGAGGGAGGGGCTGCGGTGGCCTCTAGGTGGGAGGAGACTTGGAGAGTCACAGCAGTGCGGAGATGTTGGAGGTGGCTTGGGCAGGGGACAAGGGGACAAGATGAGTAGAAGTGTGTCCTAGGTCTTCACCTTGTATCAGTGACATTCTGCAGGATGAGACAAGCTAGAGGCTCCAGGGGGCTGGGCAGAAGGTCGAGGTCACAAGGATTTGTCTGGGCAAGTTGAAGTTGAAGGGACTGGGATGTACTCACACAGCAGTTCTGCTATGAGTGAGATGCATCTCTGGTGAAGGCCAGATGTTGAAGTCCTAACCCCTAGTGCCTCGGAATGTGATCACATTGGGAAATAGGGCTTTGAAAGAGGTGGGTGAGATGAAATGGAGCATCAGGGTGAGGCCCTCATCTGGTTGGATTGGGGCCCTTATGAGCAAAATGTGGGCACATGGAGAGCCACAGGCACGGGCCCGCACAGTGGAAAGAACATGTGAGGACCCAAGAGAAGGCAGCCACCCAAGTGGGCCAAGTTGAGAAGCACAGGGGGAACTACCCGGCCACATCTCGACCTTGGACTTACAGCCTCCAGAAGTGTAGAGAATACACGGCTGCTACGTGAACCCCATAGATGTGGGGCTTTGTTACAGGAACAGCATAGATGAGTACAATGTCCAGGGGACCCCGGGATGCCTTGGTGCTGTGCCTGACAACAGGTCTGGAGGATGAGGATGAGGCTGGGGTCCTAGGAACCTGATGACTTCTCCCCAGAGGCTAGGAGCTCTGCCTAGAGCCCCTGCCACAGCTCTCTGAGCACCAGCAGCTCCCCTTCAGAGCCTGTGGGGAATCTGGAAGGTGCAGGCTGCTGCTGCAGGCCTGACTCAGGAGCCGCCTCCCTCAGCCTTCAGCCCCTGCCATGCCCAAGTGCTCACCACCTCCTTGGGTCCAGAGGCACTGTACTTAGGCCTCCCAGTGGCAGCTCATGAATATTAACTGGGCTGCTCAGATATGCAAATGTAACAAGGAGAACAAATGAGAGGGAAGGAGATCCTGACATTTGCATCTTTGCAGAAAGGGTAGAATGGAGGGTGCCAGAAGGTACCAGGGAATCTGGTTTGAGACCCTGAGCCTTTGAGGGGGGATCTAAGGCAACAGCTTCCAGTATAATGAGATTGACTCTTCAGTTGGAAGTGCCAGTGCTTGCTCTGCAGTTCCGACCTCCCTGCTGTGTGTTTATTCCCAAGGCTCTGACATTAAGACATCGTACATACAAGCTGGGAGCATTCAATTAGGTTTGCTGTTATTAATCAGTCAATTAAGCCGCAATCTCTGGGATATCCATTTTCACTCTTAAAGAGGTGGGAAGTATGCTGGGCCCCTGATCTGGTTGGGAACACCAGCACGGTGTGGAGGGAGTGGCCAGGGGCCTGAGGAAGCTAGAAATGAGAAGATGGGATGAAGTCAGAATGAGGAGAAAGCCCAGCCGATGGCCAGAGTCAGCCTTCTGGACCTGGAGACTTCTGCTGGGGTGACGGTCACTGGTTTTCTTGTACTGGGAAATGCTGCCTGGGGACCAGGAGTGAGGATGACCACTGTTGTGGAGCTGGGCTGACTCTGAGAAGGAGAACAGCTTTGCCGCCATGAGCTTGGGTTTGACCATGTGCAAAATGGGAATGTTTCATCCCTCCTCGTGGTTCCTCCCACTTTTATAAGAGGCAAGTTCAGTGAAGTGATGACTGTGAAACTTTTATTTCTCCTTTCCTCTTGCACTGTTGGATGGGGAAGACAGGGTTTTAGTTTGCTAGGCAAGTACTCTACCACTGCGCTGCAGCCCAGTCCCAAATTTGTGAGTCTTACATAAGCTTTCTCATGCTAGCAAGGACAAAGAGAATTATGTGGTCATAATAGATAAAATAATAATATTTAAAAATAAACACACTGAGGGCAGTAATACAGATTGTGAATATGAAATACTAGCAGACTGTTTCATAAGCACCTATATTTCATTTATTCCTTTAATTTAGTTTCAAACTGACAAAAAGGAAGAAAACATTTCTACCTCAGGTTCATACTTCTGAGGTGGCTCCTCAGATTCCCAGCATCCCCAGATGTAACTGGGCTGCAGTAATTGGGCAGTATTGGGGAAGTAAAGGGCAGACAAAGAGCAAACCCTACAGCCTTTTCGTTATGAGCTTCAATGTTTTATTTATGTTGATAATAGCTCCAATCAGAAGGAAGCTGTCAATCTGTGGATGTCAGCGGGTTCTTAGAAGAAACAGATAAGAACAGCTAATAATTACGACATACATCAATTGCAAAGAAGTATTTAGATTTGTGATTAGCATACAAGTGATTTGTTATTAGACATCTTTGAAATTAAGTATTGGTGTAATGAGTACATAAATCATTTGCACATGGGTGTTCCTAAAGTGTCTGGTGTGCTATTACACATAAATCATTTGTACTGGGGGTTTTCTAAGGTGTCGGGTATGTCATTAGCACATAAATCACTTCTCTACCAATGTTTTTAAAGTGTTGTGTAATTATCACATGGAGTTTTGCAAATGGGTGTTTCCCATTGTTTGTTGTGTAGTTAGCATGAGAATCGGGAGTGAATGGAATTTTGTGACGTATTCAGAGAGCAATGAACACATGTGTAATGTAGCAATGGTGATATTAGAACTGCCTTTGTGATTAGCACGTATACAACCCTATATGTGCGTGTGTAAGTTGCTTGAATTGCAATTAGTGCACAGATCATTTTGTGAATGAGCTCTCTGCAGTGATTGATAATTTGCGTGAAATCACATACCAATGGGTGTTTCTAGCGTACTTGATTTGTAATTAACGTATCAGCAATTTGTAGATGGGTCTTTAATAACCGCTTAAAAAGTTCTTCCTCTTGGAAGAGATTCTCTTTGATCCTGTTTGCATTTACTTAGCCAGCCTAATTTACTTGCAGAAAGAACTGATCGGTGGCTGAGGGCCTCTGCCATCTCACTTGCTGGAGGTTCACACTGTCTATCTCTGTGTTCAAGATGTTTCAGGAGGAGCTGCGATTGGTTTGCATCAGATCAAAAGCTGAGTGGACTCCCAGAGAGGCAGATCAGACCTCAAGGCCTCTTCTGTAGGGCAAGATGCCTCATGTTTTCCAGGAAATCCTTCTTTCATAAGCCCAATTCTAGGAGTTTAATAATGACAAGCAGCACTAATTTGTTAATATATATGAACTTTACCCAAATAAGAAATCCAATTCTTCTAGAAAATGACTGTGGAGGAAACATTTATATAATTATAAATATAATTTTAAAAAGGAATTAAGATTGTGGAACATTTAGGGGACGTAGGCACTGCCCTAACTGTTTTATGGAAGAAATTTCAATTAATTACTATAACTACCATGAAAGGCAGCATTGTGTCTTCAACATTAATCTAAGATGTAATAGAAAGAAACATCCCAGGGTTTAATAATTTTAACAATACGTCTGAAAAAACCTTACCACAGAATGGATAGACAGTACAATGAAAAGATGAGCATGACTAGATGAATTCTGGGTTTGAATCTCCAGATTAAATTTAAAACAGTATAAGTTTCTAGATTTTAAAAAAACATGAAAATTATCATCTTATCTTTCAGAACTCAAATTTCTCCTCTTCCCCTAAAAGAAAATATTAAAATAATAAAAGACATGACTCAAGAATTTTATACCCAGCCAAACAGTTTTAATGTATGAAGGCAGAAGAAAACATCCTCATTCAATTAAGGGCTTGAAAACACATGTTCTCATTTACCCTCTTTGAAAAAAAAAAGATTGCTTGAAGCTATACTTCAAGAATAGATCAAAATTAGGAATTCAAGGACAGCTGTTAGGCAGCTTTTCATTGCTGCAACAGACCTCTGGGAGAGCCAGCTTATAAAGACAAAAGGTTATTTAAGCCTGCAGCCCTGGAGGCTGCAGCCTGTGCTGATGAGCCCCATTGTTTTGGGCCTGTGCTACCCCATCACATCCTGAAGGCATGGCCTGGCAAAGCCCTGGCTGGAAATGAAGAAAGCAGAAGAGCCTGGAGCCCCCTGAGCCCCTTGAGGCATGTCTCCTACAAGGACTAGAAACCTCTTGAATGCTCTGTAATTCTAAAAACACCTAATAAGAGATCATACCTTTAATATTTGTGCCTTTGGCAGACACTGGAGACCCCAAATGTAGCAATAGCTAAGTGACAGAAGAAGTGACTCTCCAGGGGCCATTTCTTGGTGTAAATCCTGGAAGAGATTCTACCTGAACAATATAGTGAAGAATGTGGCTTAGTACGTGGTCCTGGAAGAAGAATGGGATCGGGAGAGGAGGCAACTGGGGACATCCCTGCGTGGCCCAAATTCCCGAGTGGAGCTCGTAGCTGAGTGTGCACTGCCAGCTGGATTTCTGAGGCCATGTCTGAGCTTACTAATGGATTCACATGATCATCTTCCCTCTTTCTAGGCTGTCATTGCTCCACCTACAGAAGTGAGGGAACGAGTGAAATTGTCCTTTAGGGGTGCTGCTGTGGGGATAGGAGACCTTGCTGCAGCATTAAGAAAGGTTTGGAGGTGACACAGCTCCCTGCCTCACCAGTCCCACGTGCTGGGTTTTCCCAGTCTTCAGCTGTCCAGAAATCAGCTGGCAGTGTCTGCATCAACTGTGTTTTGATTTGCCTAAGAGTTCTCTTTAAGTGAATCCACTTGATTTCTTTAAACACATTTGTTTCAAAAGCTAATTTATGAATCCCTTATGAATGAGAAACTCTCCTCACCATCCATAAGTAGAAGGCAGCTATAAATACTAGAGCAACAAGAATACTGTTTTGTCATTAACATGATGTGCATGGAAGTTTTTGGTTTGCTTTTCTTTTAGTGGTCTGTTTCCTTTATAAAAGTGTGTTTTAGCAACTTTGAAACTGGGGTGTAGTCACCAATGAATGATCTTTTACAATGAGCTGGGAGGGCATGCAAGAACGTGGTGTCTCTTACCGCTGAGGCCCTTGATCACACGCTGTTACATGGACTGGCCCTGTGCGCTGCTAGCTGTATTCCCTGTGCCTGAAGATCACTTGTTACTAAAATAGGGAGATTAGTACGTGCCAGCGAAGTGTTAGAAATAGGGAAAGAACAAGAGGTACCTTCCCATATAATCAGAGAGATGGATGGGGATTTGTGGAATGTCTATTTCATTCCACGGATCAGGGCGTATAAAGCAGCTCTTACATGCCCAGTGGGAAGCAGCGGTGTATAACATTCTCAGCTCCTTCTCAACAACAGCCTTAGCCAGAGCCCCAGCCACTCCAAGAAGTCAAATTCCTCCGGATACAAGGAGATTAGCTCCACACCCACAAAAGCGTGATGCCAGTGTGCACCTTTAACATCGGAACACAACGGGAGCTCAGCGATGTCTATTGTGGTGTCCGTATCGGAGCACAGGCTCACTGAAGGTTTCTGGACATGAGCAGAGAGTGCACAAGGCTTAGTGGGCCTCCTCACCCTGAATGTACTGCCGGCGGGCCCCACTGATGACAGTGAGACAGAGGCCTTCTGTCCCAGAGCTTGCCAGCTGTGGCAGGGGCGAAGGGTGGGGGTGGGGCGACGTTCGTGCAGGGATCATGGAGAGAGAGGATGATCCTATGCCTGCTTCAGTATAGCAAGAGCTCTCGCCACTACTTAGGATGTTGAGACACCATCTACTGAATACTTAAGATTGGTCAAACATGGCCTGATTCAATGAGCTTTTCTTTTTCTTTTTCCTTTTTTCTTTCAGTTGAGAAAGACAAACTAGTTGCTTCCTTGTAGATGTTAGCTAACATCAAAGTTTTCAACTTGTCCTCTGCTTGAGGGCCAAGAAGGTGAGAATTGACTTAAGTCTACACAGCTAATGAAATAACCTTGAAAAGGCTTTGCCTTTGTTTTTTAAAAATGTATATATATGGTACATAGTATAACGCGCACACACACACACACACACCCACACACACACGCACTGGGGAAAAGTGAAAAATGCATTTTACAAAGATAATAGACACAAAGATAACAGAAATGATCTTTTGTTGGTTGGATTCTGTTTGACTATTTCTATTTCGTAACTTCTCTTGAATATTCAACTGTAAATGCTTATTGATTTTGGAATTAGAGGCAAAGTTAACAGTATTTACATACCTGCCAGCTGTCAGGGTATTAACGAAAAACTCAGAAAAAAAGTGTGGTCATTTCTGGATGACAGGTTTTGGATGATTTTTATGATGCCCCTCCTTTTATTTTTATTTTTGTTTTTTTTTTATTTTTTGTGTTTTAGGGAATGGTCTACAGGGTGTTCAGGGTCTCACTACTAGATCAGATTCGTAGTGATCCACCTGTTTACAGCCTCTTGAGAGCTGGGATTATAGGAGCACACCAACAAGTCAAGTCTCAATTGCTGTCTCAGTGTACCCCGGGGGTAGGGCCGGCACAGCAGGCCCAGGGATCAAACTCCTAGCCTCTGTACCTGTTTGTAGGTGCTTTAATCTGCTGAGCTATTTGACAGGCCCATGTCCTTGCTTTTAAATATATATTTTTTTCTAAAGTGTCCATAGGTTCATGTAGTAATGACAAGGTTACTTTGAAAGGGAACAGGAGCAATAGGATCCAGTGGTGTTGCAACAGTCTGCCTGACTTTCCCCAGTAACAAGGGCAGGGACAGTCTGCCCTCTGTCTCTTCAGCTTCCATATCCGTGGAGGGAGAGTATATATAAAAAATTGCTCCTGTACCTAACACAAACAGAATTTTTTTTTCTTGTCCTTATGCCATGACAATACAGAGTAACAACCACTTACATACAGTTTTAACTGAATGAGGGGTGAAGAGTCATCTAGAGGGGACTTAAGGTACACAGGAGGATACATGCAGGTTCTAGGCAAATGCTAAGCCACTTGACATAAGGGACTCAAACATTTGTGGGGCTTGGTGTTGGCTTTTCATTGCTGTGACAAAATCCCTGAGCAAAAATCTTAAAAGACAAAAGATTTTTTTTTTTTGGCACATGGTTGCAGAGTTTACTTGATAAACTCAGCTCCCTTGTGGTCCAATCATGGCCCCCAGCACTATCAGCAAGCAGCTAGCACTTGAGCTTTGCAGCGCATTTCACTTGGTGACTGTGGGGTTCCTAGAAGTGATTGCCTGGGGATTCTGGGGGGTGACTGCCCACATATACACACCTACCATGTACATGTCTAATTGGTTAGATACACGTGTTACATATTTACTAATCCAGTTGGAACTGAGCTTTATACTTTACAGCCCAAAGAGTCCTAAACAGTGCCATGGCAGAGCCCAGACTGGACTCCATCTGATTCCAAAGGCCCAAGCATCCCAAGGTCCCTCTCGGCCTGGACCAAAGGCCCTTCATGTACGTCATGTAATGGTTCTGATTCCAAACTGGTTCTCTCAGTGTCTTAGCTACTTTCCTCAGTTCTGAGACAAAATATCTGGCACCCAAAGTTCAAGGAGGAAAGGCATATCGGAGCTCACAGTTTGCAGTGGTGCAGTCCATAGTCAGCTGGCTTTGTGGCAGGGTGGTATGGCAGAGTGGCAGAGCAGAAGAGATGTGGTCAGTGCAAAGCAGGGCAGGCAGAAGGCAGCAAAGCAGCAAGTGGCAACAGCAAAACAACAGAGGCAGCAGCAAAAAGTGTTCTTTTCCGTTTTATCCCATCTCTGCTGCACACCTTTTGATGGGTGCCTTCCATGCCCAAGGTGGGGCTCCCTAAACCTCAACATCACACACCAAACCCCAACAGCACACACCATAGATGCAATCACCTCTAAAAAACCCCAACTGTGACCACATGAGGCTTTGGAGGGGACATTTCAATACAAGCCACAACCCTAGTAAAAAAAAACAAAAAAGCCCCAGCAGGACCAGTAGGGTATGAGTAGGAGTTACCTGGAGGCAAGGCTCTGGAGCCAGTTTCCACCAGCAAAATCAGGTGCACTAAGAATTTGCTAAGGCAGCCTTGCTCCAGCCTCACTGAACATCCCTGCTGTGTTCTCCTGGCAGGCACCAATCTCTCTCTGGTTCCACTGCTCTGGCACTGTTCTATGCACTGGAGGTTCATTTGCATGAATAAAACCAGACTGTCCACAAGTCCGCACACAACAGACATGTTTAAATATACCTTTAAGAGTAAATAAATAAATATATACATACATATATATATATATATATATATCTTATGTATATGTAACATATAATATATCTCTAAGGATTGCTGCTCTTGCCTTATTGGCATCCACTGAAGGGAGAGGGGGAGGGTAGACTTTTCAAGGCTAGCTCCTTACCTGTGCAGACTTGGGTCAGTTCTCACCTCCTTGGCCCTCTCACCTGGATGGAGACGGCCCACGGGTGCCCCCTTCCAACAGCAGCACGTTTCATTGTTTGTGAGTGTTGACCAGGCACCCTAATTATTCCTGCACATGTACATCCCTTCACTCTCTCCTTCATTCAGTCTAGCAGATAAGCAAAGGCCCCCTTTGGCAAGTGAAGGGCAAGCATAAGCAGAAAGACCTGTAATTAGTGTCCTGGTGGAAGGCCCGAGACAGTTCCTGCAAGCTTCTGAAACCCTAGTGAGAGGGCTCCCTAAAATGAACACAATAGTACCACACCCAAGGATTGAAGGGAGACGATTCCCATGCAGGGCAGACCGGGCAGCCTGGTACGGAAGCAACCTCCACATACCATAAAGCCAACATTAGAGCCCCTTTTTCATAGGACTTTTATCAGAACTCAATCATACAAGGACACTGGCTTCCAGCTGAGATGGACCCTCAGAGCTTAGGTTTGCCCACCCACCTGAAATAACTACAATGGTAAAAACAGCAAAACAGTGGTTTTCAAGACCTTGGCCATCAAGCACCAAGGAACAGGGGTTGCAAAGAGACAGCAAGCTAACAAGATGAGCCTGGTTTACTGCTTTGGGGTAGGTTGCAAAGCCAGATGGCTGGGTGCTCTGTACAGCAGAAGAGAGAGCTGGTGTCCGTGACTATGGAGATGGAGCAGGGACAAAGAGGAGAGCAGTGGGCACAAGTGGGCACACAGTGAGTGACTTGTGGATGGTTTTCCTGGATCGTTTAGTGGCATGCTTATCAGCACAGACTTAGGAGAAAATGAGTTGGGGGGTAGTGCACCCCAGGCCTAGATAGATCGCTGTCTCACGCAGACTCCAGCTCCAGCAGGTGGAGGGCTCAGGAGGGGTCTCCGTAGCAGTGGAGCAATGCACCCCAGGAGCAAAGCCTCCCTGGGCTCACCCCGCAGGGCTTCACAGCACAATCTGGAAGTCCACCTGCTGTATTTCCAACTGATAATTGCATCTGTGAGCAAAGCTTGGGGATATTTACAGATTTATAAGAACAGAAGAACAAGAGAGGGAAAGAGAGAGAGAAGAAGAGAAGGAAGGAGGGAGGGAGGGAGGGAGAGAGAGAGAGAGAGAGAGAGAGAGAGATTCTCAATAGCTGATCTTCAGCCTCAATATTACCAGGTATGCAAGAAGAAGGAAAAAGAACCAAAAGATGGAATAGAAACCAACCTATTAAAACTGATATGGAAATGACATTAAAAGAGGTTTTATAACTGTATTTTATATGTTCAAGAGCCTAGAGCAAAGATAGAGTGTGTTCAGTGGAGACATGAAAGATTAAAAAAAAAAAAAAAGTACAGAAAAGAAAGTGGCAATGACCGAAATGGAAATGTATCAAGTGGCCTTACAGAAGATTAGACACTAGAGGGAAGACTGAAGACATGGACAGAGACACCAAACAAATCAAGACTAACAAAAAATCTTTCTGAAAGTTAAACAGAGGACTAATAAACTATGGAACTAGGACTGAATGCAAGTAGAGGGCATAAATACTGAAAGAAGAAAGGGAACAGAGAAAATATTTGAAGAACATATGACTGAAAGTTTTCTGAATTTTATGAAACTGCATATTCAGGAAGTTCAACGAACTCTAAACACAGGACTCAAATAAGTAAAATTTATTCCAGGACTAATAATAATCAAATATTCAAAGAGATGAACATAGAAAATCTTATAAAGTACAGGTTGAGTAATGATACCATATTATATAAAGACAAAAAGTAGATAAAAAAATATAGGCAACATCTAGTTCAAGGAAGATAATAAGGCACTCCCTTTAATGTCTAAGAAGGAAGAATTATACATCATGAGAAGTTTCAAAATCAAAATGAGATACAAATTAAATGATGTGAGAAGTGGCTGAGGAGATAGCTTGGCGGTGTAAACACCTGCCTGGCAAGCTCCAGGACCAGGCTCCATCCCTGGTGCCGCATGCATGCTGTGCAGGCCCCAGAGCCCTGGCCTGGCGGTGCACGGCTGCAGCCCCAGCGCCAGGGAGGCTGAGCTAGGAAGGTCACTACGAGTCTCAGCTGCATAGCTAAACCCTGTACCAAAGAAATAAACTTTTTTTAAAATGTGAGAATTGAAAAACTGCTATACAATAAATACTTAAGAAAGTCCATAGGGCCAAAGGAAAATGACAGCAGAGAGAAGAACAATGTGAGTGCCTCACAGCGTAAAAAACACTGGAAATGTGCCCTAAATAGGTAAGCACAAAATAGTTTTTCCGCCAACATCCAAATCCTTTTAAGTAAGTTAATAATCCACAGTTTAAAGTAAGATCGATAACAATGTCCTATGGGATGTGGAGCATCCACGAAGGTAAAATATAGCAAAAACCAGAAATGGTTATTGGGAAGAAATAAAGTTTATTATTAAAAGACTCCAAGGGCCTTCCAAATAGCTCAGCAGATTAAAGAGCCTGCAAGCAGGCCCGAGGGCCTGGAGGTTCGATCCCAAGGGCCTGCAGTACCGGCCCCGCCCCCGGGACATGCTGAGCGGTGATTGAGATTGGGTGTGGTGGCGCGTGCCTATAATCCCAGCTCTTGGGAGGCTGTTAACAGGGAAACACAACACCCATAGAAATACTCAATAAATAAAAAAAGACAAAAAGAGATGAAACATTAAATAAAAAATAAATAGTAAGAACAAGAGGATCGATTTAAACCCAATCATATCTACAGCCATCTTAACTGTAGATTATATAAACTGCCAATTAAAATAGAAGTTTCTAAGAGTGAATAAAAAAGCAAAACCTAACTTTCTATTGCCTGAAAAAAAAACCTGCTTTACATATAAAGATGCAATAACTTAAAAGTGAGGAATCAAAACCTGTGTATCTTAATACTAATTAGAGAAATCTTGCATGACTATATATTGGTATCAAGTAAAGCAAAATTTTAGGCAAACAACATTAACATGGGTACAGTAGGGTCACTTTGCTGTGACCAGCGGGGAAACCCACTGAGAAGATTAACCACCTTAAACATTCATGGGCCTAATAATAGAGTCTCAAGTGCATGAAACAAAAATGATGAAACTGCAAGGAGAAATAGACAAAATCACAGTTATAAAGACAGCAGAACTCCTTCCTTGAATAATTCATGGGCCAGGTGGACAGAACATTAGTAAGGACAGAGCATCAAATGACACCATGAGTGACTTTCTTTAATTAACTATGGACTGTCCTCTCAACAACAGAGGAATAAAACATAAATTTCTGTGGCACAAGCAGAATAACAGATCCTCACTGAGAGGGACTGTATTGGGGGCCATAACGCAGAAAATTTAAGAGAATTGAAATAATTTAAAGTATATTTTCTGCTAAGATAATGTCAAATTATGCCAGTAACTCTGAAAAATCTCTGTATATTTACAAACTAAGTAACACACCTAGTTACAGATGATAATTCAAAGAGGAAATAAAAGGAAAATTGGAAATTGTTTTGAATGGAGGCAAACTTCAAATACAACGTATCTGAATTTGTGGGATGCTGATAAAACAGAATTTAGAAAGGAACATATAACATATAAACGTATAAATGCTTCTATTAGAACAGAAGGAAGGTCTCAAAACAAGGAAATAGAAAATATATTAAAGTAGAGAAAATACATATAAATGGAAACACAAGTTACCTATTTGACAAGTAACTAAAAATTTTACAAACTCTTAACTGGTTGATCTGGAAGAAAGAGAGATTAAAATAGAACCAGAGTAAGAAGAGAGACAAAATAGAGAGACATAAATACTCAAATCCAGTAATAAGAGGGTTTTATTACTACTGATTTCACAGATATTAAGGTGATAATAAGAAAAATTGGGAACTACTTTGTGGAAAGCTACATGGAATTTTTGAAAACTTACTTGGAATGCTTACGACCGTTTAAAAATACAAATTGCTGAATCATATTCATGAAGAAAGAGGCACTCAAGAGGAAAGGGTCATCCGGATAGCCCTAAGTCCCATTTGAATTTGTAGTTAGAAACACTTCCACACACAAAGCCCTAAGCCTAAGCGACTCCACCAATGAATTCTATCAAAGAGTTAAAGAAGAAATCATATCAAGTGTACATAGATTCTTCTATGAGGCTAGACTTTCCTTAATTCTCAAATCAAAGGAAGACTAGAGAGGGCCAGCCTAATAACTCAGCAGACTAAAGCACCTGCTTAGGCAGAGCACAGCGGCTGAGGTTCGAACCCTGTTGTGCTGTGCCGGCCCCGCCCACAGGGAGAGCTGAGATGGCGATTGAGACTGGGCATGGTGGCATGCACCTGTAATCCCAGCACTTGGGAAGCTGAAAACAGGAGGATCGCTACAAGTCTGATCTGTGTAGTGAGACCCTATAGACCCTATCCTAAATACAGAAGAAAAAAAAAAAGAAAAAGACTAGTTACAGATAATAAAACTATGGGTCAAATCTCTCATGATCAAAGATGCAAAAATTTTTAGTGTCTTAGCAAATCAGATCCAGCAATATATAGAAATACTAATGCAAAATTATCATGTAAACCTGGTTTAACATTTTAAAACTCAATGCAATTAATCGCATTAAGAATCTAAAAATGAACCACCATATAATCATCACACTAGTCACAGAGCAAAAATTCAACATCTAAACATCAAATCTTGTTAGAAAACCCCACCAAACTCGTCATGGAAAGGAAGTTCTCAACTTGATAAAGGTCATCCAGGAAAAACCTACAAATAACAAAATACTGAATGGAGAAATACTGACTGTTTTCCCCTTGGGTATAGGAACATGCAGAGAAGTCTGATATCAGCACTCCTACTCACAAGCCTCTCGCCAGTGCAATAAAGGAAGCAAAAGGAAGTGAAATAAGGTCCTACAGATTTATTGGCACTCAACATGAGCCTCTTTGCAGAAAATCCTACGGAGTCCATGTGAGAGCTACTAAAGTTAATTAGTAGCTTAGCAAGTTTGAAGCACCCAAGATAAACACATAAAATTAATTGCATTTCTATCTATGAATAATTGGAAATCGAACTAAAAATCATTATTGCTTACAGTGGAATGTGAAGACAGGAAACAAGGATAAATATGAGAAAAGATGAGCAAAATCTGTGTATTTCAAAACATATAATATTATTCAGAGAGATTAAAGAACATCAAAATAAATGGAGAGGTATACCATATTCATAGACTAAGAGACTCAGTAATGTCAAGATGACCACTTTTCCCTAAATTAGTCTCCAGATTCAATGCAATCCAAGTCAAAATATCAGCAGGTCTTTTGGGGTGTATGTTAAGACGATGATTCTAAAATTCATATGGGGGCTGGCGAGATGGCTCAGTGGTCTAAAGCGCCTACTTGGAACAAGCTTGGCAAAGCACAGGGATTGCGGTTCAATCCCCCAGCACCACATGCCAGCCAGCCCTGACCCCTGGTGGGCTGAGCTGGCCACACACACACACACACACACACACACACACACAC
>NW_004524597.1:16844733-16863485 GCF_000260255.1 Octodon degus | reverse complement strand
TACACAATTCATTAGTGAAAAGATACTGTTTCAACAAATGGTACTGGAAAGGCGGGACATTTGCATGCAAAATCGTAACATGGCTCTATACTTCACTCCATAAACAAAACTTAAAATTGCTCAAAGACCAAAATATAAAACCTAAAACTATAAATCTCCTAGAAGAAAGCATAAAAGAGAAAAATCTTTGTAACCTTGGTGGGTTTAGTCAGAAAATATTTTTGCGAAGACACCAAAATCATAGTCAGTAAAAGAAAATATTGATAGTGTGGATTTCAGAAAATTAAGACCTTTTGCTCTTTGAAGGTGAAGACATACAGATTAAAGGAAACTCTTTGCCCATCATATACTTGATATAGTCCTGTAATCCAGAACACACAAAGAAAGCCTGAAACTTATTAATAAGAAAATAGGTGGCATGATATAAAAATTGGATGGGGTTGGGGCTGGGGATATAGCTCAGTGGCACAAGCACCTACCTGGAAACCATAGAAATTGGGCACATGCTTAACACTGATGCTACAGAATAAAAACCTTAGCTTAAAAGAGAACAAAAAATGTTAAATTCATTCTTCAGCGAAGAAGATGCTCAGATGACAAATGACAAAAAGAGACTCAATGTCATGAATCACTAAGACAATGCAAATTAAAATCACAATGATACACTTCACACATTTACTTTCAAGCCCAGAATTTAGAAGGTGTTTCCTAACAGCTGTTGAGAAGGACACAGAGAAGCTGGAACTCTCATCCTCTGTGATTGGGAAGATAAAGTGTATATCCTTTCTGGAAAATCGTTAGCAGTTTTAAAATAATTAAAGTTATTATTGCCTTATCATCCAGCCAGTCCACCAGGAGATACTTACTAAAAACAACTGAAAGCTTATGTCTATACGAAGGCCTCGCACATATGTTTGTAGCAGATTTGTCTGTTAATAGTCCAAAACTGGAGGCAATTTTAATGCCTGTCGGTGCACGAGAGGCTCGACAGACTGCACAGTGCTCACACAATGGAATACTACTTAGCAGTAGTAAGGAATGAGCTATGCTACACGCAAGGCTTGGATGAATCTCCAGGCTATTGTTCTGAGTAAAAGAAGCCAGACACGAAAGATGACAAGCTGTATGATTCCATACAGAATACAGAATTTTAGAAGAGGCAAAGAAATATATTTTGACAGAAAGCAGATCGGGGTTGCTTTGGTTAGGGTTTGTAGATGTAGAGACCAGAGGGAGAGAGAGAGAGAAATCACAAAGGGGTACAGAAGATGTCTGGATGATTTTGGGAGTGTCTACATAAGCTGAAGCAGTGCAATAAGAAAGAATTAACAGCATACACATAATTGTGGATTCCAGCTTTGGTCCGGTTGAGTCTGCTATGAAACCACACAGGCTCTTTTCCTTCTTCCAAGGCCCATCGCCCTGGTGCATGGCGGGCAGCAGGTAAGGGCTTGGCTGTGCCTATCAGGTGACTCTGAGTGCAAGTCCCTGTCCTGCTACCTGCTTGCGGGGAGAGTGAGGGTCGGTGGCTTAACGGCTCAGAGTGTCAGCTTCCCACGCTGCAGTGGGCGCTTGAGGAGACACTAGGGGTGGTCATCACCTGCCCCTCGCTATCCTTCTGCACATCTCCCAGCTCATCTGCCAGGCCCCCTTCTGCCATACTGGGGTCCTGGAACCACCTATGCTTCCTTCCTGAGCCCATCAGAGAGGGGCAGCTCCTGGTATTCACTGTCTTTAATTCCAAAGTGATGGCATAGGCCAACTTCAGAGAACCCTCCCAAAGTTCCCAATCCTAGAGGGCTGCCCCTGCTCTCTGTGGTGCATGGTGAGCCCAGAAGGCTGCAGAACATCTCCTGCCTGGTAATCAGTCCCTGCAGGGTCAGCTGGGGCTTCTCTTCCTCCTCGTGCCTCTCTGAGCAAGTGTCCTGGCACAGGAAAATGACCACGGCTCCCACTTGCCTTTTATTTTCCCTAGTAAGAGACCTTGTCTCCCCCCTGGGCCACCGGTGGGTCCTGCATCAGAGTCTGGGTCTTAGGGAAGTGTGGCCAGGTGGCATGGCCTTGGCCACCAGGAAAATAAAATTAAAATTGAAATTGTGCTACTAATGCTTATAACTGGTAGCAAATGTTCATAAAGAGATTTCTTATTAAGATTATTATTATTATTATTATTATTATTATTATTACTACTACTATGGCTGGCTCAGCTCACGCTGGGGGCAGGGCTGGTGCAGCATGTGGTACTGGGGATTGAACCGCTTTCCCTGTGCACTTGCCTAAGCTTGCCTAAGCAGGTGCTCTAGACCGCTGAGCTATCTTGCCAGCCCCAAGATCACTATTAAGATGGTGATGCTTGGGGTAGTGCAGTGTTGAGGTTGGAGCACGTGGCCAGCTGCACTGGTCAGCTCCCATGACCAGACACACACTGGCATGCGCAACTTCAAGGAAGTTCAATTTGGCTTATGGTTTGGGAGAATTCAGTCCGATGCCTGCTGGCTCTGGGGCACAAGTGTCATGGTGGAAGAAGGTGGCAGAGGAAAGTCACTCATTCATGGCAGTGAGAAGGCCGAGAGAGGGAAGAGGAGGAGCTAGGGAGCCTGAGTCCCTGCCCTAGCAACTGCCTCTTCCAAGCAGTTTCTACTTCCCAGCATCACATTCAGCACAGAACTCATCGATGAGCTAACCCACCAGTGAAGACAATGCCACCACGATCCAATCACCTCCTGCCCCCAAGCCCCAGCTCTGAACCCATAGAAGCTGGAGGGACATCTAGATCTAAGCCACAACACTTACTCGCTGGCTACGGCTCCTCTGTTCCGGGCACAGAGCCTGCATGTGGCAAACTCTGAATTGTTAAAGAACGAATGAATGTGTGAATGAATTGAATTCAGAACTGATTTTCCTTGGATGCTGACTGCCAGAGCTGGCCCTGTGCCCACCCCCTTGTGCCCACCCCCCTGTGCCCTGGAGCACTGTCCAGCCAACTCCATAGAAGAGGAGAAGGGGTGGGACTGAAGGATAAAACCTGGATCCTCAACCAGGGAACAGAACATTACTTGTATTTTCATATTCTAAATTCTAGAATCCTTAATCAAAGCTACAATCTAAAATTCAAAGGAGGGTGTGTGGGGGGAACAAAGGCTGCGGCATTCTAAGCAGACACCCGGCCCTGATTGACATGCGCTGGCAGTGTGTTCTGCGAAGAGCCAGGGAAAGGGCGGGGTGGAGGGCACATCAGCCGTGACAGTTGGTGATGGCGGCCCCGTGCCAGGAGCTGTGTGTCACACTGAGGCTGATAACCTTGGCAGCAGGCACTATTTTCATTTGCAAGGGGAGACTGAGGCCCGGAGAAGCCATGCCTGTGGTCACAGAGCAGGTAAAAAGGTGGGGCAGAGTGAAGCCAGCTCCAAGGGTTGGCAGCTCCTCCCGCTGCTCTTGCAGTGCAGGCTGCCTCGGCAGCTCCCTGCCCTCTGGTCACTCGTCTATTAGAAACACCGGCTGGTGACCTTTGAAAGCGCTACTCCAGCAGGCTCGTGCACTGCAGCCCCCAGCCTTGTGTTCATCTCTGGAAAATGGGAAGACTCCTGGGAAGCCAGGGCAGCTCCCAAGCAGAGCCAAGCCTGGCCCTTCAGGGGACTGTTCTGCAGTTCAGCTGCAGCTGTGCAGCCCTGGGACCAAGGAGAGGCTTGGCAGGGAGAGCAAGAGGAGGCCCTGGGGTCCAGGGCTGAGGCTGAGGCGGTGGGAGGGCAGGAGGAGAGAGCCATGTGTGGGGCTGGGGCAGCCCTGGCCTCGCCTGGTCACCCCTTCTCCTTCCCCCTTTTACTTCCTATCCACTCCTGACTTTCTGACACAGTACCCGGTCAGTTAACCTCAGCCATTCAATCTGGGTCTTGGCCATCCCTTGGCTTGTTCCCCTTGCTTAGTATAGTAAGAGTGGCTGTACCTATGGCTATGGTGGTGGATTGGGACCACAGCCCAAATCTCCACTTTTCCCTGCAGCCAGGTCGGTTAGCATGTGACCTTGTGGTGCCCACCACACTGCAGGCATGGCAGATTTGGCCATGGAGAAGATGCCCACGTATGTCACTCCAAGGGTCCCCATGCACAAATGTGGCTGGTGTTGCTCTCTGCTGCCCTTTGCCATCCCCATGAAAGGCAGATGGAGAGGTGTGTATGTGGGGGGGGGGGTCCAGGTAGCAGAACTGAAATGCTGAATGCCAGTGGGGTTCACAGTCTGCCAGCTGAGCCTCAGTCATGTGAGTTATCCTGACAAGTCCTGCACAGCTGCCTGGGTGGTCGTCTGAGAGGCAGTAGCAATACAACTTTATTGTAGTTTGTATGATACTAAGGGATATGTTTGTTATGCAGCATTATTAAACAATAGGTGACTGCTACAAAGGACATGAGAGTGAGGCTTATTTACTTAGACTTTCTACCAACAACAGGAACATTTGCAGGAACTTTGTTCAGGTCTGACATACTCTATGATGTTTTGTTGGGCTGGACATTTGCACCATGTTGATACTTTAGCCCATCCACTGAGGGTTTTCACCTGCTTCTTGGGAGAGACAAAGTACAGAGTGAGATTTTGAAGGAGAAGACAAGGGGCTCTCGATGGGATACAAAGACCAGCGTTGTGTCCTAAGCTCCTGCCAACACCACACTGTTAAGGGTGTCTGAGGCAAGGGAGGAAGGTAACGGCAGCATTCTCAAGGAAAGCTGAGCCTTGAAATCTGCCTGCCTGGAACACATCACGGCAGCTTATGCACAAAGGGCATGGTGGTGCCAAGGGGACAGAGCTCTGCAGGAAGCCTGCAGTGGGTTGGTGAGGGACCAGGTCTTGGCTTCACTGGGAATCCCAACCGCACTTCTGGCTGGCGGTGAGTGAGGGTCTGTGCTCTCTGGCTTTTCTGTTCCTTTGCTGCAGGGCAGGGCCAACACTGCACCCCGTGCCGCGCTCCTGCCCAGGTGCCTCTTTGCTCCTTCTGGCTCACTGGCTTCCCTGGGTGTCTCTAAAAGTCCTCGGGGGTGCCGCTTGCCTGTGTGGCCCTTTGGGGGCTCTCCCGGAATGATGCACTCTAAGCAGGTGGGTGGGACTTGGGGTTCCCACAGGGACACTGGCCTTGGGGACATCTCACGGTCTCTTCTCCATTAGTGACAACAGGCTTACTTGGGCTGTCATGTCAGCCCTAAACGGAGAAGTTGCCACGGTTACTCTCAGTCACTGGTGAGGGTTTGAGCCTTGCAGAGCCACCAGAGTATCCGGGTCTGCGCACCTGAGAGCTTGCGGCCCCTGCACACAGCAGCACAGCACACAACACGAGGCCGCTGGTGGTCTCAGGACAGCAGGATGCCAGGCTGAGCTCACCCAGAGCTTGGAACACAGGCGAGAAGCATGGACGTAGTCCAGTTTTCTTCCTTTTAGCTCTCTGACTCTCCCAAAGCCCTGACCTTTCTACCCCAGGAGCAGGGCTAACCCCGGAGGCTGCACCTTCTGAGGGGCACAAGTAACAGAGGTGTCACCTTGAAGCTTGGCTTCACCCTAGGAGAACATAGGAGCTCAATAATCCTACTCTGACCTTGAACAGCCCTGGGAATGACATTCACCGTGCCCATTTTCTTCTCTTCACACAAGACACTTCTGTCTCCAGAGGGTGGGTGGAGATGGTGCGTCTGACTCAGCCCTGAGGCCCACCCACCTCCACCCTCGGTGTCCTCCTGCATGCTATGTCCCCTCCTGTCCTATGGCTGCTCCTTTTCCCCACTGGCCTGCCATCCTGAGATGACAGATCCAGCCGGGCGACACTGGGCTCCATCCTGCTCACCCCACCCCCATGGCCTGCCCTTCCCTGCCACTGTCCCCAGCTGCCTTTCTTGTGGGTCTGCAGGTCCCCATACCTGCCTAACTATTCTTGGAGCTCAGATTCCTGTCCCACAAGTTTCTTCTTTTCTTTTAAAAGCCATTTTTCCCACCTCCCACTCCCTCCAGTGACTTCCTGGTGGGGACTGGATTGTGTCCTCTGCAAAGAACACAGCCTTAGGTGCCTGAGATATGACCTTGTTTGGGAACTGTATCGTCACAAACATGAGTGAGGTATGAGTCACGGTGAGCAGTGTGGGCCTATAACCCATCCTGACCTGTGTCCCAGCACACAGACACTAAGGTAGGGACAGATACTGCCCAGGCGTGTGCAAGCGGAGGAGACCCGGGATTGCTGGCGTCTGTCTGTCAGCACAGAGCTCACATTAACTTAGGGTGAACTAGTTTTGCTTATAGGCCTGGGAATTCACCAGCTGGGGACATAACCTCAGATAGGTTCATGGTGTGATCAAAATTCGCAGTGAATGTTGAATTTAAAAAATTCGTTTAGGTAAAAACCTCCTCAAGGAATACATCCCACTGGCTTCAAACACACTTAATTCCATCCTTCCTGCCACTGTCAGAAGCAGTTCTGGAGGTTCTCTTTTGTGAGTGTCTTTACTAAATGTGATCAAAAATAAAGTGAATGCTGCTGCTGAGCACCATGCAACAGAAGCGAAGGCTTGTAAAACCATGAACATACATTCTTTCTCACCACATCAGGTACTTGTGACATCTGACTTCTCCAAAGTCAAAATTACTGTGAAAAGTAAATATTTAGGATTAATTCAGGATACTGAGGCAGCCGTGTCCCTCTATGTTCATCTTTGTTTTTCTTTGCTGGGGCACCATATCCAACATATACAGGAAGGGAAAGGACACTGAGGCAGCATGTCCCATGGTCCGCTGGCTCCCAGGCAGAGCCATCAGGGTGGAGGAGTGTGGTGGAGCATGGCTGCTCTCCTCCTGGCAGATAGCAAGCTGAGAGACAGGGAAGGAGCCAGCCATCCTGGAAGGGGCAGAGGCCAGATAGAGTCCCTGAGGCCACGGTCCCATCATCTACCCAGAGACTCAGAAGCGCAAGTCACTCCTCTCCCCAGCATGCATGTCTCAAGCCACTCAGGCCAAGAATCAGGCTCACCTGTCACAGCACCTATACACGGTATGCCTGCCACCACCTGGGGATCTCCATCCGCAGATCCAGACAGCTGTGGATCAAAGATTCAGGAAAAATTTTTCATGTGTACTGAACATGTGCAGGCTGCGTTCCTTGTCACTATTCCCTGAACAATACAGTATAACAACTATTTACATAGCGTTTACATTGCGTTAAGTATTGTAAGTAATCTAGAGATGATTTAAAGTATACAAGAGGATATGTGGAGGTCATATGCAAATACTATTTTCTGAAAGAACCTGGAACATCTGTGGAACTGGGTCGCTGAGGGCCCCTGGAACTCACCCACGGCCAGACAGGGATGGCAGAGAACTGGACCTCCCAGGGTCGATGAAAGACAGGGCTAGATTTGGTCTCTGGGGCAGGAGAGCTCTTTTTACTATCCTTCTCTCTGGACATCATCTTTTATTTTATGTTTAACATTTATAAAGCAGTAAGTTGAATTGGGCCATCAGGAAAGACTATTGCAGTTTTATGTTCTACTCTAGTATTTGAAGAAAGCTCATGGAGAATGGTTGGCTTTCTATGTGCTATTTTATTTTCTTGACCTGGGTTCAAAAAAAAAAAAAAAAAGATTGCTCAACTTAATAAAATTAGGGCATGGATACGCAGACAGGGCTCTCCTCTGGCCAAGTCCAGCAGGATGCATATCAACTATCGCTAGAAGGGGCTGCACGTAGGACCTCCTCTCCTGCACCTGCAGATGTCACCTCGGAGACTAATAGATATTTACTTAGTCCTGTCGCTCATGCTGTGTCTAATATTCCTCTGTCACAGGAAGCTGCCGTATGTTAAATGTCAGCCCTTGTTCCAACATCTCACCACTCTGTGCAGCTGGAATTTCACCCCCACAGCCCGGGTCCCTGGCAGAGCTCCGCCCCGGTCTCAGCAGCCCTCCAGCTGGTCGTGGTGGATTCCACTTTCCCCAAGAGGTCTGACACAGGGCCCTCCAGCTGGGTGTTGTGTTGCGGTGCTGGTCACTGCCATGGACAGTGGGTGGACCCCAGCTGGACTCCAGGGCCATGGATGCCCTAGCTGTTACTCCAGTCATGTCTGCGTGTGACCCCCTCAGCTTTCTGTGCAGCCACGTCATCTCCAGACAAGTTGTCACACCTACTGCAATGAGAATGCTTTGGAAATTGTTGTCACACTGCATGTGTGTGTTCAATACAGACACAAATTTTCTTCTTGCATATTTTTGATCCACAGTTGTCTGAATGCCTGGGTGTGGCACTAGCAGACAGAAAGGCTGACCCTGTGTGTGTCGGTGTGAGTCTGTGGGTGTGTACGTGTGCACAAGAACCCTACGTGAGGTGTGAGGGTCTTACCTGGGTGTTGAGCTGCCTGTACCAGGGACCATGCTACCGTAGGAGCTCAGACACCTATGCTTGTCTGAAAACACCCCCAAACTTTTACATTTGGGAACCATTTCAGCCAATTCCAAGCTCTCCCTTTAAGGAGAAGAGTGTCAGGTTGGTCCCCAAGCCAGCCGGCAAGCGTGGTGGTGGGTTAGCTCAGGGGGAACTCTTAGCCTTGCTCTTGGGATCAGGGAAGGGGATAAACTCATGGGGCAGCCACCAGGAGCCAGATGGAACAGTCGCGAGGTCCCCAGTCCCATCTCCAAGCTCTCAGGCCAGTTCCTCTCAGGTTTCAGCGAGGTTTCACAACCTACTTGTGTCTCGCAGCCAATCCTTCCAGTCCCCATTCTGCAGGATCTATGAAGACCCTAGAGGACCCCCCACCAGGGAAGCCCAAGATCTGCTGCCAGATGCACTACGCAGCCACTGAAAATGTTCAGGACAGTTTGGATTATGCAATTGAGGAGAGATTCAAAGTGCCTAAATCAATTTCTCTTGGGAATTAGGGCAAGTTGTGTAGGCAAAGTGCACAGCACATAGCAACAGCTGCAGACGTGAGCTGGCTGGCGATCTCACCAGTGTGGCAGGGAGCTCGGGTGTACGACGCTTGGCACAGGAGCTTTCGCTGCAGTGGAATGTTCCAAAAGCCTCTGTGGGTACCAGAGGCAGTTTCCTCCGGTGTCCAGGGCTCTCTTCTCTTCTTGGATGGCTAACACCAGAGAGGAGGGAGATGCCAGTCCCAGAACCATGCCACTTAAAGGTTCAGAACCCAGTGCAGTCTGGGACTTTCCACTCTCTGTGGAGCAGGCTTCTCTGGGCCACACAAAGATCCCAGAGCACCCCACGCTCATTCCATCCAGGTCCTTCTGTTCAGTAAACGGCATTACAAACAAATGTACCTAATTAGAATTAAAATGTTCCCAAGCAGCCCAAAATAAAATAAAGTGTAATTACTAATGATATTTAAATGCTGTAAATATTTTATTTTTTAAAAATCCCCTTAACTTAAAATGAAGGATGGCTTTAATTTAATCAAGAGTATGCTTTAAACCAGGCAAGAAGTGGCTTGACTCGGAGCAAAGAACTCCTTCCTGCTTCCTAGGAGGGGAGATACGGACTCCGGAGGCCAGGCCTGGGGGTTCCCAGGAAGGTGCTGGGGATGGCAAGCACCCTGATTTTTTTCCAGAGTTCATAAACACATTTTGGGGGACATTTTTAATGAAGCGAGGGTCATGTCCTGGCTCCACTACTAATGTATCATTTGGACAGGTCCTAGTGCTGCTCTGGGTCCCCGTTTCTTCTTTTGGAGAGTGAGAATGCCAATCCCTTCCTGGGGACAGCACAATGACACGAAAGGTCCTGAGCAGCTCTGGAGTGTGACTACCACCTTCACAGAGGCGTAAGTGCTGCCCACCTGCACGCGGCATCATCTCTCCCGTAAGCTTGATGACAAGTGGGACCGTACTGACCTTTTTCCATTTTGGAATTTGGCATTGAACCCAAATCCTAGTGCATCATAGTAAATACTCAACAGCTGACCAAATCAGATTTGGAATAAGTGGACGTTGTGTGCCTACCTATTATGATTGGAAGAAGGAATGCAGGTTACCTCAGTTAAGCCACACTGGGAAAGCTTGAACAGTGACTGATTGATTTTTCGTTTGATTGCCTCCAAAGTTGTAGAGCTCACTAGTCCATGCCTACTGCCAATTTCGGTTATGAGGGACTCTGACTACTGAAGAATTTCTTCATCCTGGCTCCCTATAAGTTCTGTAAGTTTGAGCTCTCGCTGCCCTTGTGGACCACATAGAAGAGAATAGGGTTCCAGGTAATATCTGTAGAAATCACAAAGTGACATTCCCTGGTTTGTCCACTGGAATGTCATAGTACAAGGTAGTGGTTAAGCTGTGAATCTGTGAAAGACTGTCATAGTTCAGACCTGAGACTTGTCACTCAGCCCCTCGGTGACCTGGCCTTTCTGAGCTTCAACTGTCTCATCTGTAATAAGAACTTGGAGTTTCTGCTCACAGAACAACCAAATCCCACAAATGTCTGCAAGAGGGAACCTGTGGCAGTTGACCAAGGGAGCCCGCCAGGGGTTGGGGTGGCAACCAGAAACACTGCGCCTGTTGTCCCTGTAACCCCTGGTGGAGCAGTCATGTATAGCAGTCCTGGAGGGATGGAGTGTTCCAGAGCTCTCACAGCTCAGCTTCTGCCTCTCACAAGTTCTGCCAAGTTCAAGAGGAATTTCCATGGCCAGAGCTGGTTTGTCTGAGTCACCACAAAGGAGACAGGCTGTACTGAATGGAACGGTGTTGCCGAGCTGTTTGCGGCAAGGGCTGCTTCCCCACACCCATCTGAGCCACACTCTGTCCTCGCCTGGACGGTGGAGTGGCCACTTCCACCCTCACCCACTGTGCCCCGGGCTCTACTCAGCCAACCCCTGTCGTGTCTCTCAGTCTTTCGGGGTCTTCTTCACACCTCTTCATACTTCCCTCCCAGAACCACCTGCCTCCTTCTATTCCTTCCTGCAGACTCCTCCTTGCCCCTTGTTGGTGTCACACTCCTTCTCTGTGCTGCCCCAGGGCCTTTGCACCTGCAGTGCCTGCTATCTGGTCTGCTCTCCCTGGCTCCTGGGAGAGCTTCTTTGTTCCTGCAGTTGCATACTTCATGGATGGCATCCTTGAACCTGCCCAATCTCAGCTGCTCCCCCTCCTTCCGTCATCTATTGTCTCTCACCTTGCTTGATTTTCTTCTCAGCGCTTCACAGAGCCTGAAATTATAATATCTTTCTATTGCTTTTTTTCTTCTCCTTTTCCCTGGGTAACTGCGGTCTCCATCATCACTCCTGGATTGGAGAAGGTCACAGAGAGAAGGTGACCTTGGAGCCATCGGCTCTACTGTGTGTCTATGGACAGGTCACCTGGCCTCTCGGAGCCTCACTTTCTCCATCTGTAAAGTACAGCTAGTTCTTATCCTTTAGGGCCAGATTCAGATTAGTTTTAGTGCATGGAAAACTCTCCAATGAAGTACGGACTTCTGAGATAGCAGATTGTTCTTCACTTCAGGGCCAGAGATTGAGCCCAGGTCCTTCTCACTGAGCTACATCCTCAACCTTTAAAATTTTTTTCTTTTGAGATAGGGTCTTGCTAAGTCACTCTGTGCCCAAGGCGGGGCTGGCACTTGCCATCCTCCTGCCTCAGTCTCCCCGAGTGCTGGGATTACAGGTGTGCACCACCACACCTGCCTCAGACACACCCCTTCACTTCCCACAGGTAGGTGGATGACAGCCTCATCACAGGCTCCCAGCCTAGGGCTTCTCACTTTCCACATGGCCAAAGCAGAAGTTCAGTAAGCGCATGACTGTTTGGAAGGAAATAGACCTGTGCTCCTGGGTCTCTCAGTGCTGCTGTTCTGAGGGACACCACAGTCTGTAAGGGTGGAAATGGGGCAACTTTGAGGTGAAACGCTTTGGAGCTGATTGCCATGACCGCATCACTAGCGTCACTGTTGTCTTCTAGAGAGGATCTTCTTCTTTGCTTGAGGTTGATAAAGCAGCGGTGGTGTTTCTTTGCCTGATAATTAAAGTACTATATTATTGCTGTGAAATGTTTAGTTACCGCAGACTGTATAAGAAAGCAGGAAACAACAGTATCACTTAGAAATGCCTGGATATCATTTTTTCTAAGTCATTTTCCACACACTCAAAACAAAACACACATTAGTCAGTTCATGTTGTGTACAGATTTTCATATATTGATGATTTGATTTCACCTTTCCATCCTGAGTCTTTTCTCATACAATTAAAAGCATCTTTTTCCTGTCATATTCTGTCATAATGTTCCCATGTGGCACTATTAAAATCCTCTGTTGTCATTTTTGGAGGGATGTCCCCAATCTTTGTCACTGTAAGTGAAACCACAGTGAACACCTGTGTCCTGACTCACCCCTTTATTCAGTATTACATTTCTAGCTAGATTTGATCAGGGAAGTGACTAGCTCAAAGGACTCCAAAAGATTTGAGACACTTGTTCAAGTATTTTTGTTATCAGATATGTTGAAAACATTTGATCTATTCATTTATTCATTCACATGTGATTAAACATTTAATATGCTCAAGGTGATTTTTACCATCAGGGAGTAAAATGAATTCTCCACTGATCCATCCACAGTTAGATGGATTGATGTCATCATCCATTCTTTCATCCATCCATCCCATTTTTCCATCCACCCATCCACCCATCTACCCATCCATCCATCCACCCACCCACCCACCATCCATCCATCCACCTACCCATCCATCTAAATACCTCTCCACCTACCCACCACCCACCCATCTACCCAGCCAGTCAGCCATTTATCCATCCATCCCATTTTCCATCCATCCACCCATCTACCCACCCATCCATCCATCTATCCATCCATCCATCCATCCATCCACCTACCCATTAATCCACCCACCCATCTACCTACCCACCCACCCATCCACCTATCCATCCATCCTTCTATCATCCATCCATCCATCCATCCACCTGCACACCCACCCACACACCCACCCATCCATCCTTCCATCCACCCATCTACCTACCCACCCACTTATCCATCTAACCACACATCCATCCATCCATCATCCATCCTTTCCATCTATCCACCAATCTACCCAGCTAACTGCCCATCAATCCATGCATCCACCCATCCAACCCACTTGCCATTCTCTTGCCTCTATTTTCACACATCTTTCTGTCCTGCAATCCTGGTTTCAACTGCTTCCCTGTCTTTATTCAGTTCCACCTGTCTGATGCTCTTGGCAAATGCATTCTCACTCTTCTCATCCCATACCTTCCCTCTTATCTGCTTTTGTCTGTCACAACACCTGTGAACACCTATCTCCAGGCTGACTGTAATTTCCTTGGAAGTAGAGGCCAGGGATCATTTGTCTCTGTACCCAATAACAGCACAGAGCCTGGCACTCACCAACTATCCCAAAATGCTGACTGCATAAGGGTCTACCCTCTGTCCACTCATCCATTCCTTTATCTATATTACTCCATTCTCCTCTGCTATAACAAAAGTTCCAAAAGCTTAAAACACAAACAGGTATATTTAGCTGACAGTCTGGAGGCTGAAAAGCAACTAGTATGGATCAGGTCCTTGTGAGACTCCTCCCCAGCTGTGCGAGCCATCAAGGTAGGTATTGCATGATCAGAGAGCCATAGTATGATGAGACTGGAAGTCAGAGAATGACTGAGAATGGCTCTTCTGCACAACATTTAAGAAAAACCAGTTAGGGTCCTACGAGAGCTATCTCAGTCCTCGTGGAGGGTCATGCCCCAGGAATCTGACCATCTTGCCTGAGGTTTGACCTTGTGAAGTTCCCACCACTGTCCATATGGCCACACTGGGAATCAGGTGTCCAACACAGAGGCACCCTCACCACATACTCAGCACAGCAGGGGTCAGACCACTTCCTTCTCTCCAGCCACCTATCTGCTGTGTTTTCTATTTAAAAGAGAATTGAACTTCCATAAACAGCTCACACACATAACAGCATATATGCAAACTCTGTCAACCTTCTGCATATGACTTCTTAGACCTACACACAAGAGGTACCCAGGCTAAAGTTTAGAATATTTCCACACCCCAGAACATACCTCTGTTCCCTTAGTTAACTCCCAGTGGTAACCTTGGTCTGGTTTCCTGTGCACGTTCAGGTGCCACTGAGACCAGGCTGCACTAGATGAGACCTCCCACCCCTATGTGGAGACTCAGTTTCCCCTGCTTTCCACTTCTCTCCCACAGCTTTGCACCCTTCCCCTCCTCCCTCTTGTTCACTGTGACCCATCATCTATCCCATGTCCCACCCTGTGCCCAGCCACTGCCACATGGGACCTAGGAGGTTCATGACCTTGAGGGCACTCATGGGGACAGAGGTCTTCATGTCCTGGAGGTGCATGTGATCATCAAGGTGCTGTAGGACACAGGGGCCTCTGTGAGGAAGAAAGAGTGCTTGTCCTCAGCTTGCTCCTCTTTCCTTCATGTGTGTCTGTCTGTCCTGCCATCCGCCCAGCCAGAGTGCAAGTTCAGCTCTGGAACCCCGCTTCTCTTCCCAGCCCGATTTCCCTCCCTCACTGCCTGCCTGAGCATCTACTCTCCCTGCCTCCACCAACAGCCAACTGCCTCCCTGCCAGGCGCTGGAGCAGCATCAGAGAGAAAGGGAAAAATATGGCCAAACGTTGGGAGTGGGGCGCGTGCAGCTCACACTCCAGGCCGCCAAGCAGGGCGGGAGATCACACCTCCCTTGGCAGAGAGCCCCAAAGTCTGCCCGTCCGGCTGCACGCCCCAGCACCCTGCCTTCCGCCTTGGGGGGGGAGGGGAGTGGCTGCCTGGCTGAGCTGCAAACCCCAGCCTGGGCTTGGGGAGTCTGGGGACCTTCTGTCTGGAGAAGGCACAGGACTGGGAGGGGGTGGGTCCATTCTGACAGCCAGTGACCCCCTCAGAAGTCATGTGCAAAAGAGAGGTCCACCCACGTCTGGTGGCCTGGACAGTGACGTCCTCTTGAGGCTCCATCTCCAGCACGGAGACACGAAGAGGGGATTACACAGTGACTGCCTGCTAGGTGAGGCACTGCGTGCAAGCTCTCTACTGAGGTGCAGCCATGTAAGCCACGCACCAGTGGCCCTGTGATGAACCCTTCAGTCATCTGAGCCTCAGTTTCCCCATCTATAGGTTGGAAATTCCCATCTCCATGGCAATGTCGGTCACAAAAGATTGAGAGAATACAAGAACATGTACAGGGTCCCAGCACGTAGCAATTGGCCCCAAGATCAGGTCCCTCGAAGACTCTCTGCTGGTCCTCGTGTTACCTATCTAAAAAGTAGCCAGCTACAGTTCCTTCACGTAAGTAAACAGCACAGACCTCTGCTCGGTGCCTGATTATCACAGGGTGGGAGCAGGTCTTAGCTGCTGGTCAGGTCTTCATTGGGGGATTTTGGTGCAGTATACAACCTGTACAGTTCTTTCCATCCTCTGTCCCCGGAGCACTGACAGGTCTTGCAGACTGTCTTGAGGCCAGTCCTTCTCACACCCCTAAGTGCTTTTCTTTGGCTTTATCCATCAGCCACTGCTCCCTTTGAACTCCAGAAATGAACACTACAAGTGCAGTTACAAGACTTTGATTCGAGTGGGATATGTGACCAGAGGCCAGTGCCTTCCCTTCTTTGGTCTTCTGTTCTGCTAAGCACAAAACAAAGACATTTGACTGATGTGTATTCCAGCTATGGCAAACAGTATTTACCCATCTGAAGGTCTTTCTGTCAAAGGGTCGTTAATTATGAGTCCTAAGTACAGATTTTTCTTTGTAAACTTCATCTTTGCCCCAGAGAGACCCCCGCTGCTTCAGACGACCCATAAGATCAGCGTGGTGCTTCCAAGCCCAGCCAGCGCTGGGTGCTGGGGGCAGCGTGGCGACGCTGGTTCCCCAGGCACTTTCTCAGCCTCCTCTTCCCCTTCCCTCCTTCCTTCAGGAGTACTTTGAGCTCTCTTCATTACTTCCCTTCTCACATCTTATGGTGGCAGGCGGAAGCGGAAGCGGAAGTGGAAATGCGTCCTTGTCGCCCCTGCTCTCCATTGGACCCTCGCCTCCCGCTGTGACTCCACTTGGAGGTGGCCTTCGGGAGGTCGTGAGGGGCCAAGGAGGCCGTTAGGGAGGGGCCTTGCTCTTGGGGACTGGTGTCCTGCCAGGATGACTGACCGGGGGGCCTTTAGCCCATTCTTTCCCTCCCACCACAGAAGCACACAGTAAGCAGAGAAGACGGCCCAGAGGCCGAGTCCACCGCAATGGCCTTGGGTTTTGACCTCCATTGGAACATGCATCGAGCTGCCACCACATGTGTGGAGCTGGCCCTAGCTGCATCAGTGTTCCCCCGGAAGGCGTCTCTGTTTGGGGAACTCCTGTTGCTCTGGGGGGTGCTGTCCTGTGCTTGGGCCTCGCTGTCCAAGGTGCTCCCTTGGACCCTGCAGGACTGAAACTTACACATCCAGGTTTCCGAATGGGCAGAGCTCGGCCTGCACTCATCCACAGTAGGCAGTGCTCTGGGAGGCCCTGCTCAGCACGCAGCTCAGAGCCAGAGCCAGTGTGACATGTATGGACGGTCAGTGCCAGGGCTGTCCCAGGAATCTCCCTGGCAGGCAGTGGCAGGCAACCAGCTGCTTAGCGCTGTGTCCTGGCCTGGACCCTGGCCTGGACCCTGGCCTGCTGCTGGTGACCTCTGCTCCTGCGGAGGCGGTGATTAGCCCACCCCACCAGGGACTAAGAGGATCCCAGGAGTTAACAGAATCCCTAGAACAGGGCTGGGTGGAGAGGCAGGGCAAGCGGCCACGGCTGCTGTCACACCCATTTTACAGATGGAGAAGCGGAGCCCAATTCGGCTCTAATCATGCAGTCACAGTTCAAACCAGCCCCCTAACTCCACTTTTAGCTCTGGAACAACACCTGCTTTTGCTGTTATTTTAGTTTTTGCAGTACTGTGGGTTGAGTCTAGGGCCTCAAGCATGCTAGGCAAACACTGTACTACTGAGCTATGTACAGTTCAGTCTTTTTAAAATTTTGTTTTGTCCCAGGGTCATTCTAAAGCTGGCTTTGAATTTGTGATCCTCCTGCCATAGCCTCCTATGTAGCTGGAATTATAGGCGTGAGCAACACCCTCCTCCCGCTGCCCCAAACCTGGCAACACCTCCTCTTATTTGCTGTGTGCTAACTCTTTATCCAGAAAGATGTTTTCATCTTCCCAATGTCCCCAGCCACCTGTGCCATGACATCCAATTCTTTCAGGGGTTCTCCGATGCCACCCAGACCAGATGTGGGTACCTACTCTGCAGATTCCCCCTTCCCCTTCCAAGTGATACTCCCCTGGACCTGACAAGGACAGTTCCAGGACCTGCCACCTCTTTCCTGCCTCCGGGCCCTTGGCTTCTCTCTGCTTTTATACCCCAGGCCAAGTTGAGACATCACCTCCTCTAGGATGCCCTCCTGGTCTTCCCCTATAGTTCTTGCAGCCTTTGCACTTATTCCACAGCACCCTGTCCACAGTGTCCAGTGCTGACTTTGTAGCCATTGAAGGTACAGGAATGCCTGGGGGCACACTAGGACTCAAGCACCGATTGCCTGGGAGTGGGCGGTTGCCATTGTATTGTGTCCTAAACTTTCAGGAACATCCTTACATTTTATTATTATGTCGCCTTCAGCCTTTCTTACCGAGAGTCTTTTGAAAAGCAAAATTACCTAATTTTCATTAGGTCCAACATATTTTTTTTTCAGTTATATAGTTCATACAGTTTTGACCTTTTTATATCTTGAGAAATTTCTTGCCACAAACTTTAGGTCACTAAGGATTTTCCCCTGTGTTTTCCTCTAGGATTGCACTTCTTGGTGTCCCGCACAGTCTTCTGTGTATTCATTTCCAGGCCTCTAGTTCTCTGCACTAGGCCTGATAGGTAAGTCACTCCATGAACAAAGGGAGGAAGAATGGGTGGGAGTGGGGGAAGTGGTGCGTGTGAACGAGCCTTCCCCACCTGAATCGGTGGGCTTGGTGTGGGGGAGGGGGCAGGCGGGGAGAAACAAACATGAAAACAAAACCGAAATGATCCAGACCATTTGTTTTCCCAGCCATGGAAACTTAGCTGAGACCTCGCTTGATATTTTGAAACTGATCCCAATTTTATGAGTAAATTTCATATTTAGGAAAAGAACTAACTATAAAAATCAAAGGCCTGCAAATGAGACTCTATTACAACTTTGCAACATTTCTTCCTCGGTGGAAAGGCAAGCCTCCCAGTAGGGAAAATGTTTTTGCTACATACGACTGACAAGGATTTGTATCCACAGTAAGAAAAAAACCAAACAAAAGGACCCAAAAGAAAATGTATATAAAAGCAGGCTTTAACACCTTCCTGAAGAGGGTACACAGTGAGCACACAAGAATGGGGCATCTCATGCATCTCCGGGAAAACGCCAGTCACAGCACACTGAGACTCCACACTCCACACCCACCAGGTGCCTAAGCCCGAAAACCTGATAATACCAAGTGTTGACAAAGACTTAGGGTGGCTAAGAGTCTCACTGAAAGTCTCACAGGCAGGAGTGTAAAACATACAGCTGCTTTGGAGGGCACTCTGTCTGGGCCTTCCAAAGCTGTGAGACACACCCACCTTACAGTCCAGTGGCTCCGCTCCTGGCCACAGGTCCACTAAAACACTAAAAATGCCTGTCTGTTCCCCAAAGAGAGGCAGGACAATGTTTGCAAGTGTGTGTGTGTGTGTGTGTGTGTGTGTGTGTGTGTGAGAGAGAGAGAGAGAGAGA
>NW_004524597.1:16838166-16843166 GCF_000260255.1 Octodon degus | reverse complement strand
TCCTGCAATTAGCTCCGGGGTCCAAATGTCGGGAAGCAGGGGCTGGCTGGCTGGCTGGGCTTGATTGGAAGGAACCCGGCTCAAGATGCAAAATTTGGCTGTGTTTTGGCACCTTTGCCTGGGAAGAGAAGTGGGAGGCCCTGAGGCCCTAGTGCTGAGTTGAAGGCTCTAAGTAGTGCCTGTTGGCCAAGGCTTCTGGCCCCTGCAGAAGTGAAAGGGGCCACCTGTGCAGGCTCCTTCACATCCCAGATCTTGGGGACAAGAGGCACTGTCTGCAGCTAGTGGAACTGAATCACACGTGTGCACATGCAGTTGCATCTTGGAGCTTCCATTTCTCCCCTTCTCTCACCACCATACACACACACACACACACACACACACACACACACACACACACACACAGAGGCTCTTTCTTGCCTACTATACTCCATCAGCAGTGGTGGCCCCAGAACATCAGAGGCAGCCACAGGATCTTCAAGGGAGTCTGAAGACGTGGACCCATGTGTATTGGGGTCATCCGTGTCCCACTGCTGCCCAAACAAAGTGTCGCAGACAGAGGCTATAAACAACAGAACCATATTCTCTCACAGTCTGGAGGCCCAAAGTCTGCGATCAAGGCGCTGAGAGATCTGCTTTCAAGCGGCCACTTAGACGACAGAGGATCCTTCCCAGCTTCCTGACCCTCTGGTGGCCCGGGTGGCCCTTGGCTCGTGCCCTGTCACTCTGGTCTCTGCTCCCATCTCCCCATGCTGGTCTCTTCCCTCTGCATCTGTGTCCACATTTTCCTCCTCTTACATGGTGACAGCCTTCTGATTTAGGGCTCGCTCTATTCCAGCCTGACCTTACCTTAACAAATTCCATCTGCAAAGACCTCACTTCCAAGTAAGGTCATATTCTTAGGGGTTAGGACTTCATCATATCTTTTTGGAGGGATGTAATTATACTCATAACACATTGCAGTTTTATGGGTGAGGGAATAGTACCAAGGACCTGGAGGGAGATTCCAAGTCCACATAATAGTAGGGAGCTGGGATCCTCTGCAGCCTCTTTGCTTTCTGTGAGCACCCGGATGCCTGTGGCTGGTGGCAGGGCCTAGGACTGGGGAGGGTGTCAGGGCCCTTGCAGGGGCAGGTCTGGGTCTCACAGATGGCCCCTTGACATCTTTCCAAGATGAGACATTTCATTCATCATTGCTTGGGACACAGTGGTCCTTCATTCAACAGGTATTTACTAGACGTCCTCACCCCAGACAAATCTGCTGTCCCTGCCTCAAAGAACGGACCAAGTCTACAAAGAGACATAAAACAAGAATGAGGTCAGAGAGTGTTAAGATATAGAATGGGGTGGCAGTCAAGCCCTCCCTGAGGTGAGGACTGAGAAGCTTAGAAAGGGTGACAGAGTGCATTCTGGGCAAGTGGTATCGGGAGTGAAGGGTCAGCCAGGGCAGAGGCACTGAGAGCACTGTGCCGGTGGGGATGCTTTTGCTGGGGGGAGCTGGGAGGAGGAGTCTCCAGCCGAAGGACAATGTGGTTGTGCGGAGATGTCACCTCTTGGGACACACGGATGAACTGCTACAAAGACCCTGGGGAAGTCCAGAGCCTACTGCCATTATCTCAGTGGCCTGAGCCTGGGGTGGCCTCACCACGGTAGGCAGTGTTTGGACTTGCCCACTGGACCTGACGTGCTTGGAGTGAGCAGGAGCAGCAGGTAGGGTTCCTGGATCACCGCCCAGCTCTGTTCCCCAGTAAGTGCAGGGTTGTCACTGCCCGTCCTGAGATGGGGACTATAGTATGGAGGACAGCAGGGAGGGAGGGAACAGGTGTGCACTGTTTGGATCATGTTTGGTTTGGGTGACTGTTGGACACCAAGGTGGAGGTGAGGAGGAGCAGGTGGGTGGGAAGAGAGACCCAGGCTGCAGGCAGACAGCAACTGCAGTGCCCACAGGGCACTGAAGGCAGCTAGCACCCCAGGGAAGGAGCACAGGGAGAGAGGGCACCAAGGGAGGAGTGGCCTGTGGCCAGGCGGAAGGGAACCCCTGAGGGTCCTCCAAGGCACAGTCAGTGCTGTGGGACCACGGTGGGCCAGGGACATTGGCAGAGGAGCCATATGCACCCTCCCAGGAGGTGGCAGCAGTCTGCTTCCCAGGGAACCAGTGGGGAGGGCAGGTAGTACCCTCTGGGGAGTCTGCTAGGGGCCAGGGGAGGGGTACAGTGGAGGATGGCATCTTCTCGGTCTCTGTCCTTACCAGGCGACATCTGGCTGCTCCTCTAAGCATGATCTGACCCTAAATGTGGCTTTGCTATGCCTGGGAGTGGTGCCTCTCACTTCATGATGGGGAAACTGAGGATAATCACTGGGATTCCATGTGACAGAACAGACACGGGCAGCAGGCATCTTGGCTCCTCCACTTCCCAGACTGACAATGCCACAAAAAACAATGAGCCAGGATGGGGAAATAGCTCATTGGTCTAAGTGCCTGCCTGGCAAGTGCAGGGACCCAGGTTGGATCCCATGTCGTGCATGCTGTGCTGGCCCTGCACTGAGCCAGCTACCGAAACTGGGCATGGTGGCACACACCTATAATCCCAGTGCTGGGGAAGCTGAGACAGGAGGATCATTGCAAGACTCTGTGTCAATAAATAAATAAATGAATAGCCTTGACTTAGGATATCAATCTGCTAAATATTTCTCAGTGTGCAGCTTTGGGCCATGCCAACAGTCTCCCCAAGTTTACCTTACCACCTGGAGCACTTAGGCTTGTGGCCTTGGGTTGCTGGGTAACCCAAGCAACCCTCTTGCCCCCAGAGCTTGCAGACTACTCCTCCTGCTCGCTCTCCCCTACTCCTCCCGCCCACCCATCTCATCGCAGCTCCATTCCCAGGAGCATATACATATGTGGGCAGGGGTTGGGAGGCTACATCTAGCTTCTTCCTGCTGGTTCCCCAAGCCAGAGCCCAGCACCCCAGACACCCAGGTGCTTGGAACACATGATTCTCACTGGGAAGAGAACATTTCCTGGGTGGGCCATGAACCCTGACCCATTAGCTCCGGGTAGGGCCAGCTGTTCCCTGCCCTGCAAGGCCCAGTGCTTTTTAAGCATATTTTTAGGAAAAGTGAAGGGGTCAGGACTTTGACCAGACTCCTCAACTCATTCAGGCTGCTAAGGTTCCTTCCCTGACCCCCACCCTGCCACCCCTCAACAGAGCCCCCTAATTCAGTCTTGTTCATCTACCTCACTTTCTTCTCCTCAGGCTCCTGTAGTAACAAGTGGGCCTGCGATGCTCCTCAGTTCTCCTTCCCTTCTCCACACTGGATCGTCAGGCCTACCTGGGCAGGCCCTTGTCTGCCTGCCATTCCGGGCCTCCCAGCTCTGCTCAGGAGATTGCTCCAGAGCTCGCACATCCTCCTTTGAAATCCTGACAGCCATTCCCCAGGCGTCCATTCCCCATTTTGCAGATGAGTAAACTGAGGCTCTGAAGCAACAGGTCAGGCCCAGATGTTCACTGGTGGCCATCCCAGTCAGGCCACACCAGGCTTGGCCCAGGGTGGGGGTGCACTGTTGCTGACCGATCCAATGTCCACCTGCCAGCATTTTCCATAGACATTTCTGCTTGGTGTCTTCCCAAAAAGGACAAGGGACATTGCTGTCCCATAAGGACACTTCTTAGAAATATCTGTTTTCTTTCTTGCTCTTCTGTAAACAGAGCATCCATTCTCTCTTGCTCTCTTGCATTTTTTAAAGAATTAATTGCCCTTTTTATGGCTTTGGTGTGTTTGTGCTTGCGAACACCCTGGCACCCTTAATCACAACAACAACATTCTCTGTGAACGGAGAAAATTTGAGCAGTCATTAAGCACCAGCGAATGTGGAGCGTATTAATGGGCAAACAGTAGGTCGGGGGAGAAGAAAATGTTTTTCTCTTGCAAAGCACATACGAAAAGTTGATCCAAACCAATGTGCTGCCATAAATCTGTTAATTTTGGCAAATTGCTGGGAGTGAGCAGGGCGGCTGGGAAGAGCAAGGCACAAGGCTGGCCGGAAGGAGCCCACCCGCTTCAGAAGGGAATGCCGCGGGCACAGGGAGCCCAGGGAGCCGGCTCCGCTCTCAGCCCTGCTCCTTGCTCAGCTCCTCCAGTCTGGAAGCCAGGGTCTGCTGCGTCCTGGGCAGCCTGGGCCACGCTAGATCCCTCGCAGACCCTGGCATGGCTGCAAGCAGCCGGGCTGATGGTCTGAAGTCTCCACGGCCTTTGTGGTTCTTTCCCATCCCACTCCGTTGACGCTCCCCAACCCTGACTTGGGCTGCAACCTCCTGCCGCACTCCTGGTCCAGCCCCCTGTCTGGCTTTTGCTCTGTTTCCTTTGGCTCAGACCACAGATTGCTGTATCTATATTGTGGCTGAATTGTACTCAGGGCTGGGGGAGAGAAATAACTGTGGGGTGTGCGTGACTGTGTGCATGTGTGCAAATGAATGCGTGTGTGTGTGTGTTAAATGTGCATACATGGGCACATGTGGGTGCAAGTGGATGTGTGTGCACACATGAGTGTGTGTGCCTATATGTAGGGGTGAGTAATTGTCACACATGTATGTCCCACATGTGCATGAGAATGTGTGTGCGATGATGGCTTGTGCCTGACTATGTTCACGTACAAAAGTGTGTGCATGGAGGGCTGTGTGGAGATGGGTTTGCACGTATATGTATCTGAGTGCATACCCTGTATGCATGAGGTTGCACTTGTGCTCACATGTACGTGTGCATTTGTGAGGTGTGCATGTGTCCCTGGGAGCGTGTGTGTGCAGCTGTCACTGGGGTGGGGAGTGGTGTAGAGAGCTACTGGTGCCACTCCAGGTTTCCCATAACAAAGAGCATTTCCTTCCCAGGGCAGCGTGGAGACACAGGAGAGCCAGGCCGGCTCTCACCCTCTCCCTGCGCCTCTCTCCGCCTTCCCTCTGCCCTCCCTGCTTACTTCCTGCACTGCTCTTTTTCTAGTCTTAGATTGC
>NW_004524597.1:16797065-16838066 GCF_000260255.1 Octodon degus | reverse complement strand
CTCGCTTTCAGGCTTCAAATCATCTTCTCCACTTTTCTTTCCATTTCTCATTTGTATTGCTGGCCCGCATCATCCCTCTTCTCTCCACTCTTCTCTGCCTCCCTCACTCCCTGCCTGCCTCTCTCTCTTTCTTTTTCTCCTCCCTGGCTGCCCTGTGTGTGTACACATGTGTGGGAGCCCAGGGTTGTTGCACCAGGATCTGCCCCTGCACACAGGCTTAGGAGAAAGCAAGCTCATCTCCTTGTCCTTGAAGGACAGCCCTTTCCTCCAAGCCGGTTTCTCTCACAGACTCCCAAGAGCACAGAGATGACAGCAGGGTGCAGAATGCCAGGGCCCTTCCCAGCCACACTCCTGCCCTTGGTCCTGGTGCTGTCCCTGCCTACCTCATCCCCCAGCTGACCCGTCTCCTCCCCACAGCTCCTCCCTTCTGGGCGCTTTGCTCCAGGCTTTCTGTCACTACAGCCAGGAGAACCAGGTGCCTGAACAGTGTGCTGCTCCCTGGGGTAGGTTAAGATATTTACTGTAAACACAGCCCCAGCCATGCCAAGGACTGGACTTCTTGGTTAACCATTTATTACAGAGGCGGCTATTTCCAATGTGTTCCACATGATTATTCGCCAAAGCTGCAATTTGGCACTTGTTCTGGGCTTGAAGGAATCGCTTCCCCAGAGGTGACCCTCGGCGGGAGATTGCATGTCACCGCGTGAGGAATGGCCGTGGCGGCTGTGATGGGTAGGCTGTCTGCCTCCCCTGACCTCAATCGCTTTCCTGCGGCGCGGCTGCTGGGACAGACGGGAGTTGACACAAAGTGCTTATAATTTCCCTTGGAAGGCGGCAGAATGATAATGGGGTGCTGGGCCCTGACGGCCTGGTCCAGGGCCTGCCCAGAGCTCCTGTCTGTGGGAGCAGCCCTCCTGACAGGGATGGGAGAGGCTGTGGTCCAGTTAGGGAAGGGCTGGGATGGGGAGGGGCGGCAGGCCCAGGAGGCTGCCTTTAGGGGACTAAAGCAACCATGGCAACAAGGAGCAGGGGAAGGTGCCCAGCAGGGTGCCTCTACAGCACGCTGTTCTCTTCATCCAATGTCCTTCTCAGCTGCCCAGAGCCCTCCAGCACGATGCCCGGCCCCAGCACCAAGGCTGCGCAGCCCAGGGCTGCTGACAAAGGCCATCCTGAGTTCTCACCTCAGCCCTGCCACCCCACACTTGAGACTCGGCTCTGCTGTGTCTCAGGGTCCCCACTGATGACTGGGACAAGACAGGTACTTGCTAGTGGGCTAACTTTGTGTAAAGCCAGGGTTGCAGAATACTTAGACTGGGAGCCAGCATGCTGTGAGTTCTATGGCAGTGTTAACAGTGCTGTTGTTGGTAACCTGGTTATTTTGCAAAGAGGTAGAGCACTTGCCTGGCATTAGGAAGGCCCTGGGTCTATCCCTGAGCACTGCAGAGAAAGAAAAATGAACACTTGAATGGATGAAACTGACTTCCGTTGGACAGATAAGAAAGCCGGGGCACAGAGATACCAAGGGACAGCTGCTGGCAGACACAACAGGCTCTCAGGTAGGGCTGGTGCCAGGGTTGGAGCATGCCTTCCCCTTCCACTTTAGTTCCTCTGAGAACAATCCCTATGGGATTCTCCTCTCTCCTTCCTCACTTCTTTCCTTTTTTCCTGCCTTCCTTCCTTCTTCCCTCTCTTCCTCACATTTTCTACCCTTCTTTTACTTCTTTTCTATCAGCTATTAATTCTTCCTTTCAGATCACCAGATACACTAAGGACTTGGCCATGTAAAGACCACTTGGCTAGAATCTGTGTCCAGTGTGGTCCTGTCTCTTATCCCATTGGTCTGACTTGAGTGACATTCACCCCAGAGGTCCTGAGTTGCAAGTCCTCCTGGACAGATGACTCCTCATCTCAGGGTCTCTAGTCCTTCCTGGAAACCTATCAGGCCCAGTGCCCAGCACCCAGGTCCTCCTGGCCCTGAGTCCTTCCTGATACAGAGCTGTCAGCTGATTCAGAGTGCTCCAAGGCTTTTCCTCTTGTACCTCCTGGGGGTGGTGGTTGTGGCGCTGAAGCTTACCAGGAGAGTACTGCTCTTGGGAGCACAACAGGGCAGGAGCTTCCAGGTCTTGTCCTTCAGTGTAAGCTATGCCTGGGTGTCCAGCATCTGCAAGCACTGGCCTAGGCCATGCCTTGGACTTCTAAAGGTAACCTCAGGTTGGGTTGTAGCTTCACAAAGCAGGTGCTCCATGCTGAAGCTCTGCAGGATGCTCCAGAAGAGAGATCTGAAAGGAAGTCATGGAATTTCTCGGTTGTGCTCTGTGTCATCCTTGGAGGGCTGCTCCTGCTCTTGAAATACATATATGATCTTGTAGTTTCCTTTCCTTTTGCATTTCTCTTGACTCTAAGCCTAGAGACATTCTCAGATGGGTGGGGCTGTGTCCTTCAGTAGCTCTGACCCTCTGTGTAGTAGCCTCAGGATGATGGCAGGAGGCGAGGGGCCCTTTGTTGGCCTGCCCAGGTCTGGAAGGATATCCTGCGTCCTGGCTATCTGGACACATCATAAGTAGCTACCTCATCTCACATGTTCTCTGTGAGTCCTGGAAATGGGATTTGGAATAGTTGTCCAAATCTAGGACCCCTAAGTGAAGGGATAGAATGAACCCTAAACTTGACTCCATAATTGTTTTCTAGAAAACTATCTTCACTTGTATTTCTCCAGGACTAAAACATAAGAAATCAAGGGCAAGAAGTATTGTGTGTGTGTTGGCGGGGGGGGGGGGAGTCAATTCCAGGAAGCTCCATGAGAGGAAAGAGAAAAATGAGATAGCCCATAAATGGCATGTTATACTGCCATTTGCCACTGTGGGTGACTGGAGCTCAACCCAGCAGACAAATTCCAGGAAACACTGTGGGACACAAGTTGACAGCCATTCCCCTGGAGGAGCATGGGAGCTGGGGGACTGATCCGCCATCTTTGGAGACTGTGTCAGGGAGGCCCAGAGCAAGTCAATACCCTGACATTCCTTCCCAGTGGGTCTCCAGAGTAATCCCTAAGACCCAAAGATGCCTCATACCAAGCATGCAAAGTCAGTCAGTTCTAAGGGATGCATGCAGGTTCCCAGAAGAATGGGACAAATCTCCCTTGGTCTACCTGCTCATGGAACTTTTCATTTTATATTAAACACCTCCCTTTTTATTTATCTCCACTCCAAATACTCTGCTTCATAAAAAGCACATTTCATTGCCTACGTGTCCCCTATCCCATGCTCCAGCTGTGAGCTCAAGAGGAAGATGTGCCTTATCCAACTCTGTATTCCCAGAATAAGTGTTCAGCATTAAAGAAAATAAATGAATCTGTGGAGAGGCCCACAGGAAAGAGCTAATTTTGTGGACTGAAGCTGTAAGGAGGAGTGCCAAGATCCGTTACAGGGCACGGACTTCGCAGGCTGCCAATGTGAGGACGCCCTCCTCTGGATTCCTCCCAGTTCTGATCATCACCAGCCCCACCCAGCCCACTTTCAGGAACAGGAGATGGGGACACCGAGCCGCACCCTTATTAAAATTCAGGCCTTTACTCACTGTGAATGGGAACAGATGAATCTGAGATCATCTTTGGCAAGAAATGCTAGGAAGCAGAATGCTCCTTTTTGGATCTTGATGGCTGAATCCTAGTGCAGCTTTTGGCTTTGTTTCCACCCTGTTGACACCTGTAATAATTGTGAAAAGTTTGAGGTTATCTATTGGGCCCTGATGCTCGTAAGTGCTCCTGGCTCAAGGTTGTAAGACAGTAATGGAAGCTCGTGTCCGTGATTCTGCTGAGGTGAGCATTTTTGGGTACAGCATCTTGGCTACAATGTCCAGAAAACAGGAAGAAGCCACTTCCTGTTTAGACAGGAAATTAAAAGCACCATACAGGGCGGCCATTTTTTTTTTTTTTTTTTTCACAGCAGGGACAGTTTGTAGATTCATAGAAGTTCTTAATATTTTCCATCTGAGACAGGCAGGGTATAGTGTCTTTTCATTAAAACACCTTATCTCCCTGTGTTGGGAGAACTTTTAGAACAAGTACAAAAAGAAGACAGACTAGAACAAAGGTAAAATCTGCCCATTTTAGGAACATTCGGATCCTTCTGAGATGAGTGTTGCATAACAATCCAGCTGTGTATTCTAGGGTATCTCCCTTCTTGCCACTGGGACAGTGAAATGCCACGCTTATACTTCATTTTAAGCCAATTCAACTGATAAGCAACCAACTTATTCCTTTAATAAAATGGCTCTTTTGCAGCAGTCATGGAATAAACAAGGGTCCCAGTGCATGTGAAAAGGAATCTGGCTTTAAAATGGATTTTGAAAGCAAGCTTTTCAAAGAAATATTTGTAATTCATTCAATTAATAAAGCATGTGTTCTAGAGACTGTTCTAGTACTCTGCCAATTCTCTTTTAACTCTGGTGTCAATCCAAAGAGGAATTTCTTATTTTTCTCTTTATTTTACAGACCAGAAAACTGAGCTACAAAGAAATAAGGTTGCTTGCTCAAGGCCATCCTGCTAGTAAACATCCAGATGTAAACCCAGGCTGCTGGGGACAGAGGCTTTGGTCCTCATTGCTACATTTTCCCTGACTTTCTGATGGGAAAAAATTGGCTGGCACCTGGATCTGGCCAGGCGGGGAAGATTCATGCTGTCATTTGTAATGGGGTGGACTTCTGAAGACAATAGTGTGTTCTGGGTCATTCTCCCTTCTTGCCAGTCCTACTCATCTCTGGAGTTTGTAATTTGGGAGACAGATTAGTCAGCTACCCACTACTACAACAAAAGATCTCAGCTAATTAACTTACAAAAAGAAAAAGCTCAGGGCTGGGGAGATGGCTCAGTGGAATAAGCGCTTCCCTGGCAAGCGCGAGGGCCTGAGTTCAATCCCTGGTTCCGCCAAAAAAAAAAAAAAAAAAAAAAAGAAAGAAAGAAAGAAAAGAAAAAGCTCTGGGGCTCATAGTTTTCCAGATTCCAGTCTGTCATCAAGTGGCCTCCTTGCTTTGGGTGCTTGGGAAGGTAGTGCACCACTGTGGGAGCCTATGGCTGATCCTACAGCTGTTCTCATCAGCCAGGAAGCAAAATGTAAGAGGAAGAGACCAGGGGTCTTAGTTGTTCTCTCACTGCAGGGAAAAAATACACAACATTGCAGGGACAGGGGTTCAATCCCTGGCACCACTTGCTGCACCAGCCCCCCCAACCCCCTGGGTGCTCTAAGCCAGCCACTGAGGCTGGGCATGGTGGCAGCACATGCCTGTTATCCCAGTGCTTGAGAAGTGAGACCCTGTGCCAAATACATAAAATAACTCAGTGGATTAAAGCACCTGCAAGCAGGTGCATGGGCCAGGGGTTAGATCCCCAGGCCTGCCATGCCGGCCTCACTCCCAGCGTGCAATGAAATGTCAATTGAGACTGGGCGTGGTGGTGCACACCTATAATCCCAGCACTTGGGAGGCTGTAAACAGGAGAATCACTAGGAGTCTGATATAGTAGTGAGACCCTGAACACCCTGTAGTCTCTTCCCTAAAATACAGAAAAAAAAAAAAAAAAAAAACCACATAGAAATACACAACATCCACAATTTGAAAGAGGAGCAGTTCATTTTGGCTCACAGTTGCAATGGAAGTAGTGGGTTGAGTCCGTGATTAGCTGGCTCTAGGGCAGGGAAGGTAGCAGGAAGCAGAAAGGGAAGGCAGGAAGCGGGCCGGGAGGCAAGGCTTTCCAAATGGCATCCCGTGCCTCTGCTGTCCAAATCCTGCTGCTGATGGCACAGGCAGCTGCGGACTCCTCTGTGTATTCACCTCTCCATGAGTGAAGTCCTCATGATCCATTCACCTTAGAAAGGCCCAGCCTCTAACCACATGCCACTTCTGGGAGAACATTCCAGGTCTATACCTCAGCACCATCCTCACAGGATCCCCTTCAAGGGCACATGCTCAGCGACCTAGGGACTTTCCAGAGACCCTGTCCTTTACGAATCCCACTGCTTCCCAGTAGTAAGGCTAGAGAGCAAACCATTAACACCTAGGCCCCTTGGGGACACTCATCCAAATCCTAGCAAGACACTTGGGCCTTTCTGGCTATACAGCACAGGGCCTTGCATCCTGTTGATGCTCCAAGAAGTGTTTGTTGAGTGAATATTAGATAAGAGAATCAGCCACGAATCTCTCGGCAGTGGTGCTAGCTGTTTCAACAGGCAAAGGAAAGAGAAACCGAGGCTGTTATTTGAGAACTCAATCCAAAGCTTTTCTTGACTGTGATGGCAATCACTCTTGCTTATCTAAGCTTGGAAATCCTATAGGGGACCACAAACTGGCTGAGTGTGGTGTTTGCCTTCCACTGATCCCTGGAGGTCCAGGACCTCATGCAGGCTCCACTGGTGGTAGGAAGATTCTGTCTGCTGAATACAGGGCACTGGAGAGCAACAGGCAGAAAACAGCTGCAAGGGTCCACACGCACAGACTCCCTGCCTGTGAGGCTCAGCCCAGCGGTCCTCAGAGGTGTGATAGTCTGAATGTCTCAGAAAGCTGGCTCCAGCACTGTGGGCTGGACTTGCCTACCCTGAGGGCTTCCTTCTGCAGGTGAGCCCTGGGGCTTTGTGCTCTCCCCAGCTGATGTTAGTAGGATAGGTCGTGGGCCTCTGCTTTGGGACCTGGGTCCTATAGGCTGGGTGCTGCTTCTCCTACTCGGCTGCCCAAGGACAGCAGCTGCAGGAATTTCATGGTGCTGATTCCCAGGCTCTTCCCTGGGATTATGGTGGGGTGGATCTAGCTGGTGGCTGGGATCTTCTGGAGAACTCTTCAAACCTCATTCTACTTCATAAGTGCAGAGCTGCAAGATAGCCCTGTGAGCATCTGTCTTGCACCCATTGACCTTGACTTTGGGGAGCTCTTGATGGGCCACAGGGCTGGCCTTGGCATCCCCATTGTCCATACCTCTTTGGGGCCCCAAAAGCCACCTCTGCATTGGTGGGTGGCGTGGCAAGCTGCTTCCTGTTTCCTGATGACTCCTGGTTTGCTTCCTGACCACCCCCGCCAGTCTCCTTCCCTGCCCTCACTGCCCTGTGCATGGTGCTATCCGTTAAGAGCAGATGCTAATGTGATTCCAACAGGCCCTTGAAGCTAATGCACTCCGGAATGGATTCCGAAGGGCCTATTTCCTTGCACACTGAGAGAGGGAGAGAGAGAGAGAGAGAGAGAGAGAGAGAGAGAGAGAGAGAATTGATGCTCAATGAAAACCTGCAGAAGACCCAAGTCAGGGCTGGAGGAACTTGCTGGCTAAATCAACAGTTATAAACCCTCTGAGTCATTTCTCATTATACGATATATTGGAGAGACATTTTCCTGTTCAAACGCAGTTGGAAATGTGCTTGGTCAAAAGTCAGTGGGAAACCTCATCACACTTGCCTCTGAAAACTGTGTTGGGGACAGAAGAAAAATGACCCAGGTCCCCAGCTGAAGTCAGGGCCCAGGGCTGAGGGGTGGTTATGGGGACTGCCTTGGGCAAAGGTTGTAGGATTTGGAGTGGATGAACCGATTCCAACTGCTCTGGCTCCAGCCTCAGGCCACCCTTTCTAAAGCCAACCGCAGTGAGCTCACAGAAAGCAGAGAAGAGGCCCCATCTGGGGCTATAGCACTTGAATTGGTGCCTTGCTCTCCTGACAGCCCCAGTGGGAGGGGAAAATCCTGCCGTGAGTCAGCCTACTCTGAGCTGTGTGACCCCAGAAAAGTCATCAGCCTCTTCCCCTTTCCTGTGAAAATGAGAGGTTGAGGGCTGTGACGCTGAGGAGTCCTCAAAAAGATGTAGATGGCTGGTCCTTGTGGGAACTTGAGCCTGAGTCTGAGAGGGTTCCAATGTGGGGGTCATGGAAGGAAAGGGAGGGAAAGGGGAGAGAAGCCTGGAGGAGATCCCAAGGGGGGCTTCATTGCTATGATCTGGATGCGGGTGCACTGCCCCTCCACATTGAGGCACTAGCCAGCTGGTTTTATCAAGCTCCTCCTGCCCCAGGGCCTTTGCCTGACCTGAGCAGTTCTGCTGCCTGGAGCCCTGTGCCTGCTCTGCTCTCCCTCTCCTCTAGCCTGTCTCCTTCTGTGTCTCGTCCCAGCGTCCCTCCCTTGGGAGGCTTCCTGATCCCAACCTTGCCACTCCGCTCGCAGCACACTGCGCTCTGGGTTCCAGCCCCTTCACCTCCTGTCACCAGTGCCCTTTGATGTCTGCCCAGGGATGACTAGGACTGGGCTAACCTCCCCACCACTGGGGAAAGCTCACATGTGGCCAATGTCTGCTAGCTCACTGCTGCCCAGTACAGTGCCCTATAAATATCTGCTTGATTACTGAACTTACGGAGCTGATGCCAGCTCCTGGTCATCCTTAGCCCGCCCACCCAGGTTGTCCTTACCCACTTCTAGGTCTCTTCAGAGAATCTCAGAGACAGTTCTCCTATTCAGAATTATATGCATCACTTATCCAGATAGAGATAAAGGCCCTACAAGGTAAGAGGCTGCCTGAGGTCACACCACCATGGTCAGCCCCAGTGCCCAGGGCTTCTTCCAGCCTCCACCTTCAGTTTGATGACAAAGCTTGGGCTCAGACACAGGAGACTTGGGAACTGGGGGCCTGTCAGGGGTTTGGGGCTGGGCTTGGGTGTTGCTGCATCTGGTACTAGGAAGGCCTTGGGCAACAACAGGAACAGGTCAAAGGGAGCCATAGAGCACCTGCCAGCACAGGCAAAGTGGTCAGCGAACCCAACACCCCTGGGCAAGTCCCTTTTGCTCTCCACCCCTGTTTCCTTATCTAGGACACAGGAATGGCATTATTTCCTTGAGGGTCTGATCCTGGGGTCTGTCTTGAGCCTGGCTCAGGTGCAGTGTGATCTGGGAGAAGAAGGTAATCTGAGAGGAGGGAGAAAGAGGTGATAAGAGAGAGGAACCAAGATGCCAGACCAAAGCTACCAAGTCCGGCTGGCTGGGAAGAGGAAGTGGATCACTGGGAATGATCTTAAGCATGAAGGCAGGAGCAACAGCATCCTCTTTACCTCACATGCCCTAATACCATCCTCCCTGTTTGACCTCCCAGATCTTGCTGATTCCTGATCAGGTTCTCAAAGGTACAGATTACATGTCTGTTTTATAGATGAGGAAACCAAGGCTCAGACACGTCAGCCAGTTTGCTAATTCTGGTGTGCATCGTGCTCTCTTGTCTCCTTGGACACTTGTTGGTCCCTCCTGCTGTGCAGGCTAGAGAGACTAAACCCATGGACATAGTGGATGGCCCTCAGACCCCAGCTGTGGCATGAGAGCAGAGCCTCTTCACAGCCCAGGAATCAGCTGGTGGGAGGCAGGGCTGCTCCCCACCAAGGTTCTGTGGATACCCATTGCCCTCATCATTCTGGGGCTAAGGGCTCAGTCTGGGTGTTCGCCAGATGGTTCTCAAGGTCGCCAAGCTCTTGGAGGGAGGGTCCCCTTCTTGTCTGGCAAAACCTGACCCAGGCCCAGGCTCATAGTTGGGGGAAAGGCAACCCTCAGGAATTGGGAGTCAGAGCCTCTGCGTCCTCCTTCCCTGCCCCTTCCAGCTCTGGTGGCACCTGTGTCCTTTGGCTTGTGGCTGCACCCTCCTGCCTCCGCCTCTGCCTCCAGGTAGCTTCTCCTCTCCCCTGGTCTCTGGGTGTCCCCTCCTGTCCCTCTGAGAACTCCAGTTGGTGGGTTCCCCCAGAGGGCTTCATCCTGATTTAACAGCATCCATAAAGACCCTAGTTTTGAATAAGGTCAAGTTCTGAGGTTGTGGTGTCTTTGGGAGTGGAGGGAGATGCTATGGTACCCGTGCATTCTAAGGAGAAGCTTTCTCTGCCACAGCTAACGAATAACCACATGCATGGCCTCAGCAGCACGGACACGATGCTCCCAGGCTTTGCAAAGTACCTCTCCTCATTTGCAAAATGGCAACATTTGTTGGCATGTGAACCCCTATTTTACAGATGAACAAAGTGAGGGTCGCAGAGCTCTAGGCCCAGCATCACCTTCCCAGGAAAAGTAGGTGGGTCTGCAGGGACTGCAAGTGCCCAGGCCTCACCGTCAGCATCCAGCACTGGCACCTGTCCTGTGACCCTTGTGCCCAAGGCTGTGAGTGGTGTGGGTATGGGGAGGGGACATCAGTTCCCAGGGGACAGGTGTCCCTCCCAGGCTCCTGTCCCTGCTGCCTCCTGCCTCCTTGGCCAGGCATAGGCAGCCCGCAAGTAAACAGTGTCTGAAACCTTATTCTCATTAGGCTAATTTACGAATAAATTACCATATTCAATGGCCTTATTTTTACTGCTCGTTAACAGGCCCATGATACGATGATAATTACGGGATTTTAAGTGGCTAATGGCAGCTGGGGCGTCAAAAGCAGTTTTTACGAATCTGTTTATGGCAGCGAAGGTGACAGGAGGGGAGGGACATTGAAATGTTGAAATCACACTTTGGGAAGAGAAGCTTTAATTGTTCAGTATTTATTAGAGAGGAGGGAAGGCTGTAATTTAAAAAATGAAACTCTGAAAAACAAAGGAAATTCATTAGTCTCCCCTCAGGCGCTGTGACCTTCAGGGAGTGGGCGAGGGGTGTAGGGGATCCACAGCGCCAGGCCAAGCTCAGGGTGGGGTGGGTTAGGCTGGGCCCCTCTGCCTGCTCAGGGTTGTGGCTGGAATTCCAGAGGTGAACTTCCTGAAGACCCTTCTTTGCCCCTGCATGGCTGCAGGGACCCCGGGCTGGGATCCAGGGATGGTGCCAACTCCAGGGAGCTGAGTCTCCACAGCAGCAGGGCCGACACCAGGCACATCTGAGCTCTCTTTCTATCTGGTTCCTCTGCTAAAGGATTTCATCCACATCTTTGCAGGGTGAAAAGCTACTAATCCTACCATGTACTGGGCACTCTGCTCTATGTTCTGTACATAGGAATTCACTTCAACAGGTAAGCCCGCAGAATCCGTTCCTGGGATCAACACTGCCTTCTTACAGAGGCAGAGTCTGAGAGCACAGAGAGGGGAGGCAAGTGTTCCAGAGACACACAGCCTGGCTGGGACAGGCATTTCTGTGATATACCTGAGGTCCAGCTTCTTTTATCACCCCTCACTGAACACAGAGCAGGTGGGTGCAGTGGACTTCAAGGTTCCAAGTTAGGCAGGAACAGAAGCTCAGAGCAAGGGCAAATCACCTCCTGGGTCCTGGGTTGTGGAGCTTGAGTCTTCAGATAAGAACCTTTAGTCCAAAGTGACAGCTGACTCGCTTTGGCAGGGGACTCCTGGGTATGTGTTGGGGGAGGTGGCTTGGGAGGGCTCTGGATGCTGCAGGCTTACTTGGGGCCCCCAGGGCCCTTCTGGTGGGTGCCCTGCGAGGCCCTGGGGTCCTGCCCACCTGCCCGCCCTCCTTCCCTCAGTCACTTCTCCTCCTGCCCTGTCCCCAGCCCATCCACTGCCGGCGCAGATCCATCTTCTTCTCTGCTTTAGTATGCAGCCCTCGGAAAACAAACACCAGCAGCCTGACAGTGGGAATAAATATCGCGGCAATGTTGATTAGCATTTGATCCCAGCTGGGTCTCGGAGCTGAAGTACTGGAATGTCTTGGCAGGTTTTTAATGCTGAATAATTTGATTAGATCAGTGGCTGAGCCTGCTGCTCCCGGAGAGATAAACCCTCCCTGCATTCTGGGGAGCAGGAGCCAGCGGCCCCTCCCCCAGCACCGCCCCCCCTCCTCTCCCAGCTCAGCCCTTTCCCCTTTTCTCTCTGTCCATGCCACCCTCTCCTCTCAGCCTGCTTTTTTCCTTTCTCCCCTCCCAGCTACGTCTATTTCATTCTTTCCGTTCTTCCTTTTCTTTCCAGTGAGATCCTCCCCTGGTCTTTCAGTACTTCCCTTTCTCCCTGTGGTTCTCAGCTCTCCCTCCGTCCTCTCCCTTTTCCGTCTTTCCTCCCTCTTCCTGCTGTCTCCCACCTCCCTGACCTTCACCTTTTCTCTCCCCTTCTCCACTCAGTCCTCTACTCCTCTTCCCTCCCTCTCTCCCCACCCTGTCTCCTCTCTTTCCTTCCCTCTCTTCCCCTCCCCTTTCCATGCTCCCCTCTTCTTTCCCCTTCCCCACTCCCTCTCTTATGAAGCCTTGAATACATCATTTAATCAACTCCACAATTTCAATTTTGCACAGTTGTCAGCTTGAATGTCTGACGAGGTGCTGAAGACCCCACAGACTTTGGGCAGGGGTGACAGGGCCACCAGGATTCCATTCCTCCCTTGCCCTGCCTTCCTCCTCTGTGGCCTGGGTATAGGGGACTCCAGATGCCCCTCATGGCAACCTGTCAGTCAGATGCTTCTCCTGTCAGCGTTGAGAAATTACCAGAGTAGCCTCATTAGCCACGAATTCCAAATTTAGAGGCAATATTCCTGTTTGTGGAACAATAATCTCCAGCTAAAACACCAAAGCAAAGGTGACGAACGGTGTGGGATGGCCCCACAGGAAGGGAATGCCTTGTTTTTCTGTCCAGCTTCATCTACCGGAAGTCCCCTCCTGCCTGGTCTACTTCGGGGCCCACTTCCCCTGAAGGCCATCATCTCTTGCTGCCTGGCCGCGGTGGAGGTTGGGGAGGCTCTTATAAGTCCAGGGATCTCTGACAAGCATCCCTTTCCTCAGTCTGGGCTCTCCAGGAACACGGCCACAGTGGCTAAAAGGGCCCAGTCAGTGGGCAAACCGGGAGAGGCCACCTTGGGATCCCACTCACTCCCAGCTGGGAGTGGGGTGCCTGTCCCCGTAACAATGGCACAAAGCCATGAGGACCCCAGTCAGGATGGGCTATGCTGGCCCCATCCCCATGAGCCACATTTGGGGCTCTAAGGTCCTGGTGCTGCCGAGGCCCCATCTGCTGAGTCCGGTGCCTGTGGGACTGGGAGTACTCTGGGCTTGTCACCTAGGGGAACAGTCCTGCTTTCCACTGCTTGCAGCCTTGGTTTCCCCTAAGCAAATGGGGACAGTAGCATCTGTGCAGGCACAGGAGAGGCCTACAGAAGATGCGTGGGGTGCTTCTGGCCTCCCAGCCCCACCTCCTCCCCAGCGCTTACCTGCAGGCATCCATGCGGCTCTCCTCAGGACAGTCTTTGCTAATTTAGCTTGCTACCAGCTTTCTTTCTGCTAAAAATAGAGCCCGCACGCTGAGCCTGCAGGATGCCATGTGCCGTCTGAAGACGGCTTCCTGGGAGTTTGGGTCTGTGCGCCCGGGGCCAGCCCAGCATCAGAATCAGGGGCAGCTCAGAGAACAAATGCATGGAGGTGTGGGTGCTCCCGGGCTGCTTGGTGCTGGGTGACTGAATGAGCGAGCGAGTAAGTGAGTGAGTGGACCGGAGCCACAGGCCAGCTCTGGACAGCTCTGGCTTCCTCACTGCACCGTTTGGAAGTCTCAGAACACAGCTCCAACAAGATGCGAGGAATAAGGCACTTTGATCTGCACACTGTGAGCTCCTCTTGCAAGAAGAGGCATGAAAAACCTGCCACCTCCTTCAGGGCCGAGAAGGCAGCAATGCACATACAGTGTACCTTTGAAAACTGCAGAGATCTCCAGCCAGGAAGGAGCTGGTGCTGCTTCCACCGTACTCCCAGCGATGCCGCTGATGGGGAAGACAGCAGGCTGAGCAGGTGCTCTGTGGCTCAGGCCGAGGCCAGGCTCTACCCAGCCACCACGGCCAGCAGGGACTTGGGGCCCCGGGCTGCTGGCAGCCCTGCTGCTGCTGCTCTGTGTGAGCAGGTAAGAGAATGAGAGCATAAAGTCCGGCAAATCAGTACAATAATATCTGCATGTGGGGCAGGGCTGAGGGCCTGGGGTCTGACTGCTGTACTCTCTCTGTACAGTCCAGTGGCCAAGAGGTTTGCCTTTCTTTCCCAAGGTGCCTTCCTGGTGTTGTGTATATTAGTGCATCTGTCAAAAAGAAAAGTTTCATGTCTGACAAGTGCTGGGGCTCATTTTTTAAAATATTACTTGGTACACGGTCTCATTATACAGTGCAGATTCATAGTGATCCTCCTGTCTCAGCCTCCCCAGTGCTGGAATTATAGCCATGAACCACCACGCAAGGTTTCAGGGCCTGCACCACATGTCTGGGGTTCTGGGGCTGGCACAGCATGCAGTACCAGAGATTGAACCCAGGTCCTTGTGCTTGTCAGGCAGGCACTTAAACCACTGAGCTATCGCCACAGTCCAGCTAGACTCATTTAATTTCCCTTCTTCCCTCCCTTCCTTTCTTTCTTTCCTCCTTCCTTCCCTCCTTTCCTTTCTCCCTCCCTCCTTCCCTCCTTCCCTCCCTTCCTTCTTTCTTCCCTCTCTCCCTTCCTCTCTGTCTTCCTCATGCCTTTCCCTTACTCTCATCCATTTATCCATCCATCCATCCATCCATCCATCCATCCATCCATCCATCCATCCAAGCTTCTATCTACCCCATCTATTCATCCTTGCATCTATCCATCCATCCATCCAAGCTTCTATCTACCCCATCCATTCATCCTTGCATCTATCCATCAACTCTACCATCCATCAACTATCCATCTACCATCCATTCATCTCTCCATTCATCCTTCCTTTCCTCTTTTCATGAAAAGATAATGTTCTTCTCTTGTTTTTTTCTCCCTTGTTTCCCCCTTTCTCCCTCCCTTCTTTCATTCATTTCTTCATTCCACTTCCTCATTGAGCACATTATTAAACACACAGAGGTTCTGAGGTGGATCAGACTAGCCATGTCCTGGACGCCTGGCTCTCCTCTGAGGGGGCAGTCATGAAACAAATAGGTTTGTTAGAGGAAACCATGTGGTGACTGTCATATGCAGGGGACGTGGGGAGGTCTCAGCGGTGGTGCCAGGTCCTCTGCACTCCTAAGCCGAAAAGGATCCTGTGAAGCTCTCAGCTTCAAGACAGGAGATCCTTCCGTGCACACCGTGCACAGTGCCCTGCGGTTCGCACAGCAGAAGCGCAGCGGTGCATTCTGGGAGCCCTGTTCTACAGAAACAGTGAGGGGTGTGGCTTCTGCAGTGTCCACACAGGTGCATCAGCTGGGGGCTCAGCTTGACCAAACCAGGAATCCTCTTGGTGTGAAGGCTCGGAGTCCAATCCCCAGAACGGAGAGCGAGAAAGAAACCAGGGGAACTAACCTAGTCATTCCACTGGGGATTGGTTAAATAAGATAGATACGTGAACGAGAAGCACAAAGCTGGGCAAAAGCTTGCTGTAGGAAAGCACTGAATGGCCGGAACTCAGATTTGCCTTGTGCTGCGCTGTCGTTTTCAAACAGCTGGCTGCAAATCATGGCGCGGAACGGCTGTCTTTCTTTTCGCGAACAAGTACTCCATGTGTGGAGGCTGTGGTCTGGACTATTTATCTTGGCTGGTCAGGGCAGCAATGGGAGGTCGTGCCCACTCTGGTTGGCTCTGTTTTCCTAGCGTGCACGTCTTACTTCTCTGGTGAAATTGCACAGAGGAAAGCCCTGTGTGGTTCTCACCTCGCAGTATCGGTCTGAGAATCAACCAAGAGAAGGTGCGGAGACAGGCGGACACAACACAGACCGCACAGGACACAGCAGCGCTCCTAGACCGTGGTGAACACCAAACTCACCCATATTCACGTCCTGTTCTCATTTGAGAGAATTTGCTCAATACCAAGGAAACCTCAGATGGATGAACTCCTACTCGGCTCACAAGGCCCAGATCACACTGCCTGCCACACCTAGAGTGGAGACAGAAACACACCTCTCTGCTCTCCGCAAGCATGAACTCATTTTTTTATTTATTTATTTATTTTGTGTGTGTGTGTATGTGTGGCCAGCTCAGCCCGGCTGGCATGTGGTGCTGGGGATTGAACCGCAGTCCCTGTGCTTTGCTAAGCTTGTTCTAAGTAGGTGCTTTAGACCACTGAGCCATCTCACCAGCCCATGAACTCATTCTTAAATTGGAAAGTTCATCCATAGCTTCTGTTCCTTCTGCACCAGCCTGAGGCCCGCTGGCCCATGGCATCTTCCCGAGTAACTACTGCCTGGTACACATTAGTTGCTCCATAACTGCTCTTTGAAAAGGTATAAAGAGGCCAGGGAGATAGCTCAGTAGAATAAGTGCTCCCATAGCAAGCACAAGGGCCTGAGTTCAATCCCCAGTTCTGCCAAAAAAAAAAAAAAAAAGAAAAAAGAAAAGGTACATGAATGAATGACGTGCATGCCAGCTCTCTTTATTGAAGCAAGGCCTTCAGAAGACATGTGTGTATTTCCAGGCTATAAATTGATTTGTATTTTTAAACGCACTAGGAGAACTTGCTATTTAAAGGAATCCTGATGTAAATCCTTTTTATAAAATGAAGACATCTTGAGGAATGTGAATAATTGCTCCCTGACATATCTATTTATAAATTGAGATTTTTAAGGGTCGGGAAGGACTGGTGTATTTTTAAAAAGAATTCATTCTTTATGCCAGGCTTTGTGCTGGGGACAGGCACAATTTCAGGGTGGCCCCAAATCTTGAAGACTCACAAGTCCAGTTACAACTCATTGGCGAAGTTGTCTTAGGGGCTAAGCAAAAATCCTATGCACTCTGCTTTCCAGCTGTGTGTCCCTGGGCCACTGTCTTAGTCTCTCTGAACCTCAGCGGAGGTTAATGAAAGCATCTCCCTCTTGCTGGTCAGAAAAGAGAACAGAGAAGGTGTGCACAGCTGCTTGAAAGACTTCCTGGTCCAGAGCACATTCACTGTTAACAATAGAAGGCAAGTTGCAGCTGGGCTTGCTGGTGCCTATTCTGGGAGGCTGAGACAGGAAGGATCACAAGTTCCAGCCAGTCCAGGCAACCTAACTACCTAACAAAGCTGTGTCTCAAAGCAGAAAAACTAAACTGCTGCTGATACAGTTCAGTGCGAAGGCTCCAAGTTCAATTCCTAGAACCATAGAGAAGTACACACACACACACACACACAGAGTCTGTTGTGGTATGCATCAGAAGAAATCTTTGGCCACTAAAGTCTCAAAGAGCTACGTGGCTTTACTTTGTCAAACCAGCAAAGAGACCTTGTGCCTCAGTTTCCCCATCTAGAAAATCGAGGCAATAAGACCTTCACATTGGAGGAGACCAGACATGCTGAACTCAGAAAAGCAAGGAGTAACAAGTGTGTGAGACATCTAAGGAGGGGCCATCTAAGTCACCATGGTCCAGACATCATTAGCGGGGGCCTCTCTGCCCCGCAGCTCCTTGCTTGCTGCTCACACAGTAGTAGCTAGGTTCTAGGGGTGCTGTCCTTTCTCTCTCTTGGGGCTCTCAGCTCTGAGACTGAGCCCCGCAGGTCCTGTGTCCCGGGGGTGACCAGAAGTGTGCACCTGTGCTTGGGTCATGGGCAAGGGGCTGCTGTCAGCAGTGGCATTCACAGGAGACAGCAGCGGCCAGTTCGCCCTTGGCGTAGGACTGTAGACCCTGGCAGCAATCTCTTGCCTCCTTTTTCTGGATGGGCAAAGTGAGATTTGAAGTTTCACAGTTGTGCCAGAGGAAAAAAAAAAACACTCTCCTCTGCAACATGGATTTGGGGTGTAGCTTGGACAGTGTGTGCTGCTCTCTCTTTACAAAACCTCAGCTCTCAGGGAGCAGGGCTTTGCAGGACACAGGAAGCCTGTATTTTCCAACTGCTGCTTCCTGAGAGAGTGGAGGGTGGACTAGGAGTTTCAGACAGGACGGAGCACTGGAAAGGCAGGAAGAGGTACAGACGGACACCCTGCCCTGCTGGGAGCTCTACTGTTTCCTGCGGGAAGGAGCCCCTGCCCTGTCTGTTGTCCCTGGGCTACTGGGTGGGGCCCTGGGACAGGACAGGTACTGCCTGAGGTTGGCTCATCTAGCCCTGGGGCCCTCTTTCACCTGGTGTCTTTCAGATGAGCAAAACCTGACCTGGCCGACCATGTAATTACGAGGTCAGGCACTGGGCCTCATACCTGGCTATCCTCTCTGCACCCTTGCTGGCTGGACAGGGCACTTGTGCTGACTTTAGGTCCTATATTTTCCTGCACTTGCATAACAACCCACATCTTCTAGGTTCTCTGCAAGCACTCACTCATGTCATCCTAGTTGGAGCAGCTATGGAGACATACGACTGTAATCCCAGCACTGTGGGAAACTGAGGCAGGAGACTCACAAGTTGTAGCTCAGCCGGGCAACTTAGTGAGACCCTGCCTCAAATTTTAAAATAATAATAATAATAATAATAATAATAATAATAATGCTGAAGATGTAGTATAAAGCAAAGACCCTGGGTTTGTTAGTACTAAAACATCATGGAAATTTAGGTTTCATTGTTTTTCCCATTTCGCAGATACATTAACTGAGGCACAGGAAGCTGTATCTTGGGTCAAGGTTACACACAGTGAGTGGCCTCAGGTCTCCACTCTTCACAGCCACACTGTGTCACATGGCCTGCTCTGAAGAGACACTCGTTCCCTGTCGCCTTCTACCCACTCTCTTCCGACATCATCCACCTGCCCTAGTCTGTGTCTAACACCTCCCCAGTGCTTACTAAGGCTTTTTAACAAAGACAAAGGGCATCATTCTTGGTGCCTTCCCAGCGACTGTGCTGGAGAGTGAGTGTCACTACGGTTCTGAATTCAGCCTAGGGCCAAGCTGGGGAAATGCTACCCTTGCCCAGGGGACTTAAACGCTCGCTCATTTCAGAGCAGGCGGGTCACTCAGCAAGGGCTAAAAAAAATTGGTCTTTTGACCACCTGCCATCTCGAACTCTTCCAAACCAATTCAGCTCAAAACTCGTTCAACAAACAGCTTTAGAATGACTGGCAAGAGGCTGGAGGCATATGCGAGCCCGGAGGACCGCCAGCATCACACGAGCGGATCCCATCAGGATCTTATTATTTTTTATTGGGGGAGATTATTCCTTTAGCCATAGTTTTCTTCAGACACATTATCCCAGAAAGGGTTACAGTCTCCAGAAAAGCTTTTTCGTAAGCACAAAGAACTAATATTAGCAGATTGGGCTTTCTGTAAATATTCATTGTAATCTGTGACTTGGTAAGCACTGAATTCCACCCTCCCGAAAGCTGCACATTTATAACTTGTGAATTCATAAATATTTACGAATTCACACAGTCATCACTGACAAATTATTTCATCTGACAGCTCCACACAGGCCCTGCCCGGCTTTGTGTGATTCTGATCAAATCTCGCGTAAACTTCCCGGGTGACAGGCAGAGATGGAGCACAGCTAAAATCATAACCAGATCCTACAGATTTGAACGGGTCAGTCACTGGTGTTTACAACAACAACAGCAACTTGAGCAAGGGAGACTCCATCAGGGGGTGGGTCGCCAGATGTTCTGAACAACTGTATGGATATTTATAGCCACATATCTTTGAGAGTGTCACAAACAGCCCTTGTCAGGCAGACGGATGTGAATGTGTTGAGGACAGGGTCACGCTTGGGGGAAGGACAGGCAGGGAGGGCTTGAATGCAGGAGACAAGCGTGGCTTTTTTTCCTCACAGGATTCCAGACCTTGCTATACCTCAGTTTCCTAGTTTTGAATTGTAGAAAGCGAAAGTATCATTTTCACTGTAGCAATGACGACCGCTGTTGCTGAAGTCTCCGGTCCAGGGTCCACTGCAGGGTTTGCAGTGCTACAAATCTTGGTTTAATACTGTTCTGAGACACTGGTCATCACCCTTTCCGACCGACTGGGTTACTGAGTTTTTGAATACTTACAGAAAAGGAGCCCTTTCCCTATATTTCTATTTACAGTTGCTTGAGAGGGACATTTCTGTGCTTGATTTTTGTCACTGAGTCCTCAGAGAGAAGCCATGTGCCTCCCCCTCCCCAAGCTAAAGTTATCCCCAGCACCCACCTACCCATTGGGGCTATTCTGCCCCCCTCCTCCCCATGCCTATGGGCAAGGACAAGGAATAACTAGCCTTGTTTCTCTTTCCTTTTCCATTTTGGTAATTGGATGTGATGCTGGTGAGTAGGAGTTTGTCTTTACATGAGCTGGGATAAATTCCTGCTGCTGCTGATCAGGGCTGACTCAGGACTGAATCAGGACATCCCAACTATAGAGGGAGGCAGGAATCCCACTTCGGTGATGGAGTGGGCCTGGCCTTCTGCTTGTTATCCAGATGGATGGAAGCTGTCCAGCATATCACAGTGATTACAGCAGAGTTTCAATCCACTTTGGTATGATGCTCCTGTCGGGTGGTTATAAAGCCTAAGCCAGCCCATGCTATTTCTTGGTTTACAATGCTGTAGCAATTTTCTAAAGTTCCTCAAGCTAGAGCTGGAATCTGTCTGTTTGTTGACCAGCTCTGCTGGGCTGTCCCTCAGGGCTCTTGCCATGTCCTGTCCTTGGAAAGCTCTACTCTTCCCAAGTCTGTCCAAGCCCACCTGGTCCTGTCACCCACTCTCCTGTGCATAGCCTTTTTCTCAGAGATCCCTTCCTGACCTTGCACCCTCTATCAGGAATCACCCTTCTCCAATTTCACTTCTTTTACTTATTACCATGTAGTTTTCTTCTCATATATAATTTTCATGTGTCAGTAATACAGGATGGAGCCCAGAGCCTTCCCACTGAGCTACATCCCCATCCCTTTTTTGAATTTTGTTTTCAAATTTTTGAGGCACAATCTTGCTAAGCTGCTCAGTTGCCTGGGTCCAGCTCAGCCTTGCAATTCTCCAGCCTCAGCGTCCCAGGGTTCTTGGATTGCAGGTGTGGGCCCCTACGCCCAGATTCTTTTTTTCTTATTTTCCACTCTTGTACACAAAGAAGACATCTTGGCTGTCTTACCCAGGGGTGTCACCCTGCTAGACCAGCAACTGGGCTATATTGGTTCATAAACATTTGTTTGAACAAATAAACGAGACAGAAGCAGGATCAGATAGATAATAAACAGAGCCTGGACTCTACCCTTGCTTTGCTTTGTGACTTTGGACAACCTCATTTGTAAATTAAGGAAAGGTGGAGGGAGTCATAAGTGGGCTCAGCTTCACTGGCTGCATCAGGGATGAAGAAGAGGTATACGGGGCTGGTGGCTCCATCCCGGGGGCCAAAGGGACCCCGGGATTGGGTGTTTGTGTGACGGGGACTTCCCTGTGGGGTTGTCTGGACCTTCTTCTTTCTTCTTCCATCCCTTTCCTCCAGCACCTGCTGAGGCTGTTTTGGGGAAACCTGGATGTATTTTGGGGAAGCAGCTTTGCAAGTTGTTGACAGCAGCAGGGCTGCCACAGTCGGAAGGCAGGTGGGCTAAAGGTGCACGGGTAGCACTAGCCACGCCAGGGCTGGGTGGAGCGGGGGCGCTGACTCAGCGGGGAAATCGACCACTGGGTTGAAGTTTTGCCATGCAAACTTCTCCAGCCATGGACAAAGCCCACGGCGTGTGTGTGTGTGTGTGTGTGTGTGTGTGTGTGTGTGTGTGTCCAGTGCTTACACATACACGCAAACACACATATTTCCTAATGTTGCTTTTAGCAAAAATTAAAGCAAAAAAATCTGCTTCTTCCTAAACTTTGGCAATCCCAACATCTGCCCACTTGAGTGCTTTTCTTCAAGGATTATCTCTTTCGTCTTCGCTCCCCGTTGTGCTCTAGCCCCCTCTGAGCCCAGAAATTCCTCACGGTGTGTTTTTAAGAGTGCTAACCGACAAGTGTACACACGCCGTCCACAGCCAGGGAGCAAGCGGCACAGTCGCTAACTTGTTAGACAGGAGCTAGATTACAATCATAAATAAATGATTTGCTGTCTCCTTGCATTCAGACTTGTAGCTTTTAAAGTGTGCCTGTCATCGCCGAATCAGATTTAGTCAAATGCTGTGTAACTGCAAAATTATCCTCTTCTTACCTTTTTATTCTCCTTATAATGGACAGTTAAATTGGATTTTCAAATTTGAAGTGCATATGTTTTTCAAATCCCCAGAGGCTGTCTATTTTTTCATTTCTAAAGCAACTCACTAATGTTTATCATTACCACACAGAAATATTACAATTCTTAAGGGGCGCCTTACAAAATCAGCGCAGGAGAAATGTGCTTTATCGTCTCAAAATGAAACCAATTTCTCAGCTGATTTGCAATTTATTTACATGTTAGCATTTGATTTCCGGCTGATTTATAACCCCACACGACTCTGTCTCGGGGTTTATTTAGAAAACAGACAACGGTGGTCGGAAGGCGCCAGAGCTCCACGTGCTGCAGGGTGCTAACTTTCCCAGCGCTGGACTTGGTAACTCCTGACTTGACCTTCAGAGAATGCAGGGCCTGCACCCATACAGACACACAGAGGGCAGGCCCAGCTGTGGTGTAGAGAGGGGTGCTTGTGGGCAGCTTGGCCCCAGGACTGGAACACTAGATTCCCCAAGCGGGCAGGCATCAGTGGAGGATGTGGAGATGCTGGGAGATGTTGAGATCCTACATGAACTTAGCAACTTATGTATTGCTGGGACTGAAGGAAACATTGGACTTGAAAGTGAACAATCTATGAAAGCTCATTTCCTCATCCATGGCTCAGCCATCCGTTCATCTAGCCTTCCCTCCAGCTGTCCTCCAGCCTAACAGTGCATCGTCCATATTTCTCTTCTCTGATCTATCCACCAATCCATCAGTCCATTCATTTTCCACCACCTATCTCCCTATTTGTCTACCAATTCATTCCTTTAACCACCCAACTACCAATCCACCCATTCATCTATCCACTCATTTTTGTATCTACTCACCCACCTAATCACTTGCCAAACCATTTCTCCAGCCACCCATCCAACCAACTCTAAGTCCACCCACTCATCCATGTATTCCCATTTATGTATTCGCCTGTCTACTACCCATCCATTCCCCTCACTACCCGTTCAACTATCCATCCATCCATCCATCCATCCATCCATCCATCCATCCATCCATCCATTTGTCCATCCAGCATACTAATATGGTCTTGGGATTGAGTGCTAGGGATTTAGAAATCACCATGACTCTGACATGGTGTTTACAAAGCTCATGGGTAAGTGAAGGAGACAAATGCACACCTCTTGGGGTCATTATGAAGCCCAAATTACTTAATTCATGATACACTGTTTAATAAAGTTCCAAACAATCTCAATGTGTATCATCTGAATGGAATATGTAGCTGGTTCGAACCCAGGTTTCTTTTCAGTCAGCCCACTTCCCTTTAATTGTGGGATCAAGCAAGCAGCTTCTTCTCACTAAGGCATCAGCTCCCCATCTGTAAAGTGGGACAATAATAATATTGATGCCTTCCTTGCAGGGACTTTGGGAGACTCTGATGAGATCATTCAGACAAAATGCTTAGCTCAGAGCTGATGCCATAGTCAGCACTTTAAAACTTTCTACTTCTTTATTTTTGATGGTTACTTTAATTATAGGGACAAAGGAGAAAAGAAAAATTATACCAAATTGTGAGCATGAGAAGGGATATTTCAGAAAAGGTGACTTTTGGGGTAGGATTTGCAGAAAAAAACACTTTCCCCTGTGTCAGAGAGTCCAGTATATTCAGCAGAAAAACCACTTGCACAAGATCTGCCACCTTACTGTGCAACTGGGACGCTGAACGAAAGCTGGGGGTGAGTGGGTGGAGTATGGGACCCATCAGGACAGAGGAGCAGAGGCAGGTCTGCTGAGGTGGGCATCAGGGCCTCTACAGTGAGGTTATGGAGTCGATGTTTAGGCTTGGGAGCCATAGGAAGACACCGGAAAGTTTTAATCCAGGCCATCATTCCCTCTAAGTGGCACTTTGGAAGCAAGGCACAAGGCAGAGGCAGGGTTGGGGAAATAGCTTTCCTGAAAGGCAGGACCCAGAATGACTCTGGGGGTGGGTCACAGAAAGGCTGATTCAAGAGATGGATTTTTAAGTAGAGTCAGGCAGGACCTCAGGACCTATTGGTAAGAAGAAGGAGGGCTGACAAGGGCTTTGCCAGCATTTCCAGAAGTGCCATATCAGAGGCCAAATCCCTAAGACTGAGATGAATTTTCTTCCTCACTTTGCTTATATCTGCCCATGCCATGCAGAGCTACTGTGAATAAATTTGCATGTATTTATGCTGCAGGCAGCCAGCGCTAAAAGGAGCATCTCTCTCCTCGCTCTCTCTGAATGAGAGCTCACATCCAGCTCGATTCCTCTGCTGAGCAGAATCAGGAGCCAGGAGCTTCCAGGGACTTCCTGGGGAGGACCTTGGATATGTCCCTTTACTCTCTAGGCCTTGGACAGGGTAAATTTGGTCTCTAACTCTAGCCCAAATGAGAGGAGGAGAAGAAGCTAGCAGAGATCTAGCCTCTGATTTATAACTGGTGTACCAATTAGGACACCTTGTGTTCCAAGGAACAGGAAACATGACTCAGGTTAGCTTAAGAATAAAGGGTCCAGGATCGTGCATTGCAAAAACAAAACATTTCAGTGTTGAGTGAAGCTGGGTCCAGCAGCTCCCTTTTGTCACTCACTGAGGACATGTTATTTTCTGTCTTTCATTGTTTCCTGGGTATCAGCTTCATTTAAGCCTGGTGTCTTTCATGAAGGCCCCCTACCCACTGCACAGCTTCTGACCACCTGTGTGTTCCCACGGAGCTGGAAGGAAAGAAGGGATCTTAACCCAAGCACTACCCAGAAAACCTCATGATCCATTCTGATTGGACAACTCATTTCCAAGGTCCACTTCTGTCACTGTGGCCAGAAGGTGGAGAAAGGCTCAGGAGCTTCTTGTGGAAATCAGAGCCTCCCTAAAAAAATCAGGACTTTCTGCTTTCTCTTTTTCCTAGGGAAGAAGAGACAGCTTCAAAACCAGACACAGGTTCTGGGAAAACAGACCCTTCATATAAATATGCACAGGAAAAGTGAAGGAATAATTAGTGCTTGACTCAGCAACTCTAAATATTCAGGGCCCACAAGGAAGTCAGGATAGATAGTATCCCCCCAGTGGTCTCTAACCGTGTGGGGTCCACTTGATGACCCAGTCCAGGCTGCTTGGGACACATATTGGCCAGAAGCATCAGCCATCCTACTTCGGGGGATCGGGAGCAGCAGGCGGGAGCACAGTTGGGCTTAGAGGAGGTGGGTGCGATTCTGAGTTGACTGCATTAGTCAGGCTTGGCCAGGTTATGCTGCAGTAACAACAACAACAACAACAACAACAACAAAACCTGGGAATCTTAGTGACTTAACAAGGTCAGTGCTTGCTTTTTCTTTGCAGTGCATAGAGAGTTTGAGTGTGAACTCTCTTTCCCCTGCAAGTCGATAATATAGGGAGATTTATATACTTGTACTTCCATAGCAGGAAGGAAAGGAGACTGTGCCATGTGTCCTTTCAACTTACATGATCAAGATCATTGTCACATAATCCTCAAGGGGTCCCTGCAAGAGAGGTGAGTTGGAAATAGGGTGAAAGAAGGCAATCTGCCTTGCAAGAGGGAAGCACTTAGCCCTTATCCAGACCACTTGTTGTGTGTCTCACGTTCACCCCAAAGATGAAAGGGTCTCTTGTTGTCAGATCACTACCTAGTGTGTGGGATTAAGGGATGGACTGCCTTCTAACAGTTCATATTTGATATGGGTAAGCAAAGCCAATGAAGGACATTTCTAGAACCTCTTTCTTGGGCTTTATGGGAGAATAAAAAGAGATGAAGCATCTGACGTCACTGGCATGTTGCTCAGCATGTATAAGAGTTCTAGAAATACAGGGTATTACAGCCATTTTACAGTTGGTGCCACTGAGACTCATGATAGCAGAGTGAATCTCTAGGTCACCCAGGGAGTGTGGCCCAGAGATTAGGTGGCGACAGAGTCTTCTGTTGGTGATGTTCCTCTTGACTTCATTTATGTTCTGCCATGTGAGGATTCTCCTTCTCTTATAACACTCATTCCTCATCTGTCAAGACTTCCTGGCCAACTCTATGCCCTGTAAATAGCTCTGATGATGGTTCTTCCTTGCTCCATGTCCCTAACTTAACAGTGATGCCCACCGACCTTCCCTTGGTCCTCTATCTGGGCTTGGGTCCTGTGTCCCAAGAGGCTGCTGTGAGTCCAGAGCCTCTCTAGTAGACGGTCCTGTTCTGAGGATAACAGCTGCCGTATCAAAGTGTTTATGGACCTGTCATCCCACTTCACAATCACAGTTCTCTGGGCAGTCAACGGAACTAAGACATCAACATTCTAGAGCTGCGTGTTCAGTATTTCTGAGATTCCACCATTGCTTAGCTCTATAGTTCTGTACTGGTGGGAATACTCTGCACCAGCAGAAACACTCTCCACTGGTGTTTCCCAGCGTGGTAGCACGGTCCCCACAAGCAGATATGCCTATGCAGTATTGAAATGCAGCAGGTGTAAAGGAGGAACTGATTTTATATTTCAATTTAATGCAATCAATTGACTCTAAGACCCTCTGGCCTAAAGTTATGAGAACACTGGACCCTCTTATCCCAGTTTTCATCGTCATTTGGATCCTGCTTGCCTACAGGGACCATGACTGAGGAGTTTTTCAATAGTTCTAGAATTCAGTTGGAGAAATATGAGTCTCCTGTGTATCAGTCAGGACAGAAGAGGCTACACTGTAGTAACAAGCACGTGCCACAACTGGGGCTTGAGACAACAAATGTTGGCCACTTGCTCATGGTGTATATTCACGACAGATTGCAAGAAGCTCTGCTCATCACAGCCTCTTGGGTACCAGGCAGCAGAGAGCCAGCCTGTAGAAGTGTTGAGTCAGAGCGCAAGGGGAGACTTAAGCTGTGGAATAGCCCCTGCACTGGCTATTCCATCTGCCCAGCATGGATGCCCATTGGTTCCGCCAACTACCAAGCCATATCCCTGCCCCCAACACAGAGCCTTGGCGTATAGGAAGAGAAGAAAACCAGGAAAATCTGGTGGTGTACACTAAAGCATAGGGTGCAAATCGACAGGTGGGATGAGAGTGGAAGGAAAATGCTACATCTGCGGGAAAAATAAAGAAAGAGGCATAGAGTGGTTGGAAGGGTGTCGGACTTGGGTTGGCCCCAGACTTTGTCATGATCCAACGCTGCCCCTTCTCCCTGGAGGCTCGGCTTCACTGCTTGAATAAACATGCTGGGTTTCACCTTGTTGTTTATAGTGCCCTCGTATCTACACGGTTATTTGCATGGTTGGACTCCTGTGCTCCTTGTCCCTCGTGGCCTGATTGAGGAAGGGCCTTCTTCTGTGGGTCCATCCTGTGCTTTGGGCTATCACAGGCTACATCTATTCATGTCTTCTCCTTACCCAGAGGATATTTATTGGTGATGCGGGTGAGTAATAATGCTTTCAAATTTAAAAAAAAACTATATTTTCCATCCTTGCTAGTATGTGGGATGCCATGTAACACTTCTACCTAATAACTTGTAATTAGAAGTTATTAAGTCCACTTTCCAGAAAAATTCTCTTACAAAAGAAGCAGCATGAGTTAGAGCTCTGGTGATTATTTTGGTAACACTTGGATGCCGGTAACATTTAAAAAATGGTTTTAAGACCTAGATCCCTGAGGCTATCATAGAACCACCAACCTTCTGACTCTTTTTACATGAGAGAAAAGTTTAAATGTAAACTGTTTAAATGTAAAAGTAAAATGTTGAAATCATCTACTTTTGAATATTTGATGGCACATACCCTATTCTTGATTAATGTAACGTTACAGGAGGTTGATTGTTTTGTTCATGACCAAGAAAAGCAGCCCTCTGAAGGGTTGAAAGGCACATACATACTTAGGAACTGTGTAGATCCGAGTTCTTACTCCGCTGATTGTGACCTGTGGCAAGGACTTATCCTCTATGAGTCCCCCTTATCTGTAAAACAGGATGGTTAGGCGGCTCCCCTGCGGTGTCTGTGTGTTTTCCATGGGACGGCAGGCACAGAGCTCTTCGGGTTTGGGATACAGACATTGTTTACCGAACAGCAATCCCAGCGGCCTTTGCGTGCCCTTGCCCCGCCCCACGCGGCCCTCCAGGGGCTTCCCTCGCGCATTAACTCACTGCCCAGGCACTGAGCCAGGGGATGGGGGTCGCGGTAATCACCCCAAATTTCCAGGTGAAGAAATGCAAACAACAGAGCCCTGCTGAGAGATAATTTGAGCGCCACGTTGACTATATTACTAGCGCACGCACGAGGGGTCCTGAGCCCTGGACCTTCTGCATCCTTGCCTCTCGGGGTTTCGCCCTGCCCAGCGCCTAATCACAGGCACTATTATTTCCTTAATAGTTTTCTTTAAGTTCAGTTTATATAGAATTGTATCTTAATCCTAAGCAATAAATTATGCCTGGAAAGCCAGTGCACAGCGCAACCCATCTTACTAAGCATCCATTTACGCTTTCTATCTGTCTGCCCTTGGCCACCAGGCCAACTCTTGATGCACTAAGTACAGAAAAGTGCCACAACTGCCAGAGGACACAGTGCAAACTGCAGGGGGGCTCTTACCTGGGACAACTCGGAGCCACCTGCGTGCAGGGAGTAAGTGCCCGGTGCCATGTTCCTACAGCGGGTTCCACCAACAGCCCTGCCTCTCTGCCTCTCTGCCTCTCTGGGCCCACAACCCTGCAGCGCCGTCAAGCCCTTTGCTTTGGTCCTATGCTGAGCGCTACACAGACTCTGATACTCCAGGGAAATTCTCTCCTTCACTGAGCCCAGCAGCCAGAGGGTGAAAGGAAGATGAGGTCCAGGAGACAGGGCTCGCGTGAATGTCTGCTGCTGTAGGGAGCTTCTGGGTGGGAGGCTTGGAGGTGGGGCCTGGCTGCAGCCCTCCCCCACTGGGAGCCTTCATCTCCTTCAAAGCCTCTGTTTACCCATTTCCAAAAGGGGAATGAAAACACCCACCCTTGGGCTCATAAGAATGGGAGTCCCATTCTTATGAGATTTTAAAGATGTGGTGAATCTTAGCTCACTGTACAACTGCCCAGATTAAAAGAATGAACAAAAAGAATCCTAAAGAAAATAAATAATAAATGAGTCCCTTTTACCAGGAGCGCTGAATTCTCCTTATGGACAAATTAGCTTGGTAGGAAAATCAACCAAGACAAGAGTCAGGGGCAAAGTTCAAGGTCAACAAAGAAGATGGCTTTTGGAGTCTGGGTCTTGAGTGTCCCCCAAGGGCTCTGGTGAGGAAGGTGTGGTCCTCAGTTTGGTGCTACTGGGAGGTGGGCTGGTGGGAGTCTTAGGTGCCCTTGAAGGGAATGTGGGACCCTGTCTCTCCCTCCTCCTCTCTTTGTTTCATCCTGGCCACAAGAGGAACAATTTTGTTCCACCTCGTGCTCCCACTATGAAGGTCCCAGTTAGGCAAAGGTCCTAACTGACCCTCAAAACTGAGCTCAAACAAAACAAAACAAACAAACAAAAAAGAAACAATCCTTATCTCCTTAGATGTCAGTTCCCTGTATATTTATTAGAGTAGAGGAACGCTAACTCAATAGCGAAATCACATGCAGGATGTGGGAGGGCAAGCAAGAGCCCCTTTCTCTTTTTAAAAATTCTGTGTACAAGTGTATCCTCAGGACCTACATGAACCACTTACACTTAATAGGTGCTCAGTAAATTTATGTAGAATAAATATTAAGTAACACTACATTTCACTGAGCACTTACTAGATACCAGGTACCTCTTCCTACAGGACTAGTCTGCTCTTCACAAGGAGCATGTGCACAGCTGCATTTGATATCCCCACTTCACAGATGAGGAGACTGAGGCTTGGGGCGGCAAAGTGCCCTCCCATGCTCACCCAGGTAGAAAGTGGCAGAGCCAGAATTTGAACCTAGAAGATCCTGACTTTAGGGCTGGCTTCTGTGCTTGATCCTCCTATTGCCTCCCTGGTCATAAAGGGGACACAGGGACTCGGAAGGGACTTGTGTGATGCTGCTCCAGAGGGCTGTCATGCCCAGGCGAGAAGCGACCACCCTCTCACCTAGCCAAGGCATGCTCCTTTCCCTAGTCTTCCTCTGCCTATAGCCCAACTCCAGACTCAACGAACTTGTCCTGAACTTGACAGCTTAAAGCAAGACATTTATTCTCCTGTGGTTGTGGGTATCAGAAATTGGAAAGGGAGAGCATGAGCCCCGGCTGGAGGTTGGGCCGCAACTGCTGCCTAAAGCTCTCCTGAGCAACCAGGCCTGGTTTCCCGATGCAGACCCTGTTAACCAATTCCTAGGCATTCAACCTAAAAGAAGCCACCCAGGTGGCTTCCACCGGCACCCCTGGAACAGATGGAAGTGAGAACCCGCCTGCTTCTGGAGCTGGGGGAGCTCTGCTCCCAAGAGCTGCTGGGGCCGCTATGCTCCTTGGCTCGGGGCTGCGCCCCTCCAGTCTGCCCCGCCACCCGGCTTCTCCTCTGTGTCTGCGGCACCTCCCGCTGCCTGTCTCTCACAGAGACACTTGTGATGGCATCGGGCCCACCTAGATAACCCAGCACAATCTCTCATCAAGGTCTTTAATCACACTTGTACAGCCCTTTCTCCTGGCAGCATGTGCAGATCCCAGAGAGGAAGACCTGGGACCTCAGGGGATGCAGCTCAGCCTGTCTACAGGGCGAGGCTCACATCCGGGATGGCGAGCACAGACAGCTCCACTCCTCCTGCTGAGATTCCAGCCTTCCCTGAAGACTGCTCCCTCCCGGACCAGCAGCTTGTGGGCGGGACCCAGCTGCAGAGCCAGGGAGGAGACTGAGTCCCACTTGTAACCTTCCCTGTACACAGCCTGTTCACCTCTAAGTCCACGTTTGAGCAGAGTGCCCAGAGAAGGTCCAGATTTGACCAGAAATGCACAAGAAGTCCCGTCTTTGCACAAGGAAACTTCAGCAGGTTCCTTCTGTGTTGAGCTCTGCTCTGGTTGCTGGAGTCAGACAGACAACCAAATTCAGGCTCCCCTGAATCTGCAATCGAGGGGCAAGGTACAGTTGGGCATATGTCTCTGAACAAACACAGCTAATGTGAAAACATGGTGGGGCAAAGGCCTGTGGCTTGCAAAGAGAGTAATTCAGCCTGAAGGACTAGAGAGGGCCCCATGCCAGAGGTCCCAAGGGGAAGGCGGCACCTCACCTGGGTGGGTTCACTGGGGAAAAGGGACATCTCTGGCAGAGGATGGAGTTTGAAGCTGAAAGCTGGCATGCCCAAGAGAGTGAGGTTAGTAGAGGTCATACATGTGGCCCTGTGCCTACATCTCAATGGGTTCTACAACAGCTTCTACAAAGTCCCAGCATTACACCCATTTCCCAGATAGCAACACTGAGGCTCCTGCCATGGTGAAACTTGCCTGAGATCATACAGTTACCCAGACTCTCTGTGAGACATACGCTTCTTTCCTCCCACCCAAATCTCATGATCTTGTCAACCTTACAGTACCCCACCTTTAAAACTGAACAGTCCAGTCAGAAGCAGGACAGTTTTCACTGCTTCTGTTCCAGGGGGTGACTCTGATCACCCGCTGTGGGAGCTACCTGGACAGCTACACTGAGGTTGAACGCTTAGGGATTGATTAGCAATGTCTGCCTCAGGCACTGGTTGACGCAGCTGGGGACAGCTTGCTATGGACTCTAAGGCTTCAAGAAAGAATCCCACTTACCTCTGGGGTTTTGGAACAGAATCTTCCATCCCTGATTGACCTTCATTATGCAGTAAGGAAGCAAAGGTATTTTTACAAAGAAAGGTAACTTGGGAGTCGCAGAAGGCCGGCCCTGCAATCCACTTGGACCCTCATTTTGGAAGGTACCTCTGGTCAGCTGTGTTCTCTTCAGACCTAGATATGAAGAGCATCGCCCCCCTCCTGCATGCAAGGTCCCAACACAGAGAGCCACACTGGCCTTGCCCCCTCCTGGTGGGCAGTAGGCAGGAAGGAGACAGGACAGCACTCTCAGCCCACCTTCTGCCCACACCCCTCCTGTGTCATCTGGGCAATTCTTCCAAAGAAAAGGGGAGCCCCGAGAAAGCTGGCCTCACTCTCAGCCCGCTGGGCCTTCCCACGTCTGGCTCCATATCCCAAGAGCCAAACCAGCACACACGATCAAAAAAAAAAAAAAAAATTCTAACAAGACATTAATAGATAAATAAAAATAGCTTCCACAAGAAACGACGAAGAGTCACGCAACAAAATGATTTCTTTCTGTGCGCGTAAACTCATGAATAATCAAATACACAGCTCCCAAATGAGTGCAGCGCTTGTCAGCCTCCTCCCGGCTTCCTCCTGGAAGGTCACCTCAAGCCTTTGCTGCCTGGTGGCTCTGCCCCTCGCGCTGGCGCCACCACGCCCCCTCCGCGGACCCCCGCCCCCCCCCCGCCCCCCCTTCACGGGCCAGCCAGGGTGCAGACAGGATATCTGAACGGAAGACCGACAACGCTCTGGAATCACCGGGCAGGAAAGGGAGCTTGATAAATTTTGGGGATGGGGATCCCCAGGCCATGGCTTTGTGAGCTGAAACAGAGCCTTGGCTTCCAGGGGTTGTGTGTGTGTGTGTGTGTGTGTGTGTGTTTTATGGTTTTTTATTTTGTTTTTTATTTTTTATTTTTTTGCTGTCACATTTTAACCTAGCAGCTGCCTTGAGAAGCGAGACGATCGTCCCTGCCTTTCTTCTTCTTCCTTTAAAAAAATTATTTTTTTATTTTTTTATTTTCCCTCATGTGTTAAGGGAGGAAACAGTGACAGGGACAAGTGACAGCTCGCTAATTATTCCCTTACTGCCACTGCTGTTCTGGGTTTGGACGCATTGCTCATTTCTCCCCGTCTTCGCACTGAATAATGCATGGGTCCCTATCTGTATTCACGCGGCACCTCGGGGACTGCAGCCTAACTAGCTGATAACTGATTCAGTTTGTAAGCAGGGCCGCTGGGAGTTGCAAGGAAAAGTAGCCAAGAACAAATTTAGTGCTCCTTTCTCATTTCTAGGGAGCACCAAGGAGGGGGCACAGCTGGCTCTGGGAGGGCACTTGACCCCCAAGCAAAAAGAACTCCATCGGTGACTGTGGCGAGTGAGTGGCTGTAACGGTGACAACAATAAAAAGCGTGGAAAAGCGGGCAGGAGGCTTACAACAGCACCGCGTGGCTTAACGACGGGGTTATGATCTGAGAAGTGCACGCGCATGCAAGTCTGCTGCTGTGTGAATATGAGTGATTACAGGATTGTACAAGTGAAGATGGTTGCAAGGTGGCTGAGTGACAGAATCCACTGGAACCACCCTCCCGTGCGCCCCGTCTTTGACCAAAACATCATTAAGTGTCACCTGATTGCGTATGCCTCACATTGCACTGGCTAGATGGCGTGCCTGATCACTGTGAGCCGACTCAGGAAGCCTCGAGTGGCAGGGCCCTGGTGGATGCATCGGTTAGCTATTGCTGTGCTGGCGCTGTGTAACACGTGAGCCGCATGTTGCCACAGTCGAGCACAACAGCTACGTGCAGTTTTTGCTCAGGTAAAGTCAGTCTTGTTCTGATCTCACCCATGTCAATCTGGAATTGCCTGTGGGCTACAAGTATGGGTCAGGTCTGCCCCAGGAGTGTCACAAGGCCAGGTTGAGGGCAGGGACAGCTGGGGCAGAAGCAAAGCAAGTCACCCTTTCTGCCTACATGATATCTGCTGATGGCCCATTGGCCAAGTCCAGCATCAAAAGCTGGTGAAGTAGCTCTGCCCACCACGAGTCCAGGGCAGGCCGAAGGATTCTCACACTGTTACAGGACCAAGAGTTAGAGACTCGGAAGGCGTCTGCAGAACAAACCCTTTTAAGAATCAGCACTCATTTCCTTATGACAGCGAGGAAATAACAGCTTTTGCAGAAGGATTTGTACCCTTTGATCTCAACATTGTGCTGTTCATTAAATGGTACTGGCTACAAACAAATGACCATGGTATTCAGAATGGCGCATCCTTTCCCAGCATCTACAGTCCCGAGTGGTATGCTAAGAGTTTTTCATGAGGGCCCTCATTTTCCTCTCCTAATAATCCCACAAGGCAGGCACTACTGTGATGCACACAGCGGGGAGGACTGCATGTGTCTGTCCCATGGTAGGTGCTCAGGGACTCATGACTGAATCAGCGAACCCAGCTGAGTGAGTGCTGTATGCAGGGTGCGCTGATGCTGAGACTACTGAAAAGCACAGAGAGGACCACTCCTCTTATTTTCTGCCTGCCTGCTGACCCCTGTGGTGCGTCACACACTGTGCTACACCTCTGCCCTGCATCTGTGGTGATTCGCCTCCATCGTCAACTTGGCTGGCTTGAGAGATGCTTGGGGCCTTGTGAAGCACACTTCCGGTGTGCCCCGACGAGTCACACAGGTGTGGCCTTGGGGTCTGTGCTCTTCTAGCTCTGCACCACTTCCCCTCTGGCCGTGTGCCTTGCTCTTTGCTTCTGGCTGCCCTGGTATAAGCGGCTTTTTTCCACCAGGCCCTTCTGCCATAATGCACCTGCCCCAGAGCCAGCTGACCAGGGACTGGATCCCCTGAACCATGAGCCAAAATAACTGTTTCCAGCCTCAAGTCTCAGGTGTCGGATGTTGCATCCCAGTGGCGGCAAGGCAACCAGGAACAAATTCCTAAGGTGGCACCAGACTGTGTGACACAAAGCAGGGTGTGGCAAAGGATGTGGCGAAGTGAGCCGTGGGCAGTGAGGTAGCCGGCACTGTGCTGATGGCTCTCGTGGCCGCTCTCACCAAGAGTGCCTCAGGCTCCTCAGGAGGTGGCCCTGGATTCCCAGCACTGTGCCCACTGTCCAGATGAGAACTGAGGCTCTCACTGTGGCACCAAGGGACAGTGGGGCCGGGCCAAGCATCATGTCACAGAACGGTGGGGTCCCTTGAGGAGCCCCAGGGATGCTGGCAATAGGCCAGGGAGGCAGGTGCTAGCTGGGGAAGGAGGGGAGCCCAGGGACCCACAGCTGTCACCTGCCTGGGTATGTGCCCGTATCCAGCCGCCCAGCACTGCCTGCTGGGGGACACCAGACTCCCTGTCGGAGACACATGTCACAGCAGAGGTGGGGGCGGCATGCAGGGCTGTTGGCAGGAGGTTTAAAATAGCAGCATAACGTCCTCCCAGCAGCAGGAGCTGGTGCGTAAGGCTGCACACCATGGAGACTCAGGAAGAAGCTAACCGGGCCCTGCTGCCACCCCAATCTACTCTTGTTTGAGGGGAGGAGAGGTGGGGGACTGGGGTGGGAGATCGACCATACCGGCAGGCCTAGGGCATCCTACGCCCCTTTAAGACTCTCCTCTGCTCACTGTCCCTGCACCCAAAGTTTGCTTGGCAGATATCCCTTGTACCTTGGCCATCTTCCCTCCAACTATGTTGTCTGCCTGGGAAGTACATAGCATACAGTAGGCGCTCAATGCTTGTCCACTGGATGGACAGGCCCATCCATGTTGAACAACACATCTTTCCTCTCAGCTCCCTTCTCAGCACCCTGAGGAGTCTTCTAGGTCCTCACAGAAGGGGCCCCTCCTTCCTTCAAGTCTTTCAGCCCCTGTGACTCTCCTCCTCCCACTGGCCTGGCTGCACCCCACCCCCAACAGGGCTACTGGATGAGCAGTAGGCATTGCTAATCAATCATAGCACCATTTCTCTCTGAGCTCTGGAGCCTTCAGGCAGCCACGACCAATTGGCTGGATCTGGCCCCAAGATGGTGGCTGCATGGCTCCTCTCTCCTGAGTGTCACCAACAGCAGGCTGTAGGTGAACAGCTTCCAGAAGCTGTTTGTGGCTGCTGTGGCCATCAGTGTGGAGGCTGTTCAGGGTGTGGCAGTGTGCTTATTTAAATACCCTGTCTCACGCCAGGGGTCCTGGCCCAACTAGTGCTGGAAGTCATGAGGGTTACAAGGACTTGGGAGCAGGGAGACTCAGGCTGCACAGGTAAAAGCAGGCAGCATGACAAGGCCACCCTGGAGCCCATGATTCTTCTAGATGCCACTTCCCAGCCCCAGCCCCAGTCTCCAGAGGGGACGACCAAGCCTGGGCAGCCACGCCACAAGCTGGGCTGACTTTGTTTCAAACAAAGCACGGCAACCCTTGGGCCAGTGGCTCAGTCACGAAGGCTAAAGGACAAAAAGCTCACAGACCAGCCCTGAGTGGTAGAGGGAGGTGGAGCACAGGCCCCACCCATCCTGAGCCTCCTCACCCTAATCTTTGAAGGGGGTACTTTAGGGATTCCTACCCTGCAAATCTGGCATGAAATAATGAAAGGAAGGTACCATGGGGTCTGAGAAGGGGGGCAGTTGCTGATACCATGTTGGCAACATGCCGTTCACAGGGACTCCTCTGGGAGGAAAAAGGCCTGGACCAGGCTTTCCCTGAGCCCTATCCTCTGGGAACCTGGTCCTTAGGTGAGTGCCAGGAAGGAAGCCAAGGAGGAAGTTTCTCAGAAGAGCAGGGAGCCCTTCTCTTGGGGATGATGTCACCATATTATCACTTGTAGTTCCATTTCACAGATGGGAAAACTGAGACCAGAGGATCACTGAGACTAGCCAGCCCTCGTGGAGAAAAAAAATCAAAATGAATTTGATCCCAGGATCTACAAGGTTTTACACAGAGCCACCCTATCTTGTTCAAGAGTCGCCACTGTGACTACCCACTCTCTCCAGGTTATTGAGGGTGTTGCAGCCCACTGTCCAGTCCAGTCATGGCAGCAGAGTACATTTCAGTGTCATAGGAAGTGGGTTTGAGCTGAGTTGGGAGAAGACATCACTGATGGCCTATGTTGCCTGGGCTCTGCAGTATGAACAGGCATTCTACAAGAAGAGCATGACAGACGGGAGACCAAAAAAAAAAGCTTGAAAAATGAGTAATATTTCAACACCAATGTGTGGGCCCAAAGCACACACACACACACACACACGCACGTGCGCGCACACACACACACACACACACACACACACACACACACACACTGAGCTTCTACTGTAGTCCATGTGCTCCCCAGTGGAGAAAAATAGCTGGGAGGCCCAGGTGCCGGGTCAGCCCCACAGCTGTACACGGCAGGTGGTACCAGGGCCTCCGGAGCCTCCCACCACCCTGGGGCTTCTCGTCATCAGCAAGGGGATCCTCAGGCTCAGGCTCGCTCCCTGGACCCAGGGCCTTCTCATCCTGGTCAAAGGAGACCCTGGGACAGGGCAAAGATCATCATGAACCACGCTGTGCCCCTGGAGACAGTCATGCCTAACTGCCAGTCCAGAGTTTAGGCTATAGGGACTCAGAAGTGCAGAAGCCCCTGTCACAGTCTCTTCCCTGAAAGAGTGCTGATAACCACGCCCTGCGTCACTTGGGTGACAAGGCTTTTAAGTCCCCAGCAGAGTGGATCAGTTAGCTGCTGCTTCAAAATCAACAGCCCCAGGGACCTGGGGAGATGGCTCTCCTGAGTTCAATCTCTGGTTCAGCAAAAAACAAAACAAAACAAACAAACAAACAAAAAAACAGCCCCAAACTCAGAGGCTTCCTTCAACACTAACTCTTCTTCCTTTTTTCCTCCCTCCCTCCCTCCTTCTCTCCCTTCCTTCTTTCCTTCTCCAGTACTAAAGACCGAACCCGGGACCTTTGTACTGAACTACAACTTCAATTTTTTTTTTTCTTTTAATTTTGAGACAGAGGGTGAGTCACTAAGTTGCCCAGACTGGGTTTGAGCTTGATTCTCCTGCCTCAGTCTCCCAAAGTGCCTGTCCTGCTATTGGCTGGGTCTCAATTCTGCATCTGCTGCTCAGCTGGAGGTCTTGGGCACCCTGGAAGTGTCTGGAGTGGGCTCTGTTCCATGCCTCTGTCACCCTTCTCTAGCCACTGACACTGGAGGGAGGGTGAGAAGTGCAGAGGCGTGTGGCTGTGAGACACGCAGAGCTGCGGGCGGGCACCCTGGGCCATGTGGTGGAAAGTGCGAAGGCTCAGCCCTCGTTCCTGCTGAGGCATCCGGAGCACCCAGCCACGGCCCTGTCTGCAACATACATGTCCTCATTGGTCGGGCAATTCTTGCAGTCCAGAGGCTGGGTCTGCTTTGCCCAGGGGTCAAGAGTCTTGCTGGGGTGCACTTTGCTCAGACCCCACCTTTGGAGCATCTCTCCAAGGGCACCTCGGCCAGGGTGGGAACAAGTGGGCGAGGTCCCCGCCTGTGCTCAGGGGCAACCTCCCTAGAGGAGGAGGAAGGAGCAGCGAGCAGAGCTGTGCTATTTACAAGCTTTCAAACGGGTTATTGAATCATAAACTGAAATCACAGGCTGTAACCAAATCAGCAAGGAACAGATTCAATAAGGTGCGAAGGGAGACGGGGAATAAAAGTCCCTCCAGAAGCTTGTTAAGGCCTCACCGGCCTCCCTGGGCCCCACTTCCTCGGCATCTCATTGCTCCTGGTGAGCAAGCCAGGCCTTGTCTGGTTTGGTGCCGCCACCCTTCATTCATCTGTGCCTTACGAGCAGAGGAAGCCAAGGCTGCCAGCCGGTGCCCGACGGGTGCTTCCTCTGCAGCTCAGGTGAGGGACCCAACCGAGGCTCTATCAGCACCACCATGCCTTGGCTGAGTCATGAAAGCCTCTGACATATTCTAATACCCACAGAGGCCTACGGCAGGGACACTCACCCAGCAGCCTTGGGGTGACCCAAGGTCTCCACACACTGACTGGGTCTTCTATCTGTGTGCAGGCCCTGACCCCACTATGAAGCTCCTTCACACTCTGAGGGCCACCCAGGGCATGTCCCAAAGGAGACACCAGCTCTTGGAGGTATTATAGCCCTGCCTCTATTCCTATTCATCACAGGCTGCAGGACTGGAGCTCAAAGGCCAGGTTACAGATTTGCCTATGGGTAGGACGCAGGCAGCTCTGGGGAGGGACTCCAGGGGTCAACATCACCCAGAGGCCACACACCTCTTCTCCACTCACAATGATGGATGTGTAGACTGAGCCGAGAGAGGTCAGGTGGCTGCAGAGTGCCTCAGACCAGCCCTGGGACATATTTGCTTTTTCTGAGCTAACTACTCTCTCTCTCTCATTCTCTCTCTCTCTCTCTCTCTCTCTCTCTCTCTCTCTCTCTCTCATCACATCAGTATTGGCAGGCTCTAGGAGCTAGCCAACCACACCACTTAACAGGTAGACTGCGGCTCAGAGTTCTTAGTGGCTCAGCCGGGAAGTGGTCAGGGCTGGGATTTGAACCCATGGCTGTCTGTTTCTGTGCTCTGGCTGTGGCAATGAGTAACTGTGGAAGGACAATTGTGGTGGTTCTGACCCAGAGCCCACTTTCCAAGGTGCCTCCATCCCTGGACGAGTCAGGTAAGGGTGAGCCACTCTCCTGTCTCCAACTCTCTGCCCTGCACCTACCAAGAGGCCTGCACACAGCCAGGGAAGGAGGAAATCTGTTCTCAAGCCCTGGGAAACAAGATGTGGAGGCGCCCGTCACGTCCATGGCCTGTGTCTGCTGCTGGGTTCTCAATTTTACCACCTGTGCGGGGCTGCGATGTCACAGCCCTTGGGGTGGCTTGAGTAGAGAGGGGTACTGCTGAGTCTGGGGAGGAGCCCTACTGTCGGGGCACTCGTGCTGAGCCCCGGCATGAGTGACCATCTTCCCAGCTGGAAGCAGGGCGTAGGTCCCCAGTGGGATCTGCCAAGGGGACAGAGCCTGGCCACTCTGCCCTGGTGGTGGCACCCATCATCACAGGCACTTGGAAGGGACCTAGAGGGGCTGCTTTGAGACATGGAGAAGAAAGTGTGGAGGTTGTGGTTCACCCCCCAGGGGGGCGCCATGGAGAGCTCCCTGAAGAACTGTGGCTTTTCCAAGGGTGGGTCTAGCAAGCCTGGCTTTGTATGCCGCAAGGAAGATTCCTTGATCCCAGCCATTTAAGTAACCCATGTGTGTGCATGTGTGTGTGTGTGTGCGTGTGCGTGTGCGTGTGCAGCTGGGTTTTTTGTGGGGGGTCATCTCCTGAGTTGATGTGGACTCCGGGCTGGCCCTGAGGAACCCCACCAACACACACAGGGCAGTGTTCCCTCGGGGCTTTGAGAAGCCAGGACTAGAGAAAGAGGTCCCCACTGGGGGCTGAAGGCTGGAAGGGAGGATCAGAAGCCCGTGGAGCAGCAGCTCTGTGTGGGGTGGGAACAGGGCAGTCACTGATGCCCCCTAAAAAGGTGATTTTTTCACTGTGGTAAAATGGATGACAGGAAATCTAGGATCTTCAAGTATACAGTTTCGAGCTTGGCGTTAAGTATCTTTGACTTTGTTGTGTAACATCCCCACCGTCCATCCACAGAACAATCACGGAACAATAGAAGCTCTTCCCACCCTGGAGACCCCTATTCCTACCATTTGTTTGAGTTTGACTCTTCCAGGCACCAGGTACATAAGTGGAATCATGAAACAATTTGTCCTTTTGTGACTTTGTTTTTTTCAGCAGCATCATGTCCTCAACTTTCATCCATATTGAAGCGCTGGTCAGAATTCCCTTCCTTTTAAAGGCTGCGTAGTACTCCACTGCGTGGATATGTCGCTGTTTGTCCATCTATCCATAGGCTGTTGCCACTGTTTGCCTATGATGTTTAAACTGAAACCTGACAGTTTTTTTTTAATTTTTATTTATTTATTCATTTGGTACAGGGTCTTGCTACGTAGCTCAGACTCATAATGATCCTCCTGTCTCAGCCTCCCCAGCTCTGGGATTACAGACATGTACCACCATGCCTGATTTCAGTGGCTTGCATGGCATGCAGTACTGTGGATCAAACGCGGGTCCTTGTGCTTGGCAGGCAGGCGCTTACACGGTCAAGCTATCTCCCCAGCCCAAAGCCGGATACTGTAGAAGGAGATATCAACATTCACTGTAAAAAGGCAATGACATGCGGGAAAGGATTTAGGACTGGATGTGTTTAAATCTTACCACCAACACCTACTGGCTGTGCGGTCTCAGGTGAATCCTTTGGCCTCTCCGAGTTTCCTTTTCCTCATCACTAACAAAAGGGAGAAAAATGGAGTGCAGGTGGTGCACATGTGCAATTCCAGCTACTTGGGAGGCTGAAGCAGGAGAATGGCAAGTTTGTGGCAGCCAG
>NW_004524597.1:16793000-16796705 GCF_000260255.1 Octodon degus | reverse complement strand
TGCCAGAGAGGGGTTCGTTGTCCATCCCACACGGAAGCACCTGGTGCTAGCACGTCCTGCCCTTCCTTACGTGAGGAATGACGAGACCTGAGGATCACCCACCTGCTTAAGGCCACACAGCAGCCCTGAGAGCCCTTGTGGGAAGTACATGGCCCCAGGCCCAAAGAACTCAGCAAATACCCTGTCCAGAGCCCAGCGCAGAAGAGAACCTGGGCGCCGCCCTGCAGCTCCTTCCCCTCCCCCTCTCCCATTCAAAAGCGGAAACTGAAATTAAAGAAAAAAAAAAAAAAACACTGCACCAGTCTATTCACAGCCAGGCCCCACGTGGGGAGGTGGCCTCTGTGTGGCCCTGACACAGACCCCGTGCTGCGCACGGTGCCCCCTCCCAGCCCTCCCGCCTTATTCGTTCCATCCCCAGATTGTTTTGCAGACAGCCGCCCACCAGACTATTTAGTCTGAGTTTGGTGACCCCGTGACTGGCGGCAGGACAAGCTCAGGTTTCGAGGCCTCCTGGTACAATCCCTGGGCCCTCCACCCTGCCGCCCGACTCTTACACAAACATTCACCTCAGGCCCCACTTCCTGTCAGGCTGACTGGGGAGCCCTGCAGCCAGGGCTCCCAGGAGGCAGCTTCGATGATCACTCCTATAGGGCCCTCCGGCGGGGTCCTGTGGCCTCACTCGGCTCTCCCACACGCAAACTGAGCTGGCTCGGGTCTTCCCATCACCCCAGACTCCAACCTGTGGGCCCCAAGGACTAGCCAGTGAAGCTCATGAGAGAAAGCCATCGTGCATCCTTACGACGTGTTTCCACCGGTGGATACACTCTAGGCTTCTAAGTCCTGGGTGGGGAAACTGAGGTCCCAGACAGGAAAAGGAATGGGCTTGAGTCTGACATAATTCCATGTGTATCCTTGATACAATTCCATTCGTATCCTCATGCCTTCTCCATTCTGGGTTCTGGAACTGCGAGGAAATCCGGGCTCCTGGGGGGCTGGACTACCTACTTGGCATGTGGCTTGGAACCCTTCGCTGCATTCTGGGGGCTTCTGTGATGTGCGAGTTGGGCCCCTTTACAACAGCTGCGCTTAGCATCTCTGGGCAGGAAGCAAGTGGGTGGATCCCCTCTGCTCTCCACTGTCCACAGGCCCTGTGCGGAGCTCTGTCCTGCCATTGTCTCAACAGGTGGCTGGATGCCTTTGTCTGCTCCCGGTCTTACAGCTGGAGAAACGGAGGCTCAGGGTGGGCAAGTGACTTAGCGAGGCCACACTGGCAACCAAGAAAGGAGTGGCTCTTCCCTGCTTTCCATTTCGGGGTTATCCCTTGTGGTGGGAACGGGAACTAGAGTTCATGGCTCCTTCACATATCTGTGTATTACTTTCACTGTCATAAACATGAACAAAACCAAAACAGAGCATACGGGAGCAAACACACTGATTCTTACTGGAAGCTCTCAAACCGTCCTCCCTCCTCCTCCTAATGCAAGACAGCCAGGTTCTGCTGATGGCCCAGGGTGCACCCATGCAGACCACAGACCCCTCCAATGCTTATCTATATGCAGACGTAATTTTATGTGTTGCCTCCTAAGCCTTCCATATTTTCCATAATAGATTGTTAAGAATCAATAGCAAATGCATTGCTTTTTCTGATTGGGATAAAGACAAAGATATGAAAAATTGAATCACATTTAAAAACATCTCTGGGTTAGGCACTTCAAAGTTGCAGAGTCAAAGTTCTATTTGGGAAAACTCCGCACCAGCGAAGCTGCATTCCCCGCAGGGCTGCTGGGATCCCGTGGCTGGCTGTTGTATTTGGCTAGAGGCGCGGAGGAGGGGGCACCAGCTCCATAGACACCCCCTCCCCACACCCCTGGTCCATGTGCATTGTGCTGGGTTTGTCGACTCAGCAAAGCAGGCCGCCTGCTCGGATTGGAAGGTGACTGCCTCCTAGCCAGTTAATTCTGATTGAATTGCTCAGACTCTAAAATGCAGGCCTGAACAGCTAATCCGGTGGAGGGTGGTTAGGCTGGCAGATGCTGCCCTGCCCACTCTAGGGAGATGCTGCAAGAGACGGGAAAAAACAATGGTTCTCTGAGGGGCCTTTGGATGTTCTAGGGAAAACGCTTCCTAGAACTGCTGGGAATACAGCCAGAAAAAGGGCCTGAGATGTGGTTACCGCCACTACGCAGAGAGCAGCAGCAGGGCTAGGCCTGCTTACAGCCGCCGTACCACCAGCCCTGACCTCAGGAGCTGCCTTCCCCACCCCAGCCTTGCCTTGCCAGCTCCTTCCAGGCCAGCATCTGGCGTAGAATAGGTGCTCACCAAGTAGTATCTGATTTCCTGGACACAGTCTCTCTTCTTAGCCATCTCTGGTCGGCAACAGCTCTGGAAGGCTCCTGAAAATTACAAGAGATGAATGGGAAACTGAGGCCCAGAGAAAGGGCCTGGTATATCTGGCCTGAGCAGCTCTTCAGCTTTGCTCCCTATCTGCCCCCTTTTTCCCAGTCGGTCTGGTTCTCACTGAGGGAGGCCTTTAGGAAGAGAGCAGAGGCTCTGTGAGACACTTTCTTCTGAGATGGCTCTGTGCTAAGGAGCCCCTCCACCTATCTCCACTGGCTCATTACCATCTACTCTCTTGTCCTCCATCCGTGCCTGGGGGACAGCTCGGAAGCCGCTCTCCTGGGGATCAGCAGCTCAGATCCTGGAGAGCAAAATGATATGTATCTAATCTCTGACCTTCCAAGGAGGACAGGAATTCATCAAGGATTCCATAGAGGGAGAGATTATGCACGGGGCCTCTCTGGACTCCATCTTCACCGCCAGTGGCTCCTGGCAGCCACACGTGCTCTCCAGGGTGGTGGCCAGTGGGCCAGGGGACACTGGGAGGAGGCAGGCAGAGCCCAGGCAACAGCCAGGGAGTCAGGGCGGGAAAGGGCTGGGAGGCCAGGGAACAGCAGCTGCTGGAAGCTGTGAGTTCAGGAGGGCGCGGGCATGGAAAAAAGAGAAAGAGGCAGAAATAAAGGATCAGAAGAGACTCAACAGAGCTTGAAACAAAGCCAAAGAGGAAACAAAGGGTGAGAAAAAAAAAGCAGGCAAAAGGAGATACAGAAGCACATACAGGAGGGAGAAGGCTGAGGAAGTTTCCAGAATGTCTGCTGCTCATCCTGAGGGGAATCCTGTGTAAACAGCAAGGCCCTAGGCTGGTCCTGGTCTCTCTATCCATCCCTGGTACCTACGGCTCCCAGGAGCCTCTGGGGCAGACAGCTAGGCATATGTCTGTTTCCCCAGCACCGTCCACTCTGATTGGCCAGTCCAGAAGGACATCGAGGTGTACCACGCCCACCTGTCTTTGCTGGGCACAGCAGTCAGAAGCCCCAGAGCGTCATGGGCTTCCTGAAGTGTTCCCAGCCACCCCAAGTTCTCCCTCCCTCTCCTTCCCCACCACCTAGAAAGCTGTCCAAGTGGAACAGCCTGCAGCTATTACAATAAACACCTCAGCCGCAACCTGTCTCTCATTTGCATATTAGCAGCCTTAATTCTGATGAAATATGCAAATGTATGCAAAATGAAATTCATCTCATAATGACACAAGGCGATTAAACAATTTTTATGCTTAAATATTCTGTTTAATGAAATCAAACAGACCTGTGCCTGTGACAAATTCTCCACAGCATGGAGAAATTAGTAGGGATATATGTATGCATGTGC
>NW_004524597.1:16764276-16792382 GCF_000260255.1 Octodon degus | reverse complement strand
GTAGGAGAGGAAAGAGAGACGAGGAGACAGACGTGGAAGGGAGCGGACAGAGCGAAGACACCGGGCATACCCGCAAGAGGGCGGGGACCAAAGTGAGAGGCAGACAAAAACACAAATGCAGGCTGAGGCCGTGCAGCCAGAGCCGTGTCACTTCTCCCGGCATCCAGAATGCATCAGGAATCGTCATGCAAGCTCTTCTCTCCGCCCAGAGCAAAGGCTCCTCGGAAGTGCCTGGAAATGCTCCCCCAAGAGTCCCTGTGTATACTCCATTCCTGGAGGGGAAGAGATGAGCTGGGCTGGTTGCGTAGCATCACATGATGTGACTCCTGTCCAGAAAACAAACAAACAAACAAACCAAAAAAGAGAAAACAGGTGACAGCTGACTGCCTTGGCTCCTGTGAGGCAGAAAGGCGTGGGTGAACTCTGAGGTGAGGCTGGGGCCAGGGAGCACACCGAGCCTCAGTTTTCCCATCTGAGCAATGGGCAGGATGTCTTTCCATGATTCTTAGGATCTTTTTTGGTTCTACTATGTTAAAAGGTTATATTGAAATCCCCAACAAATAGACAACTTTGTAAAAAACAGTAAAGGTAACAAGCACACTAACAATGGCTGTAATGTACCCTGTGCTGCGTATGTGTTTTTCACTCCTACACTCTCCGTTGCCTGTACGATTTCACTGAACCCCTAGATCTGGTTAAGTAGGAATGGTTTAGCACCTTTTGCAACCTAGGGACCAGACTGGGAAACATCAGGTCACCCAGCTGTGTAAGTGACAAGGGCAGAGCCGGGGCCCAGGCTATCTGGCCCCAGATGCTGTACAATAACAGTGCTGACTGCTGTCACTTGGCGCATGCTTGGTGCTGCGGGGAGCCCTTGCGCCGCAGCCTGTGGGGCCCTTAGCGCACCTACTTCCAGGTTGCGGCTGGGCAATGGAGGCACCCGGGCCGTAACCGGGGAGCCCAAGGTCAGGCGGCCAGTCAGCGGCTGGGCAGGCAGCGGCTGAGCAGGCATCCTGGCTGGAGGCCAGCCTCCGGGGGGCCACCCTGAGTCCTTCCAGCGATTTCTAGGGATTCTTGGCCGTTTATCATCTCAGTCTCCTTCTGGTTCTAAGGTTGATGGATTCTGAGACAAGGGCATTTCATTAGAAAATTAGGAGAAATATTTATAATTAATATTTCAATTATGAAAGACATCATGGAGCTCTGTCAGCTTCATCTTACCCCCCAATGACAGCTTGAGGGAGAGAGGGCACATGGCTTTCTGGAAGCAGGAGAATGGGTTAGGCCCTTCCCCCGCTTCATGGCACACGCAGCTGGAGCAGAGCAGAGCGCTGGGATCTGGGATCCCGCACCGAGCACCGCCGGGCTAGGCACAGGGTGCCCAGCTATCTGTCTCTGAGCTCAGCGGTGAAACGGCTTTGTGTGCTGGTTGCCGTTACAGCCAGATCTAGGGAACATTCACACCTGCAAAGTCATGCATCCTCTCTTTCAACTCCTATTTACCTGCGTGAAGCTCTGCGGAGGCTGCATGAACTCAATGACACCCCACCGCCTGCGCGCTTGCGCAGGGAGTGGACGGGCCACCAGGAGACACAGCATTGAAAGTAAAAGGTACTCAGCTAGGGAAGAGGGAGAAGGCAGGCACCGGGCAGACTTCAGAACTAGGCCTGGAAGTACACCTCGGGACAGTACTTCCTGGGTGGGCAAGACCTGGAGCTGCGCAACTGAGCATGGGATGCTAAGGGCTTACAACAAGGTGGGGCACAGTGCTGGGACAGATGGGAAATGCACTGGGCATGGAGGAGGAAGGCTGGCTCTGATGGGGTCCCTGGAATCAACTCCCAGGACCTTGGTTTGCAAAGCAGGCAGACTACACCCTCAGCTGTCACCTGTGAGGAGAATCCTGCCCCTGGACACCCTGGCTCTGTGTAATAAACAGCTCTGATGCTAATCAAGCGGTGACCATCAGAGATAAAAAAAAGTGAGGAGAAAATTATCCTCTATTTGGGCATCCAGCTGCCGCTTGTCTTCGCAGGTACCAGAGGCAGAGGCCCCAGGTGAAAATGGGCGTCCTGTGTTCTCCTCTGCCAGCCCAGTGCCTCTTCTCTCAGTTTGGCCTGCAAAGCCCCAGCCCACACTCTGTGGCCGGCAGCTCCAAGGTCATGGGCAGGGGATCTAGCCACTACAGGGACAGCCTGTCTTTTCAGTGTGGCGCTGGGCCTGGGGAGCTGGGAGGTGGGCTGTGGGGTGGGTCTTGCTGCCCTTCAGCTGTGCATGATTTGCAACCGTTGGCTTTGAGGGAGGGCCCCCCAAATGCATCCTCCTGCCTCCCACAACTTCTCCACAGGAGCATTCCTTCCTAGTATAGCCCCTGAGGGACAGGGGGTACTTAGCGCCAACGCAGGACCTCCTTATGGGGCCAGCTGGTCCCCAGGCACCGAAGGAGGACTCTTTCTTCCTTCCTTGTGCTTTCTGATGGTCTGTTCTTCCCTCCCCTCTTCCTCCTTCCCTCCCTTTTGTTTTCTTACACAATTGAAAAGCATTGATTTTGCAAAGAAAAATAATCAAGCTCTTTCCAAAAACAAAATCAATCAATCATCACCACACACTGGCACTCATTTATTTATTTATTTAGCAAACTCCCCTCCCCCGCTAGCGAAGGGCCCAACTGTTCCCTGGGACTTCACAGCACTCCAGCTGATGCCAGGCTCTCCTTCCCGACCCTCAGGGCCCCAGCAGCCACTCAGGCCTCCTCTGCCTCAGGGTTCTCTCTGAACTCTGAGCTTTCACGTTGACCCCACGTCCCACAGAACGGCTTGATGCCAGCGGGTGTAGATGGAGACCCCTTTCTCTGGGACTCATGCTGCCCCTCTGTCCAAGGCCCTCATTTCAGTTCAGCGCAGGGTCAGTGTTTCCTCTGGAGCTGACCAAAAAATGTGAGAAGCAAACCCCCAGCTCCCCCCCAGCTCCCGACTACCTCACATTGCTGCTGCTTCTCCATGGCAATGACAAGCACAGAAATCTGATTCCCACATGTGGGCCCAGCTAACCCCATGTGGACCAGCAGTGAGGAAGCCAGAACCCCAGGCCAGCGGAGTGAGATATAATGACTTCTGCAGGTTCAGGCATTCCAGCAAGTCAGGAACACCGTGCAGATTCTGGGAGGCTGGAAGCCCACCCCTGCCTGTGCATCTTCCAGCACGGTCCCCCACCCTGAGGGGGGGTTCTGGCATTCTTTGCTGTTGTAGGTCCTCTCTTCTTTCCCTGTGTTATCCAAAAAGCTCATGAAAGCCTGGGCCTGACACGATCACTTTGCAGGGCTTTAACGGATTTGGTGTCGTTGGCTGATGGGCTGGAGGTGTGGTCCAGTCCATCAGTGGCACCTGGCTGCCCCAAGTTGCCCAGCTGAGCCTGAACTTGCAGCCCCTCTGTCTTAGCCTCTCGAAGTGCTAGGACACCTCATGTATAACTCAGGCTCCCCCGCTCCACAGCTTCATCACCTCCCGACATCCCTGCCTTGAAGAGCAACCTTCTGACATTTGGCCTTGGGGCTGCATACCATGCCATGAGACATCACCCTGACCCAGTGCAGAACACAGCCCCCACCAACACCCCAAATGCAGCCTGAGCAGGACAGTCCTGCTGGGTCAGCGCCGGCCTCTCAGCTCATAGAACGCTGACATAGTTTACGTGTGCTGCATCAGGCTGTTCAATGTGTAGTGTCTGCTAAGCGAGGGCAGATGACTCATGCAACTTCACCTTGTGGGCCCCCGTTCCCATTTCTGTGCTTTCCTGTAGCCTAGCTTTGCCTTCCACCTTGTGCGTGCCATTTTCTGCTAGTGTCTTATTTCCACAGGGGTTTCCGTGCTCCTCTTCTGTCTTCCCACCACATGCTGCACTCCAGGAGGGCAGAGGTTTACCTTCTTAGTCCTGGATTCCTGCAGATGGCAGGTACATTATAAATTTAGGTGAAGAAATATACACCCCAGAAATCTTAAAAGAAAATATTCGTATCTCCAACCAGATTAGAAGATGTGCGTAGCAAAACCTGTGCCAGAAAGAGCACGGCAAACTTAGGAAAGCATTTTAAACCTCTCTCTCCAAAAGGGTCTAATTATTTTACTTTCTAAGCAGTCGTGCAAAATGAGATGAAAATGTTCCTGCAGCAGGTGGAAGGAGGCTCAGCCACACCTGTCATGAAAGAAACACAAAGGAGAACCACACCAGGAGCCTGCTGTCTGCACGGTCACCGGGCAAAGATCAACGCTGTGATGGTGTCACTCGGCAAGGCTGCCAGGCGCGGCCCAGCCAGCTGGAGAAGCGAATGTGCAACCGTGCTGCTCACGGAGGGAATACAAAAAGCCAGACAGGCAGAGTCTCTGTCTCCCCATCAGTGCCAGCCCCTGTGCCAGGTCCCCACATCCCTCCCTGCCTCTGCATGTTTTCTTCCTCCTGCCAGCCTGCTCTGTATGGAGACACTTCTAGTCTCATCAAAGTCCACCACAGTGAGAAAACTGAGGGTCACATGGAAACCTGGGTCACTGTTCCATTTGGTTGCAAGCCACCAGGCCCTGGGGGGAGGCACATGGTCATAGAGCAGAGGGGCAAGGTCCACTGGTAGCAATGAGGTGGACCAGCAGGCAGGGCTTGCCCTTGCTCAGTGGTTGGTCCTGTATAGGACGGCAGCATTGGGCGTGGGGCTCTCTGAGGCTCTCCTGCTGCCATAGTGCTGAAGTTATCAGAGAGCGTTTGGCGTCTTCTTAGGGCCAACGCAAGCCAGCTGCTGATCATCTCCCAATTTACACTGCCACAAACCCCTCCACTGCCCTCCACGAACCCCTCCACTGTGCCCGACACCTTAGAGCTGGCTGTTGTACCCCAACCACACCATTGCTACCCCTGTTGATTCCATCCCTCGCCCATCACCGCCTCCAACTCCCACCTAGAGCTCACTGTATTAGTTCACTTTTTGTGGTTGGAAGAAAATACTTCACACAATTGAAAGGAGGAGAGGTGTTGTTTTTTGCTCATGGTTTCAGAGACTTTAGTTCAGGGTCATCTGGCTCCAAGGCAGAGATACCATGGTGGATGGGCATGGCAAGCACGAGGACAGCGGCTCACTTCAGGGCCAGAGCAGGCAGAGAGCAGGGGAAGAGCCTGAGAGGAAGGGTCCCGAAGGTCATGCCCCATGACTCACCTGGCCCAGTTAGCTGGCCATTCCTGTTCAGTATGATCTCATTGGGGTGAACCCATGGGGAGGTCACACTCTCATGGCCCAGACACCAGGAGTCTCAGCAGTCAGCAGGTAATCAGGACCAACCACAGCCTCTCCTCCCCAGCCCTCTCCTGCCCTCCTACCACTGGCTGTATCCTCTGCCCACATTGTGGCCCCGAGAGCACATCCCTCCTTGCCCTACTGCATCCGTTTCCTCTCACCTGGCAGCCTCCCCTACTTGTGGGGACCTGGTTGGCCACCTGCTCCATCACAGATCTGAGAAAGGGGGCCAGCAGATCAGTCACTCCCCGCCCTGACAGCACCCTTCTTCATGCCCTGCCTGGGGTCTTGCATTTCATCCCATATTTCTTCCAGCTCTCCCAACACGACAGAGGTGGCCACTTGCTAGATTAGCATATCTTACAAATGAGGAGACTGAGACACGGAGAAGCCAGGCCATAAGGCAGATAACCAGGAACCCTGGGTCTGGAACCTGACTGAGTGACACCCCTGAGCCCAGCTCTGCTTCCTGGTGACATGCTCTGCTGCACCCGGCAGAGCCCTGCTCAAGGAGCAGTGCTTCCCATTGTCTGACTTTCTCTGAAGAGCAGGGAAACTGAGGACTCAGAGAAGCTGCATCTTAGGGCGACGTAGCAAGCTGGGATCTGGGTCTCTGGCTCCCAGCCGGGTGGGGTGCTGTGTCTCCATTGTCCAGAGGACATCCACAAGCCTGGAGCATCCTACCCTAGGCTCAGAGGCCTGCGGGCCATGAAGTCGCCGTGTCTTAGCTTTCCCGATGGAAACCAGCACCTGAGAATGAGCAGCTTGACAAGGGGAAAGACTTATGCAATGCATGGCTGTTTGGGGCCCTTGGTGAGCAGTAGGTCATGGTGGAAGAGGCCTGTTTTCCTCATGCCCAGTAGAAGAAAGGGGGCCTGGGTCCAACTACCCCTCAAGGTCAGTGACCTTAGGCTCTGCCTCTTAAATGTTCTACCACCTCTCAGCAGCTGGGAGGGGTTCCAAGCATTTAGCCCAGGGCCTTGAGGGCCAATCCAGGTACAGCCACAGCAGCAGGGCCAGTGGCCTTAGCTCCTTGAGAGACTCTAAGAAGAAGGGCAGAACTTCACTCACAACTGGTGGCCCAGAGCCTCTGTCCACTCCCTGCCACCCAGCCTCTGGGGTTGGGCCAAGTGTCTACCAACTGGGACCTGGGGCCTCCACGCCTGGGATGTCTGGTCTGCCATCACGTACACACAATGGGCTGGGCAAGTCCTTTTGAAATGTCACTAAGTTCATAGGTCAAAGAGGCCTGGGTCATAGCACTGTGGATTCTGAAGGCCATCTGGGCCTCCAGAGATCCTAGAGTTGCAGTTAAGGAAGCATCCAAGGGTTGGAGTCATCCTTCCTACACCCATCCCTGAGTCCAGGTTGTGCACTCAGGAACTGCTCCTATTTCATTCACCTTGATGACCAGCACAAGGGACTGTTTTATTCATGATTGCTGAATGCACATTTGACCAGAAGGACTCAGACTCCTCTAACAGTAATCACCTTCTCTGAGGGCCTCTGTGTTCAAAGCCCTGTGCTAGCTTCTTCACCAGTACTCAGTGAACATAATTCTCATGAGGAGCCTGTAGGATCTGTTCCACAATAGTCTCCACTTTCCTGTTGAGGACACTGAGGCCCAGAGAGGTTATGTCACACATCTAGGGCTACATCTAGCCAGGGATTGGGGGTGGAGTTTTACTCAAGCTTGTGGGCCCCAGGGTCTTTAACTAACCTCTGCCTCCTAGGCCACAACTTCTTACCATGAGCACATTCACCTGGGGGAGAGGACCCCAGGAAGGGTGAAATCTCCCGGCTAAGACAGCATCTCCATCAGCAACAACAAGCAGAGTCGGCACTTCCCAGGCTGTGCACGGTCACATTCTTTTCGAAAAAGGCCATTTGAGAAATGAATAACTAAATATGATGTCAGTTTCATACCTGTATAAGAAATTCACACATCAGAGCAGTAGCGCTCCTCCTTATTTTTGCACCATGAAATGCAGTCTCAGCAGGCAGACCGCTTTCCCTCCTCACTGTTAGTGGGCACTCTCTGGGCCCAGGAAGCCAGAAGTTCTGCAAGGACATATTTGGGGGCTGGAGCAATGTGGGTCTTGCCTGTGTTACATGGTTCTGCTCCCTCATCGTCTTTGATTCTATGAATCCTATTTGAAAGTCACTCAACCAGCCTTCAAGTGCCTATTCTTCAAGTGCCAATGGCTGTGTTAGATGATTATGAATGCCCTGCTGGGTATGAGGAGCCATTCTGGATACCAGGATGATCATTTTCTACTTTAGACACTGAAACAAGATGTGGTCTCACATAACCAGCGAGGGGCTGAGCTGGTTTTAAGTCCAGGTCTCTGTGACTCCAAAATCAAGGCTTTTGTTCACTTTCATGCATTTATCCATTTTATTCTATTCATTTTATTTCCTAAATCTTTTTACCTGAGAGCAAAGCAGACTGATTTACTTTCTTTTATCAGGCAGCTCCCAGTCCTGAAATCAAGTGAGATGAACAGGCCACCTGTGCTCCAGATTACACTTCTGGGCACAAAGGGAGATGGTGTTCTCCAGCCTCCTTAGTTGGGGTGGTGTCATGTGACTCATTCTGGCCAATAGCATGTGAGAGGAAGTAAGGAACCACTTCCAGGATGAAATTACAACTCCAGCCCTGTCTTTCTCCTACTTAGTAAAAAGATTGAGGCTTCCCATCAAGGAAAGGATATGGGTCCTGGTGTCACCTCTTAGAGTTCCCACTTGCATCAGATGTGACATGCCTGAGAACTAGATTTCAGTTGCAGTCATCTACTAAGATTTAGGCTTTTCAAGACTGAAGTGGTCTTCTCTTGGCATGGTTACTAAGAATGATAATTATGAGAAGGCTGGCCATCTGGAATGGGAAGTCCTCTTGTCACTGAGGTCCCTTGCTGAGACTCACTTGTTCCTCAGTGCACCTACTCATCTGCTGAGATTTCCTTTGTCTCCCAGGTTCCCTCTTCATGGCCCTCTTGCCTTTGCTCTGTGCTTGAGAGGCCATGCTATGGGCTGCGTGGCTCAGCCTCCCTTGCCTTCCAGCTTCTGGGTGAGCAGGGTCAGTGCACAGTGCCAGGAGGAGAAAAGAGGGAGCAGGGGCAAGGCTGGTGCATTGATTGTCCCCTTGTCCTGTCCTGGTTGCTTTGGGAGTGGCTGGATTTTTCTGCCTGCAGTTGCAGCTCCTGATTGCCCTGGTGCAAGCTCTGGACCATCTCTTCCTCCTTTCCATGTTCACGCCCAACAGGGCTGACACATGACTACTCTGTTGCTCATCCCTATGTGACTCAGCATCTCTTATTGTCTCCCTAAACTGTACCCATTTATTTTCTACTGAGTCTCTGACATATCATCCATTCACACATCCCTCCAGTAGTCTAGCCACCATCCATTCATTGATATATTCATTCATTCATTCATTCATTCATTCATTCATTCATTCATTCATGTATCCATCCACCCATCTACTCTTCTATGAAGCTATCCACTTGTCCATCCATCCACCATCTCCCTATCAATACACGAATCCATTTCTATACCCATTCATCAATCCACTCACCCTTCCACCTACCCACATCCCAACTCACATGTGGGTAAATATCTAGGTGATGTGGTAAGAGCTGTATCAAGTCACCTGGTGAAAGTCTGGTGACATCCTGAAGTTAGTACTGCTATTATTCCTGTTTTGCTCGGGTGTCACTTCTGCTGAGCTATATCCTTGACCTCGAACTTCATGCAGCACCTTTTCCCCTGCTTTCATTTTTCCTCAGCATTTATCATATTATTGTCAGTGTTTATTCACTGACCTATTTATCACCTGTCTTGTACACTAAGTGGGCAGAGACTTTGTTCATCTTGTCCCCTGCTCTATCTCTGGTATCCAGGATGGCTCCTCATACCCAGCAGGCATTCAATAAAATATTGAGTAGGATAAGAACATGAAATCAGAAACGGAGTCTCTATTAGGGAGACTTGATTTGTTTCTCACAGACAGATTAGAATTCAAATCTGCCCGATGCCTAATCCCAGACAAACAGACACTCTGGACCACCATCCAGGTCCCTTCCAGGGCACAGACTCACCCTGGCTCCCAGCAGCTCCTCCTCTCTGAAGGGGCTCAGAAAGCATCTCTGTTCTTCAGGAAAACAGGTTGAGAGTCTGGTGCTAGGCCCTGCAGCTTCTGAGCTCCTGGAGTTGTCTCCAGAGTCCAAGCTGTGCTCTATACTTCAACTGCAGGAGTCAAGATAGGGTGGATGGGGGGAGTTCTTAAAGTTGTTAAAGAAGTGACTTTCAGACATGGGGCATTCCCTGGGGGCTAGGCACAGTGTCTGGCATTTCATGGGTTCTTATTATACTCAGCTTTTACAGATGGGGAAACTGAGGCTCATTTTGCACCTGGCCTACAGGTAGACGCCACACTACTGGGTGGGATTAGCCTGGCGGTTCTGCCATGGCTGAGGACCAGTGAGCCCAGCAAGGGCTGCAAACTGTGTCTGCTCATGGCTCACTAGAGACCCAAGTGCTGCTTCTACCCGTTAATAAATATATGTCAGAGAGGACTCGATCTGTGTGACCTTCGGGTTCCGGTCCGCCAGACCGTGAAGAGCCTTTGACAAAACCTTTTGCCTCAAGATACTGAATCCAAATTACAGGCAATTACGGGTGCTTGGCCTGACCTCCCCCCTCGGACACTGCTTCCCCAGCTCAGAATGGCTCCCTTGTGTAAGAGCCATCCAGCTACCTCTGAGGAAGGCCACCGCACCTTCCACAGCAGGTCTGTCTCCTGGAGAGCTGGAGCTGAACCCTGGAGCTTCCTAGGAGCTCCTCTGACAATCGTGGCTTGGCGGTCCTACCACCACCACCCCTGGTGCAGCTACATGTCAATAAAACTTTATTTAGAAAAAAGAGGGCCAGACTAGATTTGACTCTTAAGCGATTGTTTGCCCCCTTGCCCAAGTCCCTTTGGTGCAGAAATGGCGGAAGCATTCACCATCAAATCCGACAATATGATCTCTCCTTCCTGGTAATTTTATTGGCATCTATTATACGCACTTAATTCTTTTATTTTTGAGTGTGTGGTAATGGGGCTTGCACACAGATCCTTCGCACTGAGCTACATCTCCAGCCCGCATGGCTAAGTTGCCCAGGCTAGGCTTGAACTTGTAATCTTCATGCCTCAGGCTCACAGAGTGCTAGGGTTACAGATAGGTACCATTCTTCCTAGTTAATTCAGGGTTAATTTTATGCATCAACTTGATTTGGCTGCCAGTTGCCCGGATGTTCAGATAAGCATTGTTTCTGGATGTGTGCACCAGGGTGTTTCTGGCTGCACAGAGCAGAGTCTTCCCCCAGGGCACCTCTTCCTGGTTGTTGAAGGCTTGATTCAAATAACAGTCTGAGTGAGGAAGGATCCTTTCACCCTGCCATCTTTGAGCGGGAACAGGGCTCTTCTCCAGGCTTTGGACTTGGACGTGAACTTAAACCACGCCGTGTGCTCTCCTCTCCTCCAGCTGGCTGACCCAGGGCTTCTCTGCCTCCATAAGCACACGAGCTGATTTCCCTGCCTAAGTCACTTTCTCTGCTCTTAGATTATTTCTCGGGAGAGCCCAGACAGAGTCACAGGTTCCTTCACGCGAGTGTGCCCACTTTGCAGTGGGTAGTGGAGGCTCAGGTCATTCCTGGAGGAGCTTTCTACAGGGTCAACACAAGGACTCAGCAACACCAGGACTTGTACAGACTGTCCAGGGCCCGGCCCAGGGATCCAGGGCCCAGAGGTGAGGATAAGGACATTCAGGAGTACTCTTCCATGAGGGCACCTTGGCACAGCTTGCCAGGTGTTCCCCAGAGGGGCCTCTCCCAGGATCCATCATCCCACGGCCCTGGACGCTGTCTCTGTTACTTTCATGACCCCTGTGCATGGGTCCCACTTTGCAGCTCCCATCAGTTCCCTCCACAATTGCACAGTGCATGTTCCCCTCCCTATGCCACCCTGGAGTCCCTACCGTGGGGTGGACCTCCCAGAAGAACTCCTTTCCCAGAAGTCTGTCTGGTCTGCACTGCTGCTCTCAAGGAAGTGAACCCCCTGCCCTTCCCTCCTCCCTCTCCATGGGGTGGGGACACTTTGGAGGGGCAGGCTGGTGACCTTCATGCAGGAACGAAGGAACAGGTGAAAAGCAAGCCCACCCAGGAAGTGCACTGTGAAGCCCATTAGAGAAGGAGGCAGAGACTTCAGGCTGGCTCACAGGCGCTGCAGCCCCCACCCGCCTCTTGCTTCTAGAGACACTGGCCCTGACTCTCCTCCCACCAGCAGGCCTCAGCAAACTGGTAGTTGGGGGTGGTGTTGTGCATCAGAGACAGAAAGGTGGAGCAGATGCCCAAAGCAACAGAAGACCCCATAGGTCACAAGAAGCTCTGCATTCATCAGAAAGCTTAACCAAGATAAGAGGGATGTAACAAGTTAGAGAGATTGTTAACAAAAGATTCAGGCGGGGAGCAGATCAAGGGAGAGAGGCAGGCCAACAGACACCCACTGCGGCCAGCCCTCTGCAGCGCCCCCAGAGTCCCAGACAAGGAGATGACTGGCCACAGCTCCTGGAATACTAAGGCCAGGACAGAGAGGCCCAGCAGGCCAGAAGGGATGTCCCTGTGGCCCCCCACACCCATCCTTGTGTGCCCCATCTCTCCAGCACCCCAACCAGACTGCAAGGAGAATGCCCATTGCCACTGATGAAAGTACTTTCTCCTCTGATTTCCTGTGCCACTGCTTCAGGGGAGGTTGAGTCCTCCCTGGTGTGGTGAAGGGTTGAGTGCTTCCCAGACTAGGTGGAAGTGGAGCTGGCTGCCCCAGCCGGCTACTGCCTGTGATCCAGGTAGGGACCCCTCAGAGCTGTAGGCAGGGCCCACTCTGACCTTGGCTAGGTGCCCGCTGGAGGAGGTGCCAGGCCCCTGGCCCACAGGGCAGCTTGTGACCCTGGTTGCTCCTGCTGGGCGGGCCTGGGCTGTCTCCATGGAAACCATCTCCTCACTGCCTGGGGACCAGGTGTCCTCAGGGAAGGTGAGTTGAGTCTAACAGTGAACTTGTTGCTCCTCAGAGACAGGAAACCAGGGTCCGGGACAGGAGCTTGGGAGCTCTACATAAGGCAGGGCTGGGCTGGGGGTGCAGACCTACCTGCTTGTCCTTCTGGGAGGAGATGGTTGCCTCTGCCCAGCACCCCAGCACTGCCGTGGAATTAATACTGGGTTCACATCAAGATTCCATTGTGCCTCCTCCTCCACACCCTATTAGAACAGCATTCTCATCCACATGGGTGGCTGAAAACACTGGAGCCCAGAGAAGCCAAGTATCTTGCTCAAAGCCACACAGCCAGACAGGAACAAAGCTGGAGTTTGAACTAGAATCTGTGCTTGCACCTCCTGCACATGTAGCGCTCCCACTGTGGGTGCAGCCATCTTTCCTGGGTGTAGTGGTGCCAGCTGTGAGCTGCGCATCCCTGGGGGGCTCAGGGCCAGGGGCAGTGGCTGCTGAGCGGTGCTTGTATTCATGTCCTAGTCCTGGCACTGCCAGGTGGGATTCAGAGTCAAACGACTGCCCAGGCTCAGGGTGTTCCTGCAGTTCAGCTCCAGCCTCATGTCCACTCACCAGCAAGAGCCTGTCCTTGCCCCAGTTGTGGAGGACTCACAGCCAGGCCCTGGGATTCACCTGTCTGGATCTGCCTCTCATCAGCTGTTTGACCTTGAGCAAGTCACTCAACCTCTCTGGTCTTTACTTTCCTCTGGAGTTAATAACTGGCCTTACCAGGGGAGCTTCCAGGAGGCTCCTGAGCCAGCAAGGGGGTGGATAAGCTCTAGATAGGCTTCCGGGGGGATAGAGAGGGAGGAGAAGGTGGATTTGGTTAGAAGAAGGTGAACGAGGACAGCACTGCAGGTGGAGGAATAGTGGGACTACATGGGGTCCCACAGCGTTTGAGGACCTGAGTGCCTCTTCCTAGAACTAAGGGGCGGAGTGGGGCTGAGCTGGGCCAGTGAGTCTAAGAGGTGCAGGCTGGGAGATCATAGGGCAAGAGACAGTCCGATCTTCCAGCCCAAAGGGGGTGGGCTCGCCTTGCGGGCACTACTGAGCCCGGGCAGGTTGTAGGCGGAAGAGAAAGGCCGTGCAACATGGAGAACTGACCGAGGTTGGGGGTGGTCATCTTCTTCAGAAATAAACAGGAGCAGGCCAGGGGAGGTTGGCTGGGGTTTCCGTGCTGCTGGGCAGGGAGTCTGGCCCCGGAAGCTCACGATGATTTCGATGAGCGCCCCCCTTCCCCAGATGCTTGAACCTTGCAGGAGGGGCGGGGTGAAGTCAGAGCTGTCTGGAGCCCCGGTCGCTGCTGATTTCTGGGGTCCTTGTGAGGTCACAGCAGCAGGGTGGGAGAGGGGTCTGAGAGGCACTGGCCTCCTCCTGGTGCATCCCGCTCAGGAATGTGGGGGCGTCCGTGGCGCACTTATCTCTCCCCAAGAGTCTGCAGAGCGGGCCAGAGGATGTCTGCTTCTTGGGCTCTAAATCACCACTCTTCCTCCTCCGCTGCCAGGTTAACGCCTGGATCCCGGCCAACCTCGGGCCTCCCCAACACGGGTCAGCTGGCTGGCCTCCCTCACCTCAGCCTGTAGAGGGGGTTGTGCTCTCAATTCAGACTACTTGGCTGGGAGACCTGCCTCAGTTTCCTCCTCTCTAAAATGGGACTATTAATAGGACTCGTCTCCTCCAGCAGAGGCAGGACTAAAGGAGAGGATGGATATGGCTGCTCCCGATGGAGTCTGGCTAGCACATTCCCCTCCCTCTTTCTCTCTCTTTTTCTGTCTCTCATTAAATGCACATACTTGCAAGCTGTAAAGCTTGTTTGTGGGATCAATGCAATTACCCATATATAGCTCTGGACAGAATCCACTTCTGGGTTAATGTCTCCAGATTATTCCATAAACAGCTCCCAGCGCATTCTCTTAATGCATTTGTATTGCTTTCTGGGTTCTGCAGGAGCCTGTTTATTTTGAGATTGACTTCTGGGTCAGCATGCGGGTCAAGAGGAAGACCCCTGCCCCACGAGGTACAGTGCGGCTCTCTCCTCCCGTGCAGCCTGGTTTCCCGCCCTGTGGAATGCAGGCGTTATAAATAACACACTGTGGAACATGTTGGAAGGTGAAGCCTGCTATGGGAAGGGAGCAAGGAGAGGCGGATGCGGGAGGCTAGGCGTCCCGGCTGGGAGGGGGTGTGAGAATGCTAATAGGGCTTCTATATATAGGTTAGATCTTCCCTGAAGAACTGCCATTGCCGCATCTGGCTTATAACGTACATAATCTGTGAACACAGTTGTCCACAATCAGGAGTTAGGAGCATACATGTGTTTATAGATATGCACATCCACGTGTGTGTGTGTGTGTGTGTGTGTGTGTGTGCACTTCTGTGAGCATGAATGTATTCACTGGGATGTGAGTTGGAATAGTTTGAACACCCTGAGTTACACACACACACACACACACACACACACACACACACACACACACACAGTGAATCCCGAGGAAGATGGAGTTGTTAATGGCTTCCCAACATGGTTTGATCTCGGCCCTCTTACTCCAAATCCTTCATCACTGCTCGGTCTTGCTTGAAGATGCTGCTTTTTAACCTTTTCATTCCCCAGTGGGGAAAGTGAGGCACACAGCTTGGGAGTGCCCCAAGGGAGCAAGTAGGAACTGACTCATCCTTTGGACTTCCAGGGGTCTGTCCCCAGCACTGGAACCTCCAGATGCTCCTCCTAGGTAGTCTGGCCTACGAGTGAGGTGGTGGAAGTCCAGGAAGATGGAGCTAGGCTTGAGTTTTTCTTCTGGTCCCTTGCTTGAGAGGCCACTTGAGTAGCCTGTAACTACCCTGTGATGTATTGAAGCCTCTCTGTGTGTATAAGCACAGCGGGTCAACCGCCAGGCAGAAATGCCACATCTATCTCCTCCCATTAGATGAAATATGCCCCTAATTTGGCTGGGGTTTTGTTTTATTAGACCTGTGGCAGCGGAGGGGGCCCTGCTGCTGCAAGACCTCCTGATCGCTTAGAGCTCACACACTCCTCCCCTCTCTCTCCCTCAGTCTCTCTCTCCCATCTCTCCCCTCTGCCCTCTGCCCTCTGCCCTCTGCCCTCTGCCCTCTGCCCTCTGCCCTCTCCCTCCCACTGAGGGCCTAGGAAAGGAGGAGAAGAAATGCTCCAGTCTATTTTTGGTCATATTCACAGAACAAAGATCTTTCCTTGGCCAAGGAAATACATCCTGCGGCATCTCAAGAAAGCCCATCCTGGAATAATGTCCTCAGGCTGGGGACCAGGGACTAGAGACCATGCTCCAGCACCCAACTCTCACCTATTTATAGACTGGAGACTTGGGCGCCTTGCTTCCCCTCCCTGGGCCTCAGCTTCTCTGTCTGTAAAGTGAGGCTCAAAATGGCAGCTCCCTGGTAGAGTTGCTGCAAGAAAGAAAGAAAACAAGACACACACAGTGCTTGGCCTTGCAGCCCAGCCTGGAATTTACTGTCCCTTCCCTGCTAAGGCCATTTTGACAGAGAAGTGAGTTTCTTGATCCCTAAGTGAGACCATCTTGGTGAATTCTGCTGGGTTGAAATAGTGGTGTTTTCCACGGTCCCTTAAGAGTGACCTGTACGTGTACTCACACAAGACTGACCTCCAAGGGCCACTGTAGAGCGGGGCCCTCTTCCTGGGGCCATGGCTGCCCGCATCCAACAGCAGCAGCCATGACTGGGCTCAAGGCCTCGGGGGGCCTCTGTCTTGCTAGCGCTGTGGACATTGGCCACATTTTTCTTTCTTTGCCCCAGTGGTCCCACCCTTTTGCCACATGACAATAGTTTGGGGAACTGTAAAATGTGTGCGTCTGCCGCAAACCCTGAGCAATGAAGTCAGACTCAGTGCTTATGGGAAAAGAGAGGACCCTGGTGGTCAAAGTTCCGCAGGGATCCTAGTTAGCAGCAGGGCTGAGAAGAGCTGGTTGGCCCTTCCAATGCGACTGAGGAGATTGGATCCTTGAACTGATCTTCATTCCTGCTAAGCATTAAATAGGAGGCTCTGGAGTGAGACTGGATCTGGGTTCAAGTCTTGCCCTGTGCTGCTGCCCTTCAGGCCCTTCACCTCTTGAACTTGACACCTACTTCTGCATAGGACGCAGTGTTGACGCTGTCTTTCAGGGTGCAGGGGAGCTAAATACCACCCTGTACAGGCCCTGGCATCCTGAAGTATGTAAGAAACAGCAGGATTGTTCGTATAACGGCGGAGTAAGCTGCACATTGTTAGTAGTGACTTCCAGCTTTGCGGACCAGGAGGTCAGCTGTGCCACAGCTACACCTAAGGCACTGTGACTCTTTGTGTCTAGGGGTCCCCACAAAGCCTCAGGTACTCACTGGGGTGGCTTCTAGAGTTCGTGATTAATTCATGATCTAATGCTGGATTGCGGTTAGGAGTGTTACTGGAGTTGTGGTTGTGAGCGCTATGCTGGCCTCCCCAGGCGACCTGAATACAACAATGTAAAGAAGGGAGGGAGGCTTGCCTCTGCCACGGTGCCACTGCTGCTGCTCCTCCCTTTTTACTCTTGCTGTTCTGTTGTTTTTTGCCACCATGAAATGCTGCCCTCTGCCATGTGCCACTCGGCCTTGGAGCCAGCAGAGTATGGACTAAAACCTCCACTAACTGAGCTAAATAAACCTTTCCTTCCTTAATTTTGGGTGTCAGATATTTTGTCCCAGCAAGGAGAAAAGAGTAACTGAGACAGGCTCACAGTGATTCCCAAGTGAGCAGGGACAGCTGTGGTTCTAAAGGCTCTCGTTTGCCAAGGCAGGCGGTAGGTTGGGCTCAGCTCTTGGGCTGCAGGCTCCCAGCCTGGTGCAGGGACTGGGAAGGCTTTTGATAAAGAGCAGCCACTTACTGTCCCTCAGTGATGAAGGCTTATTCTAAGGAGTGCACCACGAGATGACTTTCTTGTCATGCTGGCCTCACAGTCGTGCTTACAGAAAGCAGCACAGCCGTGGTACCCCAGCAGGTGCAGCAGTCGCAGGACTGCCATCTTGTGTGGGCCCATGACTACACTCAGCACCAGCCCTGCGTCCCTCCACATCTCCTTGGATTCTCATAGTCACCTACATGCACGTCTCCCCATCATCCTCCCCCATCCTGGGAAACACAGAGACACAGCCGAGTTACACAGAGAAGGAACTGTCCGCTTGAGCCTAGGGTGATGGCTGGCCTGGCCTGGCTTTCTCCCTGCTGTCAGCACAGAACCCGCTGGGTGGAAGCGGACAGACCCAGAGACAGGATGCACCATCTGTTCTGGGCAACACTTCCACTGCTAAGATGGAAGGAGGTGGTGGGAAAGCAGCTGCCAGCCAGCGACAAAGCTGATCCTTTCCTCCGAGGGTTCCCGAGAGGCTCTTATCAGGCCCTAGTGGCTGCTGCACATAGCTGGGCTTTTCCATGGTTATCTGAGAGTATCCTCTCTGCAGGCTGGGTACAGAGCTGCACTTCAGAGCTCCTTCTTCACCAGCCCGAATCACCCCTGCACTGCCAAGATCTTTCTGCAGCCTGAGTGTGCAGGAGGCACCACCCATCAGCAGAAGCCCCCGCCTGCCCTACTAGGTCTCATTTCCTGCAAGAAGGGGGAATGAATTCAGACAGATATTTCTACTTTATGCAATTCCATTTTTTGTCTCAACTTATCTGATCCTCTAATTCTACTAGGGACTTTATTTCCTTGTGATGGGAAAGCCCTGGAGTTCAGAGTCCTTTTTCTTTTAAGCTGAAGACCCTATCCAGGGCTAACTCAGATAACCATCAGCCCCAGAAGGAGGGAAGAGAGAATTATTGTGCAAGCCTTCACACTTGCTTACAAATCCTCAGAAGAGGTGGCTCTCCTCTTTTTCTTTTAAGGAGCCTGGTGACAGATAGCAACCAAAGAGGGGATGATGCACTCTAGGGGCATGAATTTGGAGACTGGGACCCTGCCTGGGGATTCACTGCCTAGCACTGTCTGACCTGGAAGGCCTCATTAAGCTCCTGGGCCTCAGCTTGTCCTATTCTGAGTCTCCAGTCTTTCTTGCCCTTACTCCCTGGCAGCAGGAAGGTTTCTCAGTTCCCTCTCAGGACACTGGGTACTTGAAGGCAGGGATGATGTTAGCTTCCCCGGTCCTTGCCAGGCCCAGGCCTTGCCCATCCAGGTAAACAGCACAGCCTGTAACCCCTTGCAGGCTGGCACCTCCACACTTAACTCTTCTGCAGTTGGTGGCATCTACCTTGAACTGCATTGCCAATGTGTCCCATCTTCCCCAGGCCACTGGCATCCTCTGGCCAGGGCCCCTGTGTCCTCCCTCCTGGACAGGACAGCAGTCTTCAGGGGGCACTATCCTTCCATTCCTGCCTCCTGCCCCAACCCATTCTCCAGACGGAGGAAATTTCACATTTGTCTTCCCAACCTAAGTCCTCTAATAATTTCTCAAAACTCCTAGAACAGTCTCTAGAGCTTATCCAACCAGCTGCCTGTTTTTGTAAATAAAGTGTTATTAGAACACAGGTACCCTCATTTGTTCATAGTGCAATCTTTTTTCTTTTGCAGCCACTTTTGCATTACAACAGCAAGGTCAGACAGCTGCAAAGGAGAACTTATAATCTATGAAATCTGAACTGTATATTGGGAAAAGTCTGCCGTGTCTCAACTTGGACTGTTATTCAAACTCCTCATTGTGGCCTAGTAGGCAGGCAACCCTGTGGGTTGAGTTTGTGAAAGGCCCTTTCCACAGGCACCTCTTCGCCATCCCTCCCTCTGCAGTGTGCTCCTCAGCTGTCCCCATCTAGAAGAGACTCTGTTTCCCAAGGCCTGGGATCTGAGTTCCCCACATGACTCACTTCAATCAGAAGAGTGTAGCAGAAGAAGGGACAGGTATGCTCAGAGAAGACCAGCAATCAAGATTAGAGTATGCTCACCCTTATTCCTAAATTAGGGTAAATAAAGACCTTATACATGGAGATAACCTGCAAGGGTACTGGTACCTGACCCATAAGTATGAAAGACACCGATTTTTTAAAGGAACTATCACTTGTTGACCAAAGTACCATTTAGGGAACTGCATAACCTCTCCAGGACTCAGTTTCCTACCTCTGCTCATTCTCCAAAATCTGTGTTTTCCTATCTCCATAGTAACAGTATCCATGAATTTAGCTGGACACGTGATTGCCCAGATAAGGACTACAATTCCCAGCGTCCCTTGCAGCAAAGTATGGCTGTGTGACTATGTATATAAAAGCCAATAGGATGCAACTTTAGATGTTTTATGGAGTTTATACAAACCTTTCCTAAATGGCAGCAAGCACATAGAACTTATCTTTGTGCTTTTCTTTACTTTGCTGTCATGTGAACTTGGACATGTCACCCCTTGTCTGTAAACCTCAGTTATTTGTATGTAAAATAGGAACACAATCTACTTTCAGGAGTTTTGGAGTAAAGATTAAGTGATGTGATTTTTGTAAGGTTTATTTAATGAGATAATAAATACAAAATGCTTTATAGTGGCTGGCTCCTAGAAGATATTAAACAAATGTTTCTCCTATCTCTATGAAAACTAAGAAAAGTCACTTAAGTTTGAGTTTCAGGGATTTGCCCTTCTATAGAACTAAGATGATTTTCATACGCCAGATTTAAATGTAAAATAAGGGATATAAGTATTAAAAAATAACAGAACCATGCAAACACAAGAAGAAAACACGGATGGATTCTGCGATTCAGCGATTCTGCTGAAGTATACGCAAAGCCATTCTGTGACTCAAAATATCATGCAGTAAATAGACTGCTAAGTCAGACTGCACAAAAATGATGCCACAACAAATTTTAGGGTGTAGTCAAAAGAGAAATTGAAAGAGAATATTTGCAAGCTAGGTCACAGATAAACAATTGATGTCTTTAACATATAAAGAACTCCTAAAAAGAAGAAAGACCCCTAAATTCAATTTTTAAAGATCAGAAAAGACACAAGTAAGCGATTTATAGAAAACACTGTATAAATGGATCATAAAATTAGAAAAAGATGATTGACTTGGATGTAAGAAAAATGCATCTGAAACTACCCAGGACCAGGGTTCCACACCAATTAGACTGACAGAAATTCCAAAGCTTGACAAAACGCTCTGTGGGGACAGGCTGCCAGCTTAGGCAGACGGACTCAAATACTGGTGGAGGGGATTTGAAGAGAGGTACTGGGCAATATTTTATGACACACTATACACACTTCACCTTTAGCTCTTCACATTTTTGAATTCTTGATAAGTCAAGAATTATAAATGCTTGTAGTTACTCATTCCAGTGTTATTTGTGACAGCAAAGTTTTAGGACAAACCTAAATACCTAAATGCCTAACTCAGGAGAGGCCAACTGAGCTATGGTACTTTCACCTATGAAAGTCCTATGCAGTGATTAAAAATAAGGATAATTTCTGGAAGCAGAAATAAAATAATTTCTTGCATGAATTAAAAATCAAAAGGCAAAGAGCAAAAGTATCAATTGTGTTTTCTTTCTTCAAAGAATTATGGAGGAATAAGAAAAATATCAGAATATACATGTATAAAGAGAAAAAGAAGTAGAGTTCACTTAGGGCTAGAAGTGAATATCAGAGGTACACAGAAATGGCAGAGGTAGGATGCGGATAGGAATTAGACTTCTCTTTGAACTTCTTTTTATACAATTTACATTATCAAAGCATATAAATATTTTACATATTCAAAGATACTATTCAACCAAAGATGAAAAAGAACAAGCCCTAAATTGGAATGCAAACAGAAATAAAAGAACCTAATGATTTCTCACAGTGGTAACTCAGGAGGCAGACATGGAAAAGGGCTCTCAATGGCACTCTGTTCTTGGTACTGGTGTGCCTATCAGCTGTTGCCCTGGAACGCAGCTCGGACCTGGTGATTCACTTCTACTGGAGGGCATGTGGCAAAAGCAAGGGCTCTTGCTCCTGAGATGAGGTACCAAAGACAGCGACTCCATCTTGCTGGCAGTCTATCTCCTAGCTGTCCTCATGAGCAAGCCTCGATGGACAAGGACATCTGGAACCATACCTGGACCGCAGCAGCTGAGGAGCTGGGACCCACAGGCCAGCAAGTAGTCCTGGAGGAGCCAAATCCTGCCAAGGGCTACATGAGTGAGCTCAGAGGCAGACTCAGAGCCCACCCTTGGGAACACCTTGGATGAGTCTCAGGAGAAGCCCTGAGGTGGAGGACCCAGTAAATCACAGTTGGGCCCACAGGATCTCTGAGGTAAGGTCCATCTTTTTAAGTCACAAAATTTTTAAGGTTATTCTTTAGGCAATAGGCAACACAATAATAATCAGAGCAAAAGGGAATTAGTTTAAGTGGTCTTGGGCCAATGTACCCACATAAGACACTACACTCTAAGGGCAACAGAACTTCACAGAAGCCTTGAACCTTAATAAGCATTGCTGTGGGTAGTGGGGTTGGTGGATTTCTGAGCCCTTTTGAGCATATCTACTGATATTTGGGGAAGTGGGGGCTCTCCTGACCAGATCATAAGATTGGAATAAGGAAGGGCAATATAGGGAAAACCTTGAGCTATTGGGCTTGAACTACAGGTGCCAGGAGGAAAGCACCTTCTGTTCTGCGAGAGATCTGGAAACGGTGGTGCCACGTCAGCAGTGTGCACACGTAGGGCTCACGTCCTGGCCTTCAGTGGCATTCTCCACTGGAAGGAGCCAGCGTTCTTTGGAGAAGAGGCTGATTCCAGGGTTGGGACAAGGAAAACACAGGATGAGCCCAGTACGTTCTATTGTGTTAGAGGCAAGCAATTCCTCAAAGCATGAAGATGGCACAAGACTAAACCTGGAACAATCTGAGCACTGTGAAGATACAAGTGTGTAACATGTGAAATGAAACAGGGGGCAGGGAGCAGTTGGGAACATATCTTTAGCAAAGAATGTCAGCTGCCAAATATAAAAGAGGAAGGATAAATTTTTCAAACCTCCATGCTGTAGCCCTCATGTTTGAGCCTTCCAAGGGCCACTAATGGATTCCAAAACTGTTGGTGGAAAATTTCCCAGTAAAAGAGATATTCATACCCCTACTGAAGGGCACCCAGAAGATTGCATATTCCTTACGCAGGGAAAAGGGCATTTTAACACAGGAAGACCTGGAGGATCCCTCTTCAACTAACTGACCCAACTCAGTAGCCCCAAGAATGAAACTGGGACATGTGCTCTTAGGCAGTGTGTGAGGGATGTATCTTAAAGCACAACTGGCCAAGGGGAATACTTTGAATCTGATCTGAAGACACATCTGAACAAATGCAGCCCATGGGTCATACAAACACAGCTGCTCAGAGTCTTCAGAAATGCTGATGTTATCACAAAGGAAGAGGAGAAGGGAGGAATGTTCTAGACACATGCAGAGGGAAGTCACGCACAACCCTGCAGTGGGCGCTCCTGGGTTGGATCCTTGGCTTAGCACACTCAAAGGTTGAAAGGATGTTCTGGAAACAATTGAAAATCGGCTACACATGAGGTGATGTTTCAAGACTGCAGCCCCAGCACTCAGGAGGCTGAGGAAGGAAGACCACAAGTTCAAGGTCAGCCTGGACTCCAAGGTGAAACCCTGTCTCAGAAAACTAAACAAAACTACCTCCCCAAATCCCTGACGTTTAGGGAGGGATGATACTGGCACCTCCATCTCTGCAATTGAAGGGGCTCAGGGAAGATTTTCTTGGTGACTCAAGACTGGTTGAAAGCTCACTACCACTTTTCAGCTGGGTGACCACTGCGGGCTGGTGGCTGGCCCTGTGAGAGTCCCTCTTTCTTCATCTACAATGAAGACAGTGCTGAATACCTTCCACTGTGGGGCTGAGGGCCAGGGCTGGAAGGAGGTGGGTGCATGTGACATGTGGAGCCCAGGACAGGCACCTTATCAGCTGAGAGTCCACAGAGTGTCATGGCAGGCAGTGTTGAAGAAAGTCCCTCAGCCTCCTGCTGCCCTGGGTGCAGAGTGGGCTGCTGTGTCCAAAGCCACTTTCTGTCACCCCAGGGTCCCCAGCCAGAACTGAGCTCCTGTGAGAACTGATGGAGGCAGATGTCCTTGTGAAGGACCCAGGGCATCCTCACATGTCTGCATCCAGCTGTGTGCTCAGGACCACCATGCCCACCCTCTGTCTGAGGAGGTGAGGGCCGGAGGATGTGTGGAGCCCCTAGCCACCCTCTCCCTGGACATGCCCTCCTGCTGGCCACCCTGTCTCGACTTCCTGGCAAGCCTTCTGGCTAGCACTGCTTGTGCCACTACTGGAATCCCTGCTGCCTCCTTCTTGCTCTCCCACCCAGAGCTCATGCTGATGAGAGGCACAAGAAGGTGGTGGACAGCTGGGTTGTGACCGTGGTCCTAGCACCTCCCGGAGGTGTACTGTGGCCTCCCCATCCTCCCGACCTGTGGTCTCCAGCTCCTGCTTCACTTTTTCTCTTTCTCCTTGTGTCTGGTTGCTTCAAGATTTCTCCTTTGTCACCCTTCTCCCCATCTCCCTTTGTTGTTGCACCCCTTAGATGCATCCATCTCTCTCTGACTCTAGCTCTCTGTCTCTGTCTCTGTCTCTGTCTCTGCCTCTGTCTCTGTCTCTCTCTGTCTCTGTCTCTCTCTGTCTCTCTCTGTCTCTCTCTGTCTCTCTCTCTCTCTCTCTCTCTCTCTCTGCTTTTTTTTTGTCTTCAGAGGCTTTTTCAACCCAATCACTCCATCTGTTCAACGCAACCTTCTCCCCCAGAGATATCAGAATTGTTGTCACCTTTGCATCTTATTGCCTAGTGCAAATCTGAGCTTTGGACTCATGGAAGACATGGCACTGCTGTCAGCTCCCTGGGCCTCAGTGTCTGCCTGTCCACAGTGGGAACATCATTAGGCCCTCCCACATGAGGGATGTTGGAGAGGGTGGTGGCACAGGCACACACTGCACAAATCTCTGGTGGGTTAGGATCCGTGCCGTGTACCTTGCTCTGCACAGCTCACTGCCTTCCTGCAGCCACAGCCCCAACCTCCCACCTAGATCACCCACCCCTGGGGCTTGTCCTCAGTCACCTCTCCCTCAGGGCTTGGACACCATCCACTTGTCACATCATACTTCAGGCTGTCTCTGTGGTTTTAAAATATGACCTCACACTCTGTGACATCCCTCTCTTCATTCCTCATGCCTGTGGGACTTCTAGACTTGCTCCCGAGGCATAAAAGATAGGAGAGACAGTGTGTTGTCTCAGAGACTGGGTCATAAATGGTACTGGGGCTTCCCTTGATCTTACTGCATCACTCACCCTGGGGAAGCTGCCACCATGTCACAAGGAGGGGCACATGGACAGGGACGGGCTCGCCACAGGGCTCTCTGAGCACCTTGGAGCAGGCCTGCAGGTGAGACATCTGCCCTGGCTGTCGCCATGCCCTCTGCATCCTGGAGAGCCTCTGCTAGAGCCCAGAGCAGTGCTACCAGTTTGGACAGTTCATTGTGCAGAAGTGGATAAGTCACACAGCCTCTGTTCCTTCATCCTGAACTGACTGTTTTGTTTACTGGCTTTTGTCTCCTTGCTGTAGGTGACATGTTGGGGAGGGCAGTGGTCATGTCTGTAGGACCAGCCCCTGTATCCCCACAGTTGGTGCACAGAATGCATAGGAACCTTCAAGCTCAGTCTGGGAACTCTCCCCGAGCACTCCTGGTCTTCTAGAGGGAGCAGGAAAGTTGGTCTGGCTCCCACATCTGTCCTTCTGTGTTTGGCTTCCTGTGCACTCTGTGGCTTCTGCTTGGTTTCATTCCTGGCTGCCTGACAGAGGGCAGGATTGTGCCGCTAAGGGGCATCTCAGGAAGGAGGGGCTCTGTGTACTTTCTCCGTGAACAAGCTGCATCCAAAATGTAGCTCCCTCCACAGCAGGAACAAAGATAGCCCAGCTGCAGGGTTCTGAGGGAGATGGGAGGTGGTGCAGGAAGCTACACAGCTCTGTTTCTGCACTAGCCTAGGCCTGCCGGTCACTCACCCCTGCAAGGTCACCACCTGCTTACCGGTTTTTCCATCTCACCATCCAGTCAGCTGTCAATAAGTCTCTATTCATTATTACTTATCTACTCATATCTACACCAATTCATTATGTATCCTATATGTTATAGATGTTAATTCCTCCACCCACAATCCATCCACATATCCACCTACTCATCCTCCCATGCATCCAACTACATGTCTATCCATGCATCCATCCATTCATTGATTCACTTGCCTACCCACATATTTATCTACCCATTCATCTACCCATCCATCTATCCATCCACTCATTCATGTATCCATCCATCCAATCACCCCATCCATCCATCTATCCATCCATCCACCCATCCATCCATCCATCCATCCATCCATCCATCCATCCATCCATCCACTCATCCATCCAACCACTCATTCACATAGCCATCCATCCATCCATCCATCCATCCATCCATCCATCCATCCATCCACCCATTCACATATTTATCTACATATCCATCTGTGGATCCATCCATTCTTTCTTCTATCCTTTTTATTTTTCCTCTTCTTATTGTTTTCCCATCTTTACTTACAACCACCTATTTTTTAATCCATCTTTCCATCTGTCAGTTTTTCCTTCAATCCATTTGTCCACAAGGCATCCTGCACCCCCCTTTCCATTTGTCCATCCACTCATCACCTCTGCAATCCATCCATTCATCCACCACTCACCCTGCATTCATCTGTTACACATGCATCAACTTTTCATTTCATCCAAGCATCTAGAGCTCTTGTGTTAACTAATGAATCTATTCACTTAATCATGTATACTTTTGTTCATTAATTTAGTTACTAATTCACTAAACTTTTGATTCAGTTCAAGCCTCCAAATGCCTCCAAGTGTTACTATCCCATCTCAAATGCTGTGCCACTCTCTGGGATTAGCAGGTGAAGGAGACACACTTTGTCCCTACCTGTGTACATTCATCCAGTCTACTTCTGGGATCAGGTGAGGAGCTTTTGCAGGAGACCCAGGCGAGGACAACATCCCTGCTCTCTGGAGACTGATGCCATGGTGCTGCAAAAGGGTAGAGGTACCGCTGAATCTTGGACTTGACTCCAGTTCCACTGCCTAGAACCTTAACTATGCTGAGCCTCAGTTTCTACTTCTGGGAAGTGGAGATAAAATCATTAACCCACTGGCATGAGCTCCATGTAAATGCATGCTACAATTGTGCGTGGTATGCATGCGTGCATGTATAGGCACCCTGTGCCCACACGCAGGGTTTCTTGGGGCTTCCTGTTGCCCAGTGAGCCCTGCCAGTGGTCCTATGGTCCCTGCAGTGAGGGTTGTCTCTGGCATTTTTCTGGTAACCAGACAGCACCTGCACACCACAGGTGGGTCCTGCAAGGCTGAGGTGCTGGGTATGGATTCAGGGGCCCCACCGGGAGCTGGAGTCCTTCCTCCTGGGGAAAGAGGAAATTCCTGTGAGCCTCTCTGGCAGAACGAGTTTGGTATTCTTATGACACAGCTCCTCACTGCCCTCCAGAGCCTCAGTTGCCAAGCTTAAGTGCATCCCCAAGTTCCTGAGTCAGGGTACTCTGTGCCTCAGGTGCTGCTGGAACGACCCAGGCCTGGCTTCTAATTCCCGCTGAACGCCACTAGCTGTGTGACTCCAGACAGGTCACTTCACAGAACCCCATTCCCTCGCCTGCCGAGTGCAACTTAGAAACACTCCCAAGGCAGTTGGTGGGAGGCCACAGGGGCAGCATGAATGCCTATAAATGACTACAGTAAGCCCACAGGGGAGTGGGCAGGGGAGGAACCAGCCAGCACTCCACCCCGAATTGCTGTAGGAAGCACCTGCAACTTCTGCCTTGCAGTGGGCTGGATCTGGGGCTCCTGTGCTCCATGTGTGGGAGTCCTCCTCAGAGCACATGTCTTTAGACTGCTTTCTCTGCTTGGCCTTGTGGTGGACAAGGCAGGCTCTGGCTCTGTCATCGTTAGTCCTCACCCTGTGCAAGCTCAGTGTGTGTGTGTGTGTGTGTGTGTGTGTGTGTGTGTGTGTGTGTACACCCGCCAGAGCTCTAGCATTGTAAGAGGCAGTGCTCTCTGACCCAGGCTCTCAGGGCCTGGCCCTGTACCTGCATCAAAGAGCAGAAGCTTGGTAGTGCTACAGAAATGCCAGTTGACCACGTGGGCCTCAGTGCCCTCCAGATGGAGCCCAAGAAGTTTGGTGGCACTCGGGACCCTTCAGGACCAATCCTCGCCCAGCCCCTCTGCAGCCTCTGTTTTATTCTAAGCCCTGTGGAACCTTATACATCTCCCAGAGTGACACTGGCTGCCCAGGACCTTGGCATGAGCTTCCGTCAGGAGTGAGGCCCGTGCCCTCACTGTGCACCTTTGAAATCCCTGTTAATCTTTCCTGGTGCCATTGCAGGAGCTCCTAGGGGCCTGTGCATGGGCTGGGGTAGGGCACACCTCCTCTGTAGTCCCTCAGACCCCTCTCCCCATCTAAGCTCACACTAGGAGGTCCTTGGAGACCTAGATGGGTGCCTTTGTTCCCCTTGTCTTGGGCCCTGGGGCCCAGATGGTGTACACGTGCTCAGAGGCGTTGATGAAAGAAGGGTGAGGGCAAAGGAGGGAAGAAAGAAGGCAGAGGAGGGAGGAAGGAAGGAAGGAAGGAAGGAAGGAAGGAAGGAAGGAAGGAAGGAAGGAAGAAAGGAGGAAGGAGGAAGGAGAGGGGAGAGGAGAGGAGGGAA
>NW_004524597.1:16717381-16764103 GCF_000260255.1 Octodon degus | reverse complement strand
AAGGAAGGAAGGAAGGAAGGAAGGAGAGGGGAGAGGAGAGGAGGGAAGGGAGGAAGGAAGGGGAGGGGAGAGGAGAGGAGAGGAGGGAAGGGAGGAAGGAAGGGGAGGAGAGGGAGGGAGGGAAGGGAGGAAGGAAATGAAGGAGGGAAGAGAGAGAGAGAGGCTTTCACCCCACAGCACGCTTTTCTGAACATTGCCAAAATGAGCCTCAGAGGAAGGCTACTTCCCCAGGTCCCAGCTCAGGGCCGTTACCCTGTCAAGCACAGCAGCGAGCATCCTGGCCATGCTCTGGAGTTCAGAGAGCTGGCCCGAGGCTGAGAGGCCTGCTTCAGTTCCCTGGGCCTCGCCGTCTTGATGCCCTGTCCCAAAACTATTTCTGAGGCAGATAATACACTCAGAGCCCCTGCTCTCCAGGACAGCCTGCCTGAGGAGGGGCTGCAGCCAGGCTTGGTCCGGGAGCCAAGAGTCAGGCTGGAGAGCAGTGGCAGGGAGTAGAAGTCTGGCTGTAGCTGGAGAGGCAGCTGAAAGCCCTGAACTGCATCTCCTTGACCTTGGCTCTTGACCTTCAGTTTGTTCTCAAGGGGGATGCCTGGTCCACTACTCCAGATTCGAGAGTGCAGTCTCCTCCCTCCGGATGCGCGTGGAGACGGTCTCCACCCTCCGCAGCTCACTCTGCCAGCCAGGCCTTGAGCTCCAGTTCACAGGAGGTGAAAGACTTGGACATGGGAGCACATGAAGTCATGGGTGGATTTTCCTCCTGCCACTCGGTTTGTTTGTTTCTTGCAGGGTTGCCTGACACCAGCCAGCAGGGAACTTGGTCCTGTTCTATCCACAGCTGGAACCCAGAAACCCCAGTCCAGAGTGTGCCCAGGAAAGATGCCGTGCCCAGGAGTCAAAGAACAGTGTCCTGCGCACAGAAGGGTCCCCCCAAATGAGAGTAGGCACCTCAAAACACCAACAGGCTGCACCCATGCCATGCTGACGTAGCAGAGCATCCTCGTGCCCCTGCCTGCTGCAGGCAGGGGAGGAGCTGGTCTGTGGGCTGTAAGCCCAGGCCGGCAGCCACCCCCACCTCTGCACCCTCAAGAGTGTCCCAGCTCTTTGCACCCATGTTTCTCCAGGTCCCTCCCTGGGTGCCCTGTGGGTACCAAGCTGAGCAAGTGAGAACATGGGTACCCAGGGAGATTGGGCGTTTCGATAAGCAATATATGCCACTCACAGAACAAGTGTATTCCATGCAGTATTTGAGACATATTTATGCTAAAAGCTATTCTTTGTTTCTCTGAAGTTAAGTGTAGTGGATGTCCTGTATCTGATCCGGTACCAACCTTTGTTTGAAATTTTATTATTTATTTATTTATTTATTTATTTATTTATTTATTATTTGGTGGAACCGGGGATTGAACTCAGGCTCTTGCGCTTGCCAGGCAAGCACTTATTCTACTGCGGCATCTCCCTGGCCCCTGACACTTGTTAAATCAGTAATGTAAAGCAAGGTGCACACAAGCTTCCGGAGTCTCCAGACCCCACCCACTGTGACTGAGCCCGGCAGCCACTGCTGGTAGAATCAGGCTAAGAATACTAGATATTAAATACCATCACCAATTAGTTAATCATAACTATATCACTAACATTAATAATATCAATATTAATGACACTAACCTTTTTCTCAGGATCTTTGCACTGAGCTATACCCCCAACTCTTCTTATTTTTTTGTCTTGAGACAGGATCTGGCTAAGTCATTCAGTTGTCAGCCTTTGGCTGGAACTTGTGAACCTCCCGCCTCAGCCTCTCACTGTGCTGGAATTGTAGGCATGTGCTGCCACACCCAGAAATTAGCCCTAATATTAAAACCCATCATTTGTTGAGCAGCTGCTTTGATCCAGGCATGTTCTTAGCATGACTCTGTTGCCACTGCACCACTCTGTGCGACGGTACTGCTGTTCTCCTGGCCCCACGTGTCCTCGTACTTGGTCAGCAAGGCGAAACACCATGAAAAGGTATGACCGGGATATTCCCAGAGCCCGAGAGGAGTCATCTCCCGAATGGCCTCCCGGACTCTGTGAGGACATACTGCCATTAATATCTCAATTTTGTCCATTTGCAAAGTGGAAACAGGCACCAAGACTTGCCCAAGGCCACAGGCTGAAGGCTTTGAACTCAGGCAAGAGACTGTGTCTCCACCCCACTGGCCACTCCAACCTTGGCTGCTTCCTCGGCCACAGTGTGTCCCCAGAGGGGGGACAGAGTCGTCAGACTGGGGCAGCAGCAGACACCAACTCCTTGCTGGCCTGGCCCCATCCCACCGTCCCCCGCCCTGTGAGCAAAGGCTTCCTCAGGGCAGAGACACCCCTTGCCTTATGCAGCAAGTGTGGTTAGGACAAGTGTCCTGAGAATCCTGCAGCAGCAGCAGACCCAGACAGCAGAGGGAGGGCTCAGCAGGTGGGGACACGAGTCCTCCCTAACTCTAGGGGGAGCTCTGACCCTCCCTACTGTATGACCTTAGGTTCCTCACTCAGCCCCTCTGGGCCACCAGTTCTGCCTATGAAATGAACATTATGACAATCTCTTCCTCTGGGCCTCAGTTCAGAAGGTGCACTTAGCACGATGCCCTGTCAAATAGCAACTGTACAAAAGCCACGAGCAGTTATGATGCCGGCAGCATTTGCTTTAGTATAGGTTTTCCTAGAGACAGAGCTGGAGAGAAGGACCTATGCAGTGATGTCCCCAGGAGAACTCAGGAAGCCCCAGTTGGGGAGTGGCAGGTGACAGGGAAGGAGCAACCTCTTGCAGGGCATGTTTACAGGGGGCACTTGGGGCTCTGTCCTGCTGGTGTGCTGAGGAGACTGAGCAGACCCCATGCTGAGGTGCAGAGTGGGCGCAGGGCCCCCTGGGAGAACCTCGGGCACAGGCAGTTGTGGGCTGTGGGATCCGTGGGTGTGGAGGCCACAAGTGACACAAGGTGCAGCATTTCCAGAAGAGTTAATTGAACTACATTTCGAGTACCTTCTGCTAGGGTAGCAAAGATAACAGCAGCAGCAGCAATGATCACTGAAGCTGAAAACCAGGGCTATGGGCTGAGGTGGACTCCAAGAAAAGTGCTCTCTCAGAAGCTCACAGTGGGGCCCTGACTGTGTGGAGAAGCCTCGCGGGGCTCCCTGTGCTGAGGAGAGCTCACTCAGGGTGGTGGTCCGTCTGGGGTCTGCACACTGGTGGCTCCAGCGAAGGGGACACCACCCATCCTGCAGGCCTGTGCATAGCCATAGCCAGTGATGGTGAGGCACCGCAATGTTGTAGGTGGGGCTGGGCCTGGCTCTCCACCTTGGTTTAGCCTTGAGACTGCTGGGATGGGCGGACACTCACTCTATGCTCTATGTGGTCAGGCCACGAGCATCTGCTCCCCTTGGGAGAGTTACTGTTTAGATGATGACTGTTCAGATCATCTCCCAGCCTTGCCTTTCATCCTCCAACCTGGCTGCCTAGGATTGGGTGCTATAATTTAGAGATGAGAGGAGAGACTCAGAGGAAGAAAGGAACACATGCAGGGCTGGACAGCAAGGACTGGTCAGAGCTTGGAGGAGTCCAGCTCATGCCATTAAGAAGGAACCCTCTCCCAACACAGGCTGTGGGATAAGAGCTGTCGGGGTCTTGCTGGGAGAAAGTCGAGGTCAGTGATTGGCCTGGAGCTCTGGGATCCAACCACTTTATATCCACACACTGTGACTTTAGTTGCCAGTATAATTGTCTGGGACTCACTTTCCTTGTCTGCATAATAGGACTTTCCAGGATTACTTTAAGGACCGCATGGTGTCAAGTCTTAGAGTAACAAAACAGTGCTCCCTAAGAATTCTGTACACAGTGGGAAGATTGTGTAGTTTGTAGGGTGCTCTGGGAAGCAGAAAAATAAAGTTTCCAGTAGGGGGTCCCAGCTGCTGCGCAGGTCCGACAGAAGAAGCCAAGAGATCTGTTTGCAGTTGTGCATACCCCCTTCTCTGCCCCCTCAGAACTGAGTGTGGCTCAGTGCTACCGCATTTGCTTGGCCTGCACAGGGCCTTGGGTTTGATCCCCAAAACAGCAAAAGGAAAAAGAGGTCTCACTGCTTCAGAAATCCCAAATAGGTTCAGAGCAAAGCAATGGCCATCTTCCTCAGGGGCAGGTTATCCAGGCTTCTTGACCCCAGCATGCAGGAGTCTGTCGAATTGCACTACATGTCCTATTGTTTGGAACCCTGTCTGCAGCTCATTCTGCAGATGAGCAAGCCGAGATCACAGAAGCAAGAGTTTGGCTGGGATTGCACAGCTCTCCAGCATGGCCCTACTCCAGGCTGCCACTCTCAGGGGAGCTGAGACGAGTGAATGTCCTTCTGAAAATGCCTGGGGAAAGTTCTGAAGGAGGACAGAGGTCTCCCTGCCCCACCCGGTCATGGCTAGACAGCTGGACTGGAGGTTTCCTAGTTTCCTGCTGGATGCCAGGGTCTCAGTGGATCCCAAGCCAGCAGGCTTGACTTTCCTCAGAGCCTCTGGCCTGGCCACTCCCCTCCTCCTCCAGTGCAGTGCAGCCTTACACTTGGCAGCCCATCTCCAGAAACGCACCACCCAGCTGCTCTGGAGCTTGGGAGCCTCAGGAAGTCACTGGTGTATCTGAATAAAAAGAAAGAAGGGAAGAGAAAGAGGCAAGAAAGAAAAAGAACAAAACTAAGTGACTTCACTCTGGATACCAGGACACGTTAGCTCATGGCCTGTTTCTCTGGGTCAGGGCCTGGGGGGTGCGTGAGGCTCTTATGCAAGAAGCTTGGCAATGGAGAAACTCGAGTTCCTGAAGATTATTATTTTAGCAAACCCAGCCTTGACGTGTCCAAAGGAGCAGGAGGCTCCAGAGGGCTCTCCAAGAAAGTGTGTGTTTCTTGGGGTTATTATTTCAGAGTCAAGTTCAGGGAGGAGGCCTGTTTTGCTCAACTCGTGTTTCTGGAAAAACAGGCCCTTGGAAAGAGTTGGCCGAGGTGGGCAGGATGTGGAATGGGGAGCCTGTGGACCTGGGGAACAGGCTCTGGGGTGGCTGAGTTGGAGAAGAGCTGTCTCCCCGGCTCCCTCTCTTCTCACACTGGGGCCCCAGATGCCTGGCCTCTGTCCAAAGGGGAGGCAGCCTAAAGATGAGACTCACCACTTTCCTATTGCTCTATCCCACTGGCCCTTTCCGTGTACAGCTGGGCTAGTGGCAAAGGACAGCAAGCCAGCCAAGCCTGCTGCCATCTTGTTAGCTTTGTGAGACTCGGGCTGAAGACTGATAGCTGTCCAGCACAGCCTAGATATGTGGACAATGATGTACCTCAGCGTCTCTACCGAGACCAAGATCCTTGAAAGTTTCAGTCGCTTCTGTCCCTCAACTCCACCCCACCCCAGTGTCAACAGCACCATCTTTCTCTCACATCCCTCAAGTGTCCCTGTGGTCTCAGGACTTTTTGTTCTGCACGGAACTCATCTCTAGGTACCTAGGCTAGTCTGTATCTGTGTCATCCTTTCGTCCTCTAGGCACCACCTCAGTACTCCCTGGGGAGCAGTCCAGGGCCCCACCAGAGTCAGGGATCTCTATCACACATCTTGCCAGCCTTTCGCATTTATTCAGAAGTCCTTGTGCAGCATCTGTCTCCCCCACCAACCCCAAACCCATGAAAGGAGGAACCACATTCTTCTTGCTCATAGTGGTTTCCCCAGCATCTGGCCTGGCACATAGTAGGTGTTCAATAGACAAATGGAAACTTCTGAGCAAGGCTCACAGCCATATGTGTCTTGGTCCAAGGGTAAGGGCAGAGGTCAAACTTGGGTTGCTGGAGCCCATGGCCCCAGGCAGACACCAGGCGGACCACTGGACAGACAGACACTTTCTTCCACAGCTTTCTCTTAAAGAATCAACCTCCAGATGGATCGGTCTGTCCTGGCCAGCTTCATCACTGGTGTCTTCCAATGGATAAAAGCCATTTGCTACAAAAGCGAGAGCTTTGTATGGCCAATGAAAACCCATGATTCCATCCCCGCTCCCCATTAGCCCCATTTCCTCTGTCCCCTGGCTTCCTCCCAGGCACCTCCTGAATCCACACACAGAAACCTCCCTGCAAACCCTTGGCAGGATCCTGCCACACAGGGCTCACTTCTCCCCTGTCCTGGAGCCAGGCTTTCCTCCGGGGACCAGCCGTTCTTCCAAGCCCAGAGGTGAGTCATTCGTGCATCACGTGCCTCAGTGGATGTCAAGTGTCTCCTCCTTTAGAGGCTCGTGCCCTGGACTTTGTTTTATGGGGTTTGGCTGTCTGGGCCCGCCGACGATTTCATCCATCAACTCAGGATCGCTCCAACACTAATGCTGAATTTATAGAAGTGGTTAAACAAAGTGTTGACAATATGGACGGCGTGTTTCTGATTAACACGGCGATTCCGAGGGAACCTGCCAACTGCAGGGAAGTCAGTAAAACACAGCAGCGATTTCCCAGGCTCACTGAGTCGGGGCTTTGACATCACAGGATTAACAGATGTTGCGCAAGGAACTTGCACAGCATTCGGAGGCACCGCTTGACAGAGACATGCAGGCTCGTGTACAAACCAGAGCTGTTCCTTTTTTTCTTTCTTCTAAATTTTTTTCTGGAGAGATTAAATCTGAATTCACTGTCAGCCTTGAGAGTTTCCATCAGGCAATTCTGTTAACTACCGGGATGCTCCCCAAGTCCCATCCTTAGCTTGTCATCTCCCCATAGATGAACCATGACACCGCTAGCATGTGCCTGAGACTTCTGGGTGTAGGCGGTGCCTAAGCATCATCTTACGTCCACCACGTGATCAGCCACGGACAATGGTGGTCTGCATTTGAAAAATAACTTTTTAGTTTGAGATGGTTTAAGACTTACAGAGAGTTACAAAAACACAGAGTCCTCGTGTATCTTGCCCCCAAAAGAGTATATTTCCTGACATAGCCAAGACTCGTTGTCAAAGCTGGGAAATTGACTTTGGTTCTGCGCCACATACTTTATACAGATTTTATCAGTTAGAACGTGCACTTTTTGAAAAAATAGTTCTGTGATATTTTAATATGTGTTTAGATTAGAGCAACCTTTACCACATCAAAATACAGAATTTTTCCATCCCCACAGGGAAATCCCCTTGGATTACCCCATAATAGCTGATACCTTCTTTCAACTCGAACCCCCGAAAACCACTAATCTATTCTCCATCGCAGTAATTTTGCCACTTTAAGAACGTTACCTCAGAGGAAGCCTCCGGTCTGTAGCCTTTAAGATCAGTTTTTCCACTTGGCATCTTAAGACCCTTGAGAGCCATTTGAGTGGCTGCAGGTCTGCGTGGTCCCTTGGTTTTTGTGGCTTAGTACTGTTCTATTGTGTGGATGTACCACTGTCTCTCTGTCCATTCGCTAGAAGACATTCAAGTGTTTGCCGTCTGAGGCCAGCACGCACAGGGCACCGCGCGCACCGATCGACCGCCTCCTCTGTGCTTATCCACATGCAGCAGCAAGGAAGCAGAGAAGCACAGCGAGTTGAGCCGGATCACACAGCTGACGGTCTGCTAGAACTGAGCTCTGGTGGTAGCTCCAGACTTCCTGCCTTACCATCAACAAGACTGAGGTTCTTAGAGTTAAAAATTAATCTTGAAAGCTCATTAACAACATCAACATGCCAAGAAGATGCATTGTATTTAGGAGAGACTTTGTGTTCCCCTAAGGGAATTCCGCCTGTCCCTAGGGGTGCTCTGAGATCCGTGAAAGGAGCCTGGCCTGGTGGGCAGGGATCTTCCCAACTCAACCTCTACTTCCCTGTGTCCTCCCTCCTGCAGCTGATCAGGACTCTGAGTGCTGAATAGCCCCTGAGGGTCTCCCTCATACCTCTCACCCAACCCCTCCAGCAGGGCACCCTCCCTGTGTCCCCTGACTCCACTTCTGTTAGTGGCTACCTTCATGCAAGGCCACTTCCTTCTCACCTGACCCTGAGCCACCCAGGTTCTCACCTCCAGGAATATTTATCTGCTTCCATAAACAGGCCTGGATTCAAAGTTCCCTAAAGACCAAGCAGGTGCCAGGCACGGAGCTCCAGCCTGGGAAGTACAAATAAATGATCTGCAGCCTCTGAGTTCAGCCTTTGAGACACTCGCGCTGCAGGTGTGGACAGACACGCTGTGTGGAGCGGTGCCAGTGGACATAGGGAGGGCAGAGCCCCAGGTGTCGGGGGACTTGAGCCCCAGATTCCAGCTGGACAGGCTCCAGTCTTGTGGAGGTCTTTCCTGGCCCACCCTCACAGAGGGGCTGTGCTGGGTGTGGGGATTCTTAAGAGTGTCACATGTTCCCTCTTGGACTTCACTGCTGGAGAGGCCCAGCAGACCCAGGACCCCAGAGGCACCAGAGCCAGTGTCTACCTCAGCCAGTGGCATGGGGCCCTGACATTGCTGGGCATCTGCAGGAATGGGTCTCTGGATGAGCAGGGGACTGAGAACAGTGTGCACAGGGGGCACTGACCTTAGGTGCTGGCTCCAGCTCCTTTCCAGTGGTAGGTCCATAAACTGTGTGGCCCACACACCCACCTGCAGCAGCTCCCCTCCAGGAGCCATTCCTATATGTTCTGCATTTGATTTCCTACCTCCTGTGGCCTCCTGCTCCCCATAAAACTCAATCTCCTTTTGTTTTCAATTCAATTAAAGGCCAATAATCCCACCCACAAGGCCACACATTGGCAGTGCAGTCAATCACAGGGCTGGGGCAGGAGCAGGGCGATCTGGAGGGAGTGACTGGGAGGAGTGTCCGGGTTCCCAGCCTTGTTCCCAGGACAAATGTAGTGTAGGGATTGGGGGTCCACAAAAAAACCCCCTGTGGGAGAAGGTCCTGACTCCAAGACTTAAGCCATGGCATCCAAGAGGAGTCCCAATCCTCAGTTTCCCCATCTGTAAAGTGGGACTAAGAAATACTACAATGAGCCCGGCTTTCCTACTCATCCAAACTTGATAGTCATTATTTTAGTAACAACTGGAAGACAGATTAAAAATAAGCCACACCCACGGACCCAGCCTGGAACCCTGCTTGTGGAAAGCTGTTCTCTAAACCACACACAGAGGAGCAAGTCATTTACATATGGATCCAACTCGCGAGGCACTGATGAAGTAAATCGTGTTTCTGCTGTAGTTTACAGTACTTTCCAGCAGTGAGTAGGAATTAGGGGAGACCTACATATCCTGTTAGGAAAAGATAACAAGAATGCACTCTTAAGGCAAAGTCAAATCCTCTCTAGTTCTCCACACAGGCTGTCTTCCAGGACTCCTCCGCCCCACACTGAGGCCTATGCCCACTAAGTCCTTCATATACAGTGGAATAGTCTTTGCCTGTAACCTGCGCACATCCTTCTGTAAGTCAAAACCATCTCTGGAGCATTTATAATACCCAGTAGACAGCCAGATGCAGGGGCGCGGGTCTGTAATCCCAGCACTGGGAGGCTGAGGCGGGAGGATCGCTGCCAGTTGGAGACCTGCGTGGGCTACAGAGGGATCTCAAGGCCAGCCTGAACTTCATAGTGAGACCCTGTCCCAAAACGACAAAAATAAAACAAAAACCCAGTACAATATAAATGTTAAATAAATTGTAATTGTAATATGTTGTTACCAACAAGATAAAGGTCTGTGCAAAACTCCACATACATGCAACATTTTTTCCTGAGTACTTTTAATCTGAAGTTGGTTAGATTTGCAGATAAAAAATCTGTGGCTAGAGAGAGCCAGTGCTGTGTGTGTGTGTGTGTGTGTGTGTGTGTGTGTGTGTATTTTTCTTTAATTAAGAAACGGGCTAACATCACAAGCAGAATCCAGCTCCATACTGAAAGAAAAATGATCTTTGCCTTTGAGGCCTGAGAGATTCACATCTTCTAAATAATGGGATTTGGAGTGGGGAGAGGGGAGCCAGGAACCTTCCGGCTTTCCAGGGAGCATAAACAACTTTGATAATTAAAAGATATATAAGCCTCTAAGATGAAATGAATACCTATTTGCGGTTGAGAACCTGAACCTTGCATTGAGGTAAAGAAAAAGAATATTTAATTCCCACAATTCAGTGATAACCACTGTTGACATTTTTATGTATTTCCTTATAGTCTTTTCCCTTATTCATGTATATCATATATTTATATATAAAGTTGGAATTATGCTTCATGAGGAATTTTGCTGTCTGCTCTTTCACTTAATGTTTTCGCATAAGAATTTTCCCAGGTCATTAAAATTCACCCTATAATAGTGCAATATGGCTCCTTACAAGTGGGGCCACAGGCTTTCTCCAAGCCCTTGCTTGCTGGCATTGTCAGTTCCTTGGGACTATTCAGATGGTGCAGCTGCCTCCCGAGGACAGGGACACAGCTGTCCTGCTCCTCGCTACCCTGCACAGGAGCTCAGTGCCCTGTGCATGGTAAGGACCAATAAACAGAAGACAGGGGAAATGAATGCACATAATTTCAAATAGGTGTACACTCATGGCTGATGAGAACAGTTGCCCTAGACTAACGTTGCTGGCTGCCTCAGTCTCTCCCTTTCAACAAGCCCAGCGGCGAGGGTCCTGGACAGATACATCTGGATAGAGCCAGGGCTCTTGGCCTGCTTGCAAAGCCTCTCCTTCCCCCTCAGATGCCCTGAGCCAGTCATTCCAGGGTGGGAATTCAGCCCTCACCACTGAGCTCAGCTCTGAATGCAGCCCAAACAAATTGCAGATCTGGTCCCAGGAGGGGAGCGTCATTTCAGAGTAAGTAGCTGCTCGTGATTGAAGCCCACAGCCTCACAGCTAGGGCGGACAGTGATTCCCAAGGGAGCCATTGCCCCGGGAGAAATCCCTGGGGAGTGGTTGTGGGTGATTCTAGAAGCCCTCCAAGAAGCTATCCTCCAAGCCCCCAGTTCTAGGACTCTCAGAGGACATCAAAGGGGCAGCCGGTATCAGATAAAAGCCCAAGTCACACATGTACTGCTTCTTCCATACGTAACTTCCAGGTACCAGAACTGCATTCAGATTCTGCCTCACCACTTCCTGTGTGACTTCAGGCTCCACGAGCCTCGGTTTCTCAACCCCAGAAGGGGGATAACAGCAGAAGTGATATGGATGCTCCTTGGGAAGACGAAATGAGGTATGGTGTGCACAACGCTCCGCACAAAGCCCAACACGCAGGTAGACAGAGATGGTGTAAGTCAGCCTCATTTGAGCCTCTCTGGGGACTTAGGTGTCAAATGTGCCCATCCCCGTGCCTGGCATGCAAGGCCAGTCCTGTCAGCGAACTCGTTCATCACTGCTGCCTTTGTCTTTGCGGAAATATCGTCACTCCTACAGAAGGTCCCCAAGCTCTGCCTTGGTTGTGAACTGTTAATTGGTTTTTTGGATGCCTGGAGTGGGACATGAAGAACCCACACCAGAGTATCTATATGGCCAGTAGGTGGCTGGCTTCAGGGTAGGTGACAGAGGCAAGATCCAGGAAGCATCTCGGGTGATTCCAGAATGAGCCAAAACCAGCAGGTAAAATTTAACAGCAAACTGTGAAAACTCTAGAATTGGGTCCAACGATTCAAAGCCAGGAAACCTAGTAACTGTAACATTTGCTCACAACACGAATCCTGGTAACCATAACAATGATCACGATGTCACATTCTACACCAAGAACCATGCTAATGGAGCTTGGCACTCGGGCCTTATGTAACTTCCCCCACATCCCTCCGGGCAAGTTCAGTTATTATTCCCTCTTCCAAGGGAGGAAACTGAGGTTGGGTTTCCAGCTGGTAGATAGATGGTTGAGCAGAAATTCAGATGGAGAGAAGATCAGACTTTGTGCACACCACACACACTCAGCCCACGCCTCATCTTGGGTCCCATCAAGGATGTGGTCCATGAACAACATGGGAACAGCAAGCGTCCCTGTGCCACCGCGACCCCTCCGGAACACAGACTCCCCTCCCTTTGGGGTTGACCGGTGGATATGCTTGGGGTCTGGTTTCTTATGGCTTCCTTGGCCTGAGCATCCACCTCCAAACTCCTGAAAGCTGTGGCCCAGTCTTCAGCCACCCTCCTTTTCTTGTCTGTGCCCTGATGCCTCTACCTGTGACCCTGGCATATCTCTGTGCAGTCCAAGATGCCACTTGTGGCCATTTTCTTCATTTGGAAGGAAAAGAAATGCTTCAGAGGAAACGAGCTCATTGGATTGCACCCTTGTCTGACTTGAAACCTCTGGTGTGAACACAGGTGATTGTGTTTCTTCCAACAAAAGACAGGGTTTTGCATCTATCTGCTGAGCCCAACCCTGTGCACAGCACAGATCAGCAGGTGGCCAGGCAGGGGAGGTCTAACCAGAGCTCAAGTGCTGGCCCAGGAGAATAACAGATTTGCTCTACCTGGCGGAGACGGAAATCCCATCAAGCAGGGCCCTCTCTCCCAGCTTTCCTGCGCCCTGTGCTTGCAGGGGCGCTATGGAAACTCGCAGAGCTGCTTTGCAGCCCTGCCTTCCTGCCTCGCTTGCTCAGCGCCAGGAGACAGAGAAGCCAAATGCCGCGAGGGGTTCTTGGGGTGGGGGTGAAGTTTTTCAAAACCCTGAAAAGCATTGCTCTTGACTCCCCATGCTCCCCTTGAGCCAGACCCCGGACCCCGCCTCCTCCCCAGCTCAGAATGCTTCTCACCTGCTCCAGCTCTTCTTGAACTCAGGTAGTGCATAGGTTCCTCTGAAGGAGTGAAAATGAAAAGACCCCCCAATGCATATTTAAATCAGTGTATTGTAAAATTCACTTTAGAACTATCCCAAGGTAAATAAATCAACACATGAATGCCTTGTGTTTTGTGTAGAAAGCCTCTTCTCCTTATAATTAGAACGTAACTACCAACCCGTAACATCTGAATTATAACCATTAATTGAAGGTGACAGAGGATGCGGCTTGTTTGAATCTAAGCTCCCATGCCAGGTTATTAGGGAAAGATGACATCCTCGATCTGCTTTTCCATGTAGACTCTGTGTCCCTTAGGAAGGGCAGCTAATAAGGGACACAAGAACAGTGATTGAGGTGAATGGAGGTTTGGATTTAACCCTGTGGCAAAGTAATCAGCGAATGCCTAATCTCGTCTGTTCTAAGGCCCCTCCTCACGTGACCACCTAGGTGGTTCTCAGGTGTCCTATGATCACTATATGGCTGTTGTGGCTCCACTTTGGCATCTGTACTCCCTGCAAGAAGAAAACAGAAGGAGGGAAGGCTGCCTCTCAAGCATTCCAGTCCTTGTCCTGTTCAGAAATCCCAGCTAGCCCTGTTTCTGTCGCACTGACAAAATCTATATGTGAGGCAGACAGAGAATGAAATGTTTTGGCTGGGCATACCAGTATCTCAAATAAAGTAGCAGCCTGCTGCTATTGATGGGAGGTTGGCCCCAGGGGAGGAGAGTGGCAGCGGCCACCACTCTTGGGGTCTGCTTTCTAGCTCATAACTGCAAAGCAGAGGGTACCTGTTGAAAGAAGGTTGTTGTTCAAAGGGTATGCATGGGCAGTGGTGGGCTTTGCTGCTTAGCTCAGCATCGAAGAGCTCAGCCGAGTCAGACCTGATCAGGAATGATGCAAGTACACAAGGTGTCTGCTTGGTACAAACCAGGTTTTCAAAATCGTCATTCAATAAGCATGTTACAGCTACTGCCAGAGTTGGGTGGAGAAAGGTCTCCTCTCCCATTTCCTGCCTGCCTCATGGCCAGAGAAGGGTGCAGAGGCAGAGTCCTGGGCTGTGTGTGGTCCTTCGGGCCTGACCCCAGCCCCCCACAGGCTGCTGTGCTTCTGTCTACGACCTGATAAGTTCTTCGTGGACTGGCTCTTAAAAGGTTGAAAGCAGATCCCAACACAGTCAGCCAAGCACCTAGAGAAGACCAGGGCCATTTGATGACCATCAGGTTATGGGATGATCCCTTTTCCCAGGTTATGGATGATACAAGGAAGCAAGCATGGTAGGGGAAGTAGACACCTTGAGGTATTTGAGGGTTCAAGTCTACGACAGGGTGGCTTTGGGCACCAGGAAGGACCTTCCTCCCATGAACTCATAGGATTTGCTCAGAGTCCCTGGAAGCAAACAGAGAGCTTATCTTGTTTGAGAAGCGAGTGCCCTGTATCTCAGAGATGGCATGCACTTGACAAAAGTCACACAGCCTGCTTTTCCTTGGTCTTAACCATCCAGCAGAAAAGCATATAAAAGAAGTATAAGAAGTAAAACCATGCTGTTATGTTGAGCTGTAGGGGACTCAGGTCAACAATTTCTGATATTGCCAGTGAAGCGGAGGACCCAATACTATTATGGGCTACTGGACTCTTTTAGAATATTTTGCTGAGTTTACACACCTATAATATTCAAATAACGGAACTAAACAAAAAAAGGGGATACAGATGAATGTCCATTTTGTACCTGTGTATTCAAAATGGTTTGGATGGATAGATATATAGTTACATTCTCTTAATGAGTGGAGGGATTTGTTCTGATGGTGTTTGTAAATAGGATATCATGTCCACATCTTATATAGCAATTAGCCACTAGGAAGAATGTATGCAATGTGTTAATTTTGAAACTGTCCTACCAATTTGGTTTGAAACTGTCTCATTGCTATTTGTTTCTCAATAAAATTATAGGAAAAAAGAAAAAGATCAGAACTGCAGCTCTCCCTGCTCTTGTTGGGAACTGTGCTTCTTGTGACACTGCATCTGACAGACACAACCCTCAAGGGGGCACTGCCGTTCCTGTCACCCCCAAAGCAAATACAATTCTCTAGCCTTCAAAGCCCTCAAGGATGAGATGGTCCACTACAGCTCAAATCGTCCATTGTACTGATGGGGAAAATGAGTCTTTTGAGGGAGGAGCCATCAGGCAAGGAAGATGACAAGGCTGTTATTGAAGGTCAAGGCAATGGTAGAGCTCAGCAGAGGTGGGGCACAAGGACCAGACTGCTGCCTGGTGGTGATGGTGACTGTGATGATGGTGGTGATGGCAGAGATAACAGTTATTATCCTTAGCAGCAGCTCAGGGCCTGGTTCAGTCCACTTTGCATCATAATCCCCCTCCCTGCTCAAAGCCTGTTCCCCAGCAGCCCCACAAGCACAACACACCACTGGTACAAACGATATCATCTCCCATCCACTCTGGCTTTGAGACACACACTGTGAATTATTCGAGGAGGGGGAGGGACTACTGCAGCATCCCCAGGGCCTCGTGCTCCCCAGCCGCAGCCCCCAGGCTGGATTGCTGTGAACCCTACACCATACAGGGCCTCCTTTCCCATCGCCAGCATGCAGTGCCTCCTAATCCACTGTGCTTTGGTTTAAGAGTCATTACAAAGTGCTTAATTAAGTAAGCCTGGCTTAATCACCAAATGTTTGCATGCGAAACGAGTTCCTGGGAAGCAGGGCACTTGACATGTTCTGTACAGAAATAATTACACCGAGGAGGAGGTGGAGGAAGGCGCCGGGACCAGAGCCTCAACAGTTCATTGCAGGGCCTCGCCCATTCATCAAGAGGAGGAATTAAAAGGCTTTAGCCAGAGCAATTGGAGAACTCCCACATTCCTGCAGGGTGAATCACAGGAGGAGGCTGGGGGCTGGGCCTCCAAAAGGGGGTGGGGGGATCTGAGGGGTGGCCAGAGGAGGGGATGTGGGGCCTGGAAAGGGTGCACTGGAACCCGGGACCTGCCTCCCCAGCTCACTCTTGGCCCTGTGTGCAAAAGCATTGCCTTCCATTGGCTTTCAGTTGCTTTCGCTCTTATTTATTTCCGGTTTGCAAATTGTGAAGGTCTTTAGCGGAAGAGGGTAGTGTAGCCTGTGTGTATGTGTGTAAGAGTGTGAGTGTGTGTGCACGTGTAGATAGCCTATCATTTAATTTCTTCCCACTATCTTCCAAATCCAGAGCTTCCCACAGAGCATTGGATTAGTTGGCAGGAAGATGAACTTATTTTTCTTATCTCAATGGCTATATGTCTATTTTCATACTATTGGGGAAAAAATACAGAACCAGCGCATCATCCTCCGATTTCATGGCCATTATTAAATCAAAGTCAGTGTGATGGGAAAATTAACTCTTACAGTAGGACAAAGAGGGGACCCAAATCAGGAAAAGGGACAGGCAGGATAGAGACTTCGGACATGCTTTCTCCTGCCTCACTACTGCCCTGTGGTTGTCACAGCTGAGCCCATGTCCCTGTGTGCTCAAGGGTCCTTCTGCCCATTTTGCAGATTTAGAAACTAAGACTTAGGACACACAAAACAGCCTCTGACCTCCTTTGTGGAATGGTGGCTGTAGCACTGTACTGTTAGGAAAGATTGTCAAGATGTCAACACAAAAAATAAATTCAAATATTTTAAAAAGCTTGTCCAATGTTGTGTCAAGTCCACCCCTTTAGGTTATCTATACCTTTCATTGTCTTTCAGCCATTTCATAACTCTGGAGGCTGAAAAAAAATTCCTGATAGCAATACAAATGATTCATGCCACAGCGATGCAAATTAATTTTGTCCAGTGGAATGCAATTGATTATTGCCCTCGCCTTATTGACCAGTTTTGCATCTACTTGTAAATTAATCCAGCATTTCTCTCCCCCTGTGTCTGCCTGTGCTGCTTCAATCCTGCTTTGAACTGGGTGTCCCATCTTTCTGGTTCCCTCATTAATTAATGCATTTAATAAAATCCTTGAATTGTGTTCGTTTTGTAATTGGGAAAAGGTTGTGATTTGCCCTTATTTTAAAATGATCCTTTGGCGATGCCCACCACTAAGGAGAGGTGGGATGAGGCCTGTGGGTTGGGATGCATTTGGGTAATGTTCTCAACCCAAGTTGTTGGTTCCTGTGTGTGTGTGCGTGCATGCGTGCGTGTGTGTGTGTGTGCATGCGTGCGCGTGTGTGTGTGTGTGTGTGTGTGTGTGTGTGTGTGTCTTCCCCAGCAGGCTTCTGTCATTTCTTTCTCCCTGCCTCAGCACGCAGGCTTTCACAGTGACCTTCCAGGGCAGAGTCTGGCCTCGGCCCTTCCCTGAGGGTGTGGTGGAGGTAGCTTTCAGCATATCAGTCTGAAAGCCCAGCATCATGTTTTCCTCCAGCTCACTGGGAAGAGGGCTGCAAGTGGAAAATAAATTGATTTACAGAAAATAAGCAGCTGTGACATCCTGAGTGCACCAAGCCGGCCAGCAGCCCACAAGCCTGAAGTAGGCTGGCAACGGTGGCCAGGACTTGCTGGCACCTTCCTAGGCAGCTTTGGCTTAAGCCTCATCCTGCCGTGAAGCCCTCTGTGATAGAAAGAAGCAGTCAGAGAGCACCTGGGATTTTCCAAAGCCACACAGCAAACCAGTGGAGCCAGCCTGAGCCCGGAGCCTGTGCATTAAGTCAAACCAGCAGGCGTCCCAATCGAGCAGCCTCGGCAGGCCCAGGCAAGCGGCCGACATGCAGACCCCTGCCTGCTGCCTTGGGGTCGCACTCTGCGGGGCTTCAGGGCCAATCCCAGAGTCTGCATTTAGCCACCAACCATGCTGACACTGATGCAAATGCAGACCTAGAGAAATTCCACTCCCATGGGCTTGTAGTGCATGCAGGAAAGTAAAAGACGCTAGAGAAGAAGGTGTTTCAGGAAACAGCCTAAGAACCGCATTTCCAGGAAAAGGACACATGAGCTGTGCTCCCAGAGCCCTCAGTGCCAAAGCCTATGGCACCAGGATCACCTGGACCAGATTGTCAGAGCTCTGGGACTCCTGCAGCTGTCCTACATTACAGATAGGGAACCTGAGGCCCGGCAAGGGGAAGGGAGCCTGGTTTGTGGCCTCTGTGTGGCCCTCCAGGTAGGGCTTGGAAGGAAATGGCATTGAAGCCACCAATCCACCATGCCCAGTTGGGCCCAGGGCCACTTGGCCCCTCTGGCCTCAGTTTCCATACCTGCTAGTTCAGGTCTTGGTTTACGGTCACATTATAGACATCCATGCTGGACCCAGGCATGTGAACTGACATCTTGTCCCTACTCCACAATTCCTAAGGCACTGCCACCAGAAGCCAAGGGACAGCTGTGGCCCAGTGTGTTGTCCTATGTGTGCAGCACACGGCATACCTGGTGGCACCCCCCTTCCTCTGGTTGTGAGCCTAACCACTCCATAAGGCGAAGGGTGCTGGGGATGGGAAACCTACATCATGCAAGATGCTGGCTGGACCAAGGCATGACAGGACAGGTGACAAATCCCCAGCGCCTTCTTCCCAAAAATGTATGCAATCTACCATGTTTCTGGCTCCCAGAGGCTGAGCTTTAGATGCCCACAGCAGTGAGCTGCCCACAAAGCCCCTTGGAAATGTGCTGTTTCTTTTCCCACCTGTCTGCTCTGTGGTTCTTCTGGACATTAACTTCCAAGTATATCCTTCATGTAGGACCCCTCTCCAACGTCGGGGCTGCTGCTGGATGCTCCATGGTGGGACCAGATGACAGAGACCACGGCAAGACCTAGCCATAGCCCAGTGGGCCCGGCAGGTGCCCACTCTATCCGTCCCCTAGCTCCTGGTGGTTCCCAGGACTCAGAATCCCTCGTCTTAAGGCACAGCATCCTGAAGAACGACACTCCAGTGCACAGGCCTCCCATTCTCCCCGCCCACAGAGACCCGCAGACATTTTCTGTGAAGAGCTTGATTTTAAACATCCTTAGCTTTGTAGCCAATCTTGTTCACAACTGTGCAGCCCTGCAGACAGCGTAGCAACAGCCATGGGTGTGCGCCTGCTTGTTCACCCTTAAGCTTGATTTACAAAACAGACAGCCAGCTCGACTGTGGCTTGCTAAGCTACAAGATTCAGTCTTCTGTGCCATCCCAGGCTTCTCCCATTCTGTCTCTGTCCAACTCTTCAGCTTCATGTTGGAATATTTGTTGCTGGGGTTGGAGGTATAGCGCTGGTCCAGCCATAGGAGATGCAGGGTTTGATTGCTGGCACTTCAAAAATAGAAAGGACAAAAGAGGAATGAAATATAATTAAACATGATAACTTCATCACCCAGTGGAGGGTCTTCACTGAATAACTTCAGAATCTGTCCCTCTGGAGCAGACCACCAGTTACCCTAAAACAATCCAACACCTTGGCCAAGCAAGCAATCTTCTTCACAAAAGTGGGCTCCTCTGCTTATGGTGGAGATGCTCTCTGTCCCCCAGGCCTCCTGGACACTGTGTAGGAGAAGAGCTCCTCCCTCTTATTCCCCGAGGTGATTCTGATGTAACTGATCCCATCCCTGGCTATAACAGCCACACCTGACCCAGGCCTGGCCAATCAAAGCCATCCTATTCCCCAACTCATGTGATTGCTCTGAGCACATGATCCAGCCTGGACCCATGAGAATTTTCCCTAGGATTTTCCTCCTGGTAGGTTACTAGGCAACAGGGATCTGAGTTCAGGAGTGCTGATGACTGGCCCAGGTACCATTTGGGACCTGTCTGAACAATGAAGCCAAGAGTTGGAAAGGTGAGCCCTGGTGGAGTCAGGCAGTGTCAAAGCACCTACAATGTGTGGGAGCTCTGAGCTGACTTCTGGTGGTTTTGGAGAGATATTGACGATATCCGATGACCTCTGCTTCCAAATGACTCTAAAACTGATGAGGAGATGAGACAGGAGAGCCCATAATGATAATTCAGCTACCTAGTACAGGGAAGTCTGCGGAGGAGGAACATCCAGCCCTGGGGCTGGACAGGGTGCCTCCTCGGGCAGGAGTGCTTCTGATGGGGGAGAGTGAGCCAGTGGTAGCTCATCGCCACCCAGAGGAGCACACTCCAGATGGAGAGACTCGGCAGGGCCAGAGAGTGCTGTGTGGTGGGGCACTGATATGGAGGGCGAGTCTGGGGCTGGGTGGGGAGGAGGGCCTGGACAGGGCTGTGGCCTGTGCTCAGACAAGCCATCTCGCCAGGGCTGTGGCTACAAAGGAGGGGCCACCATCTCTGCTGCATACACCACAGCACACTGGCTTTCTGAGGGTTCCTTCTTGAGCTCTCTCCAGGCTTTTTTCTCCCCCCCCCCAGGAATTCAAGAGCAACCATGGAGCTATAACTGTCCCAGCCCCCTTCTGCCCAGGCTGGGAAAGCACCTGGGAGTTGCCAGGAAAATATGGGGTAAGGGCTGTCAAGCAGGAAAGAGCTGAAGCCCAGGAAGATGCTGGCCTGCGGGAGATAAAGAGGACAAGGCAGAGAGCGACTTGGCTCTGACTCCTGGAGGGCGGGCGAGGCTGCCTGCTAGCTGGGAGGCGTGTAGAGGAGAGAATGCAGAGCATCTTCCAAACTTGGTCCTCTTCTCAGGAGGCAGTGGTGTAAGACTGGGACCAGCCAGAGGGGCAGAAACTCTGGGGAAAGATTTGGTTCCTTCCTGGGACAGCGGACTTGGGGTTAGTTCTTAGCACAGAGGTGGGGAGAAGAAAGTGTGAGTGGCAGGGTACACGGCCTGTCGGATTTATTTTTCTGAGAAAAGATTTGTTAACAACTGAACCTTCAGAGTTGCAAGACTCGGGTTCCAGTCTTGCACTGTGACCCATCCCAGCTGCCTTCAGCACCACTGTCTTTCCTGGTCACACCCTGCCCTTGTCAGTCATCCTGCCTTGCCTTTTAAACTTCTTCTCTTTGTTGCTGTCATTACAGGCTCACCAAGTGTCTTCTTTCTGTGCCCTGAGCAGCCTGCAGTCACCCAGAGCCCAGGATTCAAGATTTTCTCCACAAACCCATACATGATCACAAGGAGCACTCTGTCAAATTACAGATCCACCCTTTATTTTTCTTGGCCTCAGTCCTCCCATCTGTCAAGTGGGAATAGTAATCTCTTTAGCTGTCTCTATAATCTGATAAGCAGCTGAGCTACAGGACCTGAGAGTACTAACACACAGCTCATGTCCTGTCATCCATGTGCTTTGGAAAGACACAGGCATTGTTCGATTACTTTGTTCTTTGTCTCTGAAATCAAGAGGAATCTGGGCATGTGGAAGTAGGTTCTCATTCCCCTTTGATCCTTTTTTTTTTTTTTTTTTTTTTTGGTGGTATCAGGGATCAAACCTTGGACCTTGTGCTTGCCAGGCAGATGCTTATGCCACTGAGTTCTCTTCCCACCCACCTCCTTTGATTTTTCTCAAGTACTGAAGGTCTACCATGCATGAGTACTCTGTAGAGAGTTTCTCAAACAAATAGCCCCAAGCTGTGTGCCCAGGAAGCTGAGTGAGACAGTTTAGCACACATGACATTTATGAACTAGAAATGTCATAGAATGTCACCCAGGGAAGGGAAGGAAGAGGGGCCAGTGGATGGAGGGATAAGGTGAGTTGGGACGCATGTCCTGAGCCACCCAGGACTTTGGGTCCTGCATCCATCAGTCTCCAGACAGGCCTGCCCACCTGTGAGGTTGCGACCATGGATGCACTGAGTCCCTAGAGCTGTGCCTTGCTGGGCGTGCTGGTGGCGGCTGAAGAAGCCTCTCTCCTCCCAGCACCGACTCTCCTTGGTGAGCATCTGAGCAGTACCTGGCAGCATCCTGTGCCCAGTGTCCCCCAAGGGAGGCCCTGCTGCCTCCAGGTGCAGAGAGAGATGGAGACTCTTGCCCAGGAACCACACAGGCAGTGCCAGCAGCTTCTGCCTCCCACCCTGAGCTCCCCTTGCCAGTGCCCTGAGGAAGTACACAGGCCTTCACCCAGTAGGTAGCATCTCTGCTCTGGTGCTTCCAGGCAGCTGGTGGCCTGTGTGCCCCAGTCCTCGAGGGGAGGTGCCTTCCCAGCTGAGTCCTTCCCTCCATCCTCTGGTGTTTATTTGCTGCACCTGCTGGTGCCTGCCAGTTCTACATCTCTGCATCAGGGCCGTGCCTCTCTACCATCTCAGTGGAGTTCGCTCCTGCTTCCTCTTTCCGGGAAGCTTTGATTCCTTTGCTTCATTTTCATTTTTCTCTTTCTCCTTCCCAGGGACTTAGCAGAGGAGCCTGTGAGAGGGTGGGCAAGAGAACTAGAGACAGCATCCCGGATGTTGGAGGGCGGGGACAGGCTGCACAGATTCAACTCTGGGTTCTGGCTTATTTTTCTTTTTTAATATTTCCTTGCTTCTCAACCACATGGAGACTTACAGCATTGCAAGAAATGGATAGAAAATGCTTGGTGTTTTGTGTGTGGGTTGGGGTGGCCTGCGATTCTGGTCTAAGCTTTGTTGTATGACCCGGCTAGATTTCTTCACCTATCTGAGCTCTGAATTCCTAATGTACAGTGAGTCATGATTCCCATCTCCCAGGTCCATCAAGAAGAGTGAAAGTGAGATGGTGAGGGCAACAACGCTGGACCAATTTGTTGCTTAGTAATTGAGCTCCAGCAGCCTCATGACCCAGCCCCAGGCTTTCTCAGGTTATACTGCTGTCCTACACACTGCCCAGGGAAGGGCACCTCACAGTTCCCGCAGGCACCTGTCATTCTTGAAGGACCCTCTGCAACCTGGGAGCCAACCAGCCTGCTGGTCACCCCTCCATCCAGCCCACTGACCAAGTCTGCCACCCTCTCCTGCGCTCTTGGCTCAGTCAATACTTGTTGAGGACAGCGGTTGGCAGACTCACTCTCTGCAGCAGCCAGGGCACTATGGGGCACACGGTCTCTGTTGCTACCACTCAGTGCTGTGGGTGCAGAGCAAAGCAGCTATAGACTGCGTAGAACAGGCCTGAGTGTGTTTCCAGCAGTTTTATTAATGGGCGCTGAGATTGAATGTCAAAATTTTCACAAAGGGGCTGGTGAGATGGTTCAGTGGTCTAAAGCACCTACTTAGAACAAGCTTAGCAAAGCACAGGGACCGCGAATCAATCCCCCAGCACCACGTGCCAGCCAGCCCCGCCCCCTGGTGGGCTGAGCTGGCCACACACACACACACACACACACACACATATAAATAAAATAAATTTAAAAAAAGAATTCACAAGGCATGAACAATTTTTTTTAAATTTTATATAACCATTTATAAATATGGAAATGGGATTGGTTAGCCTACAAGCTGGGTGCAGCAGACAGCGGGCTAGATTAGGGAGGAGGGTGAAGTTGTCAGGCCCCTGTCCAGGAGGACTTGGCTGGTCATTGTCTGTCCCCCACTCTGGCTATGTCAGGGGCCTCTCCTTATGGTCTCTCTCACATCGTCTGTGAGTAAGCCTGTCATCACACCAACAATGGCCCAACACATTGACCTGTGAATTCCTTAGCAGATTAAGCAGTCTCTGTGGAAAGCAGGAAACTTCAGCACCAGCACACAGTAGGTGCTTGGCAACCACACACCTGACAAGCCCATGGGTGGGTCAAGTCCTTTGTGCAGCTCCTTGCAGCAGATAGACTGAGAAACTTCATTCTGCAGATGTGGAACTGAGGCCCAAGGAGGGAAAGAGATGTCCCTTGCTGGAACCAAGCCATCATGTTGGCCTGTCACATTGCAGAATGCCAGGTCTTCATGGGCTGAACCCTACAACATGGCCTCCACCCGGCAGGGCCAGGTGGTCTGTCTGTCCTGCTTCCTGCTGAGCCCCCAGTATAGAGAGCACTGGACACATAGTAGGGCACTCAGAGAGCATCTGTGGAACTGTGACTGCCAGGCACTGTGTCTCAGGTTTCGCTATTTAAGTCATTCGTCTCCCATCACTGCCTCCTGGAAGTGCAATCTACAAATCCTTTGGAGAGGATCACTTAACTGAATGGAAAAATAAAACCCAGAGAAATAAATGCAAAGCCCAGTGACAGCTACTCTAGCCAGCCACAGGATCTGTGGGTCGGATAAGTCATCCATCCCCACAGCTGATGCCTCCTGTCTTGGTTAATTTTGTCTCTCATTGCTGGGACAAAATACCTCACACCTAGAATTAAGGAAGGAAGAGTTTATTTTGCTCACAGTTTGTGGAAGTTTCAGTCCATCCTCGGCTGGCTCCAAGGCAGAGTGGCTCACAGCAGGGGGCAGCAGTTCATGGCAGCAGAAAACAGCAAAATAGCAAGAGCAAAAGAGAGACGCAGGGGCAGAGAGCAAGCCCCTCTCCCTCCTTTATGTTGTATGCAGGCCATCCACCCCAGGGAGGGTGTAGCACTCACACCCATAATCCTGGCATTGGACCATGAATCAATTAAAAACTCTAGATGCCCACCCCATGACTGCATGAGGTTTTTGGGGAAACATCTAGACACAAACCATAACAGCTCCTAATCCATCCCATGCATGACAGAGCACACAAAGGGCCTGGGCAGGGTGTGGTGGCACCTGGCTATCATTTCAGCTGCAGACTACGTATTATCACCTCAGCTGGACTGATTTGCATCGCTTAAAGCCAATGGAGGGGAGAAGGAAAAGTGCTAGCCAGCTCTGCTCAGATCGCTACACAGAAACAGGGCCAGGTTCAGCCAAAATGGAGACAGTTGCTCCTCTTTCAAGGACAGTCGCCCAGGTGGTCCTCCACAACAACACCCCCCCTCCACGCACACGCACACACACACACAAACATACACAGAGGCAAATACAAAGGCTGGGATGGTAACTCAGTGCAAAGACCCTGAATTCACTCCCTAGTACAGCAAGACAGAATAAATAGGCCCTTGGCAAGTGGGCAATTGGAAGGACAACTGGGGCAGTCACTTCCTGTAATAAATCTCTATATCCACTGCCAAGGCGAGAAGGACGTGGCTACACAGTCCTGAGCAGGAAGACAGTGGTACAGGGGGCAGGCCAGCTCTCAAAGGCAGCCTTCCCTCCAAGTAGCTTCCAACAGTGGGCTTAAGGCCAGCCCCCATTTCTGCTCCAGAGACCATGTGGCCATTGGGTGACACAGCCTAAGTGGCCAGGACCCGTGGGAGCAAAGGGAGCAACCTTTCTCCCCAGGTTCCCAGCAGCATCCTTCGGTCGCCCTCCCCAGGGCCCTGGTGCAGGCCCTTGTGAATCCCACTTGTTGCTGGTGGCCTGATGGCAGGATTTAATGGTGGAATAATATTTATACAGCAAAGTCCTCCAGAGGTGTCCCCAACACCATAAAAGGGATTTTCGGAGCTTAATGAGTGTTAGTGGACTCAAGACAGGATAATGTGACAACTAGAGCCTCTAATCTGATCTGGCGCTTTCTACACAGAAGACTCAGTGGGCGGAACGTCAGCAGCTTGGCGGAATTTGTGGCTTTTTAGCCTTCCCTCCGGCCTCTCTCTCCTCCTCCAACTCTCTGATGTTATCGGCACCACGTGGCCTCCAAATGGCCATGTTGCAGCTGCGGATGGTGCCATTAGCCCCACGCCTGGGCGCACGGGCTCAGAGGTGGACGTTTTAAAGGGTACAAGGGTGGCAAGGGCTTGGGGGAAGGTAGAAGTAACGACTTTGCCTCTCCATTCAAACACAGCACAGCAAAATCCCTTTCTCATCTTTCTAATTGGGATATCAGTGTATCAGTAACAGTCCGTTCCCCATCCATGTGTCACACAGGCTTCAGCCACGATCCATCTCTGAGCTGAACTGGAAGTCCAGCTGCATGTCAAGAGGCACAGGTGACCTCCCATCTATGGGACCTGGAGCCAAGGGCTCAGACCCTGACTCTGCCACTTCCCGGCGGAGTCAGCTTCCTCTGCAAACCTACAGTTCTGGGAATGGTGAGCGGTGCCCGTCGCAGGGTAGTTCTGGCAAGCACACGAGCTAGTAACTGTCTCAGTCCTTTTTCTGTTTGGAGGACACAATGCCTGATACCCTCAATTTAAGAAGATGTTAACTTGGCTCATGTTTTAATAGTTTCCATTTTTGAGTGGTCAGCAGAATGGACGAAGGGTCTGGGTAAGGGGATCTGCTTGTTCTCCACATCCGGGAAGCAGAGAGGTCAAAGGAGGTTCCAGGGAGACAGGCCCCTGTGCGCCACACCCCCAGTGCCCTCATGCGACCAGGCCCACTGCTATAAGGCCATATTCAGTCATCTATCCCAGGCTCCTCACCTCTGTGCCCATAAGACTTTCGGGGGACATCTGGATATACACAACAGCAACAACATAAGGAAAGGACTCTGTACTGGACCTTACACAGTAGAGTTCAGAAAGGTGAGGGTAAAAGAGCTCATCTGTAAAGTGGCTCTCCTGTTTCCTAGCTCTAAGGCTCAAAGGAGATATGCTGGTGTATCCACCCCACAGTAGGACCTAGGAATCCAGCCTGCTAGCCAAAGCTGGTGACACGACTCTTGCCTTCGCTTCACTGGGATCAACTAACATGTGAGAAGCCACTGTAGGAACAAGGGCTCAGCCTTCGGATGGGTCTTTAAGGCTGAATTTCTTGGCTTCCCTATAGCCACGTCCAGTTCTTGCACATGTGTGTGTGCGTGCGTGTGTGCGTGCATGTGTGTGTGAGTTACTGAGGGTGCATTTGCACCCTCAGGATCTTTGCACTGAGCTGCATCCTTATTCCTTTTCTATTTTTTATTTTAAAACAGGATCTTGCTGAGTCACTAGGGCTGGAACCTGTCAGCCTCCTGCCTCTGCCTCTTAAAGTGCTGAGATTACAGGTGCATGCCACCGAGTCCTATTTCACACCCAGTTCTTGGGCTCAGTCACTTGTTTATACTGGAAGGAAACTGAAGTGTGCAGACCAGGTTAGGTGGCATCTTCATAAACTTGTCCTGGGATGTCCCAGGGATAGAGTCTTGCAGCCTCACCCTAGTGTGAATGGGGTTTGGGCTGGAGTGTTCCCAGAGTTCTGACCAGTGCAGTCATGGGTCAGAGGGCCTATGGGTGGCTCCACCTGACCTGAACCTGCCAGGAGTCCTCTGGGCAAAGCAGATAGCATTTATCCCTGGTTGTGAGTCCTCCCCTCATTATCTGTTTTTTCTTGAGGACTCTGGTGAATTCCCCTGGCTTCAGTTTCCTCAACCATAGGATAAGGCAGGAAAAGTCTCACTCATGGGGCTGCTGTGAGTTCCAATGGGGGGTCCACAGGGAGGTCGCTGAACAGAGGTAGCATGACTTTCGGCATCCTCAAACCATCACTTAGAGCATGAGGTCTGAGGAAAGGAAAAGATGTGCTTCCACTACTCCTAGGCCCATCTTCAGAAGCCCAGGGAAGGCCTCTGAGTGGCCTGTATCCATCACGACCGCCAACTTTATTGCAATGCTTAAGAGGATGTCTGTGTCTACACTGCAAAGGGGCTATTTTAGGATAGGGAAGGTGGGCACATTCACCAGGAGAGAAAAATAATCATCGCTAGACACCATTCCAAAGGCTCTGTGAACTCAAGTCAATTTTTAAACACCTGAGTTCAGTGTAAAATCTGTGAAATGATCACAGATATGTTGGTTTCCCTAGTGGGTTATTTTGAATCTCAAGGTAAAGCAAGTGTGAAGCACAACACTGGCGCATTTTGGTCTCACATTGGTAAATTTAATACGAACCTACCACTTTGGTAGTTTGTGCTATTGTTACTGGTTCCAAGGGATCCCCAATGAATAATACTGCATAAAAACAAGGAATTGTTTATTCAGTCAGCTATTATCCTTAGAGAGTTCAATATATAAATATATATTTATATATTGCCATATATTTTATACAAAATGATATATATAGGCAAAAATGGATACACACTTCAGAAAAAGAGAAATTTGTATAAATATTTTAATACTAAATTTATTGAGACATCACAAAAGTAAAACATTATTTTGGGCTCTACAATTACAAGAGGTGCTCAAAGCGGTGGCTGTGAGCTCCCAGACATCTGTTAGTACGGTGAACTGCTGTGTGGGTAACCACCTTGGTCGCTGAGATTGCTACACATGCATCTTCAAGTTTTTCCCTAAGGGTTAGCAGTATAGTGAGTTTTCTGTGATATGACATCCTCTAGGGTCCCCCGTTTAAAGATAACACCATCTGTTAAAAAAAAAGAAACATACTATTTTTCTTTTCTTGAAATATGCACATGTTGTTTACATTTTTGGAGGTCTCTTCCTTTCTCTTTTATATAGGATATTATATTTTATATTATCTACATTTGCCTTGGTTCATGAACTCAGTTAGTCCCACAATTCTGGTAGCAAACTGAACCATATGAGAACTCAATCAAGTTTCCCTATAACGTCAACACTGAACATCACCATTGAATTGGACTGGATTCTCATCAGACTTGGTTTGCAATCAGAATCCTGTAAAGAATCGAGTTTGTGAAATGAGGTGCCTCTGTTCCTACATATGTGTATTATATCTAATTATGATACATACTTATATGTAGAAGATGAATCTATACCTGCCTGGAAATTTCTAAGGTTAATTCATTTTTCATTGATTTATGATAATCAAATGGAACCAGTGAAGATGAGAGAAAGGAGAAAAGACAGGAAAAAAAGGAAGAAGAGAAACATGCAAGTATATATACAGGATGGCTGAGATGATTGTACTCATAATTTCAATGAGTTTTTTTGTTTGTTTGTTTGTTTGTTTGTTTGTTTGCTGAACTGGGGATTGAACTCAGGCCCATGTGCTTGCCAGGGAAGTGCTTATTCCACTGAGCCATCTCGCCGGCCCTCAATAAGTCTTTTTGAAAATAGCAGTTAATGTTTAGAATTTTCACTTTGACTAATTGTATGCTGATATCTACAATCTGAGCAACTACATTAAGGACAGCAATGTGTCATACAAAAACCATGGCTGAATGCTTGTCCTCTTGGTCTTCTAAATGCTTACTTTTCCTAATGTTCTATCAATTATTATACTCTCCTTAAAATAAATTTTGAAAAAAAGACAAGGGAAAAAATTAAGATTTCTTGAAAGCAAGCATGAATATCCAATTATTTGTCCATTCTTCATAACTATATCTGTTAATCTGAGCAACAGATTTGATGATAAAAATAGATAATATAACAACCATTGTTAATCAGCTATTCCTCTTGTGAAAATATGTAACATACGTATTGTTGTATGTTACCTTATTTGTCTTTTTTTCCTTTGTTTTTGCTTCTGTATTTGCTCTTCAAAATAAAATAAAATAAATTTTATTAAAAATATAAATTATTTAAAAAATCAAATGGAGAAGGAGATTGCAGCTGATAAAATTTGTATGAAATTTAGATGTTTACCCAATCCTTTTTCATTAACATTGTATTGTACCATTTAAAAAATCAAGCACAGAGCAGGTGAAATTTCCAGTCAGCACCAGCACATTCTCTGCCTATGCCAACCGCCAGCATTTACGCTTTCCTTACCTTGGCTCCATTGCTCTCCCATCCATTGATACATCTTAATTTTTCATGCAAATGTTTCAGCAAAGTGGTATCAATATCCATCTATAGGTCTTTATGGAAAAGCATATGAATGCATAGAGATGTGTTGATCTTAAGTGTATAATTATATACACCAAGCCCTGTCAAACAGACACCTGTCCAACCTGAACTCCTCATTGCCCTTAAAAACTCCCTTCTGCACTTTCTGGTCCATCCTCACATCCCCATGTCCAAGGCCAAGTAGTGCTCTGATCTTCTCTCACCATCCTTCAGATTTGCTTGTTCTTGGACAGTAGGGCTTTTATTTTTTTATTTTTTTTGTGGCACTGAGGATGGACCCCGGAGCCTTGTGCATGGCTAGGCAAGTAAGTGTTCCACCTCTGGGCTACATTCCCAACCTTTCTAGGACTTCTTGTAAGTAGGATTGTACAACTTGCATGCTTGGGGGGGTGTGTGTCTGACTTCTTTCATTTAAGAAAGGTTTAGAGACTGACCTACAGTGCAGCCTGTACAGTAGTTGGTCTGTTTTAGAATCATATAAGATTCCAGGATATGAATACAGCACAACTCAACTGGCTGATTACTGTGATATGCTTTCAAGCCCAGGGCTACTATAAATGAAGCTGCTATGAACATTTTTATATGAATCATATTGAGCGTATCTCTTCATGTCTCTTGGTGAATACTTAAGCGTTGAATTTCTGGGTATTAAGGTAGGACTGCACTGGGTTTTATCAGAAGTTGCATTAGACATTTTCAGGAGAGCCATGGTGTTCACACACTGGCAACACACATGAGTTCCAGTTGCTCCACATCTCTGTCAACATTTGGTGGTGTCAGTCTGTTTCATGTTACAGATGTATAGGAGAATCTCATGTTGTGGGCAGATTTTTTTTAAAAACCAGGGTTCAATTCTCATAATTTAATTAATTTGTTCAACACCTGAGTTAAACAAATCCTTATTCTATAGGCAGGGAAACTGAGGTTGAGAAAGGGAAAGAAATTGGCCCAGTATTTCAGAGTGTTCAAGGTAAAGCAAGATTAATAACTCAGACAGCCATCAGTGGACACAGTATCTATAATGGCTACAGGTCATGAGGCTGAGCCCTGACTAAGTGCTTACCACAGTGGCAGATCCCTGTTTACTCTTTAAATTGCTCATTCATTGACTCACTTAATTACTCACTCATTTCACACACTCTGTAGGCCATCCCCCAGCCCACATTGCAGATACAGAGACAAATAACAAAACCATGCTGGCCTCTCAGGAGCTCCCACACAGATGAATAATAATCTTTCATCCCTAATGCAAGCTGCATTTTCTTCCCAATTTGGACTTGATCAGAGATACAAGCATTAATACAAAAGGATGGTTTTGCCCAGTATTTGGCAATCTTAATTTTTACAGCACAAGCAGAAGGTCTTTACCCCAGAAAAGAAAATTTTAGCTTTTTCCCCCTATTTTCTTTCCATAGTTTGGGTCACACTCCACTCTTCCCCCTGGAAAGGTTGTGTTATGTGTCCCTGGAGGAACATTAGGTGCCCCACCTCTCTGTAGGAGGAGGACTTTCCCCAGCACTGTTTTCTCATGGGAACCTTGAGGTCCTGTGAACCTGCTCGGCTTCCCCTAAAATCACCGGGAAGTGGATTTCCAGTCTAAGGCAGTGCACCCTACAGTTTCAGAAGAGACCTTGTATATGGTTTATCTAGAAACATTGGCACACCAATCATGGCTCTGCAATCAATAAAAAGTTAGTTGAATGGATAGCAGAATGCATTGGCCTCCAAAACCCCTCAGTTCCCCCTCAACTGAGTCTCTGCATAGGCAGTCTTAACCCCCCTCTGCAGAACCCTGCTTTTCTTCTACCCCAGTGCCCCTGGCTTACTTAATAAAACCCCCAAACAATACTTTTGACTTCTAGAGGCTACAACATCCCAAAGAAAAGGAGGGCTGAATTTGCTACTGGTGCATCCTGTAATGCCCCACAAGATGCAAGGACCAGGATGTGCATGTCAGCACAGCTTCCCACTGCACTAGCACAGTAAGCAGCCCAGGCAAGATGGCAGAGGTGATGAATCTCTGCTTTGGAGGCTCAGGGGCTGATGTGTGTCCCAGGTTCAGATGTCCCTTTTTCCAGTCTCTAGCTGCTGTTCGTGTCCTGGGTAAGCCACTTGGGTACCAGACCCTATAAAAGGTTTGAAGCTAAAGGAAGCATATAATCTAGTTACCAGGAAACCATGACCCATGCTCCCTGTTAGGAATACTACACACTGCTGGGGCCATGATTCCCACACTACATTTTACATATGGAAAGCCCATTTGCTTCTGTTCCCTCATTGTAACCTCCTGTGACTTTACATTGTACAGCTGTAGAAACTGAGACTCAGGAATTGGAATGTTTTCCCCATATGTCACTCAGTGCCTCCGCCCAAACCTTTTGCCAGCAACAAAATCTAGCCTAGGTATTTTAAGCAGGAAGGGATTTAATACAGAAAAGCAGGTGCCTATAAAACCACTAGCAGAGCAGAAGGAGCAAGTTTTACACCCTTGGAAAAGCTCCCAAAAAACACAGAACAGATGTACCTGAACAGATCCTGCTGGAATTACTCCAGATGCAGGAAACTGCCCCACTTCTAGCATGATTCCTTCTAGGATCCCGGGATGTGGGAGAGTGAAGCATGGCGCCTGCTGCAGTAGATTGTGAGTTAGCACTGTGTCTGTCAAGGGCAGTAACTGTCAGAGGTGGCTTTGAGTCAGCTTCCCAAGTCTCCATCAACATTCCCTGCTTTCAGGAGGAAGCTACATCCTGGACTGTAGCTGCAAGAGAGTCTGGAAATATCATTCTTGGTTTCCTTAACTCACCAAGCTGAAGGAGAGGAAGTGCACAGTCAGTGAATCCACAGGATACGTGACACAGTTAGAGGAGCTGGGTCTAAGCCTCAGTTCCTCCCCTTAGTTCTATGACCATAGAGAATGATACAAACATGTGTCTCTTGTTGTTAGGATTTCATAAAGCCAGCAGCCATCTCATAAAGATAGAGAGGAATTCAGGTTCCAGGATAGCTTTGGTTCTCACTAAATGCTAAGCAATAAGGTGATTGTCATTATTGCTTTAGGAAAGGCTAGCTCTTCTCCCTGCCACAACAGTAAAAATCATAATTAGGTTACATATCTGTTCAAAGTATTTTCATAGTACTTCTGAGAACCTTCAGAGAAATGTGATTTGGATGAAGAATTATTGAACTGCAAGGCTTTCTCTCTCTCTCTCTCTCTCTCTCTCTCTCTCTCTCTCTCTCTCTCTCTCTCTCTCTGTTTTTTTAACTAATGGGGAGAGTAGGAAAGAATCATTCAAGCCAAATTTGTTTCCAGGCAAGTTTGTCACATGGATAATTGCTTTCTGTCTGTCAGCTCTGAGCAGGGAATAAAATATCAGGGAGAGAAGGAAAGAGTGGTTCTCAGTACCTCTTTCTAGCAACACATGAATGTGTCACTTTTCTGTGACTGCAATGAAAGCAAGGCTAGAGTTTGAGAGACAAGAAGAGAATCCTCTGCTCCTAGGGAGGCAGCTGGATTGGTGGGAAGAGGAAAGAAGTCTGAAACAGGCAGCTCTGTGTGTTCCCACCTCCAACATTGTCCTTCTGAGCTACGTGGTCTTAGGAGAGCCACCTGTCTCCTAGAGCCTGTGTTAGCTTTCTGTTACTGTGACCTAACACCCGAGATAATCAATTTATAAAGAGGAAGAGTTTAATTTGGAGCACAGAACTGGAGCTTTCAGTCCATCAGTAGTTGGACCATTGATTTTGGCCCTTGTAATGAGGAAGCACATTGTGGAAGGAGCATATGACAGAGGAGACCACTCACTTCATGACGACCAGGAAGCAAAGAGAGACAGACAGAAGGAGCCAGAGCCCCAGGATCCTCTTCTAGCTCTCTCCTCCACAAGGATCTCCCTTCCACAAGTCCTACCTTTTAAGAGTTCCACCATCTCCATAGTGCCACCAGCCTTTGGTCATGTGGGCCTTGAGGGGGATAATTCCAAATCATGGCCAGTTTCCACTTTTCCATCTACAAAATAAGGGCAAGCTTTTCTCTTTGGCTACACTTCTGAGAGGGCAAAAGGCCAGGCCATACACTAGGCGTTCTGCTTCCCTGCCCCTGCCCACAGGCCGCATCTTCTACCAACCTCGGCAGGATTGTGAACATTTCTGCTTCTTTTAAGCCACAGACTGCACCAGCAACTGCCAAGATGCCTTTTGTCATTCAGCCAATATTTCTCTTTTGTTCATCAGGACACTGATGCGGAGTGAGCAGAGAGATTCTCTCAGGCAGAAATGGCAGGCAGGAGACCCCTTGCTGCCACTGTGCCCCAGGATCAGGTGTCATGGTAGTTGCTTTTCTGTGACAAGCACACTGGGCAGTGGGGCTGAATTGGGAAGAGCAAGGCTCCTGGCAGGAAGTGGTCAGGTCTGCATCGTCGGGAGATGCCGCCCCACCCTGCGAGCCTGTGCCATCACTGCGGTTTCTGAGGCAGGGCCTTGTGCTGGTACAACAGCTGATGCTACTAAGGAGCCACCATCGCACCCTGAGCACCTTGGGCTGCGAGACAACTGGGCCCCACTGAGCACCGGAGCACACGGTCTGGAGGAAGCAGCAGGCGCAGCGAGGCAGCCACAGCGGCCCACCTGGCAGCTGGGCCAGACCTGGCTGGCTGCGCCATATTGCCCACCGTCTGGCAAATAGACAGATTTTCACAAACCAGATTCGTTTTCACATGCCTGGGCCCTTCCTGTCCAACTGTTCTGGCATCTGTTTCTCTTAAAATGTATTTATTACACCGAGAGGAATAATAATGGGGCTGGGGCTGGGGCTGGGGCCTCAGTGGTAGTGGCAAGCACTCCTCCAGGGCTTCCTTCTGAAGTGGTCATGTAGGAGAAAATGTGCAGTGCACAGCCTGGGATGTTGGCCCTGGACCACTGGAGTCAGAGAGCAACTGGACATTGGCTCAGCACATGAGGCAGAGGGAGAAACGTTGGGATGGTGGCCGGGGGCTTGAGCCAGAGTCTGCTCACGTGCTGTGTGGCCTTGGGTAACTTCCTAGACCTCTGAGCCTCAGTTTCTTCCTCTGAAGTGGGGATGAGGCTGTCTATATGATTTTCAAGGTGATCTGCTCTCAATTTCTTTTGTAGCTGTGCAGGTCATTCATTCATTCATTCATGTTCTTATTTAATAGGGATCCCCGTGGTTGACTCTTAAAACATTTGTTTCAGCTTTCATCTTCTAATGAATGAATGAAATGTCACGTTTTATTCAGTCTCCTAGTTTCTGCTGCAATCCCTGCGCATGGGAGAAACCAGACAGGGGACTTGGAATCCTGGGGACAGGAATTTAGGTGCCAGGATGTGAGTCACTTCATCTCGTTTAATCCTTCAGCTCTGCGGAAGTCACTGGAGTTGAGAGGTGTCATTTTAGAGGTGGGTGGTAGTGACCTCTCCAGTGGCTCCAAAGGCCTCTGAGAGCCACGCATCAGCCTGGGTTTTGGGATCTTCACCTCCACAAGACACCTCAGCCTCACTGGGCCCAAGGCGATGGTGATACCAACACCACCTTTCTTAGCTTTTGGAACACTCAGAGCGAAAGGATTTCACCAGCTCAGCCACCACCCTCGACTCATGAGGACACGGCAAGGCCTGGAGCTGGAGTGCGAGTGGCTGCAGTCAGTGGGTCTGGCACCATGCGGGGAGCAGAGCCATGGCACCAGGGCTGACTCCTGGAAAGCAAAGCCAAGGCATCAGGGTGTCCCCAAGGCTGAGCACATGCAAATGACTCCCCTGCAGCTGGGGGCAGGGAAACTAAGTGGGCACATATAGGCTTCGCAGGAGGCAAGGCTGCATGTAGATGGGAGTGATCTTATTTCCTTAGAGGACAGACAGAAGGCCCCAGGGGATAAGCCCCCAGAGCAAGTGCCCTCCCCAGCAATCAGCACGCATGTCACAGCTTTCACATACACAGGCACACAGAGACACACACAAGGACACACACAAGGACACACACACACACACACACACACACACACACACAAGAGCTGCTGTGGCTTGGATAGTAAATGTCCCTCAAAGGTCCTGTGTTTAGATTTTAATCCCTTGATGGTGGCTTTGGGAGGTTAAGACCTCTTAGAGGCAGGATCTGCTGGAATGTCACTGGGATACAGGAATCATGATCTTGCAGGGAACGGTTACACCCTCACCCCTCTTCTCCTTTGCTGGCTGACCAGGGATGAGCAGGTCATCCTACCAGGTGTTTTCCCACTGCCATCTTGGTCCCACAAGAGTTGCACAGCAATGGGTCTGCCCAACCGTGAACTAGAGCCTAGAGCCTGAACAAGCACCTCCAGCATCCCTCACAGTGGTAGGAAGCTGATTAACACACACGAAAGCAACCACACAGACACACAATATACACATGTGTACTTCATGCATGTGCAGACCCACGTGTGTATATAGAGCAGAAAGATACATAAAAGAGGTGCACATAGACACATGTACAAACACTCACACTCATAACCATACGTACAGAGATGACACATTGACATGCAGACAAGTGTCCATGTAGAATATGCAGACACAGAAAACATCGTCTGCATGCACCCATGCAGAAATGTGTTGCTTGTATGCACATACATACATGGACAAGATGGACAAGCACACACCCAAAATGCCTCTCCCATCAGAGAGGGCCGGGGAGATGGCTCAGTGGAATAAGTGCTTCCCTGGCAAGCACAAGGGCCTGAGTTCAATCCCCAGTTCCACCAAAAAAAAAAAAAAAAAAAGAAAGAAAGAAAGAAAAAAAGAAAATCATTCCTCTCCCATCAGAGAAGCTCTTCAAATAGGAAAGTGCCACGTCAGAAGTTTCCGAAGATCTCCACATTTTCACCTACAAAGTCACATGGGGAGGTCTGGGTCTAGGGAAAGTCCAACCTGTCACCGACTTCATGTAGTAACCTCTGGTTGCATGAAGTTAAGTCTACTGCACAGCTTACCAGAGCATTTAAGATGACCTTGTGCAGTCCCCTTGTGAACAGCTATCCACATACCTATCCATCCACCCCTCCACCCACCCACCCATCCATCCTTCCATCCACCTTCCCTCCATCCCTCCATTCAATGAACCACCTAGCCATCAATCTATCAATCAGATCCTCTATTAATTAGTTCAACCACTCATTAATTTATCCCTCTGTCCAACTATTTGCCTATCCAACTATACATCTGCCATTGACCCATCTTTCTGCCTACCCATGAGTCCATCCATCCTCCAAGTGTCCTCCGACCACCTGCTCTCTGCCAGGCCCCCTGTTTGTGCTTGGAGTGGGGGGAACACCTCTGGCATAGTGGGTACCACTATATGAAGGTGAGGAGAGAAGTAACTGGGAGCTTGTTCCTGCGTTCTGCAGCAGAGGGAGACATGGGGTGGAGGTGAGACGGAACCAGGTGAAGATCCGGTGACCCGGCCTAGGCAGATGGGCTTTGTCCCTCAGGCCCGTTGCTTATGCTTAAGAGCATCTGTAGAGTGGAACCATAATTATAGACCTGGGGAGCAGGAGGATGTCCCTCCTTCATGTTTGCTGGTCACCATTTTGCATGTGCTTTGCACCACCAGTGCCTGTTTCCATACTGGATTGGGAGGCCCTAGAGGACAAGAACTTGGGTGTTTCTGCTCCTCACTGCACCCATTTGGGCTCTGCCGGGAGCATGTGTTAAGGCATGGATTGAGCATCCACTAAGTAAGTACCTGATTCACCAAGTGAAAAACTGAGTGAACGACTCTCCCTCTCACAGCTCATTCTGAGAGGAGGCCGAGAGAGCAGGGGCTTTGTGGGGTACTTGGCATGGAGATGTCAGTTTGCACATTTCTGCCTGGGCTTCCCTGGCACCCATCCCGGGAGTGGTCCTGATCTGGAGTGGACCCTCAGTTCTGCTTGCCAACTGCTGGGGATGCTCTAAGAAGAGCCTCTTATTTCTGCCAAAGAGCTGCAGAGTCTGGGCTGAGCTCTGCAAGCAGCTGCCCGGGAATCAGCCCCAGCAGCCTGAGGATGCTGAGGCCTCTGCACCGCCAGGAGGAGATTTCCAGTATGAGCAACATCAGAAGCTGCCCATCAGAAGCTGCCCGTCAGCAGGCACAGAGGGGGAGTGATGAAGCTGCCTCTCCAACACCCAGAGCCTCTCATCTCTTTAATTTGGAGAAAGTGAAACCAAATGGGGACCAAGATGTGTCCCATGTAGGAAGAGGTCCAGACCTATGCGGTGCCGGAGGACCCAGCCCCAGTCCCGCTGTCAGGTGTCAGGAGGAGCCTGAGAACTTCTTGGGCCAAGTCTCTAGCTGCGAAACTTGTGGTGCCGAGGACGGGGTGTGCCTGGTGCATCTCAGCAGTTGCTCGAGAGCATGTTTGGGGACACCCCCCTACACACACACACACACACACACACACACACACACTTCTCTGAGCTGCTACTAGGGCTCAGGTACATTTCATCCATTTTCTCCTCTGTAAAATGAGAACAGCAGTACTCAATTCAGAGTGCTTCTTGGCTTCACAAGCTGCTACTTATTGCTATGGGCACAGGAGCTCCTGCCTGGGAGGCTCAGGCCAGGCCTAGCGGGAGCGTTCAGAAAGCCTGCTGCGGGGTCAGCACTCAGTCTGTGCTTGGCAAATGTGGCTCTGGGCATCGGCACAGCCTCCCGCAAGTCTTGCCCCACTAGAGTGTCCATGTTTTCTAGGAGGAGACTCTGACCTGCCCTTGGGTTTGGCCAGGCCCTGCCCTCTGGGTGCCAGGTGCCTCATCTCTTCTCTTTCTTCAAGTCTTTCCACATGACCAATGGCCTCAGGAGTCTTCTGCAGCTCCCTGTACTCGCTGCCAGCTCTGTTTCTTGCTTGCATGCCTGTTGGTCCCCTGTAGGCTCGTTTGATGGGGGTCATCTTTGTCCCACCCCTTTCCCATGCTCTTGCCCTCTGATAATTGTCCATTATCTCCTGCACAACAGAACCCTCTCTCCTGTTAAGTAGCTGTGTGATCAGCATGGTGTCACTTGGCTTCTTGCCCCCAGAATACAGAACCAGAAGCAGCAAGCTCCAGGCTCACTGCAGGGCTGAGGACAGGGATGCAATAGGACCATCAGGCACACTCGTCCTGTGTGACTTTAGAACAAGTTCTGCAAGCATGCTGCGCCTCAGTTTTCCTCTCTACAGAAAACAGATGACAACAGAGCCTCTGTCATTCCACCCAGTACATGTCTTTCTTCTCTTCCTCAGTTGTTTCCGAGCTGAGTCTAGCTAGACCTGAGTCTGTTGTGTGGTGGATGTCTGGGCCATATTTGTGAACCGATTCTGCAAGAAACTCTTGATTGTGTTCACGGGGGAATCAGGCAAGGAAGTGAGGTGGCTGATGACTGCCAAGGACAACCAGAGAAGTCTTCCTTCTTCCTTCCCTCTATTTCTTCCTTCTTTCACTCAATGTCTTGGATCTCTGCTCTATTCCAGCACTGGAGCTGGGCTTCAGCAGTAGACATGGCACCTTGGGGTGCCTGGCCACTGCCAAAGGGTGTCATGGAAGGCCTAGAGCAGAGACGGGGTCACCTTCACATCCCTGCTTGGAGAGCTGTTGCTCTTGGGCACCTCTGGCTCCCATACCATGTGCCAGAAGGAGATGAAGTTGTCCTGTGTGGTCACATCTCCATTATGGCCAAATCTCATCTCAGGATAAGGGGCAAAGGGAGAGTGATCACACAACAGTCTCCCCCAAGTCGCAGTGTCACGATAGGCAGGACCCCAAGTTCACAAGGTAGTCAGAGACACAGCCTTGACAGGGAAGTATGCCACCACATTGTGGTAAGAGAAAAAGAAGGCAAGAGAAATGTAAGAGAAAAAGAGGCTTCCTGCCTCTGGGAAGCTGAGGCAGGAGAATCCCAAGTTCAAGTCCATCCTGGACAACTTAGTGATTTAGTAAGACTTTGTCTCAAAATTAAAAGATTTTTAAAGGCTGGGGATAAAGATCTGTATAAAGATCCCCAGGAGAGGGGGGAGAGAGAGAGAGAGAGAGAGAGAGAGAGAGAGAGAGAGAGAGAGAGAAAGACAGACACACACACACAGAGACACACAGACACAGACACAGAGGACAAAGATAGAAAGAGTTTCACCCTCCAAAACATATTAGCATGATTCCTTTCATTAAAAATTCAAAACTAGGACCGAGGAGATAGCTCAGTAGAATAAGCACTTGCCTGGTGTCTTAGTTACTTTTTACTCGTTGCTGGGACAAATACCTGACACTCAAAATGAAGGAAGGAAAGGTTTATTTAGCTCACACTTACTGGAGGGTTCAGTCCATATTCTGCTGGCTTCAAGGCAAACAACAGCAGTTCATGTGGCAGAAAACAATGAAGAGCAGAGGAGGAGCAGCAGCTGCAGCGGCGTCGGTCAAGCCTCTGTCTTCCTTCTGCGCTGACTGCGAAGACCAGCGCTCCGCAGTGAAGATCGGAGCTCCTCCAAAGTAGCGCGGCTGCCGAGATCAAGCTCCTTCGAAGACTGAGACTTCTCCACGGAAGCCGGGCTGGGCAGCAGGGAACCAGGCAGGGCGGCTTCCTGCCTTTCTCAGTTCCTGGGCCCTGCCCACCTGAAGGGCAGGCCCCCATGCTGCCGTAGCTGATTCAGCCAAGTTGACACAATGTATCAACTAACACACCTGGCAAGTGTGAGGTCCTGAGTTCAATCTCTGGTACCAGAAAAAAAAAAAGCTAGAAAGAAAGAAGCAAAACAAAAAACAAAAATTCAAAACTACGCAAAGGTCAGTGACATGTCCTAGCTTTACAAACAAACGTAGTAAAATCATAAGGACAAGTGAGGGCTGATGCATACTAGGCTCAATGGCAGCAGGGACAGAGCTCAGTGACAAAGTACTTCCTAGCATACAGAAACCCTTCACTCATTCCCCAACACAAAGCTCAGCTCGGGTGGTGACCACTCTGATGAGGAAAAGCGGAAATGAGACCCGCAGGGCAACTCACTTGTTGCCGCTCTTTATCCCCTCTCACATAGTATAAATACATTTTTAATCACACCACACCTAATTTCATTTCTTAAAACCTAAAAGATCAAGTGTTCGTAACACACTAAATGGGGACATGCACCCCAAACCCAGGGTCTGGTGAGATTCCGTTTTCCTTCTGTCCTCTTCCTTGTCCACCCAGCATGCAATGGGACAGAGCCTCTCCTCTGCATCAGGACGGGGGTAGCAGAGCAGGCCTCCTCTCTGCACCCCAGCATTCTCTCCTGTGAAATAAAAATGATGAGCCGAAGGGGTCTGAAAGGAATGAACACGGTCCCTAGAAATTAGCAAGTGCTCAGTGAATGGGCTGCCGCAAATGCTTGTACCTGCAGGACTGGGGAGCAATTTCTCCACATGTGCCATCTGTACCCTTGATCCAGGAACTCTCTCAACCGACCTCCCCTCAAGGCAGCCCTGGCAGGGTTAACTGATGTCCTCTGTTCCGCCAGGCCCGGGAAGGCCTCCTAGCCCAGGCTCCACTCTGCACCTGAGCACATCTCCCTCCATTAGTTAACTTTCTGAGGTAACCCACAAAATGGGGCCATTTCTTCCCAATCTGGCTTGTCCCAGCTCTCAGCACAATGAGATCATGTAGTTGAACTCCAGGGAAGCCGGTGACTCATGAGTGTGCAAGGAGAAGTTGTGGTTTCTATGAAAATTAAGCTGGATTCATGGAAAAACATAATAAAGGAGGGAGGCTTTTGAAAGTGAAAGTAGGAGGGGCTGGCGAGATAGCTCAGTGGACTAAAGCAACTGCTTAAACAAGCGTAGGCAAGTGCAGGGACCCCAGTTTGATCCCCAGCAAGGAGCGCTGGGCCCTCCAGAGTCTGGGTGTGGTGGCTCACACTTGTAATCCCAGCGCTGGGGTGGCTAAAAGCAGGAGGATCACCATGAGTCCAAACTGCATAGTGAGACCCTGTAACAATCAAATACAGAGAAAGAGAGAGACAGACAGACAGACAGACAGACAGACAGACAGAGACAGACAGAGACAGAGACAGAGACAGAGAGAGAAAATTAAAGTAGGAGGTTGAAAGTATGGCTCAATGGTAGAGCTCTTGACCAGCATGCATGAGGCCCTGGGTTTCATCCCCAATGTCACTAAACAAAACAATTTTTAAAAATGTGCTAGATAGATAAACAGACAGACCGACTGACAGATATCTCAAACACATTCAAAATATCCTGTGCACAAAAATTTTGACTGCCATGCTGTCTGAAGTAGCTCACTGACAAGGATACTGTCTAAGCGTGTGTTTAAGGATGCATCACATAAAAACAAGCTGGAAGAGATTCGGGACAATTATAAAAGACAGAGAGGAGTCCAGCATTCTTGTGACTCTATACATTTTCCATTCTTGTGCTGCTGAAAAGAAGCCAAGCGAGACCCTTGTCTTGCACCACAAAGCTGTACACCGATGGGCTTCTTCAAGAAACACAGGCCAGAAGTGATGTCCAGGCTGAAAACCAAACTCAAGCACAGCACGCTGCAGAGGCACCAAGACGCTTATGTCTTGGGTAAGGAATGCTTATGTGCTTTAAGTGAAAATAGAGCACTAAGCTGTTTTGTGCATCACCGAAGTCCAAACAAGCAGAAAGCTGGCAAAATCATTAACATTTCATATCTCAGACAAAACAGTTAACGTCTTTGTCCTTAAAGGCTGTACTTAATGATCAGTAAGAAAGAACAATCAACATAATAGAAAAATAGGAAAAGGAACTAATAGCTCATAGAAACGAAATGCAAATAGAGCTGAACTGTGTGGAAACAAAACACACCGCCTCACTTCTGAGAAGAGGAATCCAAATTAAAGCTGCAGGAAGACCTCGCTTCTCACCTGTGGATCTGGCAAAGAGGTAAAAGTTTGCCAATCTGCTCTGTTGGCAACTTTGGACTTGCAGGTGCCCTGGAAGGTGACTCTGGTGCCTGGCTTTCCCAGAACAGTGGCTGTGGGGACCTCAGCTGCACTTGGACCTAGCACTGGTTCCAGACTCTGCCTCAGGCACCTGGGCTGCAGAGCCTCTGCCATGTGTGCCAGAGGTCTTGTGTGCAATGGCTTTGACTGCTGCATTGGCCGAAATAGCTAAATAGGCCAGACACCCCTAAAGCTCCATCCACAGAGCACTGGCCACCACAGGACAGTGGCTCTTCTGTGTCTTCACAGAATGTAGAATGAGCTTGCAAGTAGCAATGAGGAAGAGGAAGGTCTTCAGGACTGCATCGAAGGAGGCCATTACCCAGATGTGTCCTGAGGCAAATAAAAAAAAGATGCAAGAAAGGACAGTGTGCCTCCTCTCCTCTGGTGGGAAGGAAAGGTGATGCGAACACAGGGCATGTAGGGAAGAGGTCCCCGCCCCGGTACTGAGGCTCGAACCCAGGGCCTTCACACTGAGCTACATTTTCCCAACCTTTTTTATGATTTATTTTGCTAAGTTTCTCATGTTGGGCTTGAAGTTGCAATCCTCCTGCCTCAGCCTCTCGGAGTGCAAGGTATTATAGGCATAAGGAGGAGTACTTGAGGGCCCATAGCTTTGCTGCCCCTAGGGAAGGGGACTGTGTGACCAGAACAGAGCAAGGACAGAGGCAAAGTAAGGCTCTCCCTTCCTCCCTTCATTTCTTCCCTCCTTTTCTCCTCTTTTCCTTTCATCCCCTTTCTCTTTCCCTTAAGATTTTTGAACTGTGTGAGAATCACTAATTGAAAAATCAAATAATTTGAAACGAATGAAATATTTAGCCTGTGAACGTGTTGCTAAAAAAAGAGAACACGTTTGAAGTGACTCTTTAAATACAGTGACTTCCTTTTCTTTATGACGTGTTTTTAACCCTAGACAAGTAGGCTTTTATGCAACCTGTTTTCTAATCTTTCTATAATGAACATGTATTAGTTATATGGATGTGTGAAATGTGTACACACACACGCGCGCGCGCGCACACACACACACACACACACACACACACACAACTTTGTAAAAGCCCAAACAGACTTCCCACACGGCTAAGAACTTGCCCCAGAGGACAGTGCTCTCTTCCCAGCGTCTGATGCCCTCAACTTGCCTACTCTCGGGCTCTCACACATGCACGCCACCTGATGAAGGTATCCTGGGCCCCGGCTGCCATGTTTAATGAATTCCTGACACGAAAGCTCCCAGGGCCCTCGCCTGCCTAGCAGACCTGAGCCTCAGCTTGCCTCTTCCTTTCCCAGGCAGCAGCTGCCCTTGAGTTTCCAAAAAAAAAAGGAGGGGAGGGTTGACTCACACTTTTTTTTTTTTTTTTTTGCATTTTGTGCTGATTTGCATATTAATAGTTTGCATATTAACCAGCAACTTCAGAGGGTGGGCGGGCTAATGAATGCAGCAATCTCCTCAATTTTAACTCAATTTGCCTCATCCATATTCCAATGACTTTGGGGATTGGTGTTGAGCGTTCATTGAAATTATCCGAGCCAGACCCAGTGTGGGCTGCTCTGCCATTAATCCAATTAATTAGCCCTGTGGATGTGGCCGCCTGGGCGAGGGCCCTTTGTTCAGTGCTGGGGGCTAATGACAGCCCCAAGCTGATGGGATAATGAGGCAAGCTAAGGAGGGTCTGACCCTCAGCCTGGGTCCTGGGTGGTGCTTGGGGTGGGGAGAGGAGGCTGGCTTTTTGGGGGGGCCTGGACTGTGGGGAGACAGCTGCTTTCCTTCACCACTCACTCCGACTCTCAGTCAATCACGCACATCCTGGCCTGGCTCGCTCCCTAGCATGGCGCGTCTCCCGCTCTTCTCTCTGTAATCACACACGCCCCTCGCTCTGCTCTTAGCCCGGGCAGGCTGCGCGCCACCAAGGGGCCCGAGCCTCCAGCCTCCAGCCCTCCACGGCAGATGCCTGCCTGGGTGGGAGGAGGATGGGATGAAGAACGCAACGCTGGCTTCCTCTCTGTGGGAACACAGGCTAGTGGGACCCTTCACTGAAGGCCACAGCCCCTGCCAAACAGCCACCTCCCGTAGCCACTTCCTCCTGTGGCTGTAGGGCCCGCTGACCTTGCTCTCTTAGGCCCAGGGACAGTGACAGCGCCCTGGCCTGCTGGCCATAGGGTTATGCTCATCCTCTGGGCCTACTTTGGACTCTTTGAAGCACTCTAGTCCCTGTGCAGGAGCCACTTGTCCCCTGCCGGAACCCTGACACATCTCCATCTCCTACTTCACTTTTACTTTTTTTTCCCCCTCCAAGACAGTCACTTGCTCTTTCAAAGATGATTACAAGGACTGAAAAATGCACTATATGTATGAAGTGCTCCACTCAAAGCCAGGCATATAGTCAGGATTTAGGGACCATCAGGGTGCAGATATGTGAGGGAAAGCTCCTTGCTGCTTTAAATTAATCCCATGAAATAGCAGCATATGAGATTCCCTTTGATAAAAGAGATTGCCTGGTAATAACTAAGAGCCTGGTGAATCACCTTCCTCCACTCATACTATGCATGATTAAAGTAAAGCTACAAGAAGTCCTGTAGGTGAGAAAAGCTTGCTTTCATGCACATTTAAACATTTCCTAAATACACGCTCTCTCTTATGTATTTCCTATTTTTCATACTCGGAAATGGAGACACCGAGAGGCTGCTGGAAGCCTGCCTGTAGACTGACTCCTGGGTGGAGTCTCTGCCTACGTGAGAATCAGGGAGATGGGGATGGAAGTGGGCTGAGATCTCAGGAGGGAAACTGGTTACAACAGACGGAGCCACTGGCCCAGTTCCTTAGCGATCTTATGACCAGAGTGAAGCCACTGCCCTTCTTGGAAGTACAGTTTTCTCATCAGCAAAATAGGTAAAAGCATTCCCACCATGCCCATCTATGGGGGATGCAGCATCACGGGCTCATGAAGCTTAAAGCCCATGAACAGACTCCCCTGCGGAGGGGATCTGCGAGAGGGGTTCCAGCACTGTGATCTGTCAGCCCTCTTTGCTATGCTATCTATACGAGTTTATTGTAAGGCACTAGGCACACAAGTATCTAAGAATGGATACACAATTCTATTCTTAGAATGGCTGGATTAGTAACAACCTGCATGTCCAACAAAAGGGGACTGACTAAGTAAAAAATGGCCGTCCCACAAGATGGAATCTGCTGCAGATACGTGAGACCAGGAAACATCTTTTCTAAATCCTTGGAATTTCTCACTTTTAGAAAGTGGTGAAATTGTCACTTTTCTTAAACTAAGTTTTGTGTGTAGTATCTAAATACAACAAGTAGATTTGAAAAACATGAAACGGCTTCCTTGGTTACAGAGAACTGAGGAAACGGGACACCTGCCTCCTGGGCCCTTCCCACCCAGCAAACCTCCTCTTAGGTACCTCCCCACATCTGTGGAATTTGAAGGACTAATACAAAAGTAAATTATTGAGGATAAATTATTGATTCATCTTCTAAGCACTGCATATGGGCAATGCACAGTATATTATGTCCTTTTACTGTCATGAACTGCCGTGAGGTGGACCTACACCTACCAGCCCATTTTACAGATGAGAAGCCAAAGTCTTTTGGTTGAGATCCCACAGGCAGAAAGAGGAAGAACTAGAAATAAGCCACTCAAGCCTGAACCCACAACCCACACTCCTGATTAGGAACTAGTTAGTGAAAAGGTGGATAGAAGACCTAAGTCCACATGGCAATTCCCTGGTTATGATGAAGAACATCGCTATGCAAGATGCTATTTTAGGGGAAAGCTGAGTGGAAGACATTGAGTAATTGCCTATAAGTTTCTTGCAACATTTTTTGGGTCAGTCTGAAGTTATTTCAAAGCAAAATTTGCAATAATTTATATCGTGAAATCTCATTTATGTGTGTGCATCTATGTGTCTGTGTGCTCATGAACCACTTCAAACTGATGTACAGGTCGAGTACCCCTGACCTGAAAACGCAAGCTCCAAAAATATTCCAGAATCTGAAACTCTGAGCCCTAACAGGGTGCAACAAGAGAAAAATTCCATCACACATTTCATGCCAGGGGTCACAGTGACCCCACCAACGCACCTGAACAATTGCGTACAATTATTTTTGGGCTATGTGTTTAGGAAGCATAAGTGAATTCTATGTTTAGACAGATAGTCAGACAGATAGACAGAGGAAATATTCCGAAATGCCCAAAACAATCCCCAATCCTAAACATGTATCTTAGATAAGGGATACTCAACTTGTAATCACAAAATCTTAACAACACGCCGCCTTATCTATGGGCAAGTTTGTGGGGATATTTTTCACAATCTCCATTTTCATTTCCTTTTCTTCGAGGACTGTGAAGGATGATTCTTGCAATGTTTTCTAAGTAGTTTAGAAAGAGAAGCATCTAGAACCACAGGAGGCCTCCCCAGATCCCGCCTCTGCACTGCACAGGCAAGGAGGGCCAGGCTTCTATGGGTTCCCAAAACTTTTTCTTCCTGGAATTTG
>NW_004524597.1:16713883-16717211 GCF_000260255.1 Octodon degus | reverse complement strand
TGCAGAGGCTTAACTCTGGGCTTCTGTCCTCAGAAGAAGCTGTTGGAGCCCCCGACCATACAGGGGGCTGGCATGCACTTACAAATTACCGCAGTCAAATGCATTGCCTTGACAAAACGTAATGCTTTGTGACAGAGCCCAAATATGTGGTTCATTCTGGAGAATCAGCCTCAAGGAACTCGTTGGAAATATTAAATTAAGCAGTGTAACAGCTGAGAATAATTGGGTTTTCTGCCCTGTTGCCTGCGATTTTGCGTGCTGTATGAGGCAGCTGGGTGGTTGTGTTTGACCAGGGCTGGGCGAAGCTTCTGAGCCACTCCCCAGGTTGGAGCTTGAGTGTAGTCCAACCCCTGCTGAGATGGGATGGGCCCAGCCCTCAGAATCTTGGAATCAGAATTTTCCAGCTCAGAAGGATGGCCGACAGCATGTATTTTGATGCCTCCCTGGCCCTGTTGCAAGGATAGGGAAACTGAGTCCTTAGGGAGATGGGTTAAAAAGTTGTGGCCAAGCTAAGACTCACTCAGCTGCCACTGAAAAAGCATTTCCAGTTCCTCACTCCACCTCTATTGTGGCCTGGAAATCATAGAGCTTTGAGATTGTTGTTTGAGATGTACGAAAAGGTCACAACTTCCAGGCCTGGGGAAATAGCTCAGTGCACTAAGCGCCTGCTTAAGCAAGCACAGGGGCCAGGGTTTGATCCCCAGCACCACATGCCGAGCTGGCCTTGCCCCTGGACATGCTGAGTCAGCCCCGGAGCCTAAGCACAGTGGCTCACGCCCATAATCCCAGCACTGGGGAGACTGAAAACAGGAGGATCACTGAGTCTGAACTGTGTAGTAAGACCCTGTACTGAATACATTTTTTTTTAAAAAAAGAGTCACAACTTCTAGGGTCAGCTAGACAATGTAGGAGGGGCCAAGTAGACTTGTCTTTTGGGGGTGGGGGGTGGGGGACTTTGGGAGCCTTGCTGCTCCAAGCCTCGGTTTCCTTGTATAAAACAGGGTCTGGCATGTGACACCAGAAGGTCTTTAAGAGCTGCCGTGTGCTCGAGTTACCTGAGCAGGTAAAGGAAGCCTCTGATTTAAGGGGTGAACCTTGTGTGGCGGGGCTGTAGGAGCTGCTGGCATGGCTCTGTAGAGAGCACAGGCTCATAGGCTCAGCCAGGCATTGGTGTGCAGCAGGAAAACTCTGTCTGGGTTGTTCTCTTTTTGCTCCACATTCTTCCTTACTGGACTCCCCCTAGTTAGGTTTCTGAATTCTCAGCTAGGGAGAAATCAGGGCAGATGGATGCTGCCTGATGGTGTGGAGACGGAACCTCTGGGAGGCATAAACATCGCTTCACCCTGTGTGCTCCGGCTCCCCACCAGACATGACCAGGCTGGCTTGCTAGAGGGGCTGAGTCACACGGCCGCGCTCCACAGGACTCCGCAGCTGCACCCCAGCCAGCCTGGCAGGGGAATGGCTATGCTTTTGCACATTTTCCAGCCATTGGGCCAGGAATGTGTGTCCAGCCAGCCTCGGTGCTCGCACACCCTGCTCTGATGTCGGGGGTGGTGCTCTTGCAAAGCCATCCCCAGAGCACATTCTTGGGCGCTCAGACCTCAGGCAGGCCGGAGAACAAAGATTTCCCCTTTGTCCCTGAGCCATCTCTGAGGCCGCCTCCATTTCACAGAGCTGACAATGTCAAGGCAAAATGGAGAGGGCGGTGACCCTGCAGTTTGGCCTCAGGGCAGGCAGCCATCCTCTCTGAGCCTCAGTTTCCCCATCTATAAACTATACCAGAGGTCCTCAGCCATGAAGCCTGGGGCTTAGAGATCTGGAGTCTAAAGTTTCCTTTGGAATCTAACCCAGCCCCATCATTTCCTAGCCAGGAAAATGAGCTCTTCGCACCTCAGCCTCCTGACCACTGGGGTTGACGGTCCTGTCAGCCTCACCACTGCTCAGCAAATGCCAACTTGTGAGGTCTTTAGATTGGGGCCAGTCATAAGGTAAGAGCTCAGCAAATGCAAAGATTATCTGCAAGCATAAAGAAAACTCATCTCCTAACTGGAATATTATTGGATTTTGATTATGATTGACATCTGCCTCCATCCAGTTCCTGCCTCAAATGAGCAGCTTTAGGGAGCCCCTGAGGATGACAACAATAGTGATATCAACTTACTCAACACCACTGGACATTTATGTGCCGGGCACTGTTCTAAACTCCACTTGTTACCACCATGCGATTCCCCCAATTACCTCAGAAAGACTGATAATTCTATGGAAAAGCGTTATTCTTTATTTTAAATAGGGAAGACATGGAGACATAGGAAGCTTGAATCATGGGCTAGAGGACACAGAGCTGGAGTGTGAGCCAGGGAGGACCACTGTGACACTGCACAATGACCACAGCTGTGTCAGTGTGAACATCAGCCAGCAGTTTTGCACTGCCACCTCTGAAGGTCTGTGGAGGGGACCAAGGCTGACGCTGTCCTAGCTGAGCTCCAGGTCACTCCACAGGGCTGTGGGCTTTTGTGAGCAAGCCGCTACTTCTGGTTAAGGCAAGGGTCCCTGTGCTAGTGTCTCATGGGCCAACGCAAGTCATGTGGTCAACCCTGAAGTAAAAGAGGCGGGGAAGGGAGAGGATGCTGCAAACATGTGAACACTACAAGGACTCAAGTTGGGGGAAAAAATTCAATATTCCATGGTGGACTGGTGCTGGGGCAGGGCATGAGGCAGTGTGCCCACTGACACTGATGAGGGGTTTGAGATCTTGTCACCCCTTTTCCATTATAGTCGCTCAGTGCTAAACAAGCACAAGGAAAACACTGGCCTCTGTGGACAGCTCAGTGTGAACCAGTGCAAGACACATCTAAGGTTATTTGATGTACTTTAAAAGGAGAACATGTCAGGAAAAATATCCACCTCACTTTGCATTCAGAAAGTATAGTGCCAGGCGTGGTGGTACATGCCTGTAAACTTAGCACTTGAGAGGCTGAGCAAGAGGATCACCATGAGTTCAAGGTCAGCTGGACTTCAAAATGAGCTCAAAGCCAGCCTGCACTGTATAGTAAAAACTTGTTGCAAGACAAAAATATAATTTAGAAAAGTAACATTCATCTATGCATTCCAACAGCCATTCCTCTACCTACCCTAAGGCCATCTTCCCATTCATGCATTCATTCACTGACCTAACCATCCATCCATCCATCCATCCATCCATCCATCCATCCATCCATCATCAATTTATCCACTGACATCAACCATATCCATCCATACATCCACCCATCCATCCATCTATCCATCCATCCATCCATTCACCTATCCACCAGACAGTCTACCCACCCAC
>NW_004524597.1:16709126-16713678 GCF_000260255.1 Octodon degus | reverse complement strand
AGAACATGACAAGGGTTTATAGCCAGAGAGAGCTGACCTAAGTTGGGTGGGGAGTGGCATTTATGATAGCATCCAGCCAGTAAGAGAAAGTAGGAGGATGAAGAAGGAAGAACCTACCCAGCCATGGGACACGTAGATGCAGAAAGTGCCATCTTTCTGAGGATTACAGAGAGGTGTGACCAGTGCTTGGTGCATATGTGGGGCTGTGGCTTGAGCTGTGTTGGGAGGCTTCATGGCAGCCTGGGCAGGATCTTACAGAACAGGTGTAGGTCTGGAATACTCGCCTAACAGGAGGAGCAAAGATCCTCTCAGATGAGCAAGTCCTAGATTCTAGAGCGGAGCTTGTGGCAGGTACCTGGAGGCCTGAAGCTTCAGAAGCATCGCTGTAGGCATCCTTTGCCTGCTATAGGAGAAGAAGCAGAAAAATCTCCTTGGACTGCTGCATCTGAGATGCCACACAAGGCCACCCCTTTCACGGGATGGGCACTACCAGCCGACTCTAGTGCTCCATTGCACAGCTTGGCCCCAAGAGTGCAGGTTGGAATTCAGAGGCTGATCTCCAGCTCCACCACCCCTTCCATATGTGATGCCAAGCAGTTATTTAACTGCTCTGAGCCTCAGTTTCCCCCAGTGGTGAAACTTCTCTTCAGCCCTCTCTGGGAAGGCAGAAGGAAGCTCTGGTTTCCCAACCTGAGCTCTTCAGACCTCTCTTCTGCTCCTAACCACACCATTCCATGGTGCATGGTCTCTCGGGGCAGAAACCTGCTCTGCTGATCAGACAATTGTGGCCAAGGTGAGGAGCTGCTAGAGGCTCATGAGAGGTCCAATTAAGACATAGTTTCTTCAGTAGGAGAGAGAGAGACAGAGAGAGAGAGACAGAGACAGAGAGACAGAGAGAGAGAGAGAGAGAGAGACAGAGAGACTGAGAGACAGAGAGACAGAGGCAGCTCTGTGTGTGATCCTATTAATTCCACAGTCAACCCGTGACTGCTGTTCATGCAACAAATGCAGGGTACCTATAAAGATCACCACCCACATCCAGATTCCTGTCCCATGCTGAGAAGACCTGGCACAGCAGACACCTGAATTTGGCCTGAGATGCCCACAGATTGGTGGTGGGCGGGACACCCAAGGATGGTGTGGAAACACCCTCATCTGTGTGTGAATAGGCTCTTCAGCAGCACAAGATGAGTGGGAGATAACTGTTCTCCAGGGAATAGAGTGTGTGAGAGCGCCCTTGAGCATCAATGAGCCTTTGCAGTGACAAGAAGCAGGCAGTCACACTGGCAGAAGAGTGGGCAGCCTGCGGTGGGTGGGAAAAACACAGGACCAGGGCCAGTCTGATCTTCCTCTGGCTGACCCTGGGCCCTGGGCACAGAGCCAGGCCTGCAGGTGCTTGTGTCCCCTTACCCCTGTCCTCCTCAATGCACAGGGCCCTTGCTCCGCATTTTTCAGCCACACTAACAAGTATGAGATCAGGCTACACAAACATCCCACTTCACCTAAGGTAACATAAGTTGCTCTGCCTGCTTGCTGTCAGCTCCCCTAAACCCTGGAGAGTCCCTGACACTTGATCTGGAACCTTCTGAGCATTGAATCTTTGTTGCATGAAGCAGAAAATGATCTCCTGCATTAAGAATTTGGGGATCTGGCACAGTGCAACCTCGGCCTCTCCAGGTCCTCCGAGCCCCACCTGTATAGCAAATGAAGGCTTTGCCCAGGCCTCCTTCTGTGTCCTGCAGAGATCTCTTATTTGAGACTGTTTCCTTATTTCCTAGCTCTTCTTTCTCCTCCACAAGAGAAAAAAAAAGCTACTTGGGAAAGTCTAGGCTGTCTGGAATGGAAATTCATTTCAGCAACAAGCAGTTCTTTACTGCTGGGACTCACCACAAGGGATCAGAAATGGAATTCCTTGCAAGCCTCCATCTATGCTCTGCTGCCACTGGACTGCAGTTGAAACATTTCATTCATTCATTCATTCATTCATTCATTCATTCATTCATTCACCCACTCATTCTTTCATTCGCTCATCTCCGACTGAGCACACCTCCCCAGTTTGGCATCGAGCTCGTGCCGCATGAATACATCATTTCCCCTCCTCCTAGAATTTCTGGTTTCCCAACTTGAAGCAAACATTCCCCCCTCTCTCCACTTTATTACATATTCATTTATTTATTATTTGTTTGTTCTCAAACCCCAGAGCCTTTCAATTTAGCGGATGTGCCTCCAAAATCCCCCAACACGCTTGCATGTGACATTGACAGAAATAGTTTATGATCAATTCGGAGGGCCCCACTGATCTTTTTTTAATAAGATGCTGCCGTGGCTCCACAGCGAAGGATACCGTTGTGATTTCACAAGCTTCTTTCTGTGAAATCCGGAGCCCCTAGCCCCACCCCCTCCCCTGGACTTGAAACGGCTGCACATCTTTTGGGGAACATCTGTGAGCAGTGTGGAACCCCTGGGGTGGCTGCTTCCACATACAGAATATTTCCTCTCTCCCAGGGCCCTTGCTCAAGGTCTGCAGAGAATGGGGCTTCCCTGGTGTGGGCTAAGCACAACTCGGGCCCAGGATCTGCATTTCCACAAGTGCCCCAGGACATTTTTATGTCCTTTAAAGCACGGAGTCCATCCTTGACAAATGAAAGAAAGGAGGAAGGAGTAGAAGGAAATAATCACTAAGATCCCACATGCTTACACATCCTTTTCGATTAGCTTCAAATTGGGGAAATACAATTTTTTAGCAAAGGAACTTGGACTCTGTCTTTAGAATCACCAAAGGGTATAATCATAAGTGAGCTTTCTAATATACCTCTCATTCCTCCTCTTTTACCTCTCAACAAGCCAGAGAGCACCCACTTCCTAAAGTACATTTTTCTCCAAATTTTCCACTTCTCCTTGTCTTTATTCCTATTAACTTCTTTTCCAGGTATGTCTTTACCTCTGGTAGGTTCACCTCTCACCGAGCTCTTACACATATCTCAAGACCCAACTCTGAATTTCCACTCTTTGTTAGTAACTCTCACCTTTTTGCATCTAAGGTTGGTCCTTTCACAATCTAGCCGTGATCAAAGCTGCCAGTTGTTGGGACTCCACTGAACTCAGAACTGCAGTCTGCATGAGGTGTTAGAGTTTACAGAGAATGAAAGTAAGCCGCAGGTGTCTATGTGCTCTCCCCTGGGCCCCCGTACGTGGGTACCAGGCCTCATTCCCTGAGGCCAGTGATGGCGGACCTGTGAGAGCTTTTGTTGCCACAAGCAGCCTGCTGTGGCAGAGTAGGTGCTCAGCTCACCCTGGGGGGACTGAAATCCATGTGCCCGTTTCTCAGATTGGATTAGCCAGGAAAAAAAGACCATGAGACCTTGAGAAGAGGCCAGCCACTCAGAAGAGGAAAGCCAGGCTGGCAGGGCGAATAGAGCCCTTGGATGGGCTGCTGCTGCCGCTTCCTGAGTCCTGAGAAGAGTGAGGGTCCCTCGGGGCCATAACTGGGGGAAGAACCTGCTCGCCTTGTGCTGTGGCTGTGGCCCACAGTCAGGTTGCCCCTCGTCTCCTGCAGCCACACCAGCACAGGGCAAGTAGCAGCTGTCAGCCTCTCTCCAAGCAGCGCAGCTGAGGCGTAGCTCTTCTGCAGCCCTGGGAACCCCAGGCACACAAGGCCAGCCACCAGTGCTAGGCAAGCCGAAGATACTTGCACAGTCCCATGCTCCTGGGAGGTGTCAGAGACTCAAGCGTGATGTTCCCAACTAAACAGGAATCTGATTGCGTCATCCTCGCCTCCTGGAGCACCTGGTCCCAGTGTGAGCAGATCCAACTTCACATCCCGGCTTTGCTTGGGTAGCTGTGTGGCCTTGGGAAAGCTGCCTCACTCCTCTGAGCCTCAGTTTCCTTTCCATTAAAAGGGGCTAACAACGCTTTCACACAACTGTTGAATGTCTCATGGGAGGCAATACTTTACTAGCTCTTTTTCCTCTTTTCTTTGGATTATGACTTTCTTGGTCTTGGGGTTCTGTGCTGTTGAGCTTTCTCCACCCATCTCTGATGGTGAAGATTGAGCTTTCTTGACTGTCTGTAATTCTTCAAGTGAGATCTCGCCACTAAAATCCATCTCCCTGCCAATCTCCAACTGGATGTATCAGCCGGATGGTGCTATATTATGCTTTGCAACATAAAGCGATGTGACTGATGGGGCATCCGTCACAGAGGGAGTGGCACCCAATCTCCTAAAGAGCATTGTCACAGAAACAAACAGGGTGGCCTTTTAGCTGGGATTGATTTATTTCTGAAAAATGAGCCGCTTTCCTACAAGTGGTGTAATTAAGAGGGCAGAATCACCTCTTTGGGGGAGGATTCGGTGATCCCAGAGAGGTAGGGGGTGGGGCCGGGGGCAGGAAGGGGCGAGCCCACACTGGGGAGCACATGGCGCGGCATCGTGGAGGTGAAATACTTATGGAATCCTTCCTTCCTTCCTTCCTTCCTTCCTTCCTTCCTTCCTTCCTTCCTTCTTCTCTCCTTCTCCTTCTCTCTCTCTCTCTCTCTCTCTCTCTCTCTCTCT
>NW_004524597.1:16682384-16709026 GCF_000260255.1 Octodon degus | reverse complement strand
TCTCCTTCTCTCTCTCTCTCTCTCTCTCTCTCTCCCTCCCTCACTCCCTCCTTCCCTCCTTCCCTCCTCCCTTCCATTCCTGTTTCCTTCCCTCCTCCCTTCCATCCTTCTTCCCTTCCTTCCTTCCATCTGTCTTTCTTCCCACCTCTCCATCCACCCACCCATCTACCATCCATCCATCCATTCACCCACCCCAGGATCCATTACCCACCTTCCTTCCATCCTTCTACCCACCCATTCATCCATCACATCTCCATTACCCACTCACTCATCTTCATCCTCTGGTCCCTTCCCTTTCTGCTTCCTTCTTTTCTTGCCTCCACTTCTCTCTTTCTTTCTATTTCTGACAAGCACCCCAGGTGCCCTGCTGAGGAGTGCCTCAGGGCATGAGCTTCCAGCCCTGGCCCTGCAGTCACCTTGGGGATTGCTTCTCTCCTCTAATGCCAGATCTCCTCCCCCGCCCCACCACTCTCCAGCCCGCCAGCTTCCTGGATGTCCTCCTCATGGCCTATGTAAGAGCCCATCTACTTTGGGGTGGTTGGTTTCCTACATCCATTTCCTTCTATCTAGAACAAGCTACAAAGATCCTGTGGCTCCCTCTTCTCTGGATTCTGCCCAGACACCTCCTTATCAGAAGATGTCCCTGACTGCTTTTCCCACATAGCATCTTCTGTTCCTCTGCACCTCCTAACTGGCCTTTATTTGAGTTTAAGCTGGTATTGCCCTTTGGTACACCATACATGTTACTTACTTAAAGGACAGTGACAGATACAGTGTCCACTCAGGAAGGCCCAGGATCTTCACCTCCATTGTCACCTCCATGGCTACACTAATGAGGACACAGACTCATCTACAGTGTACTTGTGGCCAGTATCTGCCACATGAGTGAGTCTTGGGCCTCCGCTGTGGACTTGGGTACAAGTGGCTTCTCTTCAGCAGATGCTGAGCATGAGACAAGGGAAAAAGAACAGAGATGGGGAGGAGGAAGGACCCGCTTCAGGGCGGCAGTTGTAGCCATTCTGTGAACTTGGTTCCAACCTTGGGACCTCTCAGAATTGCTTATTCAAGGTCAAACTTTGGTGTGTTGTGTCCTGAAGCCTGCGCCCACCCTCAGGGCCTGTCTGGGGCTGATTCTCCTATGGTTGCCACAGGCAGAGGGCAAATGGTCTTGGCCCACAGTGAAGTGGGCACTGAAGCCTGAATCTGATCCTCGAGAGCCCCAGCTCAGGCCTCACGTGGGGTGGGGTTGGGGGGTGACTTCAGGTCTTGATTGGCCATGCAACATTGCCACAGGTGGAGGGGGGGGCGTCTCCCTGAGGACTGCAGTGTACAAGAGAAAAGGTGGCCACATTCTCCCCCTCCACTCCATACCTCCTCCCTGGTGGCTTTGGGCCGCTGACCCACACTCTCTGGGCATCAGCTTCCCTGCCAGTAAAATGAAGAAGTTGGACCACATCATAGTTCCCACCTTTTCAAGCCCCCAAACTCCTCATTTTTAAAAATTCACCAAACACATCACATGGACTCAGTCTTATAAGAGAAATCAGTGTGATAAAGTAGCAGAAAAGAAAAATTGCTGAAGAATGAATGAGGCGATTGATCTCTGGAATCTCTTGAATTTTTGATGTGTGGTAATATTTCTATGCACCACGAATCTCCCTCCTTCTCCTTCCCCCAACTCCTCCCCCATCTCTTCTTCTTTACTCTCCCTGGTGCAGTTTAGACCTACTTTGCCCCCAGCAGTCTCACATGTTCGGAAGGTGGTCAGCTCTGGGATTCGCTGTACTCAGCAGCTTCATCCCGGGATTGATTCCTTAGTTGAGTAGGCTGTCAGGACCTGGAGCCTCACTGGAGTTGGGCTAGCGGGGCTGGAACCTGGAAGGGTGCACTGGTGTCCCCACCTTCTCCCTTCTCTCTCTGCTTTCTGGCTGCTAGAAGGAGTTTTCTTCCACCTCTGTCACATTGCTTCTGTGTTGAAGCCCATGGACTGAACCATGAGCCAAAATAACCCACTCTTCCTGTGTGTCATGGCACAGGGAATTTTCTCTCCTCGAGGCCCGTGAGTAGGACCTCCCCGCCTCCCCCACTTCCCTTGCAGCCCTCACCCTCACCTTTCCCTAGAGTGTCCCATCCAGGTGGGCACTAGTCACTGTCTTTTATGCTCACTGCTGGATCACAAACATCTACCCAGCACCTGGCACAGGGAGGGACTAATAGTCACAGGAGTTGGGCTACTGTTGACTGGGCACCGATGGTGGGCCCGAACCTGTGTAAGGTAGGGGGAGCCAGGGATGAGCAAGGCAGGTGGGACCTGAGCTTGTGTGGCCCAAGTCTAGGCAGGCTCACTCTTTCTCTACATCAGTGCCTGGGGGTGGCAGACCCCAGGTGTCATCTATTTCCTGTTACCATTACAAAATGCCAGAGGTTGAGTACTTTATAGAGAAAAAGGTTTATTTGTTTAGCTCACAGTCCCGGTGGTCCAAGAGTGTGCTAGTCAGCGTTTCAGAGCTATGACCAAATAGCTAAGAAAAAAAAAAATTTTAGAGGAATTGTTTGTTTTGGCTTATGGTTTTAGTTTTGTTCCATGGCTGACTGTTTCCAAGGCATGGACATCATTGCAGAAGGATATGGTAGTGGAAAGAGGCTCAAAGAGAGAGCAAGAGCCAGGGAGGAAAGGGCCGGGCTCAGCTACCATCCCAGAGTCACACCCTGCCCCACTCCTTCTGCTAAGCCCTGCCTCCCCAGAATGCAACGAAGTCATAGCCTCAGCAATGTGTCAGTCCACCCATGACATCAGAGCACTTGCAGTTCAATCTTTTTACGAAGTATCACTTCTGACACATGGCTTTTCAAGGGACGTTTTGGATCTCAGACCCAACACAGGCCATGGCATGTGCATCCTCTGGGCTCTGGGGAGGGACTCGGAGCAGATGGGACCACACGTTTTTCTTACATTTGAGCATGGTAAGAGACAGGCTCACTTAACCCAGCCCATCATCCAGGGAACTAACCCCTTCCCACAAGACAGCAGTTATCTCTTCCCCAGGACAGGGCTCAGGACTTGACTGCCTTCCTCTGGTTCCCACAGCACAGGGTTCTACCACCTCCTGAGCACCATACCTGGACAACGCTTCTGGCACATGGACCACTGGGGGATGCAGCCCCACCAAGCCGTGGCACTGGTGGATGCAAATTCAGGGGCTACACTTGTTCTCATGAGTGCTACTGGCCAAGAGAAACATGAAGGAACTCAAGTTGAAAAAGACACAGAGATGAAGCAAAGGAAAGCAAAAAAGGCAAGAGTAAAACAGTGAGCAGAGGCTACTGCTGAAGCATCCAGGTCTGGAGGTGATGTTGCATCCTGGGATCAGCCTGAGGTGTGTGGGAAGCTGGTGGAAGGGTCAAAGCTGACTTCGAACCAGCAAGCAGGCATACAGTGCCCTACCCAGGCCAGTTTGCATGGCAGGCCTTGGAAACTCCCCTGCCCAGACCCTTCCACCATCCAGCTTCTGGGTGTGTGAGCTGCTGAAAGGGAGGAGACTTCAGAACCATGAGTCAATGTAACCCTCTCCCTGCTTAATGTGTGCAGATGTGTGCTATGTAGCCAGCCTACGCACGATGCAACATGGCTTTTGGATCACACGACGCTGTGTTCCAAGCCTGCCTCTGCTCCGCCCTGCTCCTGTATGACTTTCCACATGTTTTTTTTTTGAGTCTCTGAGCCATTATGGGTTAGATCTGAGTGTCCCCCAACACCTGTGTGTTTGCAGGGTGATTGGACCACCAGGTGCCACGTGATGTGGTCCATAGCTGAAGACGCTGCCCGGAGGTGGGCCTGATGGGAAGAGGTGGGTCTGGGCCAGGACCCGAATGGGTGGCTGCTTCCCTGGCTGCTCCTGGCTGCCATAGCATGAGCAGTTTCCCCTGCCCAGACCCTTCCACCGTCCAGCTTCTGGGTGTGTGAGCTGCTGAAAGGGAGGAGACTTCAGAACCATGAGTCAATGTAACCCTCTCCCTGCTTAAGCTGTGGGTGTTGAGTATTTTATTCCAGCAACAGGAAAGGGATTAAGACAGAACTTCTGACATGGGTGTCCCGGCTCAGGCTGCTGAGCTCATGAGTGGTTTCCACACAGCAGTCACAGACCTCCATGACAGCAAAGGCAGCTGCCATCGCCAGTGAGGGTCACTAGTCATGGCTGGGGTCACAGGAGAGGGAGGAGCCAGGAAGGCTGAGACCAGTCTCTCAGGTCAGCGTACTGCCGGTAGGTGTTTTCCTCTGCTGTCTTCATGCCTTCATCTGGAGGCATCTCTTCCTTTAAATTCTCCTGTGGTCTCAGCAGGGCTCCATGGCAGAGCCAGCTGGTCCCTGGATGAGCACCCCAGAGGCTACCCACACAGTCACAAGACAGGAGGTGAAGCCCCAGGGAGCCCTGTCTGTGCCTCCAGAGAGCAGGAAACACATGGCAGATGTGTGCTATGTAGCCAGCCTACGCACGATGCAAAATTCTCCAGAATGTTGCAAGGTGGCAGCCATTAATCTGTGGTTGGAACTGGACCCCAAATCTTAGCCTGAGGATAAAGTGTTTTATGGCCCTGAGATTGCTTGGAGGTCAAAAGGTAGCTACCCAAACCCACCCTTACAGGGAGACAGAAGGTGGGGACAGTGGCCAGGTGAGAAGCAACCCCATTGGGTCCTTGGCATCATCCCAAGTGACAGGTGAGAAGATCTGAGTGGTCTGCACACCAAAGCCCCAGGCAGCCAGTGTGAGCCAAAATGAATTCAAATCCTGAAGAGTAGGAACGATTTCCTACTCTACATGTAAGAGTAGAAAGAAGAGGATCCACTTCCCTGAGGAAGACTGAGGGCAGGGAGCCCTTCCCCCACACCAGCACCAGGCAAACTGAAGATCAGGTGAACCCTACTTCTTGTTTCTATGATCACTGAACACGGGTCCCAGCACTGGTCTCCTGGCATGGTGGCCCTTCCTCTCCACTGCCAAATGGAGCTACCAAGTCACAAGGAGACAAAGGGCTGCTGATGCCAAGCCCCTTAGACTGGGTGTCAGTAGTAATGAAACTGCTCCGCTCACTCTTCCACTAGCTGGAAGATCAAGATCATGGTGCTGAAGATTTGATTTCTCCAAGGATGCCCTCCTGGGTGTGCGTCTGGCCTCTGTCATCCTGTGCCTTCCTGTGGCCTGTCCTTTGTGGGTTAAAGTCCTCAGGGGCCGCACACATCCTAATCCTTTAGAAGAACACCAAGCAGGGCCTGTCTGAAGCCCATTTAATTCAATCCTCCAAATACAGCCAGGGCCTCAATGAGGACATGATGAGCTGAAACCCTTGTGTGACCAACAAGGGGGTGTCTCAGGCCCCTGCCCTTTTCCTCCAGCTCTACCTGCCCCAAACTCTTGGCTATTTCTATTTTGAATCACCGGTGGCTCCATCCACTGAAACCTTCCCCTTGTCATCTTAAAGGAATCTTCAGCACATTCGAGTTCAGAACCACAGGCGACACACTACTGGGACCTCCATGTGGAAATGTTGGCCAAGAAGTAGAAATCCTCTGAGCTCCACTGTGAGCAACACTAGCACCCCGGAAGTCCCCAGCAGGAAGCCACATCTGCACGCTCACACTTGGAGCCGGCTGTTTTGTTTGGGTTCTTTATTATTCTGCTCTCCCTAGACCAGAAGGTTTCTGAGTCTGCTTTTTGCCCCACCACCCCATCTTGTGCAAGTTTAGGATATCTTGTCACACCCTCTCCCCCTCACCCCTCCTTTCCTTTCTCTCTTTCTTTTCATTTTTCCACAAGGAGACTCGCATCACACATACATTGAGACAGGACAATGTCTTCAGCTAAGGGGGGAATATTGGGTCATCTTTTATTAAGAAGAAAGCTATTGAAATGACACCCTTGAACATATTGCTATTAGAGACTTGGAAAGTGTTTCCCTCATTAGTGTAAAAGGGAAAAAGGGGAGCTAGCAATCTTGTTGATCAGCAGCAGCAATTTATTTTAAACTGTCCATTTTCTGGATGTCAGAGGACGACTTTTATGTATAATCTTATTTCCAATTTCAACAAAGAACACTTCACTCATGTTCTGTGGGGATTTTTTTTCCCCATAGACAATAACCGATTATAAAAGCAGTTCTCCGCCACCCCCCCCCCCACCTCGTCGTGGTGCTGACACATGGAAATAGATCGAAATGTAATACGCATAATTACAAGCATTGTAAGCAGGCTACAATTAGTGTCTCTTCAAACCAATGTTGTAATCAAAAGACGCCACGGAAACAGTCCAAGAAGGGCGAAGACGACCCATGGAATTAGGCAGGGATTGGAAGGAAGTTTCTTTCTCCTGTTCCCCCCTCTTATCTTGTGTATAGAGGCTAACGTCGTCGCCCATTCCGTTCCTGAGTGGGTGCGCAGAAATCAATTCTAATTATTTTCTCCACCCATCCGGTTGAACGCAGACAAGGAAGCCTTGCTTTAAAAATAAACCAAGCTACGTGGAAGGGAGGGGTCTCTTTTCTGAAGCTTAAATATTTGGAAAGTGTCTTTTAAGGTCACGTGTTTGTGGGAGGGGTCAAGGGAAGAGCCCTGGGGACAGAGTTTATCCCTCTGGTTGCCATCAAAGTAAGCAAATGCCATTTGGGGTGGGCAGAGAAGGCCGGGGATCTTTCTTGATGATGTTCTTTTTTAGCGGTTGTTCGTTGCTTCAGTTTTTATATTGAATCCTTTGGCGGTATTTAAAAACCAAGAGGTGCTTCTTTGAAAGATGTGGTTTTTGCCTTTTCCTGAAAAGAGACCGGAGTGCACACAACCCACACCCTCCCAGGCAGCTGCAGATGTCCAGATGGCTTGGACGTGTCCTGTCGTCCTCACCCCGCTCCCCAGCCCAGCTCTCGGGACACCTCACCTGACTTCCACCCCTGGATGCAGTGAAGCCGAGGGGCCGCTCTGCAGGTGAACGGCAAAACCCAGCTTCCGCCTTTCCCGTGCCAGGAAGCGCTCTCCCTGGCCGTGTTCTCTTCCCTGATCTCCTGCACACAGCACCCTCGCTCCCGACGGCTTGTGGCCGCGGTGTGGACTCTTGATGGCCCTGCCACAGCTGAGCTGGTGGGAACCTGGGCAGTCTCCCTGGCCTGCCAGCCCCTTGGAAGGAAGGCCCCTGCCATCTCTGTGGCTGCCACCCAAGTGCCTGGCGGAGAATCTGGCACAGGGGAGGTGTGAAGTCCTTGTTTGAATTTTTGAATGAATTATTCAAGGAGAGCTGCCTCTCCGTTGTCGCCTAAAAGAGGCTGGGGTAGAAGAGAAAGGAGAGGAAACAATCACTGAGAAACCAGGCTGAGCCTGCCAGAGGCTCCAGAGAGAAGGACAAAGCTCATGACTCTAACCTCCCCCTTGTCATATTGTCCCTTTCCTGGCCCCAAAGGGAACAATTATCACAAAACAATATCCAAAGGCAAGGGTTAAACTCCTCTTTCCTGTTACCGTGGCCTGAAGGAGTATTCCAGAAGCCTGTGGGCTGAAAACTGAATTCTCAGTGACCATGGTTATGATCTCACAAGCTGGGGGTCTCTGGAAGGTGGCTTAGGTTGGCTGAGGTGTGAGGCGGGCACAGGGGTGACATCATTGCCCCAAAAGAAGAGGACAGGCCCCAGTTGGCAGGCTCACCCCGTCTTGCAAAGTGATGCCTTCTGCCATGCCAGGCTGCTGCAGCGGCCTCCCCACATGGGGCACCAGGCCTAGGACTTCCAAGTTTCTAGTGCTGTGAGAAAAATGAACCTTTACTTCTTTTTTTTTTTTAAGTACTAGCAATTGAACTCGAGCCCTCTACACTGGGATATATCCCCAGTCCTTTAAATTTTTTTTATTTTGAGACAGGGTCTTATGAAATTGCTAAATTGCCCAACTCTGGGCTTGAACCTGTGATCCTCCTGCCTTAGCTTCCTAGAGTGCCAGGGGGACAAGTATGCACCACCAGGCCCAGCTAAGGCCCTGTTTTGTGTAAATCACCCAGTCTCAGATAATTTGTTACATTAATGAGAACTAAGAAAAATACCTACATAGATACCTCTATGTACCTCTATGTCTGAGTTGCATGTGTGCATTTACAATGTCATTCTTAGAAGGCTTGCCTCAGTTTTGGGTTTATCAGAACATCAACCATTCAGAAACTGCTGCGGGACCCAGCATGAGGGTGCGAGGTCAAAGACCTGCAGAGCACTGAGCCCCTGGAGGACTCTGAGAGCACAGTCGCTTGGATGTCTACCTACAGGCAGGGAGGAAGAACCCCTCTGAGGGCCTACGTCAGGCTGTGGTTCATCGTGGAGGGACTGCCCAGTAGGCGGCCTGCAGGCACAGATGGGCCGAGAGGTGCTGCGGCATGTCTGCTAGATGTTAGGAGCAACCCTTCCAGACAGTGGGCTGCTGCTGGCTTTGCCTGGTGAGTGTCTTTTCTTTTATTATTATTATTATTTTTTTTATGTATTTAGTACAGGGTCTACAGGGTACAAGATCTATAGGGTCTCACTACACAGATCGGACTCTCGCAGTGATCCTCCTGTTTTCAGCCTCCCAAGTGCTGGGATTACAGGCGTGCGCCACCACGCCTGGTCTCAATCACTGTCTCAGCATGCCCAGAGGGTGGGGTAGGCATAGGAAGCCGGGGATTAAACCCCAGCCACTGCACTCTGCCTAAGCAGGCACTTTAGTCCGCTGAGCTATTTGGTTGGCCCTGTCTTTTCTTTTAGAATCTTTATTATTAATTGTGATTTTTTTTTCTCCTGATCAATAAAATGACTGTCAATGCATCGCCCTGGGTCCTGCTCCTCCCCTCCCTTCCTGCCTGATTCCCTGAGCTTTCCTCCGGGTACCACAGTCAGCCTGAAGCGACTGAGTCAAGGCCAGTGTCCCTTGCTAGGTAAAGCTACCCTTGATTTTGTTCCTTTTTCAAGAGTCAGGGTCCTGATCAGGCTAGATTTTACAGATTTTTCCTTTTGCAGGATCACCAAAAGTTACCAACTGAAGGAGCCAGAGAGAGAACTCAAAACAAGTCCCCTTGCATGACGATGGGGAAACCAAGGGCTATAGATGCTGGAGGTCACACAAACTGACCAGAGACCAGGTGTGTTGAGTTAGGATTCGGGCCCTGCTGCTTCCTGGCTGTGCGGCCTTTAGCCAATCTGCCCCCCTCCTTGTCCTTGCCTCCTCGATCTCATCTATAGGACTGGAAAAATGACAGCAACAGTGGCCACGAGTCATTGTGAGGACAACACGGGAGAGGCTCTGAAAGCTGAAAAACACTTGGAGATCAGAACTTTAACAAGTAGCCCAATGCCAAGATAAATTAGATAGATGAGAGAGAGAGATGATAGATACAGATGTGGATAAATAAATGATAGATAGGTGATAGAAGATAGAAGATAGATAGATAGATAGATAGATAGATAGATAGATAGATAGATAGATGATAGATAGATAGATAGATAGATAGATAGATAGATAGATAGATGATAGATAGGCAGACTTACATATAGTTGATCTTCTGTGTCTATGGGTTTTACATCCATGAATTCAGCCAATTCTGGACTAAACATATTTCTTAAAAAGTCTCAGAAAGTCCCCAAAGCCCAAACCTAAGTCAGCTATACCATGTGTACTCTGCTGAATCAATCTAAATGAAATGATAGGCAGGTGTTACGTTCAGCACAGTAATCTTGGGCTGAGTCCATGTACACAGGAAGTGGAATGTGGGGCTTACGCGAGTCCTGGGCCTGTTTTAGGGGAGACTTGGGCACCTGCAGATTTTGTTATCTATGAGGAGTCCTGAGTCAGTCTCCCATGATTGCTGACTCAGATGCATGTATGCAACTGTAAGTGTTTGTGCATTTAATAGGATAAAACATATTGAATAAGTAAATACTTCATAATATATGAAAGAACTGTATCTAACATATTATTCAATATTCATTAAATAGTTTCATATTTAGTAATTATATATTTTGTTTACTCTATGCTGTATTATTATATATTAAGATGTATACATGTGCAAGCATATATAAAACATAAATATTTTATAATTTATTATATATAAAACACATTCATACTTAAGATAAATTAAGTCATATATATTGTTTAGTGTATATGTTATATACAAATATATAAAATACAGATAGTAAGTCCACACATATATAAGTACTAAATATAGTGTGTGTGTGTGTGTGTGTGCGTGTGCGTGTGTGCAAAATACAAATGGTAATCCCCAGAGCGCTGGGACCCCAGGAAGGTCCACCACCCACACCATCTGAAGACACAGGCTGTCTCCATGTGCCTGGAGGCCTCAGGGCTGAGCCCTCTCAGAGTCCTGAGGGCTCCCCAGTGGTGCAGCCTCCGGTAGGGTGCCAGCGCAGTGGCTAGAGGCCCTGCCCCACCTCCACAGTGCGCCAGGTGTCTGGCTCAGATAAGCATTGTGGACGTGCAAACAGGGGCTAGGACCTAGGCCCGGGCCAGAGGGACACGGGGCTGTCTGAGGGGGCGCACTGAAGAGCCACCAGAGAGAGAAAGGCAGAGCAGGCCTGGGGTGGACACAGGCTTCTGTTTGCTTTCATTTCATGTCACATCCCCTTCTTAAAGGACCAAGCGCTGCAGGGGCCTGGCAGGCTGGATGGCCATGCAGTGGCTGACAGGAAGGGGACAGTGAGAGAAAATGCAGAGCCCAGCAGGGCCCAGGCCGCAGGAGAAGCTTGCGCCATCCTTGCACTTTGCTCAAACCTTCTGCTCAGTCCTACTGAGATTAGCAGGATGCTTCTAATCAGGGAACAAAGATTGCCTGGGGACATGAGGCTCTTTGCTGGTATCACTGTTGTGTTTTGTTGTTGTTGTTGTTTTGACTGATCCAATCCCACTCCTGGGTACGTATACAAAGGAAATGACATCAGAATATGGGGAGACGCCTGCACTCACACACTCATTGCAGTTTTAGTTACAATGCTGATGCATGAAATCAGCCTGCCTGGTCATGGGCTGGTGGGCGCCCGAGAGAAGGTGGCACACGTACACCACAGGACACTGCTCAGCCGCACAGGAGGAGTCCTGTCACTATGACGAGAAGGCACGAGTAGGGATCATCGTGTTCTCTGAAGGCAAGTTCTGAGTTTGCTTCACATTTGTTTTTAGGAACGCTTACTGATATGTGATCGTGTTTCCTGTGGTTCTGGAACTTTCTCAAAGCATGGGGCCCCTCAAACAGAGAAGGTGGGCACAGTCCATTATTGGGAAAGATTCTGAAAAATTGCTTTGAAAAACAGGCTGACCATTTCATGTGTCGTCGCATGAAAACCTGTACACAGATGTCCATAGCAGCTTTACCCATAACTGTCCCAAAGAGGAAATAGCCTGGGTGGCTTTTGGTAGGGAAGCGGCTAAACACACAGTGGCAGTTTCGGGCCATGAGCATCACTCAGCCACAGGATGAAGCAAACCATTGACACACGCGACCCTTAGGTGGACAGCAAAGCCATCACACTAGGTAAGGCAGAGTCTCAAAAGATTATGCATGCACACTTTCCTTGTGTAACATTCCCAAAGTGGTGTAGTTCATAGGGACAGAGAGCCAAGGAGGGAGGCTGAGGCCAGAGGGTCCAAACTTTGAGCTCAGCCTGGGTGATTTAACAACTTAGAGAGACCCTGTCTCAACCTGTGATAAATAAATACCCTAACAGGGCTGAAGATGAAGCTTAGCACAGAAGATGCTGAGCTTAATCTCTCTCTCTCTCTCTCTCTCTCTCTCTCTCTCTCTCTCTCTCTCTCTCCTGGGCTTAATCTCTACTTGAAAAAATAAAGAGAGCGAGAAAGAAAAAAAGAAAGTATAAGTCATGTAAACCTTGTGGTTGCATGCAGGCTACTAGTATTGCGCTGAGCCAGTCTCCTGGAGGTGAGCATTGCATTATGGTCGTGTAAGATATGTCATTAGAAGAGGCTTGGGGAGGCCATTCTTGCTACTTTGCAGCTTCTTATGAATTGGAAACTATTGAAAATGAAAATGACATCAAAACATAGAAAAGAGATGGCCTTGAGATGTGGCAGCTGAGGGTGTAGAAGCAGATGAAGAGGATTCCAAGGAAGCATTAGGTGGCATTCCTTCATCACCCCACACCACGGAATCACTGCCACAACCAGCAGCCACCACCTTTGCAGCCAGCAGGGCTAGAAGAGGCTCAGGGTGCAGCAGCTGTGTTGGCAGGTCACCAGCTACCTATTCTCTTCCATGGGGCTAGTTGCCACTACTCCTCTATATCTTCCAAACCCAAGAAAACAACCCAGCATCTCTCTTTAGCTAATGTCGACAGCAGAATGGCCAGGTGGTGGAGATGGTGGCCATCCCAGTGGATGCTGGCTCCGCTCTCTGCAGCTCTGTGACCTCACACAAGCATGCCTCCCTGGCTTCTCTGAGCGATGTGTTATTGATATCAAACTGGGATGCACCACGGTCCTTTCAGATTTGAGTAGTGGCAGTGCAGCTCATCCAGCTGGAGAGACAGGGGATGCATTTGTTCACAGTTCTGTCCAGTCCGATGACCAGTTTCAGGAATGCCTGGATCTAGGTGTTCAGAGCAGCCTTCTGAGACCTGTACCTTTACTGCACTCTTATTTCTTCATGCTGGGTTCATTTTTGCACAGAACCTTGCCTCACAGTAACAATGAGGATCCAGAAGAGGATGCCTAGATCCTCTTATTGCTTAGCCATCATCAATAAAGAGTCATCGTTCAAGCCATGCTAGTGTGGTATCATTTCTAGCATACCTCACACACCCATCTCTCTCCATCACTGAGGCCAGAGGGTGGATTCCAGGGGAGGAAGAAGTACCATGCTCCTGCCTTCAAAGGGTCTGCTTCCTTTTCCCCTTTAAAACTCAGAACGGATGCCAGGCCAGATGGTCCTGATTGTCTCTGTCACATTAAACCCAGGGCCGATGGCTTGCCCCATTTTGCAGAGGGGCAAACTGAGCTTCTGCGGACCCTTCTGGTCCGCAGGGACCAGCACCCAGTTTAGAAGTAGCACCTTCTCATCCCCAATCCAGAGGCTCCCGATGCCACTGGCTGGAGGAGGAGCAGCCCCAGCAGCCCCAGGGCTTCACTGGTGAAGTTCAGCTAGGAAGTAGACAGCACCAGACTCCCTCGGCGGCCTGCTTCTCCGCTAACAGGCAGCCATTGCTCTCTCTCTCTCTGATGCTCCTGGAGATTGGACATCAATATCCCTGTAGACCTAGCTCTCCACAGAGCAATTAGCGGCACAGTTGCTCTGTCCTCTCCCTGTCCCCTCCCCCAGGGCCCAGAGACAGCCTCCCACCCTCATCCGTGCTAAGCCAGGAATTCTGTGTTACAGTGGCTCAGGGCCCCCGGCTCTTGCCCAAGGCATTATGAAAATAAAATCCATGTTGACTCTGCCCAGCCATTTCATGCAAGGCAAGAGAAGCGTGCGTCATCTTGGTGACTGAATCAAGACTGGGGTCGGGGAGCTCCTCTCACCTCCTGAGCAAAGCTGTCCTGCTTGCTTGCCACTCAGTCTTCCCCTTGCAGCGTGTGCATGCACACACACACACACACACACACACACACACACACACACACATTCTCTCTCACACACGCACACAGACACACACACACACACACACACACACACACACACATACAGCCTGTGGGCTGACACAAAAGAACTCCTTTTGTTTATCTTTTCCACCCTCTCCCCAAGGTCGGTTTCTGGTTTCTTATTCTGTGTGTGCTACTGCATGTGCGCTGTGCGCAGTCGTGTGTGGATGTGTGTTTCCCGGTCATTATTTTTCCTAACTGTATTCCCACAATGAGTCGAAATTCAACCCCGTTTGGAAAATAAATAGCACCAGAGCCCCATTTGTTAAAGGCGAGAGTGTTGTCAGGAGCAGCCTGGCTGGTGGGTACCCCGCTCGGGTGTCGAGAGAAACAGAATAATTCACCCAGCCAGGTTCTCAGCGGAGCTCCCAGCAGCACTCCTCCTCTCCCTGCAATGCCAGCATTTCCTGGGTCTCTTTGTCTCCCGGCGCGGTTACAATTGGACACCTAGCAGGACCGACCTGTTTAGCCAAAGCCGCTGTGTTTAGTGACTTTCAATCATTCTAAGAAAGTGACGGGAGCGCTCATTTCCCAACTATGTGCGGGCAGGCAGGACCCAGGTGAGATGTGAGTCCACACCAGCTGGGTGGGGTCTGGTTTCCCAGACAAGCTCTACCCAGCACCCCAGGGACCCAGGGATAAAGCATCCAGCTTACAATGGGCAATCAATATCCATAATAACAAAAGCTAGCCCTCATTTGCATACTGTATCCTAGCAGTATGCAAATCATCCCATAGTATTAATATTTTGTAGGTTGATATTATATATTTAATAATACTTTATCTTTTAACGTAAAATGTTTCATACAGATAGACAAGAATAGGGAATGTATCATAAACACCAGCTTTGATGAATCTTAACCTTATGGTCTGTTTCCTCCAGATTTTTCTTCCCCAATGAGACATTCCAGACAGAGCTGAGCCTTGTGTGCCAGCCCCCACCCCAGCTCCCACACCCTCCCACCGGGAACCTCCACACGGAGTTTATTATGCCAATCGATGGATGTTTTTAAATGTTTATTACACGATTATGTATCCATAAACATTATGTCGTGTTGCTCACGCAGGTTTTTAAACTTTATACGAATGGTATTTGGCTGTAGACTATGTTGGATCTTGCCTTTTCCTTTCCACTTTACGGAGATCACATCCAAACCTCGCGTTCAGCTGTAGGTGGTGGGCACCGCCTCACAGACGAGAAAGCTGAGGCACAGTCTAAAACACTGGCGCTGACGTTTGCTGAAGTGACAGCCAGGTTTCACCCAGGACACAGTGATTGGTCCCAAATGCCCGCTCTGCCCTCCAAGGCCACCATTCTGTGTCCACCACTGAATGCAGCTTAGAAGACTGTGTCTGTACCAAGCATGTCCTCGCTCTTATGCCCTAAATAATGCAACAAACATTTCTGCAGCATTTGTGTTGCGTTAGATCTTAGGAGGTGCCTAGAGATGATTTAAAGTATATGGGAAATATCACAGGCTGTACACAAATAGCACACTAGCTCTGTAAAAGACAGCTTCATCCTCTGCTCTGGATGGCTGAGATGATTGTGAAATCAACCCAACCCAGATAGAGACACATTGCACACCCACGAGAAATGAAGATTCAGGGCTACTGAAGACATGCACAAGGAGGCTCACAAGAAGGTTTGGTGAAAAGAACCGAAACTTAGAAGTAGCTCAAGCAATTCAGGGTCGTGACGGAACATGCATGAAGGAGCACTGTAGAGCGTTAGGCAGCAGTGAAAAAGAATGGAAGCGCATTGCGCACAACCACGAAGAAGCGCTGGTCAGGCTAAGGCTGAGGATAGAAGGTCAGGCACAGATCGTCTCAAGCTCCTGAAGTTCAAAGCCAGGCAGGGGTACCAGATGACAGGGCCCAGAGCAGCGCTGATGTCCCCTCTGTGCAAGGGTACGATGGGCTGGGCTGGTTCAGGAAGAGGCTTCTGGGTTGCTGCCGGGCTCCACCCGGGCTGTGGTGGGGTAACATCAGCCTGTACGTGCGGCCACAACAACACGTCCCAGTTCAGGGCGTGGACCACAGAAGTCTATTTTCTCATGGTTCTGGAGGACAAAAGCCCACCGTGAGGGTGTCAGTGGCTGTGGTTTCTCCTGCGGCCCCTCGCCCTCCCGTTGCAGCTGGTGGTCATCCCACTGTGTCCTCATGGGCCTGGGCCCAGTGATCCTGCATCCCCAGAGTGTCCTGCATCCTAACCTCCTCTTCCGGTGAGGACAAGTGTCAGATTGGAGCAGAGTCCTTCCAAGCCTTCTCGTAGCAACCGCTTTGAAGATTCTGTTCCGTGACTGGGTGGGTGGGTCAGGACTTCAACCTAGGAATTTGGGGGAGACACAGTCAGCCCATGACACTGCCTCAGGGGGCCTTACACACACTGTGTTGGATCTTGTGCCCCATAGCCATGCACTGATCAAGTGGAAAAGGAAGACTTTGAACCCAGTTCTGTCTGCTCTATGTCTGATAGCTTTACTTTGTGATCGTTCCTAAGATCAAGGCGAGAACGCCGCATGCCTGGGCCTCCGGCAGGTGTGAAAAGCAAGTTCTCCATTGGTGCAATTCATTTCTCCTTCTTTCCAGATCAGCTTCATACCCATCCTCACATTTCTCATTGCCCAAAGCCTCCTGGCCAGGGATGGTGTCTTACCGGGACGCAATGCCCAACACCCACAACTGAAAGGAGGAGAAGTTTATTAGGACTCAGGGTTTTAGAGGATTTAGTCCATAGTTAACTGTCTCCATGGCAGAAGGGAATGACACAGGAGCGCTGCTCACATCACAGGGTTTGGAAACAGAGAAAGGAGGGGGAAACTGGGGAGAAAGACACATCTGGTCAGGCAACATCCCCAGTGACTGCCTCGGACCAGGCCTGGGTTCCTAACAGCACATTCAGCTCTGAACTCATCAGTGGTTGGATCCACCATGAGCACAGTGCCTCATGATCTGGGCACCTGCCAATAACCCCACTCCAGACCATGTGAGGCTCAGGGGGCTGTCCTAGGTCTGGACCATAACAGACAGCTTGTCCGCACTATCGCTTTTCACAGATGGACAGATGGCATCCCGGTCAATGACCTACAGATAGCGGGCTCCCCCAGGGAGGGCCAATGGACAGAACACAAAACCCCAAGTCAGGTGGATCAGGCCCCAGCTGTGCATCCCAGCTGGGGCCTGCAGCAGCCTGACTCTGTGTCTGGTTCCTGCCATGTCAAAGAGCATCCCAGCCCTGGCTCTGCCAGGTCAGAGAGTACAACAAGGCCAGGCCTGGAAGAAGGAATGTACCCTCCCTGGGCACACAGTCAACTTGCTGTCCCTTTATGTAAGTCTCTTGCTTCCATTTCAGTCCAGGTCTCCCTGGTGATGGCTCAGAGCTGGCCTGAGAGCTTTCTTGCAGCCTTAAGATTCTATGATTTATGGCATTTTATGCAAATGTCAATTAAGTGCTCCACGGTGCACACAGCAGAGAACAAGGAGGGGTTGCAGGCTGGCCAGGCCTTAACTCCAAATGGATAACAACATCACTGGGGAGCCACGTCCCCAGGTCAGCTGCCCCTGATTCTTCTGCTCCCTGTAAAGCATGTTGAGACCAGGCTCATGGCTCAGGGACAGGATTCCCTTGCAGGATTGGGACAGGATGGTGCAGTTTGGGATGGGGTGGCCGCCAGGGTGCTTTGCACAGTGGGCCTGGGAGCTACAAATGTCCTCGGGTCGGCTGCCCCTCTGCAGTTGGCCCTTGCTGCATATTCTACTCCACATCAGTATATAAAACCGATAGGAGAAACAGAGCCCTCACCTCCCAGAGCTACATAAAAGTACCCTTACGATGGGCACCCATAAATGCAGAGCTGGTAATTATTTGGATCTAGTTAACTATGCAACAAAATGAAATAAACTCAGCTCCATTAACCTTATTTTAACAGTGCTTTTTAGTGATTCGCGTTTAGTACACTGTTAACATTTAAAGGAGTGGAGTCTCAACGTCATATCTGCTGGGGATGCGGGTGCAGATGCGGACACACCCACGTGGAAAAGAGACTGAGGCCTAGGGAACCTGTTAATCTTTTACCAGCCCCTTGCCTCCCGCACACCTCTTTCATCTACTCAGTTGTTCAGGTCCCAAGTGTTTATTGAGTAACTACTATGTCTCATGTCCTCTCTATGTGCTAGGGTCAGAGCCGTGAGAAAAAACAGCACCCTGCCTCATGGAGCTGGTCCCTGACAACACAGAGTGAGCAAAAGGGAGTAAGCTCCCCTGTAGCCTGAGTCCCACCCTCAATCCTTACCAGGAAAACTTTAAAACTGTTCATCGTCATTCTCCTTGCCTGTTGGTTCCCTGGCTTCAGCATTCATTGCTGACAGCAGCTAGTACTGCCCTGGCTGCCAAACGTTAATTGTCTAACTCTTTGCTTTCTCCACATCTACCAGCAGGCTGCCTACTGTAGATGAGAGCCGTGCCTTCTCTTTTTTGCATCTATTTATTTGTTGTCACAATGGGTACTGCTTTAGGAAGTGGTCTATGATCCATTAAAAAAGATAGAGAGACCGAGACTGAGAAACTGGTCCAGGTGACTCATCTGGATTCTCAGAAGAAACTCAACAAACATGACAGCAGATGCCTGTGTGACCTTGAGATTGGCTTGGGCTGGGAGCCGCGGGTGAGGAAATAGTTACAAAGGGTAATCCTGGGCCAATGGACAGAATTGGATGGGGACCGTGGAGCTGGCTGATACGTGGTACCACAGGTGAACTCCCCCTTTGGGGCCACGGGACCATGGCTCCATGCATGAGCTCCCCCTTGGACTTCCACAGAGCATGCTGTAGTGTTCAATAGCACATGACCAAGTGCTGCAGTCACGTGCGGCTTTGGGCGTCACCACTGAGGAGCCTGCCAGGCAAACCCAAGCAGTCAGCTCTGTAAAAGGAGGCATCGATCCTGCATGCTAATCCAGTAGCTCCCATGTCTACTTAGTGATGAATCCGAGCAGGAAATGATCAAGAAATGTGACAAAATGATTATAACTGGTGAATTTCAGAAATTCATGGTCCCAGAAGCTGTTCGGAGAAACCAAAAGTAAGTGATGCAGAACAACAGAAAGAGTTGTATCACCGTTCTCTCTGTCTCTGTCTCTCTGTCTCTGTCTCTCTGTCTCTCTCCCTCTCTCTCAGTAAGTGTTGAGCCCAGGGCTTTTCCCTCTGAGCTATATCCTCACACTTTATTTTGACTGTGTTTATAATTTTGAAATATGGTCTCACTAGGTCCCTAAGGACCCAGGCTGGGCTCAAACCCATGACCCTCAGCCCCGCCCCCAGAGCACATTATAGGCATGTACCCCCACATCTAACATGGTTCCCCTTTCATCAGGACCCTAGTCACACTGGATCCGGGTTCGTTCACTTTCTTCATTTTAACTTGAGTTCCTTTGTGAAGGCCCCAATCTCAAATACAGACGCTTTTCAAGTCATGATGGTGCACCAGTCACCTTCTTGTTTCTGAAACAACATCCCAACACTCACAGTGCAAAGAACAGAAGTGGTTATCCCTGGCTCACAGTTTCAGAGGGCTCAGTTCACGATCAGCTGTCCTCAAGGAATGAATGCCTGGTGGAGGGTCATGATGGAGGAAAATTGCCCAACTCATCTGGGAAACAGGGAGCAGGGCAAGAGCCACAGAGGCAGTGGCGAGGGCCCAGGCACTGTCCTCAGGGTGATGCCCCACGTGATTCCACTTTACTAATCTTCTAAATGTCTCCTAAGCCAACCATGATGATTATGAAGACTAACCATCACAGTGGGGTTCTGTCCCAAGAAGTCAGCATAAATTGGAAAAAGCCTAAAGTGACAGTACGTTGACTATGCCTGACCTACCAAGCACCCCCAGGTTAGTAACACAGCCCACCACAGGGCACCAGCGACTGCCCTCAGTACTGGTGGTGGAGCTCTGCGTCATTGCCCAGCATCGAGGGGGAAAACCACAACACATAGTGTCAGCTGGGGAAACTCTAAGTTCAAAAATCAAAGTATGGCCTCTACAAAAATGCATGTCATTTCTACACTAATATGAAGTCAAGAAGTCTTAATCTGAGCCATCAGATAGATGTAGAGGACTACTTGAAAGGTCACCTTTCAAGGTACTGGGCTAGGACTTCAATACTATCGGACAAGGGGCAGAACTCATCCTGTAACGGTCCTATTGCAACTATACTGTAGGGGTGAAATTCCATCAACACAAAAAGTTATAAAAATGTAAATTGGATGATGCCATTGTCCCCGGAGATCTCAGAGGAGGCCTGCTATCCTTAAGATCAGCCGCTACCTGTCTGTGGCCTGGATGCTTTAAAGGGCAGCTCCAGGTGGGTGTGCTTAGGACACTTTGATGAACGGACCACTCACAAAGGTGAGACAGCACTGTGGAGAAGGTGGCTTGGAGAACCCCTATCCCAGGCCTACAAGGACAAGGGAAGAAGCAGGGCCCAGAGCCAGGGTGACGGGTGGTGTGGCAAGGTCCCTGAAGAGTCCTTGGAGAGCAGCTTGCATGCAACATCCCTGCAGGGTGGAGTCGGGGTGGCCAACCCCAGTCCCTTCTACTTGATGGCCTCCAGGGGCTGGAGTCGCTCAGAACCCTGATGCTGTGGGACACATGGCCATTGTCTTAGGCACAGAGCATAGCACAGCAGAGCAGAAGCTCTCCCCAGGGGTCCTGGAAGGTGCTGGCACAGAATCCTTCCTACCTTATAGAGCTTTCACCACCCCACAACATGTACTGACTCATCAGCCTCACCTCTCTGTACCACCCAGATTGCCCACCTTGGTGCCCAGTTAGAGCAATCAAAATTGAGTTCCATTGTCCAGAAGATCAATGGGCCACAGCTGGCGGTTGTGTCCCACTGTAGCGTGCACCACTTCTGCTTTGTTCTTCCCTGCAGCCCCCTCTATTGGGGCTGGCACACAGTAGGTGCACAGGGGTTGTTGAATGACTAAAGGAAGGCAGGATCCAGATGGAGGGGAGACTATGAAGTCACCCACAGGAACTGGCCAACCAGGACCCCGGCACCCAATGCCCACGCCCATACCTGGCTACCCCTCCCCCCGCTCTGCCTTCATCTTCTCTGTTTTTCAAAGGATGACTTTGAGTCCCTTTGGGATTCCTTGAAAATCTACTCTGCAAAAATGCTTGTGAAGTGCTTCAAGCGGCAAACGCTCACAGAAGTAGACTTGCTATTTTCTTTTGTAAAGGGAAGTGTTTATGGATGTAAGACTCAGGCTCAGTGTGCGTATCTCCAGGGAGAAGACACCAGAGCTTCCGTCGGAAGGGAGGTGGGGAGCAGGAGCTGCTGTGTCGGCAAGGCCTACACGTCTGTGAGAGCACAAACGAGCCATCTCTACCCAAAGGGGCTTAGGGGTGGCAGGCGGGAGCTCCAGCTCACACTGCCGCCAGTCTGCGGCATTAGATGTGCGCCTATGTGCGAAGCTTCACAGGTCCTTACAAAATGTGGATCGGCTTTAAAAATTGTATTTTGTTTTCAGTTCTAGGGATCAGATCGAAGACTTGCGCATGGCAAGCCAGTGCTTCACCACTGAGCTCCATTCCCTGTCTGGATGGCTTAGCTGTGGTTTTCCTTCTTTAATGTGCAATACAAAATGCTGATTCCATGGCTGGAATGGTACTCGGAGCCAGATGATGTGGGCCCGGGAAGACTGAGGTTTAGAGGAGATTTGCTCAGAATGCTGAATTGTGCTGCATTCAGTGTAGTGTATGAGTCTGCTGCAGAAGCGCTCCGGGCATCCCCATCACTCAGCTCAAGGTGTACAGAACCTGCCTCCCTTCTTCCAAGACCCCAGAAAGCTCAGCTAACAGATTTCTGGTGAGAAGGTTATGGTCTCTAGGATATTTTTACATCATCCAGAAAAAAGAATGGATGTCGGATATGGTAGCACATATCTGTAATCCCAGAACTCAGGAGGCTGAGGCAGGAGAATCTGTGAGTTCGAAGCCATCCTGGGCTACAAAGTGAGTTCAAAGTCAGCCTGCACTACATAGTGATATCCTGTCTCAAAAAAAGAAAAATAAGGAGGAAGAGGAAGAGGAGGAGGAGGGGGAAAAGAGGAGGAGGAGGACAGGGAGGAGGAGGAAGAGGAGGAGAAAAAGGGAAAAGAACTTTATAGGTCCCAGGACCTTGGCCCCTCTAACGCCCTTCCTTCTCATTCACTCTCTCCTCAGAGCACTTGCCTCAGGAGTCACACCCACAATAACGCCACCATAGAGCCCATCCCAGTCACCTTCAGACATTTGGGGTAGACATCTTGTCCTTGGTGGTGAAGTGAGATCATGTTGCAGGTGCTGTGCTTGTGAAGAAGGCAAGAAGCTGTCTGGCTGCTCCAAACGGCAGCTCCTACTTCCACAAAGGAGCCGCAGACCTCCTTCCCTGGAGAGTGCCAGCTAATGACACAGAAGGAGTAATGTCAGATGAAGAAGCCAGCACTGAGCTGCCTTGCAGGTAAATAACTGGTTCAAGCCAAATTACTCTTTGGTGTTCGAGCCAGTAGGTGTCTGGTTGGGAGGAAAACAGACTTCTGTGTGTGTGTCAGTTGGTTGTCTCAAGGGGAAACATGTAAGTAAGTATGTGACAGATGTCTGTCTTCATCTGATTTCTGTTGCTATAACAAAATACCTGAGGCTGATATTATAACAAGTAGAGATTTATTTATAGAGGCTGGAAGACTGAGAGCTTGGCATAAGCATCTGGCAGGGGCTTTGTGCTATCGCACAGCAAGCCAGAGGGCATCACAAGGACAGAGGGCAAGTGCGGCAGCTTGGGCTTCTACTCCTCCTAGGAAGCCACTCGTGACTCAAGGAGATCCCATCCATGACCTCATCTAATGTGAATCACTTCCCAAAGCCCACACCTCCCGACACTACCAGCATGTAAATTTGGGGGTGAAATTTTCCGACAGGTCCTGATGGGGGCAAGCATTGACGTCACAGCTGTTATTCTGAGCTGAGCAGGGACACGGGAAAGGAGGTCGTGCAGAAATCCAATACAGACGCAACCGGATAGAGCAGCAAGACACTGAAGTCCACGGCCTTCCCAACCCTTAGCTGCTTTGGCCCCGCCCAGCACTTTGGCTCCGCCCAGCATCTAGACTGACGTCCAGCCTTCAGGGGAGACCAGAGTCATCCAGCAATACCAGGGGGAAGAAGCCAGACGGAGCTGGGTGAACATGCTGCAGAGCCAACTCAGAAGGGTGTATGCAGGCAAGAAGAACGAGGTGCTAGGTAAAAAGACACCTAGGTAGGAGACAGGAGGCTGAAAATGCAAGATGGAAAGCCGGGTGGGCGATTCCATACAGATGACAGACAACAGCTGTATCTCTCGAAAGTGGGCCCACGATGTTTTTCTTGTTTTATCTCCCTTTTCTGATCCTCACAATGCCTAGTTACTGCTTTTAAAATAGAACGTGCAGATTTAAAAGTGAGGCTTACTGTAGGCATCTGCAAGAGGCTATCTGATCCTTCGTCCATTCACATGGCCACCTGTCTCCAAATTCCCACGGGTCTGGTTTGGTTTTGATGCTGGGGAGAAAACCCAGACCTCGTGTCAGGTACATGTCCCATCGTGAGCCGCACCCCAGCCCGGAAGCACACAGTCTTCATCACCTGTGATGTTAGAGACCCAGCACTGGTGTCTAAGTCATGAGGTGACTCCCCTCTCTGAATATCCTTGGGCCTAGTCTGACCTTCCAGCTGATCCTAAGGATGCCATGAGCGTAGTGGGGGTGATGCGCCAGCCTTGGTTAGTAGGAATACACTCTATGGGTGTCCGGAGAGAGAGCAGGTTTGGAATGCAGCAGAGGTGGAGGTAGCACCTGGGGGCTTAACTTCTGCCCACCTTTCAAAAGCCAGCTCCCCTTGTTCTCCTGGTTTGGTCATTGTGGCTTTCTTGGAATTACTGGGGTGTACCAAACTGTTTCTCACCTCAGGACCTTTGTACATGTGGTTTCTTTTGCCTGGGAGACAAACAGGCAGACAGACAAGCACACACACGCATGCACGCACGCACGCACAAACACTACCTCTTTCACTTTTCTAGCACTTTGTATCGTAGTTTATTGATCTACTTATTAGGCAATTCATTGCTCAGTGTCATGAGGACAGTCACATTTGTAGCCTATTTCTCCATCTGCACCTCAGGCTAGAGCCTAGTGTACGGCTATTGCTCATAGATATTTGATACCTAAGTAAATAAATGAATTAATTTAATGGTGGATTCTGGGCCAATCCTTGCTTGTGTTCTTCTTTCTTTCATTCATTCCTTCAAAACAGAGCCACTGCTGGCATTCATTGAGGACTAGTTGTCTATGTAGGACACTGCAAAGGATATGCATGCTATACCTTGGTGGGTGCCATCCGAAACCCTCGAAGTCCCTACTAGTCATAAACATCCCCCCAAAATAATAATAAAATAAACAAATAAACCCATTCTGTGGATGAGAACACCAGGCTCGGCTAAGGCTCAATTCCACATGCGCTGGCTGGCTCTCTGCAACCCAGACTGCTGCTTTAGCTCACAGCTTGAGAGGAGTTAGTAGTCCAAGCATGCAAACCTGTCTTCAGGCTATCTCTAAGGCCTCCTCTCTGTGGAGCACACTCATGTCCATGTCACACCTGCTTAGCACTCCCTGGGGTCCTGGTACCTGGTACCTGGCGAGCTCCCTGTCAACATCTGGGCAGGCGCAGCCTCCTTGCCTGCTAACTTTCGAAGTCAGATCCCTGGCTGACAGCCACGGTTTGGAATCCTGCTGTGCAATAACCATGAATCACCCAGGCTCTCAGACGGACCAGTCAGCTCTGCCTGCCCAACCCGTCATGCGGGGAGACGCTGGACACTGTCACCAGCCCGGCGATCCGAGCTGCCGACAGCGCTCTGCACAGAAGGCCCTCCTGCCGACCTCGATGAAAAGCCCAGTAAATTCAGCAGCCAGGATGTCTGGCTTCCCCACTTGTCGCCCCCTAAATCTCCCACTAAATGGCAGGACTCTGGCCTGGCTGCCCTGTCTCAGGGCATTTGTTGCTTCCCAGAGGAGCTGGTGCCAGGGACTTTAGGGCGCTTCGTGAGGATTTTGGTCTCGCAGCCCAGGAGCAAGCGGCCTCTGCGCACCTGATTCAGCTTTGCTCAGACAAAGCTGTCAACAAAGCAGTTCAGCACCTGGGGACCAGGTATCCCACTTCCCAGCTTTCTCTGGGGCCTCAGAGAATTGGAATTGCTTTCCAGAGGAGCACTAGTCCGGGCATGCAGGTGGTCCTGGGTCAAGCCAAGGCTGAGCCAACTTGGACAGGTCCCTTTGTTGCCAGTTTCCTTTCTTTTTAAGTCCAAGTAGCATCAAGGTCTTCCTTGCCGGGAAGTTAGGAGAATCAAAGGATTCCTGAGGTTTTGCTATTATTAACAGCGAGCGCTCACCGCATACCACACTCTGCGATTATGTAACCGACTGCATTGTTGTGCTTTGTTCTCTCAGCTGACACAGAAAGTCAGCTGTATCTATTGTTAAGCCTCCATGGTGGAAAAGTCATAACCACGATGCTCAGAGAGGTGCAGTATCCTGGCCAAGATCACACAGCTTCACCGGGATTCACTCAGGTGAATCTCACACGGAAGCTGAGAGTCTGACCCACTGTGAGCGCCGCAGCCACGCTCCCAGCACGGCCTGCTGGATGGCTTTCTCTCGCATGCTGCTGGCACCCAATGGGTGGTGCCAAGGCTGCCACGCTGAGCACCCTGCAGCACATGGGGCAGCTCCCTTCAACCGCCGAGAGTCATCCAGGCCCAGTGTCATCCTACTACAGCAAACTCCAGGTCACTTAGAAGAGTTAGGGGGTGACCAGGGGAGGGACCCTGCTTCACTGAGCTGTAGAGAGGGGCCAGGGCCCTAGAGCTCAGTCTGCCAGTGTAGGGAAGCCTGAGCCACTGAGCGCACAGGTGCCCGCCCCCTCCAGTCCAGGCAGCTTGTGCTGTAGGCGGAGGGCAGAGATGCATGTTTCTAAGCCGACTCCCACCCTGCAGCATTGTCCCTGGCCTTATTTTCCTAGCTCACCCCAGCCCTGCCAGAGGCAATGATCTGCTGGCTCTCTCTGCTCCAGCCCACATGGCACGCACCAGTCTCCGGGCTGTGGCGGGGGTGGCTCTCGCTCTGGTCTCTCCTCTGTCTCTCAGGGTCCAGGCAGGGCAGCTGAGCCAGCACGAATTGCTCCTCCCAACCCCTGGGCAGCTGCCAGCACTAGCAATGTGATGGCCACCTCCACTCCTAACAAAGGCTGCCAGGCCTGGCTGTGGCTCTTGGTGGCTGGGGAACCGAGGACTCACCCAAGGGCGCGTGGAGTCTTTGTCCCTCCCAGGCTTCCTTGGCACTTCTCAGCCCGGCCAGCACTGGGGTTCAGGAAGAGAACTGAAGAGGCTGAAAGGTCCTGCTCACTCCAGGAGTGCGCGCCTTCACGGCTGGCCCCCTGTGTGACCTGCCACTTGAACCTACCTCGAGACACACATTTTGACTCCAGAAACTGCTCATTTTAAACTGACTCTCGCCCTTTCACCGTTACCAAAGCTGCCTAACAAATCAGCCTAGCGCTTAGCGTTCTCCAAGAACAGCCCTTTATTATCTCAGTCTCTGAGGGGCAGGATCCTTGCAGTAGCTTAACTGGACGGTCGTGGCTCATGGTCTCACGAAGGTACATTTCAGCTGCTGATTGGGGCTACAGCCTCAGGGGACTTGACTGGGGCCAGAGAACTCGGGCACATTCAGGCAGCTGTTGGCGTCAGTTCTCCACATGAGTTTCTCCCTAGAACTATTCTGATGAGAGAGAGAGAGAGAGAGAGAGAGAGAGAGAGAGAGAGAGAGAGAGAGAGACAGAAACGGAGACAGAGACAGAGACACAGAAACAGAGAGACAGAGGCAGGGGCAGGTGACAAGATGGGAATCA
>NW_004524597.1:16673134-16680971 GCF_000260255.1 Octodon degus | reverse complement strand
TACAATCCAATAACCCTTGCATTTCAGAGCTAGCAGAAGCCAACATCAGCTTGTTCAAGGTCACCCCACCAGGGCCGCACCAGCAAGTCTGTGCTAGCCTTAGAGGTGCAAGACCCTAAACCCAACCAGCATCCTGTCTAATCCTCACAAACTCCTCTGAATGGGTTCAGAACTGTATTTTAGAGATGGAAAAAACTGAGGCAGGAAGAGAATCACTCACTCTCACACAAAGAAAGAAATCCAGCATTCTGACTTTGAGGACTAAGCTTCTTACCCCTAGATCCTCTGCGCAAAGCTTGACAATCTTCTTCTTGTGGGTCTCTCCAGGCCAGGAGCAACATGGGGGCAGTGCCAGGTACAACCTAGGCAAGGTACAACCTAGCTATTCTTCCTGGCTTGAAGCTTAAAAACTCCTGTGTGGAGCTCCCCAGCCTGGCCCAGGGTCTCTCGGTTCTACTAGAGCCCAGGACAATGACATTCACTACAAACCCAGAGCTCAACTCCTCCAAAGGGTGCAATGAAGTGAGTCCAGGGTCAGCTAACTGGGCTCTCCTCATGCCCACACCAGGCCCTATGGCCCTCCCCTCCCCTCTCTCTTGGAAGAAGTCTTGTAAATGCCTATCACTGTCAAAGGCCTGTGGGAAGCAAAGGGAAACACTCATTCTTGTAAGCCATGGGTGGAAGTGGGGGCTTGGGGTGAAGGACACCCAGATTCCCATCTCCCCTTCCACTCCCAAGGACCCAGGGATACACAGGGTCTGGGCTACAGGAGACATAGCTCTATGAGTCCCTGTGCCTGATGGAGGGAGAACTCTAAGTACCAGCTTCCTCTTTAAGCCCAAGCCAATGTAAAGAAAACACTGCCCTAAGAGATTGCTCTCCAAACTATCCCAGAAGCCACAGACACCATCATGGACCATAGGCCATTCCTTCCGTGTCCCTGCCTCCTTCGCTGGTGACAGCCACTGTTCACCTCTCTGCGCTCCCCTCGCCTCCTCCCCGCTTTGTCTGCCTGACAAGGAGCTGGTGAGGGGGAAGATGGAAAACCAACTGCCAAACTTAGAAAATAAAAACACCCCAGTCGGCTTTATTAATCTCCTGAAATATGCTCCCCAATTGTTGCCAAGCCGAAAGGGCTTGTGTTTTCCCCCTCGAACATCGTAAAAAAGTAGAAATGTTTACAAGGATGACTGGAAAACAGTGCAGTAGATCTTTCTGGTAATGTACAAGGTGATGCAATAATTGCTATGGAAACTAGTCATTATAATTCAATAAAAAGAGAGAAAAAAGTTAAGTTCATTGTGTTACCTATGACTCTATCATCATGTTCTTTACATATATTAGCATAAAATCAAGCCCCACTTTTATTCTCAGGGTTTTCACTGGCTCTGCCTTCACAAAAGAGTTTGTATGGTTCGCCTCAGATAAAGCTCCAAAGAGGAGACGAAAACTCACTTTGCAAGAAATTGCTCTCCTTTTTTTTTTTTCTTTTTTTTTTTTTTTCCTCCCTGGATAAAATATTTGAGGCTTCTACATAAGTGCTGGTGCAGGTTCTGGGCAGAATCTAGCTTGTGCATGAAGAATTTTACCCAGTGCGACAGTGTGTTCACTCCATGCGGCCTGAGAGGGCCCAGAAAGGGAAGACCTCCTCCCTCAGAGGAGAGCCCGCTCGCTGAATAAAGAGAAGGATGCAGTCACGTGAGTTGTGCCTCTGAGGTCGGAGCAGCTTGTGGAGGCGATTGGGGAGCAGGGCCCGGGGGATGCCTGGGGACCAGGATTTGGAGGCAGGTGGGCGTGTGTTCACCCCTGCATTTGTCACATTGGTGAGGTGCTGCATCTCTCGGAGCCATCATCCTCCTCCTGCTGGTTTCTATGCTTTGTCTTCTGGGACTGAGGTTGGGGCTGAGGCTGGGACTCTGTGACTCACATGTCTGATCCGTGCCAGCCTCTGTCCATAGGGGGCGCTAGAGGGAGCCTTACACGCAGCGCCCTGCAGGGGCACTGGTCCCTACTTCCTGCCAGCCGTTAGGAGGCTTCTGCCAACAGTGTGCTTCAGCCCTCTAGGGACAGTGGTTCAGGGCAGGCAGTCCTCGCAAGGATGGTCCGGGGCTCTTCAATACCCGTCCCCGGTTGATCCTCCGTACACACCCACCTCCAGTCCCCACCCCTTTCGTCTTCCAGCTAGTGAGCACCCCAGACTTCTTGTCCCTCCCCCAAATTTTCTCTTGCATTTCTCATTTGCTCTCTGAGCACCAGAAGTAGTTGCTTCCTGCATTTTCAGGCTCTGTATTTCCTGTTTCTCCTTCTAGCTGTTCTGCTTCATCAGCACCAGGTCTGCCGGTTTGCTGTACTAGGTTTTCCCTGTTAGAACCCTGGGGTGGTTTCTGCTTCTTACTCTGGATCTCACCTCTTCTAGTCCAGCCCCCATCGTTCTGACACTCCTACTGACAAGGTCGCTGCCTGGAGAGAGAGACTACTACTTCTACTTCTGTCCCCACCCTGGCAATCTTGTCCCACTAGAGCATGGACCCACCTCAGAACCCTTCTGGACACAGTGGTTCAGGCCTGTACCATTTGGCCCTGAGTCAGCAGGTGAGATGCAACCAATTTTCCAATCTTTCCCTGAAGAGCAAGCTCCATATCCGAGGTAGGACCTGTGAGAGCAATCTGATCATTTATCTCGTGTGTATTGTTGACCGTATAGCAGGCATTCTACCACCTTGCCATATGGAATCTGCAGAGAGAAATAAATTCAGCTGGTATAGTCTCCTTGGTGGCCAGGTTTATGTTTATTTTTGTGCAAAAGAACCACCGTGCATGCTTGGGTCGGCTGTAAGACCTAGGGGAATGTTTTAACTGAAACTTAATGCAAGCAACACAAAGTATTCTTCAAGAATGGCTGAATCCTTTCTTGGGAAGGAGAATGCACTGGTAATTTCAGCATAATTACACAGAGCAGATTCTGAGTGGCACACGGTAGCACTCTGAAATGAGTTGCTAATCTTGTCCCTGTGAGGGCAGCAATGGAAATCCTTATTTCCATGTGGCCATGGTCACACGCTGGATCCTGGGGTGACCCTGCCATAGACTTTTCTCCAGGTCCGCTCTTCTTTGTTGACATCCTTCACATTAGTCTTGAGCTTACCTTGTGGAGACATGCGGCGGTGGCCAGAGACGCCTTTGAATGTCAGAACTGGCGGTGGGATGCCGTTGGCCACAGGTGGACAGAGGCCAGGGATCACAGCAGACGTTCCACAACATATACGATGGCCCTGGAGGTCAGCTTGTTGTCACTGTAATGAAACCCTTGAGATTATCAGTGCGTAAAGAGGAAAGGTTTATTTGGGCTCAGAGCTGTGGAGGTTGTTCAGCCCTGTTGCTTTTAGGCAGATGAGAGGCAGCACCTTGCAGCAGGAGCTCTGGCAGAGTGAAAAAAAAGGAGAGTGATGCACGCTCATCATTCCTTCCAGGCCACGCCCCCAGGGGCCAGGCGCTCCCACCAGGCCCTGCCTCTTCCCAACAGCGCCACCTTGGGGGCTAAGCCTTACACACACGAGAGACATTCATTTGTGTTCCAGGAAGAGTCCCTCATGAAAGGCAATGATCTGGCCAGACTGTCCACAGTGTCCAGGATGAGAAGCTGTGATTTTTCACTAATGTTTTCTGTACTAGCTGTGACTTCCTGGCATCAGGGTGCCCATTTTTAAGCACAGTGCGATGTCCCTGTTTATAGATCAAATCATCAAACATTGGCACTACGTGGTGACGTGGGTACACGGACTTATCTCATGAGACTTGACCGTTGGGTGCACTTTGCAGACTGCCTGCTCCTGAGTCCCTAGGACAGCTCCGGGCCTTTCCCCCATCCAGGCCTGCACGTGTCCTCAGCTGCGGTGGCTTGGCCAGACGTGGCATGAGTGCCTCTCCCAAGACTTCCCTTGCAGATATTGAACTGCACCTCCAAGGCCCTAACAAGGAGTTCATAGGTGAGGCCTTTGGGAAGTCACAGAAGACTGGAGAAGGTAAATAGCCAGAGCCCCCAGATTGAACCCTGGTGGCTTTGTAAAAAGAGCAAACAAACCAGGAGACACAGTGCCCCCTGGATTTTCCCGGGATGCCTTTTGCCAGCTTGGGATGCTGCCAACAGAAAGCTTCCCCCAGGTGAAGACCCTTCTCATCCTGCAGCCCCTCCCTGGAAAGGGCAATGTGAGGGAAGAGTGCTGAGCTGCTGTGGCTCCGGACGCAGGGCGTCCCGGTGTTGTGATTCAGCTCTCGAAAGTCAGAGAGGGGGTGGTCGGCAACTAACCAAACACTAGAGACAAACTGGGTGGTTGGACTGCTGTCCTGTCACCAGGGGAACATGGGGTCTCTCCAGGCCATTTAGCGTGCTGTGACTGTCTTTTTGTTTTCCTAATGAAATCAATGCTCCCAAACTGGAGACAAGGAAGTCTGCAGTGCATTTTTTGCACAAAGCTAGTATCAAACATCCAGAGGCAAGAAACAGGCCTTAGCAACTTGGTGTGTCTTATGAGAGTATAGCAGAGCCACCGAGCCCCATGAGACCCCCTAAGGGGTTGTACTTCCTGAGTGGGAACCACATGAGAGTGAAGTCCATGGACATTAAAGACTGTTTGACCTATAAGGAAGAACAAAGCACGCAGGCTGCACAATTTGGAGCTAGAGTAGCTCCGAGTAGAAGGGAGAAGCTTATCAGTGTGACATGCAAGTGTCCTGGGGTCCATAAATCAGGCCAAAGACAGACATGTACTCAGTTGGAACATAAGTTCAAAGAGATTCTCCCCAAGTCTTTGGACCAGCACAGACGGGCCCTCAAAGCAGGTGGCTAGCATATTAGCCCTTTTTCATTACTGTGCCAGAAGATTGGAGGCTGTATAAGGAAAAGAGGGTCACTTAGCTCACAGCTCCATCCACGGGAGGGGGCCCTGGGACACCACAGTACAGCTGCACAGAGGAGCTTTCTGTGCCCATAGCAGCTGTCACCAGCGCACTGGGAAGCTGCTGCTGTCCTAGGTGGATGATGTGCATGAGGACCATGGGAAGCTGCAGCCAAGCAAAGGAGGCTGACCTAGGGAGCGCTGGGGACAAGTGCTCCCTAGGCTGGCTTTTGCCGTGCAGAGATGGCTGCCTGTCATTACCAGGCTGAGGCCTACTGATTCAAATTTCAAGCACAACCCAACTGGACAAAGGAGAGGTATGTGAGGTGGAGCAGATGCTATTAGCTTGAGGTCCAATTATCCCACTCTATAGGTATATATCAAAATGTGGCATGGTATCCCTTAATTAAATATACACAACTATTAATTGCCAGTTAACAATAAAATGCAAAACCCTAGGGCCCCATTGGTTGCATGCCCTCAGCTTGCACTTCTTAAAAAAGCCAACATCTTCAAAAGAGAGATGATTCAGCACAGCGGCTGGAAATGAACTTTCAGGGTTCAGAGTTCAAATTTCTATATCATGACTGTGCAGTCCTGCCCACGTTAGTTAATCCCTCAGTGCCTGCATTTCTCCATCTGTGAGATGGGATGTCGATAAGTGCATCTGCCTCGTGACCTGGGGACAAGGCCACAGTAGGCTCAAGCCTGCACATCCTTTAGTGAGGCCACGTGGGCCAGGAGCCACGCCACACTAAGCCTTTCATAGCTGCTCATTGTTGACATTTACAGCACCACCCTGGCAGGAGACAGGGAATGGCAGAAGTTCACAGTGGATATCTTCATTTTGCAGACGGGAACACTGAGGCACAGATGTGTTTCACACAAGCCTGAAGCCCCCCAGCAAACGCCTGGCAGAGCCCAGCTCTCCAGATCTGGCCCTCTCTCCTCTCCGCGACTCTCTGCACCCTCCCAGCTGGCCAGCCTGAAACTGCCACCCCTCCAGATGTCCCTTGCTGCACTCCAGACGCAAAATGACAATGAGGTGCTTTTTTTTTTTTTTTTTTAAGAGTGAGAGCGAGAAGGGAGCAGAGGGTGGGAGAAGAGCTGTTCTCATCACGAATTTCTCCCTGGCCCTCTTCCCAGACTTGAAGTTCCTGGCAGCCCTGGCAAGAATCCGGGCAGGAGAAGGAGTGAGTGAGCGGGGCAGCAGCGGGGGAGCTGAGGGCCCGGCACACGCTGCTCTGCTTTCCCAGGCTCAGTGTCCTGCCGCACCAGCATGAAACAGCAAGTCCAGCACAGGAGGAAAATTCAGGGTTTCTTGTGCACAGGCTACCGGGCGTCACACAAGGACATGAGGGGCAGCATTACACACAGGGGGAGCCCCAGACACTCCACCTCCTCTAAGAGACAGATGGACGCTTGGGACAGACGCTCCCCCGTCATGCAGAAAGAGCGCAAAGGGGGTTAAAAGACTACTCTGGCCTCTCCCGTGTCCTGCTGAGATAAAACCACCACTGGGAGACCCAGGACAATTTTTATATAGGATTAGAAAACAAAAATCAATATTTAATTATCTGTAAGCTTTTTGTGTCACTGAATCTTTAGCGCCCTAACAGGGAGCGCAGGCTGCCAGTGCAAAAGTAAGTCATTAAAGACGCAGCCTCACGGGCCATCCCTTTTTAGTGTCAGGCCATAAATAGAGCACATTATCACTCCTCACGTGCTGGTATTGTTATTTATCTTTACAATCTCTATTTACCTCTATTTATAGCAGATTTCTCCCATATATTTTGAGGCCAGGTTAACTTTCCTGCAGTTCATGAAAAGAAGGTACTTACAATTTTGGAACATGCTTATGTGGACAGATGGTAAGGTTTTCAGAACTATGAGGCCCAGAAGGCCGACTTGAAGGGTGTTGATTTTCTTTCTCTTCTTCTCTTATTGCCTACTCTTCTCGCAAGAAGTCTGTCCAGAGTTCTCCATCCCTGGCACAGTTACGGCAGCCAAACTGGAAGTGCAGAGCTGACGGGGCTGGGAAATTCTGATTCTGGACTTGTAGGTGTCACCTGGAAAGGGGTCTCTTAACTTTCTGGTGTGATGGCAAAGTTATCTTCCCAGCGACTAGAAGCCTGTGCATCCCTAGAGAAATCCTGGCTGGATTTTGTACCTCACTGTCTTATTTTGGCCTGGTCACACTGGCTTGTAGCAGTCTGTTCAATGACCTGACTCCAGTTCTCTTCTAGGCAGGAATAGAAGCTGGAACACCAGGGAATTGGCACTACCCAACACGGTTTCTGGCACATGGTCGATGCATGATGAATTGAGGGATTATAGTACAGAGAATCAGCAGAGTTAAAGTTAGAGCTAGCATTAGGTGGACCTCAGTTTCAGTGTCTTCCTTGGAGCTTATTACATAAGGGTGTTGGTCAGCTTAATTACTCTTTCTGAGCCACACTTTACTTACTGGGTAACTTGCAGTGCCCAGTGCCCAGTGCAGAAAGCACATAGCATAAGCTAATTTTGTATCTTTAACCCAAAGAGCCACATGGCTCTTTAAAACTAATGTGAATGCAGAGAAGGGGTAAATGAGCATGTGGATGGATGGATAGATGGATGGATGGGTGGATGGGTGGTTAGGTGGGTGGATGGTTGGGTAGGTGGGTAGATGGGTGGGTAGGTGGGTAGATGGATAGATGGGTTGGTGGGTGGGTGGGTAGGTGGATGGATGGATGTGTGGATGGATGGATGGGTAGGTGGGTAGATGGATGGATGGATGGATGGATGGATGGATGGATGGATGGATGGATGCATGGGTGGGTGGGTGGATGGATGGGTGAGTAGGTGGGTGGATGGATAAATGGGTGGATGGGTGGATGAATAAATGGATGGATGGGTGGATGGATGCATTAGTGGGTGGATGGATGGATGGATGGATGGAT
>NW_004524597.1:16671971-16673034 GCF_000260255.1 Octodon degus | reverse complement strand
TGCAGGGGACCCCCACATGCCCAACTCCACTGCAAGCTAAGTTCATCTATCCTTTTATTTCCTCCTCCCAGCTCCCCAGGAGGCAGGAAATCACCACTTTTTAGATGAGGAAACAAATCATGCAACAGACAATGGGCAGAGGTGGGTTTGCAAGCTAGCAGTGAGCAGCTGGCTCTGGGTTTCTGGTTCTGGGGTTCACCGCTGTGCCCTCAGCCAAGCAGGTTTCTGGCGGTGAGGGAAGTTGGTGCAGTTCCACCTCCTTATGCTAGAATCTGGGAAAAGCCTACCTAGTTCAGGGGGGCTCTGGAAAGCTCTTTGTTGGGATACCTGGTGCCTCCCACCATGTATTCCAGCCTCACAGGAGAGGAGCTTGGCTCTTCTGCAGGGTGCAAGTGGTAAGTCCTGTGTCAGACAAAGAGGAGGATCCATGTCCCCCTCCTGGAAAAAGTGTTGAGACTAAGCCACAAAGCACCAACTACCCTGAGGCTTTCCTGGTTCTGGACATATGCCCTGCCCCCTGTTAGAGTCCACAGTGGACTCTGTCCAGGACTCCCACACCCCAGAGGACAGCTGGCTGGAGCATCCCACCCCAAGCCCAGGCTCAGGGGAGCCACAACCACCCTGGGTATGCCCAAAGAGAGACTATGTGTGTGAGCTTGAGTGAGTCCTAATATGCAAGCACGTATGTGGCGGAGAGCCCTCCCCGGTGTCAGAGCTGGGCTTAAGCCAGGATTCTATTTCAGCATCTGCTGAGACCGTTTTGTTCAATGCCTGCATGACCAAGGACTTAAAAATCAGGAGAGGAGGCTGAGTGCAGGAGGGAAAGCAGGATTTTCCCATCGGTGGTCCCTTCGCGATCTCTTCTGAGAAGTCTTAATCCCTTAATCACTTTTATTAATCTCATAACAATCTTTCCAACATCGGTTACATCCTTCTTATCTTGGTTAAGCATTTTGGTGAACTCAGAGCTTCTTGTCACTTAGGGACCTTTCTCTTCTGCTTCAGCTCTCTCTCTCTCTCTCTCTCTCTCTCTCTCTCTCTCTCTCTCTCTCTCTCTCTCTCT
>NW_004524597.1:16620251-16662751 GCF_000260255.1 Octodon degus | reverse complement strand
AGGGGGCACAAGAGTAAATGGGTTCTATTTTTCACCTTGAAATTAAGCAGCCATTTGTTATGTTGTATCTTTGGGTGAGAGTTAAGAGATGTGGTTTTAATACAATTTCCCTGTGTTGGTTCGCTTTTAGCCAGACTAGAAACACATGAACTCCTCCCCTCTCCCAGTCCCCTGAATTGGACCCATCACAATTATATTGTTTTATAATATGAAAAAGTGATTGTATTATTCTTTCCAAAGAGCTTGGGAATTGCTGACCTTCTCTGTTGTGTGTGCTTCACTTTTCATTAATTTGTTCTGTTAAGCATGTCCATCTGTCGCCCTGGGAACTGTTTTCAGAAATCTATCAACATTTGTACCTATGGTTAAAAATATTTTTTTCAAGGAGAACATGACATCATTAACACTAACAAAAGGAAACTGGAGGCAGCTGAATTGCCTATCAAGGAGGGAATGGTTGAATGAATCAAAACTAATCTTCAAACTAAAATGGCTACATGATGGAATACTATACACCCATGAAAAGAGTGAGGCAGGTTAACCTATGCCAGTGCTGTTCTTGAAATTGTCCATCTTAAATTACTAAGAGTGAACAGTGGTTTCTAGAATGCACCTATATTGTGGTCCCATTTATGCAGCAAATTAAAATATGTACATTATCAAGACCTCAGAAGAAGGGCAGTAGTATGGCAATGATCCTTTAAATGTGTGTACCTTTCATTATATACAATAGAGCTGTTTCTTTCTGTGGAATCAGCCTCTCTGCCTCACAGTCACCCACCCACACCCACACCCACCCCCCACCCACCCCACACACTCAGACACCCCTAGGAGCCAAGCGGTGGCTGTTCCTGCGCATAGCCTGTGCCACACCACCCGTGGGTGTGCAAGGCCCGGAAGGTGATGCCCAGAGTCTCGGTCTGGTGGCTGAGCCCGCCTGAGTACTGGGCTCCTTCACTTTCCCTGCCAGTCTTCGTGCTCCCCCTTCCCCGCCTCCTCCCTCGCCCCAGACTTGGAGCTGTGCCGGGTGCCCAGAACGCCCTTTCCTTCCAGGCCCACCTGGCAGCCTCCAGCGGCCTCACACTGCACCTACCCTAGGTAGCAGTTCCCAGCCTCGGAACTCTGGCACATGCTCCGCAGGGGGAGAAGCTGGGGTCTGCTGGCAGCGGAGTCGCTGAGGCGTCCTTTTATTTTTAATTGAAGCGAAATTTACATAGCATACAATTAACCCACATACAATATACGATTTAGTGAAAATTTTTTCACATCTACATTTCCGAGCCATGACCCAGTTGTACTGTGTGGCAAACTCTGTGGAGTCCAGCAATCTGCATGTGTAGTCAAGCTCGCAGATGATTTCTGCAAACACTGAAGTTTCTATAATCACAGCCCTGATCGTGCTGTCCCCTAACAGCTACCAAGTGACTGTTTGTCGCCCTTTAACTTGCAGTCCCAGGACTGCGCGCCGATGGAGCAGTGTGCACACAGGCGAAGTGCGCATGCGTGCGCTAAGACCTAGTGTGGCCGCACTGAGGAAGCCGCGTGGCATCCCACTAAGAAGCTTCACAAACTGTAGAGCGCTGTACAGAAGGAGGAGATGGGAACATGCCCCTCTGTCCCCCCGCCGCCCCCCAGCTGTCTCAGCCACCCAGCAGCCTGGGCCAGGGCCTCAGCCTGCCTGGAACCCAAGCAGGGCTCTCGGCTGGGGGTACATTGCTTCCTCTCTCTGGCAACGGCTGCTGTCCACGGCTGCCAGAAACAAACTGTTCCGGCAACCCCACCACACTCGCAGCAGCCGATCAGAGGCACGGCTCCGGCTGAGGGATGCCGGCTTGCAGCGCTTTCTGAGGCCCCAGCGGGAAGGCCGGGGACGGGATGTTGGCAGGCCCAGCGTGGCTCCCCGCGCACAGCGCGGGACACAGCTCTGCGGCGGAGGCCCCGTCTCTGTCTCAGGGGCCCGTTCCATCTGGCCCTTCTCCATCCTCAGCCAAAGACCTGCTGCCTTCCGGGAGCCACAGGCTGGAAGGGAGAGAAGAAGCGGGGGACAGCTGGCCCTGCGAGGAGGCGAGGGCGGGAGGCCCCTCTCCACAAGCCAGAGATTCATCTTGCCATCGGGATGCTTTCGTTTCCTTGCAAACTGGTGTGCTGTGTGGGGAAAAGCGCGGTGTGCAGCCCGAGCAGCACAGCGCAGCGCAGAGGCGCTTTGTCAGGTCCGCCCCACCACTTCCGGGCTGTGCTCTGCGAGCCACGAACTTACCCTTTCTGACCCCGTTCCCCTCCCAGAGTTTCTTTGCAAGGCTTAAATCCACAGGATCTGTGAAAGGCTGTGTGCAGTCCTCAGAATAAACAGGAAACAGCTCTTCTCGGCTTGCTAGCGGCCCGTGCTTCCTCCAAGGGACCGACCATTCAGTTTTCCACAGTTAGAAGTCACCGCAGCAGGGTAAGGCGGAAGGTGCTCCGAATCGGAACCGGAGACCCAGAATCAGAGGCCTGGACTCCAACTCTGGCACGTGCTTGGTGACCTGGGTCCAATGGACGGACCGCCCCAGAGCCTTTCCTTGCCAGGACTGTCTGATGAGAGACCTCTCCTGGCTTTGGTGCCACTTGGCAGCTGAGCACACTGAGGCCTCCGGAGGGGCAGTAGTTTGCGTAAGGGTGAGAGGAAGCTGGGAAGAGCTGGGTGTCCCACAGGACGTCTGAGCCCAGGAAACCTACTTTTCCTATGCTCCCCTTCGTCTTTTGAAATCACAATAGCAAATGATAACTACCATTTATTTAGCACTCCCCGCAGACTGAGCGTGCTTTATAGACTGGTGCTCTTTGTAACCATTAGCTCTCAGCACAAGCCAGGGAGGTAGGCTCTGCCCTCCGGTCTTCCGGGTGAGGACATTTCTTCTCAGCCGATCCACGGTGGAGGCGGGATTCAAACCCAGGATCTTCTGAGTCCTTTTGGCCCTTTCCCTCCATGACATGCACAGACGCTAAATCCAACCCCAGATGTGCTTAGGGAGCCAGTCAAGGTGAGGAAAAAAAAACAAACCCTCTCCCATCCCCCTCCAGGGAAGAGGAGGAGGAAGTGCCCAGCAAGGAAATTGTCACTGCTGGGGACACTTTTCTTATGCATCAGCCCTCTCCCCCACGTCCCAGCCAGTCCAGTCAGTCCCGATGACCGGACACCTACGCCATAAATAAGTGGCACAAACTTCACAGATGCCCTCGGATACGGAAGCCGGGAAGCAGCTCGGCATATGTCTAAATGGTTAATTGACTTAATTGCTGTGCGCTGGGCGATTAGCTCACTGGATCCACCCCAGTGGCCACAAAAACGTCCTTAATGGTGTTCGGTTTATTTGTATGTTGAGCTCCAGTTACTATTACGGGGAACTTTTCAATTGCTGATTACCTCATAAATATATAATTGGAGTCGCAGGGGATCGAGGATTTGGAGCCTCTCGCCAGAGGCTTTCCAAGCCATGGTGAAAGGTGTCATATACTCACTTGCTCAGCAGTTGTTTCTTGAGCACCTACTATGTGCCAGATCTTCTGTGAGGAGGCCCTGGAGATGGAGTCGAAAATAAAGCGGGCAACACCCTTCCCTTTGTGGAATGTGCACTCTAGCAGGAGCAGACAGGCTGTAAATAAGAAAAATACATATGCCTGTGAAGTGACTGCAGACAAGAGCGAGGGTGAAAATGACACAGCGACAGGCAGGAATGAACTGGGAAGACATTGCCTAAGCGAGGGCGATCTGAGGAGCTCTCTCTAGGGACTGACGTTTGGGCAAGACACACAGGCCAGGTAGGGGCTATCCCTACAAGATGTACAGGGAGGTTTGATTAGGGTCCGGAGATAGGAGCAAGCTGATTTCACCTGAGGACCAGAACCAGGCCGGCTGGCCCAGAGGAGAGTACGGGTGATCTGTCCCAGATGAGAGTGTGCAGATGGGGCAGAGACCGCAGGCCACACAGTGTCCCGGCAAGAGGCGCAGTGTCTCTCCGAAGTGCATTGGAAAAGCACTGGGAGGTGTGTACCCTAGGATCCCTCAGGCTGCGGGTGGAGGATGGGTTAGCAGGGTGCTGTAGGGAGACAGGTCCTCTGCGCTTTGCTGAGGTGACAGCGCTGTGAGCAGGTCACCTCGTAACTGCCCTGGAGTTCTCTTCCAGGTGCAGAGGCTTCGCGGACTACAGCAAAGCTGCCATCCCTCCCAGCACTTGCTGAGACCAGCGAGTTCCCAACAGGGACAGGAAGGGGCTCACATCCACACATCATTCTTCCTGAGAATCTGATTCTTGCTTTTGCTTTTTGCTGTGTAACTTAGAGCCCCATAAAAACAGGAGCTTGGTAAGCAGGAGGTGACAAATATTCTAGTGCCGTTGCCCAGAAGCTGCCTACTGCTCTGTAAGCAAATGATTACAAACCCATTTGCAGCCAAGTTGGACTTGTCCTGGCCTTCTTTGGCCCATGGGTGATTTCCTAATTCAGAAGGAGGCATTTCTTGTACATTACCCCCAAAGAGTCACAGAACAGAGAGTGAGGTGAAAGGGGGTAACTTGAACCTGGTTGCCAGGGAAACTATGGACATTTCCGTGTTGTTGGGAAGTGGGTGGAATAGGACTTAGTTTGAAGGACATGAAGACTCCTAGGTTTTAGCTTAAGCCATTGGGATGATGGAAAAATCATTTAAAGGATGATGGCCGCCTGGAGCTGAACTGGTGGCTAGCAGAACAGTGGCTTTGAGAAGAACAACGGTGGCTCAGCCAGTCTAGAAGGTAGGACAGGAGTGAGGCAGACTGGAGTATAGACCATTGTTAATGACACCCAGACAAGACACGAGAGTGGCCGGCACTGAGGCCAGGACCACAGCATGGCTGTGTGGTTGTGACCTTGTGGCTGTTTAGCTGAACTTGGAATGAGGCAGCAAATCGACTTGGGTCGAAGCTGTGTAATACAAGTCCTGTGACTAGATGCTTTAATTCTGTCATATCCCAAATTATTACCCGTAGCCCCATCTTAATCCTTCTGAAGTTGGGTGGAGGCAGGGAGGATGGATCAAAATTAGAATGATATCAAGCAGAAAATAATCTTCAGTCTGGGTTGCACTGATAAAAAAAAAGGCAGAATTCATAATTACCATATAAAACTGTTTATGTTTGTGATTATATGTTACTGCCACCTCCAGGTCCTGGCAGTAAATGACTTAATTGCTTTAGCCTGGGGCTGGGGTGTGGGGAGCAGGAAGGTGGTGCCGGGTGGCGGGCTCCATCTCCGCTTCCCGCTCCCAGTGGGATCACCCTGGCTTCTGCATCCTCTTCTATGGAGCACAACAACTGTTGCCCTTGTCCCAATCAAGGTGACAAAGCCAAAGGTGAGGCTACCCTCAGATATCCTGGTGTGGAAAGGAACTCATCAGATTTGGGCTGGAAAGGAGTGAGGGAAGTGGGCACTGGTGTCCAGGCAGAAGGACCGCGGGGTGGGCTGGGCTGCCGTGTGTGCCACACTTGCCTGTGGGTCCCGGCACTCACCAGTTTGCTCCTCAACTTCTCCCAGTGCCCAGTGCCCAGTGCCCAGTGCCCAGTGCCTGCATAAGTCTGGCTTTCCCACAGAAGTAACTGTGAGACACAGATTGAGGGCAATCCCAGGAGGCTCCCAGGTAGGGGTGGGAGGGGGATGCTATGAGAAGGACACCACCATGTGTCACATTATCAAGGTTATTGTCACCACAGAGCACTGGAAGCACCTGGGAGAATGGAGAAGTGAGTGGGGGTGGGAGCTGAGGTGTTTCCACACCAGTCCCCTATTGTGGGTGGAGCTTCATCAACCCTCAGCATTTCCATTCCACCAGGTCTAGTGGACTGAGAAAGCCCCAGTGCGCAGGAAGCCCTTGGGAAAAGAGACGAACACAATAGCACTTGGGAGGTAGGCTGCAGTGCCCTAGAAGAGTGGTCCCAAGGATCTGAGGGCAGAGAACCCACAGAACCCAGTAGGTCATCTCAAAGAAAGTAAATGGGTAGACAAGGTCTGTGCAGGGGAGACCTTGTAGGCTCCAGCCCCCGGGCAGCTCGCCTTTCTAGTTCTCTCTATGGAAAGCATTGCCTTGCAGCCCTTGGAGCAGCCCCTGAGCCTCTCAGCACCTCACATTTCCACTGTGGCTATAACTGTCCTGTTTATATGACAGAGAACCTCTGACGTGAGATGCGGTGGCAATAGGCCATCAGCGTGAGCCACTGACTGTGGGGCTAGTTGCTATGGGAAGCAAGCAGAGCACCTCCCACCAGACAATACAGCCTGGAAGTCTCGGATGCCCTTGTCTTCTAGCCCTCTGGGGGTGGAGGTGCATGGAATACAGGGCCCAGGGTCTTGGAGAATCTGCAGCTTGTACTTGATTCTATTTTAGGATAGCTTCTCAGGAAGCCTCTCATCCAGCCCTAGGTGCCGCAGTAAGACCTACAAGAAGAGTCATCCATTCATTTACTCATTCATTCATTCCACATGCGTTGATGGAGGCTGTCATCACTACGTCCTCTTTATCCATACACCAGCAGATGGGCATTGGAATAGCTTCCACATCATGGCTATTGTGAGTCACACTGCTCTGTTCATTCTCTTGCAAGTCATAGGGCATCCACACCCTAACTTCTCTTGCATAGAGACGCAAGAGTGAAATCACTGAGCCGTGCAGGCATTGCATGATTGATTCATAATTTGGGGGAAATTCCAGATGGCTTTACACAAGTCGGCACTATTTTACATTCCCACTGGAAATATGCGATGCTTTCAGTTTCTCCGTAGCCTCACCAACACTTGTTATTGTCTAATTTTTAACCATGGTGACATTAGCTGATATTAAAGAGCCACCTCATTGTGCTTTTGATCAGCATTTTCCTAATCACTAAGAGCTGAGCAGCTCCTCTGTTTTTGATGGCCACTGTGTGTGTTCTTTAGGGAGATGTCAGTCCGAACGCTTCACTTATTTTTAAATTGAATTGCCTTTATTGTTGAGTGTTAAGCAATATCGATATTCTAGAAGCAAGACTCTTTCCACAGCTAACTTTTTGGGATAAGTTTGTTATACACAACAATTACATTCACCTTGGAGAATCAGTACATGTGTATCACATTTTAATCATTTTCACTTCCCTTCTGCTGGTCCTTGGTCCTCCTTCCTCTGGGGCTGTTCCCATCTCTAAAATGTCTGTCTCCCTGTTTCCTAGCATCTCTTTAATTTTGCTCTTTAAATTCCTTATACTTTGGCTTTCTCCTATAGGACAAACTATGAGCTATTTAGCCTTCTGTGTCTTGCTGCTTTTAACATTACAGTTCTTTCTTTCATTCTCTCTCTCTCTCTCTCTCTCTCTCTCTCTCTCTCTCTCTCTGAGTCAGGATCTCGCTATGTAGTTCAGGCTGCCTTGAACTCAGTGATCCTTCTGCCTCAGCCTTCTAAGTGCTGGGTTTACAGGTACGTGCCACCACCCCCGACTTCAGCATAATATTAAAATTCATCCACTTTTCTAGCGATGACTAAAATTTATCCTTCTTTATGGCTAAGCAGGACTCCATTGTGTACATATACCACATTTTCTTCGTCTGTTTATCTGTTGGTGGACTTCTGGGCCACTTCCATAGCTTCACTAGTATGGTGTGTGCTGCTATAAACATAGGTGTGCACGTATGTCTTTAATATGAGGTCATTAACCTCTGGGAAGATTCTTATCAGATATGTGACCTGCAAACAATTTCTTCCATTCTATGGGTAGTCTTCACACTTTCTGGAAGATATCATTTCTACCATACAAGCTTTTAACCTTGCTGAAGTCTAGATTGTCTACTGCTTCTTCCCTTCGCATCTTCAGCCTTTGGGTATCATATCTGAGAAATCCTTGCCTAGGCTAAGATCAGGAGGAGTTAGTCCTATATTTTCTTCTAGGAGTTTTATTAGTATAAATTTTACATTTAAGTCTACAATCTTTCTTGGGTTTTATTCCTTTGCATTCATCCTTAGCATCATTTGTGAAAAAGATTATTCTCCCTCCACTCAACAGCCTGGCATCTTTCCCGTCGATGAGTTGGCCATAGATGTTTAGATTTATTTCTGGACTTCCAGTTCTACTGCGCTGATCTGCCTGCCTGTCCTTCTGCACCTTTCCTGTTCCCTCTGCAGTGGGGTCAATTCATGAGCTGATGAAGCTCTCCCATGGTAGACCTTCAGCACCCAGACCAAGTGGAATAGGACATTGTCCTGGCCATGAATTCCTCTAACCTCTCTCAAGCTGTGTGATTATGGATAATTTATTTAATCTCTCTGAGCCTGTAGTTCTCAGAGATTTATTAAGAAAAATAATTATTGTACCTGTACACCATCTCCCTCCCATCTTTCCACTCCTCTTTCCCCTCCTACCTTTGTAGACAGGACCTTCTTTATTTATCCCTGTAGCAGCTCAGCACCATGCACTGTGTGCATGCTAAGTGTTGTCCCTTTTGCTGGGGGAGCCAGAGGACAAAGCTCTGGGCATCACCACCCACTGGCACAAATGAGCAGCAACTTAGCGCCACCTGAGACATCTACCTGGTTTCCTTCTCCTGCATTTCTGCTTGCAAGACCTCAGCCCACTCCTGGGAGCACCCCAGACCTGCCTTCCCCCTTCCCAGCCCATGGGTGCCCCTGAGCATGGAGGGAACAGAGCTTCTCAAACCTGCAGGATTCCAACACATTTATCCCAGCACTGCTTGGCCCAAAGTGATCCCTACTGCTTTGCTGATTAGGTATTTATGTGCAGACAACTTCATAGGCACTTGGGTCCTGGTAGCTATTGGAAAAAAATAAAATACCTCATTCATGCTATCATGGTCAAAGAACAGCAGTTTTAATCTCCTTCTGAGAGAAGCACCATTGCTTCCTACAGAACTTGTGCCCCTGATGGGCTCCATGAAGCCCCTGAACTTCAGCAGGAACCTGGCCCCCTCCACCCTCACTTTCTGCTCTCCACTGACTTTGCCACAGCCTTTTCCTTCTTATCACAGCAACTGCTGGAAACTCAGGGTCACAAAGATATGGTGTCACCAGAAGGAATGAAACATGATTTCATGCTGAAACCATGCACAACATGAGTAATTCTCAGCTTTTCCATAGTCAGTCATCACTGCTTAGGCCTTGGTCAATGAACATATCTTGTGAGTATGTTCGGGACCCAGTGCGCTTTGGTGCAGCTAGCAATCGCAGTCCAGGAAGGATGAGCCTTTGTGTGGGCTCTCACTGTGCCACCTTCTCTGATCCTAGGACTGCTGGAGATTTCCTTTGTGACATCAGGCAGCTCCTTGCCATTGCTGGAGGCTTCGCTTGCCTCATCTTCTGGCTCTGCCAGCCCCAGCCTCTCCTCTCCCTCCTCCTCCTGCTGTTCCTCCTTCCCCTCTTCTGTTCCTCCTTCCTCTGCTCCTCTCCTGCTCTTTCTCTTCCTCTCTTCTTTAGTTGGTGCTGAGACCTGGGTCCCCCTACCTGCTCTAGCTGGGTCCCCATTTCACAGAGGGGGAAGCTGTGGTTCCACCCGGCAGGCAAGAAAGGGTCATTTGCACGAATGCAGCTCCCACCTGGCAAACTCTAAGGCTCCAGGCCTTCAGTGGACAGGAAAAACCATTCCTTTGGCCACAGCAGTGCCTCTAAGGGGACCCTCCAGCAGGAGGCCTGGCTGTGTGCTGTGTTGACGCTCTGGGCACAGACCTGTCCACCCAGGGCCAAGGCCCTGTGGTCAGTTTCTCTGCTCTTGAAGAGCCGTGGCAAACTGTGCATGGCCATAGAGCTGTCAGAATTAGACACCAGAATGGCTGGTGCAAGCTTCACAATGGTCCGCCAACACTCGGCCATTTCCATTTTCCATTATTTTATCCCATTAAAGAACTTTCAGTGGGCTTCACCTTGTCTTCAAGACAAATCACAAGCTGCTCCATGCAGCTCAGAAGGCCAGCTCCTTCTGCCACCATCTCTTCCCAGGCTCCCTCCACCAGCCCACCCTCTCCCGGTCCAGGAGGCCAAAGGGACCTGGCTTGCTGGGAAACACTGACTCCTGTCTGGGCACTGGGGATGGGCATACAGCAGGACAGACAGATGCCATCTTTACCTTGTGGAGCTCGTAGTGTGTGGAAGGCGGGGAGAGAGGGTGAGAGATTCAGCAGCTGGGCAGAGTTCCAACTGCTGGAAGCCTGGGCAGGTGGGAAACCACCAGGGGCTCTGCCCACTTGGCTGAGGGCATCCCCATGAGCTGTCCCAGCCTCATCAAAAAGAGCTGTAATACCTCACCAGCTAGGCCATTCCACAGTCATTCTGCTCCTCCCTGTTAGCCCTGTTATGGGTACATCTAAAATTCCCCCAAGGTCTCATGTGTGTGGAAGATGGCTGGATCCCAGACATTGTCCTTCACTGGTGGTTCACCCATTGATGAGTTCACCGCTGGATGTGCCCTCAGGCAGTTGGGGATGGTGGCAGGAGACTGGAACAGTGAGCTCTCCTACCTGTTGTTCTCTCTCTGCTGCCTGGCTGCCAGGGTTTTGAACCCCTGTCCTGCATCATGCCCCTCTGCCCTCCTGCTTCCTGCTTCCAGCAGATCTTGGGCCAAAGAGATGAGGCAAAAATCAAACTCTCCTCTTTTCTGGTGTGTATTTGATATTGTGTCTCAACACTGGGAAAGTGTCTATGACCGCACCTGGCATGTAAAGGTACTCCATCAAACCTCGAAGACTAGATGCTCAAATGGCTAGAGGGTCCTTAGAGAGACAACAGAAAACAGAAAAAGAAAAACCAAAAGTCTCTTGCATGCACGAATGAGTGAATTTAGGAGTCAGAGACTGACAGAAACGACTAACGTTTCCCAAATGCCTGCTCTGTGCCAGGTTAAGACATTTGCATACATCTTATCCCATCTCCAACATAAGACTCTTGCAAAGTTCCATGAAGTCCATTTGTCAGGCTAAAGATAGCATCAGAAATGGTAACAACGGCACTAATAATAGCAACAATGGTGATGGTGGTGATGACAGCAGCTGTCATTTAAATCCTTGGACCGGGCACGGTGTCATGCGTTTTGCTTTCCTCCTCACACAATCTACCAGGGAGGGAATGTCCCAAACTCCCGTCTTCAGATAAGGAAATGACTGGAGATGTGGCTCCGGAGAGATGCGACTGGGATGTGACTGCATAGCACACACGAGGTCCTGGGTTCAAGCTCCAGCACCATAGGAAAATACAAAAGGACCAGGTGGGGATCTTATGGGGAAGGCCAGGTCATCCTTCAGAACACATCTGAGCCAGAACGTGGCAGCAGAGCGGATCACACAGTCTGCCTTGGCTTGGACCGCACTGCGCCCTGCATGCTGTATCCTGCAATCCCAGAAGGGGCCGGGCATCGGTGGGGCGGCTGGGCAGGATCAGTGGTGCTGCTGTTCCAGCTGGGACAGGTTCCACTCAGAGCAGGACAAGGCAGCTGGGGCTGGAGTCTGGGCGGGGGCACACAGGGTCCCCGCCTGCTCGAGTCTACCCCAGAGCCCTAGCAGCAGCAGGCTGGGAGCCCTGGAGTGCCCAGTGTGCTGTGATTGGCAGCTTGCAGATGGCGGGGGTGCCTTGGAATTTATTATCCAAGCGTGCCTTTCTGAGGGGCCGCACTGCCTGACACTGCTTTATCGGAAAGCTGGGAATGGTTAGCTGAGCCCATCTGTCAGCCAAAGAGGGGAACTCAGTGGGTGGGGAAGTCTGCAGAGTCATTTAAAAGGAATTTCTCTGATGCTGAAGCCAGGGTGGAAGGTTATCTGCCCATGGGCCCTCAAGCTGCCTGGTTTGGGGGGCCTGAGGGCTGGATTGCAGGGTGTGTGTGTGTGTGTGTGTGTGTGTGTGTGTGTGTTTGTGGTTGGCTGGTAGGGGGGCCCATTTTTCTTGTTCTAACCCCAAAACTGCTGGAGCCCCTCCCCCTCTGAGCAGCAACTCTAATTCAGCAGTGATCCTTCGAAGCAAAAACCCACCGCATTAACATCGGCAGCGTCTTGGTGACAAATCTGGGACAGATGGGGATAAATGCAGCAATCTGAATTAATACTGGGGTCGCTAATGAATCCAGGAGTCGGGGAGAAGCGAGGAGGAGTTAGCGACCCCACTGTGGGGAGGCTGGCTGCCTCCCATCCAAGGTCAGAAGCCACGGAAGAAAGTTCCGTGGGCAGCTCCCAGGGGTGGGCATCCGGTTCCTGTGGCTTGATCTGGGCATTGAGGAGACACGCAGGCTGGTGGATGGCAAGAGGAGACAGCGGGTGACTCCTTCAGTGCACCAAAGGTTTGTGTCTCCTTGGGCAAAGCCTCGCGCCGGGTTCTGAGACCCGAGTTCAGCTGGGTGGAAGTGAAGGCTCACGTGGGTGGTGTTGGGGCCTGTGGTCCCCTCCTCAGAGGCTCCAGCCTAGCAGGACACACGTGCTATGCTGCCTGCTCCCTGGGCTGACTGTGCTGAGGGCCCCATATTTACTCTGCTCCACAACCAGACCGCTCGGATGTGCTGGCAAAGCTAGAGCCCAGGCCAGAAGCCAGCTCCGAGGTCTGAGTCCTGGCCTTTGCCTCAGGGCTCCAGACAGGGCTGAACACAGCCTAAACACTGTCCTAGGCCCACGGGAGTTGAAGCGCCTGCATGGTCTGCTCGGCCATATGGAAAGTGAGCTGAGTGCAGAAGCTACAGTTTGTAGTTGGGGTCTGTCAAGATGGGGCTGGGTCGTCTGTGCTCACGTGCTCAGCACCCTCCTCTACCATTCAGTGCAATCACAGCTGAATAATTAAGGGCACTTCCTTGGTGAGTGTCTTCTGCCCTGCTAGATGGTAGCCTCCTCAAGACCGTGCGTATTTCACTCAGTCCTGCATTTCTGGTGCTGGGAAGAGTGTCAGGAACCTTGAGTAAATCAATTAGCGAGGGAGTGAATGAATGAAGAAGTAAACTAGTGAGTTAATGTGCAAACGAGTTAGCAAGTGCATGAATGAGTAAGTTAGGGAATGAGTGAATGAATGAGCAGATGAAGGAGCGAGTGACTAAATGAGCGGATCACCAGTGCAGTGTGTGAGTGAACGACTGAGCCACAGCTGAGGGGCAGAGTACAGCTGGAGGCCAGGCTCCTCCACGCTGGAGGCAGAGGTCCAGGCTGCACCGGCAGGGCCTGTCGTGTCCCCTGGTCTACGCCGCATGTGTCCTGGCTCCTGTGGCAGGGCCCGGGAACAAGTTCAGACTGCAGCATCCTCAGAGGATGGTGGGGTGCACAGCGCTGCTGTGGCGAGGCTGAGGGCTCTGTCCAAGGCTGACTGTGCCCTGCTGTCATCTGAAGGGAGTGCTACTCACAGAACCACTCATAGGGACACACTTGGATAGCACACAGGCTGTGTGTGTCATGTGACCACTGGGCTGCCAGGACCCGGGGTGGCCAGGGGGTCGGGTCACTCCATAGTGAAGTCATGCACCTGGCAGAAAGGTGTGGCATGGAGATGTGTTCAAGGAACAAAGCATCCTTCAATTTCTTTTCTCCCTCTCTCCTCTTTTGTCTTTCTCACCATCTGGGTTCAGAATACTTCCATGCTGATGGCCAAGGTAGCAGACCTTTCTGGCTGGGAAGAGAGAGGCTGCTCCTAACCCACAGGGTGTAGGACAGATTATTCCCCACTGAGAGGGCAGACTGCACACTTGCCGGTTCAAACATCTCCTTGTGCTGGTGCCAGTGATGACCTTGAGCTACAGAGTCAGCCCCTTTGAACTGACATCGCCTTTCGCCCCTGCTGAGAGCTGCCATCTCCAGCGGGAAAGCTTGAGGGGCTCGAAGTGACACCGTATAGACACCTCAGCATAGACTTTACCCAGCAGATTACCACCAGCATTCATATGGGAACAAAGCCAGCCCTGGGGTTTCTCCACGCCAGACGTGGGTATCAATTAGTCAAGAGAGATAGCATCATTGCCGCTCTATTTCCAGGGACAGGGGCAAAGAACTAGCTGAGGAAGATGCTTGGAGGGTCCCTGCAGTTTCCTATTAAGTGTGTGAGCCTAGAAGTTTCCTAGAAGTCTCAGGCTTACGTCCTGGAGGTGCTGAAGGCCAGAAGAAAAGGATCGGCCTCAGGTCAGGTAGCAGCAAGGCCAGGCCTTGCGTGTGTGTCCTAAGCTGGTCCCTGGGCCCGTTGCCCGGAGCAGGTGCATGCCACGTGGGTGTTCTGATCCTCGCACTTTGAAGTGGGTGCTGCAATGGAGATCTCTAGCTCAGATGTGGACCTACCAGAGGGAAGGCGGCCATTTGGGCTCCCACAGGGAAGTACGCAAAGGTGTGTGGCATGAAGCTGGAGATATCCAGGGACCCAGAGACCCCGAAGCTTCCTCCTTTGAGCCTGCCTGGGTCTGATAATGACTCTTCCTGCAGCCTCCAGCCAGTGCTTTCCACTCACTGGGCTCAGTGTCCCCACCTGTAAGGCGTGAGCAGGTGCCATGGCATCCCCTCTCTGGGGATGGCTGTGGGGACAGAGAGCAGCCCCTGGGTGGAGAGCTCCTAGACCAGGGTCTGGAACACAGGTAGTGCTCAGTAAGTAATGCTGGCCCCTGCTTGCTGGTCACAAGGTGAGAGCACCTCACGGTGTGTGAGCTTCGGTGGCACCACTGCCCACACAGTGCACACGCATAGCACCAGGGTGCATGGCCTGGTTCAAAACAGGGAATTAGGTCAGCAGTGTCGGCAAGCATGGGCTTCATGCCCCATAAGAAGGCCAGCACTGTGCGGAGACCCAGGCCTGGCTCGCTAACGTGTTTAAGCTCCTTTCTCCCAGGGTCCACTTGCAAAGGGCCATCACCATCTCTGGACACAGAGGCCACCTCCTTTCTTGTCAAGGGATGCCTCCTAGAAGGTGGACCCTTCTCTTCCTGCACCCCAGGGGAAGCTTCGGCTCTGGTGGAGACTGCACATGCTACTGGCTGGAATTGCATCTCAGCCCCATCCAGCTGTATGACCTAGGCAGTCATCTCCCCTTTCTGACCTTTAATTTTGGCATCTTCAAGAATTTACTGGCCAAGCCAGCCCTGCCCAAGAGGCTTGCTGAGACAGCCTATGATGAGACTGGGCATGGTGCCACACACCTATAATCCCAGAGTTTGGGAGGCTGAAAAACAGGAAGAATCACTACAAGTTCAACCTGTGTAGTAAGATCCTGTAGACCCTGTGCCAAATACATTAAAAAAAAAAAAAAAAGAAGAAGAAGAATTTACTGGGGCAGTGGAGATAGCTTGGCAGTCTAAGCACCTGCCTAGGCAAGCACAATGACCTGGGTTCAATCCCCCGTACCACATGCCATGCTGGCCTATGCAGGGCACCATGTTGTCCACCTGGTCTGGGTGTGGTGGCACACACCTATAATCCCAGTGCTGGGAAGGCTGAAACAGGAAGATCACTGTAAGGTTGAGCTGCGTAGTGAGACTCTGTACCAAATATATAAATAAATAAATTCATTCATTGATTAAAATAAATAATTTACTTGAGCAGTCTTCCTGGGGCCAGGCCCTGTCTTACTTATATTCCAAAGCTTGACACCAAATGGGTATCCTACAAGCACAGGCAAATGGAGGACTCTGAGTAGCCATATGCATCAAAGGCTGAAGGAGGAGCTGTTCTAAATTCTTCCCCACATGGATTCATTTTATCTCCATCATGCCAGAGAGCAGAACAAATCCCCTTCCACAGAGGAACAGACTAAAGTTGGGAAGAAAGTGAATCCCTTGTCTAGGATCACCAAGAAAGGGACTCTGCTGGCCAATCCAGGACGCAGGCTTGGCCAGCTGGAAAGTAGAGCCTGAGCGTGTAGCCACCAGGATCCACGAGGGCAGAGGAAGCCAAATAGCAGAGCAAGAAGCCACAACAGCAGTGACCGCATCGGCCTCATCAAGTGACCGATGCACAGCCCACGGCCGTGCATTCGGGCAATCAAGGCACTAATCAAAAGCAGAGGGAGCATGTGGGAACAGCTCTGTCTCCACTCTGCTGCATTTCAGGGGCGCAGAGTCACAGGGAAGGCTCCCGTCCATGGGCGGAGCTCGCAAGGCCCCGAATGATCGACTCGCACAGGAGTGTACGTCAGCGGCTGCGCCAGCGCCCATAGAGCAAAGCTCATGGTCCATGACTTGTCACAGGCTGCGCAGCATTTTAAAAGCAAAATCTGTGTTGGTTTGTAACATTTAACACTTGAGAGATTTCACGTCAGAATCCAGATTCCTGGTGTGGACAAGAAAGGTGTGTTGCATTGCCATAGGCTGATCAGCTCTTTATTGTATATTTTTGGCCCGATCCCTGATCCCTGGGATTCAAGTGTGAGATCCCATGTGCAGAGATCAGTGGGAGGCTGGTCGGAGGGAGGGTACAATCATGTTGGCTGGAGGTGCAGTTAGAAGCCAGCTGGGTCCCGGGAAGTTTTCTCATCTTGCTTGGACAGAGATGACTCACAGGCCAGTGTGTTTCTCTGGCAGAGCTTGCTTTCCTTTCCCACTTTGTTTATAGAGAGCAGAAATAGAAGTTTCCAGAACATGGTGCAACTCCACCCAGCATCCACAGGCTTTGGGAGCCTGCCACTGTTTGTGAGCATCTAGTGAACAGTTTGGTGGGGAGCCTGCTGCTGCTCATGGACAGGGCGATGTGTGCTCATGACCACAGCAGTGGGTTCTCCCTTCCTGAGATACCAAAGGGATAGGGGCTTCAGGGCATAGAAAGGGGAAGGAGATCACAGGACATAGTCTGGGTTCTATAGCTAACCTATCCATCCATCCACCCACCTGACCATCCACCCACCCACCCATCTACCCATCCATCCATCCATCTACCCATCCTCTATCTATCCACCCATCCATCCACTCCCCCATCCACCCATCTACCCATCCATCCATCTACTCATCCATCCACCCACCCATCTACCCATCCATCCATCTATCCATCCATCCATCCATCTACTCCCCCACCCACCCATCTACCCATCCATCCATCAGTCCATCCATCCACACACCCATCTGTCCATCCACCCACACATCCATCCACCCACCCATCCATCCTTTTTCTCTCTCTTTCTTTTCCCTTCTATTTTTCAACTCATTCATTCTTGTCCCCTGTTGGGCAAGAGGAACCAGTTCAAAAGTCTATGTTTCAGACTATAGTTAAGAATAGTGTATCCAATCCTTGAGAATTGCTAAGAGAATAGACTCAAGTGCTCTCACCACCAAAAATGATGCATATTGAGGTGCTTCATAACTCTATTAGCCTGGCTTAGCCATTCCGTGAATTTCAAGATACCTTGTTATATACCATAAATATGTACAAATCTTACTCTGACAATGAACAAGAAGAAAAAGGATAGGCATACACATAATGGATAGATAGGAGACAGAGAGAATGGAGATGCAGAGGGAGAGAAAAAATTAAAGTATCAAGTATGGGAAGAAAGTATAGATCTTTGCAAGAAGTTGGGAGAGTATTTTCAAACAGGAAATCCAGGCTTCCTTGGGCATTCAGAGAAACAGTCTCTGAAGATGGGCCACTTGAGCTAGCACACAGGGAATGAATAGGAGTTGTGCAGTGATGTGTGCAGAGGACAGGGCAGAGTCTCTTGTGGGCACCAAGGGGACCAATGGGGCCTCAGGCCCTCCCCTCCTCCATCTGGATCTTAAGTGCTACATCTGTGAAGTGGAACAAAGCATCTCCCACCCCAAAGTCTAGGAAACTAGTAAGCACCAATGCCACACCCACATCTGGACCAGGATGTCTCCCTGGGGGTCCTGCATGCCTCCTCTTTCTTCCCTTCCCCAATGAAGGAGACCCCGAGACCCCAAGCCAACCTGGAGAAAGGAGGAGAGAAAGAAAGTATGGTGTGAATGAAAGCTGGTGGTACCACACTCCCACGGCTCCCTGGAGGATGACCCTTGTTTTCATCTTCTCACTGCCAATGAAATGACCCAGGAGGCCAGAACAGCCTGTGGGCCCAGGACAGAGACTGGCACCCATCCTGTGGTATGGAGTATCAGCACTAACGTCAGGTTTTGCCCTAGGATTAACTCTGTGCAGGCAGTCAGTATGGAAAAGCTCACTTTATTCTCTAGGGAAATAAAGGAGAGAGATCACTTCCTGTTTGTTGATGCTTTCCTGAGGTGAATCCTGGGGATCAGAGAGATTGAGACCTTTGCTTGAGTTTGCACAGTGCCTAACTCCCAGGCTGGGAATCTGAATCTGGCTCATCTCCCTAAGCCCACAGTTAGTTCTCCTAATCATCAACTTGCTTTACTTCCTGACAGCTGTATCCACCAAAGAAGGCTGCCTGGAAGAAGAGCCCTGCAGGCAGTCCCTGGGAGGACCTCTAGGAGAAATCCTCCCTCTAAGAGAAATTAGCTACCCTCCACCAGAAGATTTCCTCAAGAATACAGGGCCCTGGAGACATTAAAAAGAAACTCATAAAAGATTCATCTCTGAGTAGTAATTGCATCATAAAAAGTATTGAGCTGGAGTGCAGATGCAAATTGAGCCTTGTGAATTAATGATGTAAACAGTTGGAATGAGGGCGCATATTCCGGGGCTCGGCACACAGTGTCCTGCACTGCCCTCTTCAGCGTGCCGAGCAAAGCAGCCCAGTGACAAGTGCCCTGAGGCTCAGGAGACCTCTGTGGACTGCCCATGACCACCACCTCCAGCCTGCAGAGTCCCGCTCCATCTCGCTTCCTGGGCACTTCCTGGAGACTCCAATGTGCTTCTTGCTTTCTCGATATTAGTGTGCTAGGAGAACCTGCTACATGCTGGGGCTTGTTCCTTGCTCAGATGGTGCCCCCCCACTGTCCTTCCTGCCTCTACCGTGGTCCGTACCAAGGGATCCTGCCAAACCCAGGAGATGAAGATGGACATCCACGACCTGGAGGGTCCACATGGCTTGGTGTGTTGGCCAGGGTCAAATTCTGCAAGGGCATGCAGAGCACCTACTGTGTACCAGCTGGGGCTGGGGCTCAGCTCTCAGAAGCAGACTCAGAGGCCAGGGAAGACCTAAGCTGGAAGGAAGGTGACAGGAGGAGGAAGGCCCTGCTGGAGGGGGCTCTAGGTTGGGATCCACAGAGGAGGAGGCTGACACAGTGCTTCAAAGTATCAGCACTGTGCAAAGGGGGGCTGGACCAGAGTCTGTATGTGACTGCCAGATGGGGCCTGAAGGCAGAGTGGTGAGGCCCTGGAGAAGGGGTGGGGTGTGCGGGGACAACTTTTCTGTTTCCTTAAGGAACAAGGCCATCACCCTAACTTGGAGCAAAAGCCACCTTTACTCTTCCCCCACACTCCTATTCGTTGTCCTGCAGGAATCTGGGCCAGCTGTGGATGGGTCTCCTCAAAGGAAGGCTTCATTCATTCTCAACATGGGCTTCCTGGAAGCCTGAGGTGCTGTGCTCCTGTTTCCAGCCACGGAATGTTCTGGAATGTGCCTCTGCTTCAGCTCCACTTCTATATTGTATTGCACTTTGGAATTCTATATATAACTTGATGTGGAAAGGGGTTCCCGTCGCTTGAACAAGAAAACTCCATTTAGGTTGGGAAGGGGACCAAGAGTCTGAGGAGGAAGGAGGAGGGACAAGGGATATAAAAAGAGCCGAGATGCGCCAAGCCTGGGTACCAACTACCCTTGGAGAATGCAATCTTTATATGTCACAAATATGAACTGAAAATAATGATAGTAGCAGTAACAATAGTGATGAAAGGGGCTGGGGAGATAGCCCAGCGGCATAAACAGCTGCTTGGCAAGACCGAGAGAGAGAATAATAATGAAAATGGGAAAATGGGGAAAGGGGATCAGAGATGAAGCAAGGAAGGTGGATGGGGAGGAGAAAGGGAATAAAAAGAATCAAGATATGTTGCATACGCGAACCCACTGCCTAAGATGCATATAAACACTATGTAGTCCAAACACACACAAATAGAATTAAAAAAAAAAAAAAAAGAAGAAAGAAACATTGAATCCCGAGTAGAGTTCAGAGTCCTGGACTTGGTACTCCAGGCTTGAGGCTTGGCCCACACGCAGTGCGTCTCTCCAGGTTCCGCTCAGCAGCCCACCTCCGCCTCACACAGTCTCGCCCCCAGCCTCGGACACTCTGCTGCCCATGCCGCTGTCCCTGCTAGGTGCTGGCTCCCAGTGCGGCCCCCCAGGTACCCCACGAGCATCTCCAACTTTGCTGTGCACCATGGTGCTTCCCCAGAGTGCTGACTCAGCTGGAGTGAGGCGACGAGGTTCCTGTCCTTCTGAGCCATTGCCTCCCTCCAGACTGCAGATTCCAGGACAATGCCGCCTGGACCTGAGCCCCGGTGCCGTGCCTCGCTTGGGGAGGTCCCTAAGAAATGTGTGCCTCGGATGCCCAGAAAGGGTTGAAAAAGGACAGGCTTAGGTTATGTGAGTGAATCAGCTGGAGGTGGGTGGGTGGATGAGAGGGTAGGAGGGGGGGTCATCTGGTGGGTGGAGGTAGAGATGATGGGTGGGTAAGCAAAGGAGAAAAAGAGAAAAGAGGGAAGGCAGAGAGAGGGAGAGGGGAAGGAAAGAGGAAAAGGAAGGAGGGGAGAAGGAAGGGAGGGAGGGAGGGAGGGAGGGAGGGAGGGAGGGAGGGAAGGTGGTGGGCAGTGGACACGCATGCACCGGTAGGGGTCTCGGCTCCACTTTCCCCACATCTTGAGGCCTCCGCCTGTCTACGACCTCTCACCTGGACTCTCCCCACTCCCTTCCTCCATCACAATCCGGCCCCTACACGGCCCCTAGCCCGCCCTCCTTGAGCAGCCTCCCGTAGCCTGTTCCTGCTCTTCCTACAAGCAGAGAAGCAGAAAAATCCATCCTGATGAGGAGGCAGCTGCTGGCTGCCCTGCCCCTCCTCCCGCCCTGCAGCCTGTAACTCTCAGCCAGTCAGGCGGAAACGCAGTCAATTTTTTCCAGGGTCGAGCGCCCGGCTGGAAGGCACAGCCCTGTGGGGTGACAGGCGAGACTGGGGCCGTGTCTTCTCCCTCCTCCCACCTCACTTGTCTGGTTGCTGCCAGCTGTGTCACCGGGGGGTACAGCCCTGCCACCACCATTGCCATCCAAGGGGCTCCCCTAAGACCCCAGCCCTTCAAACATGTCAGGGTGCCCTCCACACCTCTCCCCTCGCCTGTCTTCCTGCTCACCTGGATGTAGCCCCTTCCACCCACCTGCCCTTGACAAATTAATGGCCGGCAAAGGAAAGGGTGATCGATGCCCTTGTACCCAACCAAGTGTCAAGTGGCTCTTTGCCAAATGAGGCGGTGTGGCCCCATACAGCTCTCAGCTAGTAGGGGTACCGAGCACTCTGCTCCCTGCTCATAGCAACTGCGCTCCTCTCTCTAGCACCCCCTGCCCTGGCTCCCAACCACTAGGCAGGGGATTAGAACCATTTCATCCCCCTGTGGGGTTCACAGGGGTCCCTATGCATCCAGACCACATCCCATCTTCTCTCTGCCCATCCTGCTTCTTTTGTTCCCCTTGCAGGTGTCGATCCCCAGGGGTTCCCCGAGGAGCCCCGGGATCCCTCCTACTTTTCACCCGTCTTGGAGTCCATAGGTCTGCGTGCAGGGGGACCTGCGTGCCACAGCCTCAGCTGCATTTACTTATTCCATCACATGGCAACGCTGCACAGCAGGGTTCTTACTTCCTGTCTCAGCAACCCAAGGTGCAGAGAGGTGACAGTTGGTCCTAGGTCCCACTCCAAGCACAGGTGGGGTCTGGTATTTGTCCCCAGACTAGCTGGTTTCCTTAGGCATCCATGTGCACAACTACTGTCCTCTGGAAGGACACCCCATGAAGACTTGTGACACCTCTCTGACTGCAGAGAGCCCCCCTACTGGTCCCCAAATGTGAGGGTCTACATCCCTGCCTCACTACAAACCTTTCGTCCTGCTTCCTTCCACCTGCTCCTCGACTGCATCCCAGTGTCCTGCTTCACAGTTGGAGGCTGGACTCATCCAGCTTCAGTCCTGGTCTCTTAGCAAGATGGACCACCTCTCTCTCCTCCCAGCCTCAGTTTTCTCATCTTTCAAATGGGTCTTTGCAGGGACAACCTGAAATGACATCTGTAGAAGGTTCGGTGCAGCTCTTGGCACATGCTGGCTTCTGACCCTCATTTCCCCCCTTTGTCACTAGAGGCCATGTCTAACCTGATGCAGACCATCTTGCTAGGCATTATGTAAAGCAATTAAACCACATCATCCTCTCATCCCTGTGTCGGCTCTATGAAGTGCCAGTCATCCCATTTCCTGGGTGACAAAGCAGAGGTAAAGGTAAATTTACACATCTCAGCCAAGGAAGTGGAGCAGCTGGGACTCCAAAACTTGGGCTCTGGCCTCAGTGTCTCCTTCCTGCTTTTTGGTTCTCTTGCACCCTGCACTCTTGGGACTCTGTCCTAGGCTGTGGGGAGTCTCCCCGGTCTCATCACTGGAGTCCTTATAGCACGGAAGCCAGTTCCTGGGCCCCCCAGAGGCAGTCCACAGAAATCATGTGTTCAGGGGCTCAGGCTGCTGTCAAGCTATCCTCCCGGCCCCCCAAGTGGAACCTGACCTAACCATACAATCTGTTCCTGGTTGGGGAGAGTCCCTCACGAAGCCCCGAACCTCCTCACAGACCTCTGTCCCAGGAAAGCCATTTGCAGCTTTGACACCATCCAGCCTCACAGAAGCCAGTACTCTGGCCCTGGTGGTAGTTTTTACTCCATAACTGAGTATCTGTGACTACCTAAAAAAGGGAAACCAGAGGATGTGGTCACAAGTCACATGGCCACAGGGACGACCACAGTGGTAGGGCCAGGCTGCCGACTGCGTCGCAGGAGGCTCCTCTTGTGATCACCCCCAAAATGGCTCTCTGACCAGAAGGCAGCCAGCCCTAACAGTCTCCCTCCCCTTGTCTTGGTTTGTGCCTCTGGGGACAGAGCAGACAGCCCCTCTGCAGTGTTCAAGAAGCCATGTAATGCTATCAGCCCTTACTTAACACTGAAGGACAACTCCTTCCATCGTAAAGCTTTGGAGATGCCAGGCGGTGATTGATTGCAGTCGCAGTGGAAGGAGATGGGGTGTGGGCCCTGTGGGAACCCCAGAAGGCCCAGCGGGAATCTCCAAACAACACTGCCTGGCTCCATCAACATGCTATAGTTAGGCCATCGGACAGGCTCCTTCTTCACCTCCTCTCCGGCCAACTCAGAAATTGCCAGATTTACCGAGTAGATTACATGGCACTTAGCTAATGAAATGACACCCCCCACACCCCAAGATATCGATCAGCCCCTGGCAACCACGCAGCTTGCAGACAGTTGAGAAAGAAAATCAACCATTAATAAAATTGCATAGTGGGGGGGGTGAATGTGCAGTGAGGGGTGGGCAAGGAGGGGCTGGAGGACAGAGGGGAAGTTAACAGCCGAGGAAAAAGAAAAATAGAAAGGAAAAGGGTCCTCCCAAGCCACAACACCGTAAGACATAAGGGGAGGTTTTGCAGTGAGCACGGCCCAGGAGAAAGCCCCTGCCAGGTGTGTGCCCAGCGAGGGAGGTTGAAAGTGTCCAGGCCACAGACAGCAAAGGTTGCAAAAGCTGGACATGCACGGGTGTTTTCTTTGCTCCATATGTGGTTCATTTAAAAGAAATTTGCTGCCAGTATCCTTTTAAAAAAATAGGAGTTTTCATACAAGAATCTAGATTGTTGGGGTTTCTTGGGAAACTGGAACCCGTCCGACTCAGGAGGGGGAGGGCCTGCATTCCTCTGTGGCAGGGCCAGAGCAGAGGGATCCCAGCTGGCCCAGGAGGTGGGCATGTGGCATCCAGCTTGCCCGGGTCTCCTCTGGGCTGCCCACTCAGGCCTGTGCCCTGCCGGGGCCTTCAAATTGGAGTCTCTGATTGTGCCCGTGAGTCTGAAGTGTGGCAAAAATGTGTCCACGGGCATGAAGATCGTGTGTGTGTGTGTGTGTGTATGCAGGACACACACAACTCCAGGCGTGCATGTGCACACACACACACACACACACACACACACACACACACACACTACACACACAGACTGGATAAATACATAGCAGAACAGCAACCACAGTTTTCTCCCCAAGTGGGACTCTTATCGTCTTGTCCTTTCTGTGCTTCCAATTCTCATCAGGAGAAAACAATAGGCTGGCTTTGGGGAAAAAAATCCGTCTCTGCAGAGTGTTCTGTTTATCTCCGTGATGGCCCTCGCACCAAGCAGGAAGAAATGCCACAGTGCCCAGCTGAGGTCATCTCCAAAGGAGGGCCCTGTGGGCATCTTAGTTGGTCACCTCGGGCAATCCCTTCACGGTTCCAGTGTGTTCACGACACTGGGCTTGTGGCACGGGAGGAGAAATACGATCCCTCACATCTCGTTGAGGGGGCCCCAGGCCGGGTCTGTGTGTCATTGGGAGGCCCCTCACCCCTTTCCCCCACCTGGCACCTGGAGCAAGTCAGAGGAAGCAGCTTGGCAGTCTGGCATCTTAACTTCGGACCTGAGGTCCTCATTTAGGAAAAGGACAAGAACAAATCAGCCTGCCTATAAGGAATAAAAGCAGTACATCTTTTCAGCTCTTCTCGTGCCAAAAAATGACATGCATACCTCGGGCTTGTGTGTCATTTGAAAAACCTACACGTTCATAAACCAGGCTCTCAATTCAGCCACTGCCTCCCTGTGTGACCCTTGTGCAGGTGACTTGAACCCTCTGAGCCTTTTTACTCTTTGTTCTAGGAAATAGGGTTCAATTTACCTCCTAGGGTTGGAGGGAGGTTTAGGTGTGGAAGAAATTAAATGAAGAGCTTCGTGCCTGGTGAAGAGCAGACATCAAAAACATATACCACTATTGATGTCATTACTCTGCATGCTATCGAAAACCACCTACTGTGTGCCAGGCACTGATGGGAAAGTTTCTCAATCATTAACCAATCCACTTCTGCGACATCTTGGAGAGGTCAAAACCACTATGCCGTGCTTTAGAAAGAGGAAACTGAGTCTCAGTGAGGGCAGTGATTTATCAGTGTTGTGGTCCCCAGGAAGACCAGGCCAGGGGAACTCACAGAGGGCTCACCTTGCTTACCATGACCCCACCAGGAGGCTCTGCTCTATGTATTTTTCAAGCTGGATCCAATGAGCACCTACTATGTGCTGGGCCTCTGCCAGTCTCTCCCCCAATTACCAAGTGTGAAACTAAGAACAAGAGTTCTAAAAACAGTCATCAGACTCAAACTTCCCATCCATCTCATTTTGGGTGGCTTAGGCCAGTGCCCTTCCCTCTGAGCCTCAGTGTTATTGCCCGTCAAGTGGGCATGCTACCTAGAGCCTTGTGAGCTCACAAGGTAGTTGATGCAGCTGAGGGCTTCATACACGGAAGCAGTGACTAAGAAAGATCTAACTGATAAGGAAAGCTGTTGCCCTCCTTCCTCAACATTGGTGCACTCATTCATTCATTCGTTCTTTCATTCATTCAGTTGTTCATTTATCCATCCATCCATTCCCCTGCTAGGACCCAAAACAGCCCAGCTATCCACCCAGGGCTTTAAAATGGTCAGTGCCCCAGAAATCCATGTGGAAAAGACAAGCAGAGAGCTGGCTCCCCCACCCTGGCCTCCTTCTCGGTCTCTGCCGGGGAGGCAGCTGCAGCCAGACATTTGGAAGCCATTACAAACATCCCCGTCTGATCCTATTTCCCCCATGCGCAACTTAAAGCAGTGGATTCCAAGGAATTTTGGCTGAGTTCCATGGCAGGGGGAGTCCCGCAGGAATGATACAGGGAGCCCTCCCCAGCCGCCCCTCCACCAGCCTCAGAGAGCTTACAGCAACAGGCAGGAAACCACAGAGCTGTGGGGAGAGATCTGAGATTCAGCACCGGAGGGACTTGGACCTCTGCCCAGGCTTAGCCTCTTCCAGACACAGTCGCTGCCCCAGGCCTCAGTCTCCCTGCCTGTGTAGTGGGAACGGTCAGAGTAAGCACACAACTGCCCTTGGGGTGAAGTAGACATCTCATCTCTAGTTTGCTTTTCAATAAAATCAAGAAGGGAAAGAGGAGCTGGGGAGATACCTCAGTAGAAAAAGTGCTTGCCTAGCAAGCATAAGGTTCTGAGTTCAATCCCCAGCTCTGGGGGGGAGAAAAAAAAAGAAAGGAAGGAAGTGCCTCAGAGAAGACTTGGACCCTAAAGCTAACCCGTTAGCTTGCCAGGTACCCTTAACAAAGTCACTTCTTCACTCCATGCCTCAGTTTCCCCGCACCGCAGCCTGCCCCAGCTCCCCCGCCTCTCTCAGGGCACCTTCCCTGATCGGTTCCTCTTCTCCATGCCAGATCTTCCAGGTGCCTGGGACCCCTATGCTGCCCTCCTGGGGGTGGGGTGGGAGCAGGGGAGGACAGGATGGAGGAGGGGCGATCCTTCGCTTGTCTGCTGCCCCTCACTGGCCATAGGGGCCTGCCTGGTCCACACCAGACTCGACCTTCCGTCTTAGCATGAACTGAAGCCCAGCTGCTTAAAAGTGGTGGCCTAAGGGTGTGGGGGGTCATGCTGTGTGGGGGCAGTGTGTGCTCTGTGTGCAGCGTGCATGTGCGTGTGCGTGCTGTGTGTGCATCTGAGTATGTCTACGTGTGGGGCGTGGGTGTGCGCTGGGGTGCATGAGTTACATGTGTGCGTGTGTGTGTGTGCCGACATCAGCTAACCTTTCTCTGTTGGGCAGGGTGCCTCAGCCCTGAGAGCAGAGAGCAGAGCAAGCGAGGCGTCATTTGTGAGCATCGCGCGCCCTGACCCAGCCTCCGGCAGCCTCTCACCTGTGCCTGTGTCTCTGCAGACATCACTAGCTGCTGTGTTAGTGAGCGGGCCCTACAACCCCGAGCCCAGGGCTTCCTGCCAGCGTCTAAGCCTGCCGTACACCGGCCTCCCCCCTGAGGGCCAGCTGCCCTAGGCTCCTCCTTGCAGGTGAGCTGCTGGGGCACCAGCCAGGCAAGACCCCAAAAGGTTAACAGACAGCAGGTGAGGGGGCCCTGCCTGTCCCTCCCTTCCCCACACTTGAGGGGTCTCAGGGAACAGCCAGGGCCTCTGGGCGCCAGTTCGTACCTCTGGGCCTGCAAGTTTTTCAAGGGTTTATATTTTATTTTTTCATCTCTGCCCTCAGACTCTGTGTTTTGTACCTTGGCCTCCATCCTCCTCTTGCTTATTTTTTTTCCTGTTTTCTCTCTCTTCTTTCTTTTCTTCTGTCTCTTTCTTTTCTTGTCTTTCTTTTCTGTTCCTGTAGTTACACTTTCCTATTTTCTCTGAATCTCCCTTTCTGTCTCTGTCTCTGCCTCTCACTGTCTCTCCATCTCTGCCTCACTCCTTCTCCCCCTGTCCACTCCTCCTCTCCCTCTTTCTTTCCTCTCCCTCCCCCTCTTCTTCCTCCCCCTCCTCCTCTCTCTCTCTCCTCATCCCCTTTCTCTTCCCTCTCCCTCCTCCTCCCCTCTTTCTCTTCCCTCCTCCTCCTTCCCTCTTCCTCCTTCCTCCTCCTCTTCAGCCTCCCTCCCTGTCTTCTTCTTCCTCCCCTTCCCTCCCCTCCTCCTCCCCCCTCCCTCTTCCTCCACTGCTCCTTCCTCCTCCCCTCTTCCTCCTCTCCCTCTTCACCCCTTCTTTCTCTTCCCTTTCCTTCCTCCTCCCCTCTTTCTCTTCCTTCCTCCTCCTCCTTCCCCCTTCCTCTTCCCTCCCCGTCTTCCTCCCCTCCCTCCCCATCTTTCTCTTCTTCCCCTTCCCTCCCCCTCCTCTGCCTCTTCCTCCTCCTTCCCCTCTCCCTGCCCCTAACCCTCTCATTCTTCTGTCCCTGGATGTGTCCTCCTCCGCCTCAGCAACTTTGCCTTTCCCTTTCTATTTCTGCCTCCCTCCTGCTACCATCCATTCATTTTCTCCAGCCTCTCCCAGGAAGACACTGGGGCCCATTCATCCCCGACACAGCCAGGACTCTGTAGGGAGCCAGTGGGTTCCCTGATGTGGCCGATGAGTGATTTCCCTCCCCAGAGTCCCAGGGCTGTCGGTGCAGGTCTGCAAAGCCCGGCTGCCTGTTCTGTCTGCCCTTGTAGCCTCTCTCATCCTGCATCCCTGTGCCCTGAGCCCTGCAACACTCCTTATGGGGGTACCAGCCGGCCGCTCGAGCCTAGCAAGGTCTCAGAGTATGGAGGGCAAGGCAGGTAGGAAGACTCATTGTCCTTCCTCAGCCAGCCAGAAGCTGGCCCAGTGACAACCTTGCAGCAGCTTTCCTCTGCACCATCTCTTGGACTTTGCCTTGGTCCTGCACGCCGGGCCCCCCAACCACCTCGGGAACTATCACCTGGTTCCCATGAAGCGGCTGGACCTTAAAGCCCCTCCTCTGCTCAGCCCTGTGCCCTCTGGCTCCCCTCTCTTCCCCTGTCTCCTTCTCAAATCTCCACTCGCACTGTCCTGCACCACTGAGCCCAGATCTACTCCTGGCCAGCCTGGGGACTCAGCAAGAGCAAAGATTGGGCCACACTCTGCCACAACCCAGCTGCCTGCAGTGTGGCCCAGGACAGCTGCAGCAGAAACACAGGAGCTGGGCTGGAGGGCAAGAGAAATCACAGCCTTGCTGCCAGCGAAGGGAACATGCCGCCTGCTCCGGGTGCTTCCGAGCGTCAACTCTGGGCCCACAGACTCCCCCAGCAGCCTCCACCAGAGCTCCCGGCAGGGGGGTGTCCCCGGCAACGGGGTGCTGTCACGCTCTGGCACCAGCGATTCCACAGCAGCGCCTCTCCGCATGCCCAGCTCACGGATGGGAGAGCGCCCCGGCTCCTGGCGCCCGTTCAAGCTGCCTGGTGGACTAAATTGATTTTTTATCGTTGCTCTGGAGTGAGCTTAATGAATCTGTTAGTGACGGCTGCCTGCCCCAAACGCCTCTTGGTGCCTGTGCCACCAGAACGGCTCTTCCCAAGAAGGTGGGGGTGTTATTTAAGGCTCAGTCTAGGCCCCGGAGAGCAGCCAGGCATCAGCTGCACTGGGCCGCCCTCTTCCTGAGGAGTTTCTTGTGCTGGCACAGGCTTGGAACGGGGGCTGGGAGTGGAAAGGCAATGACAAAAAAGAAAGAAAGAGGCTTAATTTTGTGTGTCCATTTCCAGGGTCTTACATTTCATCGGTCCACCCACCTGTCTACTCATTCATCCACCCATCCATCTACCCATTTATGTATCCATACATCCACTTTTTCACCTGTTAATTTACCTACAGATGCAAAAGCCCATTCACCCATCCATCATTCCACCCATCTATCTGTCTGTCCACTTATTCACCCATACATCCACCCTTCCTACATCATCCATCCATCCATCCATCCATCCATCCATCCATCCATCCATCCTCCCACTTATCCATTCGTGCATCTGTCCACTCACACACCCATTCTTCTCTTTATCTTTCAATCCACCTACCCATGCGTCTGCATACCCTAGCTTACACACACACACACACACACACACACACACACACACACACATGTGTCCCTCCATTGCTTCATTGTTTCATTTATTTGTTCATTCTTGGAACTTCTGTGTAGCTCCCTAGGAAAGCTAACACCCTCACTATGGCCTATGGGGCTTCAGTCCATCCCCTGCCTCTCTCCAGCACAGTCCTCTCCTCTCCCTCTGGCACTCAGGCCTTTGTATCCGCTGTCTCCTCAACAAGAAATGCTCTCTCCCCTGCATCCTCATGAAGTGCTTCCTACCTTCCCTAGGTCTGTACTCAAATTTTATCATTTCTGAGACCTTCTCTGACTATTTTCAATGATGTTGTACTTTCAAACAACCCCCTGTTACTATCCTTTAACCTCTTTCTAATATTTTGGAGCTGTCTTTGCCCTCTGACTTTATGCAATCAATATATTTATCTTGTCTATTGTCTGTTGTCTTCTATTGGAATGATACTGCATAGAGGTCAGAGCTGAGCAAATCCTAGCCACCGCCACACCCCAGACTCTAAAGCCCAGCCTAGTGTATAGTTGGCCCTCTGTAAGTTTCATTGATTGAATTGCATAATTAGCTAATACATCCACCGTCACTTCTACATAGTATCAGACATGGTGCTTCCTCCTATGAGATACAGGTCCCTGGGAACACACGATGAAGACAGCGAGCAGGACCAGTACCCAATAGCCACAAGGGTGCTTGTAAATTTCCCCTGGATTAAGAGCCTTCAAGCAGGTTGCTTGGGGCCTCTAACATAGTGAAGATATCTGAGATAGGTGTGTGTTGCTTTTTTGGCCCCAGCACTCGCACAGATGCTGGCTGAGGTGAGAGCCTGGTTTCTCTCCTCTTGGCTGTCCCCCTCCAGACCTCCTGCTTCTCTTCCAGGTCCCCTCTGATCCCCACACCTTCCCTAGCTATGGAGAGACAGAAGGGTCTAGAGCAGACTGGCTCTTAGCTCCAAGGGCTCCCTGACACCCCTTCCAAGATGCCCATCCCTGCAACTTGGAAACAGCAAATGATTACTGCTGCTGCTGGTATTTCCCCAAACAGCCACAGTCACATATCCAGCCCTATGTCCTCCTCCAAAGCCTACCACATAGTATCAAGAGGCGGAGTCTATTCCTTTCTCCCCTTGGATCCGGGAGGACTCTTGACCACTCTGAAAGAAGCAGCACACCCATAGTGCAACTCTATCAAATAGATCCTAAGACAGAAGTGGCATCACCTGACCCATTTCTGTGGTTAGTAGACTTGGAACTAGCTATCATGAGGTAGGAAACTCAGGTTCCTTAGAGAAGCCATAGGCAGCTGTTCTAGACTTTAGTCCCAGCTTATGATCCACCAAAGCTGTCAAATAGATGAGTGAGGTTTCGGCTGATTCCAGCTTCCAGCTTTCAAGGCTTCCAGCTGAAGTCCTAGACACAGTCGTGCAGGGACACCCCAGCCCCACTGTGGTCTCTCTCAATCTGAGTGCTAGAATTCCCAAGCAAAATAAATGGTTGCTTTACAACTCTAAGGCTTACAGGGCTGTCTTTACAGAGCCAGAATAACTTCAGCAATAGCTGGATGGGATGCAGCACAACACTTCCTGGGCACTGGATACTTAGCTAAACCCTTTACAAAGTTCATTCATTTGATGTTCAAAACTTACCTCAGAAGTCTTATTAATATCCGTATTTATAGGTAAGGAAGAGAGACCCAGAGAAGGGAAGTAACCTATCCAGGGACACACAGCAAGTGTGTGTGTGGAGGGATCTGACTCAGGAGTTCACACTCTAAAAACTGGGCAGCCCAGCATTGGGTAATTTGCATCCTAATGGTTGTGGGAGAACCCAAAGTGGTCACTGATGTCTCAGCTCAGGTTTAGATATGTGGCTGTGGGATATCGATGTCCTTCGAGATAGAAATTGGTGGCGTCACCCACTCTATAAGACTGAATCCCAGTGTTGGATTTAAGCTGAAAATTTTAGATTGATAGATAATAGGTAGGTAGGTAGGTAGGTAGGTAGGTAGATAGATAGATAGATAGATAGATAGATAGATAGATAGATAGATAGTTGGATAGGTGAGTTGGTGGATGGGTGGAGGAATGGATAAATGCTAGATAGAAATAGATTTATGTATGGGTAGATGAATGGATATATAGATAGATATGGATAGGTGGGCAGATAAGTGGGTATTGATGAATGGACAGATGGATGGATGGATGGATGGATGGGTGAATAGACAGAGAAAGAGAGAGAGAGAGAGAGAGAGAGAGAGAGAGAGAGACAGACAGACAGACAGACAGACAGACAGACAGACAGACAGTGGTAGGGTGTTTTGTTGTTTTTTTTTTTTTTTCGTTTGTATATTTGATGAACATCTTTGTCTCTGTGATCTGAGACAAATTAGAGATGCTTCCAAGTTTGGGCAACCCTCACAAAGCCTGAGAGCCCTCACCCATAAGGTGGGCAGCATCCTACCCACCTTGAGGACTCTGACGGATACATCAAGACAGCACTTAGCATGGTGCCAGGCATCACCAATGCCAGCCCCAAGCAGGGCCTCTATCCTCTTGTCCTCGCCCCTTCCTCATACTTTCCCAGCCTCTCTGCTCCCTGTCCCCACATGGCCTGTGGTCCCCAGAGCTGTTTCCACCAGCACAGTGCCCCATCTGCACCTCCTGAAAGCTGTAGTCACAGGGATGCGTCCCCACTACTGTGTGATGCTGCGCAGGCTGGCAGCCTGTGGCGCCTCTCACAGTGGCTGGGCCGGCACGCCTCCTTCTCCACAGCTGCTGGGATGTGACCTTGTCTATCAGGAGGCCCTAGGAAGCCTGCTGAGTAGGCTCCCAGCTTGGTAGGTGACAAATATTTTCCAACATTCAGGCAGTGCTCTGATTGGTACCTTCCATCCCCTGAGTGCTGAGCTCCAGATTTGGGGTTGCAGAGGCAGAAAGAAAGAGAAAAAAAAATCCTTTTTGCCAGTAAAATCTGGTTCCTTCCTCCAAGGAAGAGTTTAACACTTCCTGTTCCTGGATCTTTCTTTGCTCCAACATCCAACCCAAATGGTTAACACTCAGCCGGGCTTTGGCAAAAGCCAGTGGTGATGGGGCAGTCCGGGCACTCTCCTCGTGGAGCCAAGAAGACAGTGCAAGATCTCAAATTTAAATACGTGGTAGAACCACCCAAGGTGATAAAGACCTAGCAGTTACAATTTGAACTATGTTTGAAATCCTTATCTCTTAGAAATACATACAGTACCCTTCAAGTAGGAAATGACAAACTGTCCAGATTGGTTCCAAACCAAATCGCAAAAGGTTGCAAACTGGGAGAGGAAGGATAGGAATAAAACAAGAGGGGCCACATGTGCACACCCGTTGGGGTCCTGTGATTGGTACGTGGTTACTCTGTGACATCCTTAGCAGGTATCAGAGCCTCCCAGCTGGGTCAGTGCAGAGTCCTGGGCCCAGTAGGTCTAGGGCTAGCATGGATGGCATAGGTCTAGCAAGCCTCCGGAGTGTTCTTCTGGGGATGCCTGCCGCTAGACAGTGCTTGAACTAGCACTGCTTTATGCAATTCTTTCTACCCCGTATATCTCTGAAAATATCTGCAATCAAAAGTTAAAATCGTTTCTTTGTGAAGAATTTCTCTTCAAGAGATGCTGACTCAGGAGATTTGGGGTAGGGCTCAGGAATCAGATTCCTCAATGACATGGAGCAGTGCACTGGGAGAAGCCTGTGTGCCTTGCTCTACCAATTGTCTTGCAGGGCTGTGCACTGTCCTGAGGGCAGCCCCAGGGGTTGTGAGCAAGTTTGAATGCCGCCCCCACAGGCTTCCTAGAGGAAGGGAGCCCTAAGCTGAAGCTCCACGGAAAATCTGGAGGCAGACAGGTGATAATGCGGTACAGGACCAGCAAAAGGGAGCACAGGGAAGAATGGCTTATTCTAAGGCTCAGAGGCCAGAGTCAGCAGAGCACCCTTCAGAAACAAAACAGTGAGAGTTCGGCCACAAAGCTATAATTCCAGCACTCAGGAGGCTGAGGCAGGAGGATTGCAACAAGTTCAAGGCCATCCTGAGCTGAACAGTGAATTCAAGGGCAGAACTTGTAGTTCTGTAGTGAGACCCCATCTTAAGAAAAAAAAGAAAGAAAAAAGAAAGGAATGAAGTAAATAAAAGAAAAAAGGAAAGAGAAGAAATAGAGATGGTGGTATCACTCTGAAGAATCATTGTGAATAGAGGGAGGGTCCAGAGATGGAGCTGGAGAGGTTAACAGGAGCCAGATCACACAGTGCTTGGGGGCCTTGCCAAGGAGCTCTTACTTCTGTTCTAGGGACAGCGGGGCTGTGGAAGGCAGTCGGGCTCTAGTCTGATCACATTTATGATCTGTAATCATCTCTCTGGCTGTGGTGTAGACCACAGAGGGGCAGGAGCACAAGCCGGAAGGCCAAAGAGGAGGCCCCAGCAGGGTCCAGGCTTGACACAAGAGGGAGTGAGAGGAGCTGCCACACCTCGAGGCTCTCCAGGAGGCAGAGGAAGCAGCTCCGGGGCTGCGCTGTCAAAGGCTTTGAGCCTGGGAGTCTTAGTCCGTTTTCTTTCTTTCTTTCTTTCTTTCTTTCTTTCTTTCTTTCTTTCTTTCTTTCTTTCTTTCTTTTTTTTTGCGGAACTTAGGATTGAACTCAGGCCCTTGGGCTTGCCAGGGAAGCACTTATTCCACTGAGCCATCTCCCCGGCCCCTAGAGATTGATTTTGCTCACCTTTCTAGAGAGTGAGAAGTCTGAGAGCCTGGTGCTGGCATCGGCCCAGTCTTCCTGCCACAAGGTGTCCCATGGTGGGCTAAGCAGGGGACTACCTCAGGGTTCCCCCCACTCATAAAGCCACTAGTGCCATTGTGCCCCCTCTCACAACTTCATGTAATGCCAGTCAGATCCCACAGGGCCTGCCTGCAAATGCCGTGAGCATAGGAGTTAGGAGTTAAGTCTCCAACATAAGCTTTTGCCTGACACATTCAAGCTCTGTACTGAGTGTGTGATGCCCCAACCCAGAGTGGAGACAGAAAGAAGGCAAGCAGAACTGTGGCCCGACCTTGTGGATGACCTTGGTCTCTGCATGGGGCAAGCTGGCTTCCAGTAGGACATTGGCTAAGAAAGTGCAACAGCCAAGCCAGCCTCAATGTCTACCTCTTCTGTGACTGAACAAAAGTTCTCATAAACCCCAAGACTTCCAGCCTCCTGGCTCAGAAGTAGAAGGTCAGTGTCTGCCTTCCTCTCAGGTTGGCATAAGAACTAGGGGGTCCCTTATGTGATCAGAATATGTGTCCCCACCCAGCAAGCTCCCATGTGGCTTCAGAGGCCACCTTGGCATTACCTACTCCTGCTAGTCCGCCCAGGATGGGACCCAATCACAGACATGTCTCTTCTATGATCTTCATTACCCTAAATAGATTTTGTTTTTATTTGCTCTGTTTTGAGTTTTGAAACCGGGTCTTGTTGTGTAGCTCAGGCTGGCCTCAAACTCCACAGTCCTCCTGCCTCAGCCTCACAAACACTAACGTTGCAAGTGTGTTCCACCACACCTAGCTTCAAACAGGCCTTTTCATGTCTGTCTTTCCTGTTGAATCCTCAGCTCTGGAATATTCACAGTGATTAGCTTCATACTTAACACACAGTGCATGTTCTACAGAGTCACTCACTCATTCATTCATTCATTCATTCAAGCATTATCTAATGGCGCTGATGCTGTAGGTTAGGCATTGGGAAGGCAGAAGAAAGAAAAAATGAGTGAGTAACTGAGTGAAAGACACTTTGGAAACTTCATGTAATGAAGGTTATGAAATCTGTGGTGTGTCAGGGGTCTTTCTTTTTCCCAGTCCTTGGGTGAGATAAGCATTATATGAGTGGATTATTTCATTCAGTCTTTGAAGCTCTCAGAAATAAAACAGTGTGATTGTCTCTGATTTTCAGGGGAGAGAATGGAGGCTTAGAGAGGCTGGGCAGGGTCAGAGACAGCTGGACGATGGCGTTGAACCTGCAGACTGTGATCTTAGCCTCACAGGTTAAGGCAGCACTTTCCTGGGAAGTTCCACAGGACCTGGAGCTGGAAGGGACCCACAGTCCCCAGTCCCAAGGTGGAAGAACGGGAACATCCCTGCTGTGAAAGTGGAAAACAGGTGCGTGGTTCCAGGCTGCCCGTCTTGAGCCAACATCCATCTTGGTGTGGCCTCGGTGGAAAGCGCTTCCTCTGTGCCGTGTCCTGCAGCGGTTGAGGGCAGCTCCTGTGGTGCCTGCCCAGCACACAAACTCCACCAGGCGCAGGTAGAGCCTCGCTGCCGCTCACATGGAAGGTATGTATTTCAGGGGCAGGGAGGTCCTCCTGAGGCCCCAGCCCACCAGTCCCCCCACCACCCACCAGGCTGCCCTGTCACTCGGCTTCCCCAGGGATGGAGACACTGGGATGAGGGATGCTCGAGCCATTTGCATGGATGGAAATACCACAGGGGACCTCATTAGCATGCATAATTAGTACATGTGAGTCAAAATTTTTTAAATTAAAAAAACGCTGTCAGGCTAGGTTTTATAGCAAATACAGGAGGCATCTCACCAGGGCGACTCCTACACAGAGTTTGAGTCAAAGCCAAGGGCACTACTGCAAAGGTAAACAGATATGGGCAGACTGCAGCAGTCCACACAGTGGGGAAATGTCCATCTTCACATGACCCCACGTGCTGTGAGGGACCTCAGAGGCCCCCAGAGGAGGAAGGGTGGCTTGTGCTTTTCCCCTGGGGCTTCTGCACTTCTGTGCCCATCCAGAACCAGGAGAGAACAGGGACAGGTGCAGGCTGGCCCCCACACATCCCTGCAGTCTCCTCCTCCAAGGGCCTGGGCCCTGGTCCTTCTGAGCTTCTGCAAACCAGTAGGCACACTCGCTGTCACCCTGAAAAGCTTCCCCAGGCAACAGGAGAGAAGATCAATGTAGATTCTCACTTTGCACCACAAGATCAATTCCAGATGGGTTTTGTAAATCTAGACTCCAATGCAAAAATATTAATAAAAAATCTGAAGACAACAATGGAAAGTTAATGACATCAGGGAGAGGAAGGCATTTCTTAAGCAGAAAAACAAAGAAATGAATCATAAAGGAAGGGGAAAACTGGATAGATTTGTGTACCTGAAATTAAACTGGAAAAAAAAATCAGTGTGACTAAGAACATCATAAATGAAATTAAAATCCAACTGACAAACTAATGAAAAATATTTGCAACACTTATGATAAACAAATGGTTAGTGCCCTCAATATTTTTTTTTTACAAAGCTCTTGCATATCAAGTAGAAAACACTAAAAGCCTAAGGGAGAAAAGAGTCAACGGAAATCAACGAACAGCTCTCAGAAGAAGAAATGTAAATGACTCAATGAACATATGATAAAAAAAAAATTCCACGCAGGCAGTCTCACCGGAAGTAAATTGTGGTTTCTTTGGTAAAGACACTTAATGAGTTGAGTCCAGCAAAGGACAGGTGAGAGGCAGCCCTGGCCATTACTGGAGGGAACCCTGTTTCCCAGCAGGCCCTGGGTCACCTTCCAAGTCCCGTGAGAACCCAGGGTCCCTGACCCAGGGATTTGTGTCCTGGAACTCATCCTGAGAGATCACAGAGACAGTCAGAGGTCAAAACCATCCTAAATATTCATGATGCGATATGCATCGTATGCGAGTCATGTAGAGACTAGACTAGCGATGAAGGCGTAGCACAGTGGAAATGTCACACACAGAACTGTTTTTTTGAAATGACTTTGAGACACATGTGAACATTTGTCTGCATGGGACTGCATCAATGTGGAAATATTAAGGCTATTCGCCATAAAATTAGTAGACAGAACTGGGAACTCTTTCTTTACTTTCTTATATTTTTGCATGCTTGACATGCTTTGTATTGTACGTATATATTTTTGTTAAGAAGAAAACCTTTTCAGGCAATCTGGTAAAGTCTTAAAACATCTTCCTCTACTTGGGACCATTTGGGCAGTGAGGAACTCCCAAAGCTATGCAGGGCCTCTCAACTTGGGCAGATACGGTTACTGCCGATACTGTAGATCAGATCATCCTGGGCCGGGGCCAACTCTCAGGGCTCCAGCACTTGCTTGCCATGCAGAGAGAGGCCCTAGGTTGGAAGCCTAGCATGCAATGTATAAAATAACAGCAGTTCTCCATTGGAGTGGGGCCGTCTCGGGCATGGCAGGATGGTGGGCAGCATCTCCAGTCTCCATCTGCCAGATGCCAGTAGCGTCCTCACAGCCCAAGTTGGAACAGCCAAGGTCTGTTTCTGAAAGTTGCCAAATGTCAGGGAAGTGGGCAGCAGATCGTCCCTGGTTGGGAAGCACTGGAGGCAGGGGACGAAGGAGGGCTCCTCCTATGTCAGTGCTGGAGACAGGATTCATACATCCTTTCCCTCACTCTCTCGTTCAATTGAGGACAGCAACAATTTTTCCCTGCGTCTGGCAGTGGGGAGCCCCGAGTTCCAGTCCCACATGAGGTTCTGGACCTCAGGGATGTCCTCTAAGTTTCACTTGTTTCTTTGCCAAACAGTCCCTCTGTCTGTCCCAGGTCCCTACCCAGGGACAGGGAGTAGGCACCCCTGTAGGGACATGGGTGGGTGACTCCAGACCATCCTGAAGGAGGTCACAGTCCTGCAGAATGGGCTATGCCACCAACAGATCCATTTGCCTCTGGTGGGAAGGGTGATCATAGATGGGTGTGGGAAGATGACGACAATGTGTCAGGGACTGAAGGCCAGGAAAAGCAAAGATGGCGACGACTAGGTGCAGTCCTTCACGTATGCATAGCATTTTACAAAGTGGATTATTGGGAAGCAGATGGTGCCTCCTACGGGATAACTAAGGAGAGTGAAAGGATGCAATGCTCAGGAAAGAGATAGTAATAGGGAGAGTCAGCCCTGGGGGGTAGGTGAGGATGTGGTCCCTCCTTCCTGGGCTTAAGGAGGCCAGAGTAGGGGCTGTGCTGATCCAAGAGGGAGAGATGGAAGCAGTCAGGCAGTAGGGTGGCACTAGATAGAGTCACCTAGCGAGAGCTGCCCCAGGCCAGGCTGGGAGGAGGCTGAGGAGCAGCGAGCTCAGCCATGTTCTCGCTGCCCTTGCTTTTGGATATCACCTCCCCTTGATAGAGCCTTGCTAGAAGCCAGAGAATAGTGGAGCCTGAGAATCGCCTGTGAGGATGAGCTACCTAGTCAGTGGCAAAGCAGGGAAGAACAAAGAGGGTAGAGAGGGGCATGCAGATGTCTGACAGAGAGCCCCATCCCTCACCTTCTTCCTCTATCCTGTCTCCTTCTGGTCAGCTAGATCTTATTACACATCTTTTCAAAGAGAGGATGCAGAGGTGCAGGAAGATGCAGCAATTTCCCCAAAGCCACACAGCTGGGAGGCATGGAGCTAGGAGGAAAAGCGCAGCTTGCCTGAGCCTGTGGCCTCTAGGCTTTGTAGTTAGGAAGATCTAGTTTGAAATCTCAGCCCTAACACTTATTGGCCTTTGACCTTGAGCAGTGCCTGTGTGGCTCAGAAAGGGCCCCTCTGCAAATGGGGTTAGGTGTTCCTTCTTCGGTGGGACTTCTAAGGGCTGAACCTGGTATGTGAGACGTGGGGCCCTCTCTGGGTGGCCAGAGCAGCAAGCGCTGACTCAGGCAGAGGCCTTCCTGGCCCCCTCCAGGCAGTTATTAACCAGCGCATCGGACTCTGCATTATGCATGGGGCAATTTGTCTGCCTCCTCCTCCACCTGCAGAATCGATCTCCATGCTCAGCTGCCTCATTGAGATGCAGGTCCGCAGCTCTGGGACTCCATCCCAGTGTCTAGTCAATAGCTTATATTTTTAATTTGTCAATAATCAGTCCAGACCTTGGCCAGAGCCCTATGAAGGGCTCAGCAGGATTGCTCGGCCGGGGAGGGGCACCATGCATGGAGGGGAAAGGACACTGCGTGAGGCTGCCAAGCCCAGGTGAGGTAGGACGGACAGAACTTGGTCCCCACCGTGGACTGGAGGCACAGATTCACACATGAGCTGAGGCCAACAAACGCTGTGTTTGGATCCCACCTCTGCAGTGGAAGGCACTGAAGTTCCTGGAGCCCCCATCTCCCCATTTTTGAGTGGCTACTGTTACACGTGCACGTGACTCTCAGGGCTGTAGGACAACTGGGAGTTAAGGCACTGAAACTGTTAGGACCATGCCCAGCACACAGTAGGCCCATGATATGTGTTACCTATTGTGACTGTTTCTTTCTTTCTTTCTTTTTTTTTTTTTTTTTTTTTTTTTTGCAGGACTGGGGATTGAACTTAGGCCCTTGAGCTTGCCAGGGAAGCGCTTACCCTATTGAGCCATCTCCCCTCCCCCGCCCCCTGTTACTAAAGTCAGACAAGAGCCAAACAACAAATAAGTAAGTCAAAGGTGATAGTCAGTGTACGTTCAGAACTTGACTCTCCAAGAGGGGAGAGGATTATCCCCACTTCACAGATGAGAAAGCCGAGACCCAGAGAAGTAGACTCACTCGTCCCAGGCGGCACAGCTGGAGTACAGGGTTGTAGGCCTCCTGGAGTCTAAATTCAATTCTCATATTCCTAATTACCCTGTGCAATAAAGAATCCTCAAAGCAAATATCAAATAAAGCCTCCCTCATTCCATTCCTGACATTTCATTTTGTGAGTTAAATGCATTGGTTACTTTCTTCTCTGACAAGCAGGTTCTGGGTGTCCACAGGAAGACAGGGCAGCTGAGGGGAGCAGGAGGAGAAGATCTTTTATTAGGGGTCCCCCTCATTCACCCTGTTGTTGAAGAAAAGCCTCAGTTTCACCTGTTCTGTGCCCGCCCCAAACAGCTCAGAAGAGCACACAGCAGCAGGGAGGAGAAGGCTAAGTCGGTGGTGCTGCCCTAGGAGGAAGGAGGTTCTGTCCAAGGTCAAAGAGAGAGTTGGATTAGAGCTGGTAAATCTCGATTCAGGACACCCCGCCTCTTACACGTACAGCCCCAGGAAAGTCCCTGCTGCTCCTGGAGCCAGATTTCCCACCTGCCAGCTAAGAGTCACAGCGCCTGTGTCCTTTAGGCAGTCTAAGGACTCTCTGAGCCAGCCCAGGCAAACGTCCCCATACAGCGCCGGCCTTGGAGCAGCCCCACGGCATTTCTTCTGAGGCCTGGGGACCCAGGGAGCCCTGGAGACTTCCTCCTGCCTCCATCCTACCAGCTCCTCTGTCTCCAGAGAGCCTCCCCCTTGAGTCTACATCTACTGAAACACACTTTCCACCAGAGAACTCCCCAGACATCAGTAGCATCCCCCACACGCAGAACTCGGAAGCTGTTAAATGCCCCCAGAGAGGCGGGTGAGGCTCCAGGGACCGATTGGAGTGCAGATTACAGGCAGGGGGTGAGAGCTCCAGACTCTCCCCACATCGCAAGCCTCTGCTGTGGGCCCTCTCCCATGGAACAGAAGGGGAGCAGGAAGTGACTCACTTGAGACAGGGCTGATGGATGCAGGGGGAGCCTGTTCTCTCTGTGACATGGCCTTCACCTCACACAGATGTAGGAAAGAGGGGGTCCAGAAGGAACCCATCTCTGGGGTGGGGAGCAGGCTTTCTCAAGCATCTCCCAGTAGGTTCCTGGGCAGTAGGGACACAGAGCAAGGACAGGTCAGTTACGATCAGTGCTTTCCTGTTGGCTGCAGTGTGAGTCCAGACTAGTCACATCTCCTCCTGAAATCTCAGTGACTCTGTCTGTGGGTCCTACAGGTCCCATCAGGAGGATGAAGCAACTCCACTGCCACCACCATCATCCCTTCTTCTCCCTCTTCTTCCTCTTCCTCCACTCACATTGATTAAGGCTTTGCAACATGTTCAAGGCATGCTTTACAAAGGTCTCCAGTCAGCCTTGGAAGCAGGCCCCATTACTCTGCTTTCCAGCTGAGAAAGCTCAGGGCCAGCCTCCTTTCTCTGTTCCCCTGGGTCACTGTAAGATTCTCAGGGAAGCAATCCCAGGAGCCAGAGAGCAGAGCCTGGATCCTAAACCATACTCTGGCCTCTCCCGAGCAGAAAGGAGTGGTCCCAGGTGACAGTCCTGCACACTGACACTCAGTTGGTTTCACAGTTCAGGGAAGTCACGTTTGAACCCAAGCATGGGACGTCTGGTCGGCATCCGGGAAGGCTGGTTTTAATTCTTCCTGCCTCTCACTGGACTGTGGCTGAGGACAGCAGGTGGCTTGCTGAGGGGCACTCAGATGTGAAATGGGTCAGAGAACAAATGAGGAAGGGGAATTTAACATGTTTGGGTTTCTCCGTGGCTGGAGTTTATCCATGCGAGAAGTGAGTTGAGTCTGCAGATTTCCCACGGGGCTGGGAGCGTCAGCCAGCCTATTGACAGGGAGGCCCTGGGGCGGGAGGCAGTGGCCTGCTAAGCCTTTGTACTGGTCTGGGTCCCTCCAGCTTTTATCTCTACCTAAATTGCTGTCCCACTAGCTGTGTGGCCCAGGGTGGGTCGCCTCCCTCTCTGGACCCAACTGTTCTACTGGACAAGCAAATGCATTGGAATTGAGAAAGAACAGTGTTGCCTCTTTTCAGAATGTCATGGGACACTAGCAACCGCTATCTGACATCAGAATTATGTGTTGTATTTCTTACAAGTACGCTGGCCCAGGCCCTGACCCAAACCAAATGAATAAAAACATCCAGAGACTGACTTCAGTCATGAACATAGCTAAAACCTCCCCAGACGACTCCAGCTGTAGTCTCTCAAACCTTGCCCCTGGATGAGAGGTGTAACAGACCCCTGGCACTAGGAAGCTGAGGCCCAGATAGAGAAATGACCTGCCCACCGTCACCAGGATGATGGGCTGCTGAGCTGGGGCAGCACACCGAGGTCTCTGTCCAAAGTGCTGAAGCTGGTGTGAGGCAGCCCAGTGGAGACCTCCGAACTTCTGCCTGGGTCATGTAGTTCCCACCCTGCCCACGGCACATCCAGACAGCTTTCCCCACAAATGATGTTTTCCTC
>NW_004524597.1:16595678-16620046 GCF_000260255.1 Octodon degus | reverse complement strand
CCTCTCCTTCTGCTTCTTTCACCTTAGTGTCTCTTTAACCTGTCTCTCCTCCTTTCTGTCCCCTCTGCTGCCTCTCCATTTGTTTCAATCTCAGTCAGCTCTGCTACTCCCTAGGCTGGAGTCTCTTTCTCAGACAGCCCTCTTCAAGGTCAAACACTGCCCTCCAGCTCAAATCCTACTCCTGAATCAGCCCTTTAGCAAGGCCCAGTTTCTCCTAAGAACTCTGAAACTGGATTCAGACTCAGAGACATTCCTTGTCCCCACCTTTCATCGTAGTGGCTCTAAATCTCCGGTGGGAAACCACCAGGGAGAGGAAGGTGGCCTCTCACAAAGCAATCAAGTGGGGTGGTGCCACTGCTACACACTCTACCCCAGTGGGGACACATCCCTTTGATCCACGCACTCTATGCTGAACACCTACAGGGCAAGAGAGCTGGAGACTCAGCCATAATGAAGGTGGGCTAATCTCATCTTCCTGCTCTCTCCTGGAAGAGACAGAAATAAGCATGCAAATGTCAGGTATGCATGTTAATCCTTTGTTGTGAAAATAATAGGCAAAGTTTTGGACTAGTGGGTCTCTTGGCATGGGCTGAAGCTGCTTCAGATTGAAGGATCACAGAAGGTCTCTCTTGGGAGCTGACGTGCCAACTAAGACCAGGGTGATGAAGAAGACTCAGCCACTCGTGCACTTATAGGCCAGTGTGTGTGTGTGTGTGTGTGTGTGTGTGTGTGTGTGTGGTTGTGCATGTGTGTGTGGTTTTGCCCATTGCAAAGATATTGGGGTTGGGAAAAGCTTCACAGATTTGTGGGTGGGAGAGAGGAGAAGGAGAAGGAGAGAGAAAAAAAGGAGGAGGAGCATGAAGAAGAGGAGGAAGAAGAGGAAACTGGCACCATTGGAATGGGGAAAGCAAGGGAGACTAGGGCATGACAGGAATTGAGGATGGTGGGAGGCTGACACTGACCAGCAATTCTAACCCACCTAATCACTCTGCACAGAACCCACAGTCCAAGGGCCTGCTTAGGGTCTGGTGGCCATCACCACTCCCATCACCCTACCATCATCACCATCACCATCACCATCATCACCACCACCACCACCATCATTGCCAACATCATCACCATCATAACCACCTCAACACTACTCTTGAGAGACTCTAACTGACCTAGAAAGGAGAGGCATAGATCAAAGCATCCTAATGATTTGACCTAAAAACATCATCACAGAGGGCTGGACAAGTGGATTAATTCCATACACCCTAGTAGTGTACCTTCTGTATGAACACAGACAAGAACAGATCTTCCAAATGGCTAACATGAGTACCAAGAGGCACTGATGCGGAGAGGGCTTTAAGGGCCTTGCTAGGGTTTTATGTGAGTGATTTTCTTAAATCCTTATAGTAATCCTATGAAGCATATATGAAGAATTTTTCTACTTTTCAGATGAGGAAATCAAGGCACAAAATGTTGAAACAATCAGCGAAGCCAGCTAAAACCTACCTGCTCCATCCCTATCCCTGGAGCAACTGTTTGCTGCTCTGAGCCCCTCCACACCTCCAGTCCTATACTGAAGAGCTAGCATTCATCTTGGAAGTAGGGGGGCTCAGCAGGGAGGCTGTGGGATGGGAGGTAGAATGAGCACCTGCCAATCCTAGTGCTTGTGAGCTATCAGAGGAGATGGTCTATGTGTCTATGTTTGAGGGGTGCTGACCTGAAGTTAGGTGATCAGTAGGGACCACCTGTCCCTTCAGCCTGAGATAAGGATCTGCCCTTTTAGTGGTGAGGGGGGCCAAAGAGAAACCCTCACCCCAAAGCCTAAAGACCTCCAGTTCTCCCCTACAGTTTTCCTTAGAGCTACAAGCCCTTTCGTTTCTCCCCGAATGCATAACTAATAAGTGCTTTGTTGAAGGCAATATTCTGCTGTGCTGCAGAATTAAAGTGGTGGACTCCATGCTGTATATCACCCCAGCTGCTCCTACAAGCAGGAGATCAATAGTCCGGCAATAGACGTTTTATAATTAACAGAAGATGGAGGAGAAGCAGGGTGAGCTCCCTGGCAGATGGGCCTGTATTCTCCCTAGCTCTGCGGTTCCCGGGGCTTTGGGGGATTTGCCAGAACAACAAAGTACTGGCTTGAGCTGCCCCAAAAGGCTGACTAGGAACGGACCTCAGCAGAGTCACATGGTGTCCCCCCACGCCACCCCCATGCTTGAGGCCAAATGCGAATAAGTAATGCCTTTTTTAGACTTTCTGAAGTACCTTTAAAGGCTCCTCTGGTGCCTCTCTGTATAATCCAGCGCTGGCCAGAGTGGACACCTGTTCTTATTCTCTTCCCAGTAGCCACATTTCCATTTTTGAATTAAACGCCCAGAGTTTCCTCTGGGAAAGTCTCCACCTCAAGGGTGCTTGCTTCAGCACAGAGTGAATTAGACATCACCATCCTGAAGTGGTCACACAGGTCAGATATGACCAATAAGAACATCGCATTTATGCTCCAGCCAGGCTGATTGGCTCCTGGGTACACACATGACCCAAAACCATCCAAAGGATCAATTCTGGGACTTTGACTGGGACTGCTCCTCTCTAGCCCAAAGTGCAGCTTCAGGCAGGGGCTAGCTCAGCATCGTGAGGAAGAGAAGAAGGCCAAGGTATCAAGAAACAGGAACAAAGAAAGGTGGACAGAGAGAGGCTGACCAAGCTATGGGGAAACTTTGGGGCCATGGAAGCCAGCCAGGTGGGAGCCCAGGTTAGACTTTGACTTGCAAGGCCCATACATTCAAATTATGCCTCAATTACTTTGCGTAGCACTTCTATCTCTTCTCAAAGAGTCTGAGAAACTCCATTAATTTTTCTTGGTCCACTTGTCCAATAATGAGTTCCTTCCCATGGGGGAAAGCACAGACCCTGTAGTTAGATCCACAGTCCAACCCTGGTTTAACTATCAAATTGATCTTGGGCAAATGCCTTCCGTTCTTGAAACTCAGGTTTTCTCACCTGTAAAGTGGGTATGTTGCCACCCTTAAAGGGCTGCTGGGAGGATGAAATGAGACAGTGCCTAGTCATTGGAAAGCACCCCTGAAATACCCTCAGTGCCTCCTCACGCCTGAAATCTCACTCTGATGTGTCAGAGAATCTCTCATTGCACAGACTCTGCCGCTATCAATCTCATCTGCTAGAGAAGTCAACCAAATCTTCTAGAATGTTCTGGCGGCTAGCAAGGGAGCTATGTGACAGGACCATCTGGATCAAAGCTGAGAAGCAGAAGTTCAAAACCTCATAAAACTTCATCAAGGTAACAGTGCTCACTGCGGTGGCTGCTGCTGCCTTTACTTGTTTGGTTTTGGTTTTTACTTCAGGTAAAGAGTCGCCAGAAGGGAAGAACGATGCTTTGGAGACAAAGTATCCCTTGCAGCACATCCAGATGATGCAGCACAATTTGCTTGCACTATCTTATTTAATTTTACGGGCCTATGAAGAAACTGAAGCTCAGAGAGGTACAGTTACCAGCCCAAGGTCAGCACTGATGAGTCTGAGGCCAGGGTTGGGACACACTCGCTGAGCTGGGCCAATACCTGGTAATAACATCCGGGGCTCGGATGAGGACCAAAGATCAGGCACTGAGCAGAGGTCGGTGCACACTTTTGATTTGGATCCTCTTTTTTTTTTTTTTGTGGCCAGCTCAGCCCACCCTGGGGGTTGGGCTGGCACAGCATGTGGTGCCGGGGATTGAACCGCAGTTCCTGCACTTGCCTGTGCTTGCCTAAGCAGGGGTTTTAGACCACTGAGCTACCTCGCCGGCCCAAGGATCCTCTTGTGAGCCTTTGAGAAAGCCCTGCTTCCTATTGCACAGATGAAAGGCAGCAGTTGTCAGTCAGAAAGTGTATTTCAAGAGGGGAACAAAAAAAAAAAAAAAAAAAAAAGAGGGGAACAAAGGCCTTACTCTTCACCTGTTGAGAATTGCAAATTTATGCCACACACACACCACCATCAGCACCACCACCATTTTATTTTATTTTATTTTATTTTATTTTATTTTATTTTAGGCACCAGAGAATGAACCTAGGGCCTCATGCACACTAAGCACACACTCTACCCCTGAGCCACACCCCCAATCAGTAACCACAATTTTAAACATAATAAAGAATATGCATTTTTAAAGCACATGTGCATATATCCCTTAACCCACTGCTCCAAGTTATGCTTGGAAAAGCATACTGACATCCCCCAAATTGGCAATAACTGAAGGCTCTATCAGTGTAGTCCTGGTTTGTAAACTATGGTCCATCCTTATGTAGAAGTGATGGGTGGAGTAGAACTATTTGTGTTCACTATAAAATATATTTAAATATATTGGTAAATGAAGCCAGATGAAAAATAACAAATAGATCAAGACTCTGAAATCAGACCCCTCCATGGCTGTCTCCTTCTCCCTCTCCACCTCACACTACCGGTCCTTGCCCTCTGCTGGGAATACTCACACTCCTCACCTTCTTCAGGGACCTCCTACTTGGTCTTCAAGAGCCCAGCCGCACGCAAAATCTCTTTCCCTCGTGAAGATGGATTCCCCAAGCTGAAGCTGGGAGTGGTGGTGCTCACATCTGGCCTGCCATGGTGGCCATAGGGACGAAGTGCAGTGGTGTGATCAGTGGGAAATGAACCACTCCTGGAGGGGGTGTGACCGCCCCCACACGTACACTCATCAGAATACATGTAACATCATGCAACAGAAAAAGCATGGGATGGGCATGCAATGCAAGCATGTACAGCGCAAAACAAGCCACACACACACCACATACACAGCCACCATAGTGCTCATACATGAGTTCCTGACTTCGAGTCCCTTCCTCTGTCATCTCACTTTGACCCCTGTGGCTTCCCATGGGCAGGAGTGAAAAGAACAGAAGCAGTGTTTTCAGGGTCTCTGCGTGGTTCAGCATTCCATGGAAGAACGGACTTCGATTTGCTTTATCTGAGTATTTCAATTTGTCCTTTTATCATCTATATAAGAAGACTGAGGCTGCAGGAGAGAAAATGATTTTTTTCCCTAAGTGACTGGCTGCTTGGTGGCGGCTTAAGGAGACAGTCGCATGTGACAAAGAACCTGGATCAGAGCAGCCTGCTAACAACACACACTCTGCACCGGCCACCGGAAGATACGTGGACTTCAGCTGGAGCAGGGCTCTTGGTCTGATTACAACGTGTCTCTCAGGCTGAGCCAGTAAACAAGCACCAGCCACTGGCACACTGACCTAGCTGTGCTCTTCATTCACTCTTGAAAGAAGTGCTCCTCTGTGGGCTCAGAAGACCAGGCTGTCCCCAGAGCTGTCGCCCTGTGACAATATTGACAGAGCCGGTCCTCCCCTCATAAAGCCCCAGCGTGCACACATGGGAAAAACAAGCCCATCCTCTCTCGCCAGGAAAGAAGTGTAAGGCATTAGGAGACTCTGATTAAACAAACAGATGTTTTTAGTCGGCAATAGAAGTGTCAACATGATCCTAATTAATGAACGTGTTAATGGCTGCTCTCTGTTTGAAGACAATAGTCACTCCTAGATCCATCCACAGTGACTCCCAGGGAACACACCTCTCACACACATGGGCCCTCAGGGAACTTGGGGAGTACTTGAGGCACTGGGGGCATGGGAAAGCAGGTGTGAGTGCATGGTCACAACACAGCCACACCGCAATGCACCACACTGAACACAACCAACCCAACACTCACATCAACTACACTACTCCCACAGAAACACATAAGGCACACATATCAGTAATATGGGAGCAAGATGCACTCACAAGGCTTCACTCTGCATGAAATCATATGACATACATACAACCAACACAACATGTGGACACTATGCCACAGAAAAAGCCCATAGTGGACACACAACGCACATGTATACAACACACGATATGCAACACACACGCACGCACACACACACATATGCACCCACATCACAGGCATAGCAACCATAAGACAAACATATCCATACCACATACACAATTCCAGTGTAAAAAGTTCATGGTTCCCAGGGCACTAGTCTTGCACAACTACACACATTCATATAGTTCTTTTGTTTCATTTTTTTGTTTTTTGGTCTTTTTGAGACAGGGTTTCACGGTGCAGCTAAGGCTGGCTGTGAACTCACTTTGTAGCCCAGGCTGGCCTCAAACTTGCAGTGATCCTCCTACCTCAGCCTCCTGAGCACTGGGATTACAGTGTACACCTCCATGCCTGGCTTCCCATAAAGCTGCCATCGGTATAGTAACATGCATTGTGTGTCCCACCATGCACCAGGCACTACACCAACCATGAAGCCACAGGGGTAAAGAAAGGCATCTATTTTCAGGGGTATCCTGAGCTCACAGGGAAACTGCAGCAGAAAAGCTAAAATGCCTTTAACAGGCTCATGTTTCCACGTGATTAAAAGAATCGTGTAAGAGTTTGCTATGCAGGAAAAGTGTTGGGCAATATTGAAGAACATGCTGTTGCCACTGAACAGTCTTCCCTATGATGATATCAAATAAAACAGCCCCATGACTTGTACTGTATTTATCCTTAACACAGGATTGCTATTTATCTGAAAGACTCTAGAAAGTATGCAATTGAGCGCATCTTCCTTTTTTCCCCTTGGCTTCTAGGAAGCTCAAAAAAAAACCTTTGATCCACACATGGATAGAGAATTGATTTCCATCATACAAATTTCTGAGTGTTATGACTGACCCCATTTTATATTTTTTTATATTTTTATATATTTTTCTATTTTTCTTTCATTCCGTTTAAACACTGTATAGGTGACTGTATTTGTCTAGAATACCATAGGGATAAGATAGAAAAAATAAATAAATTTTAGCTTTATAGATTGGGAACTTTCACTCTACAATGACCTCCAAACCTCAGTAGCTCAACATAGATTTATTTCTTGCTCATGGCTCAGTCAAATGTGGTTTGGCAGGACATGGGGCATTGCTGCACATAGCCATTCTGGTACCCACAGTGGCTTTCATCTCATGGTTCCAGCATCCCTCGGAGCCCTGACTTCCTCATAAAGAATCCACAAAGTCAAAATATTAAAGACTGTTCAAATGCAGTAGCCAGGCCTAAAAGTGGCTGACATTATTTCTATCCACATCTCGTTGGCCAGATTTAACCATGTGACCCCATCTCAAAGCAGAGAAGCCTGGGAAATGTAGTCTTCCTGTGTGCCAGGAAGAAAAATGAAAGAGTTGGTGAATCCAAGGCATTGTTTCAGCCATAACAGATAAATGAATGTGCAGTGGGTTCCCAATGAAATAATCTCTAGTTCAACCCACATTATTGAGAACTTTCAAGATTCAGAGCTGTGTGCTAAAAACTGTGAAATAAGGTATTATGAATAAAGTGAGCATCACCCCTGGACTTTCCACTTTGTAAATAGAAAATATGATAATAAAAAACTAACTAATATGTGAAATAAAGGCATCTTTGAAATGTAAGGCTGTGCAGTTTCCATTTTTTGTTGTTCTTTGCTGTAGTTCTAAATGTTCTCTAATGAAAGAACTTCATAATTTACTAGTTTTTGTCTATTTATTTATTTATTTATTTATTTATTTATTTATTTATTTTCCAGTGCTAGGGATTGAACCCAGGGTTTTTGCACTGAGCCACATCTCAGCCCTATTTTATTTTTCTTTTTTAAAAAATGTGTTTAGTACACAGTCTGCAGGGTCTACAGTGTCTTACTAATTAGATCAGACTCAAAGTGATTCTCCTGTTTTCAGCCTCCCAAGCACTGGGATTACAGGTGTGCACGCAGTCTCAATTGCCATCTCAGTGTGCCCCTGGAGGGAGGCCTGGTGTGGCATGCTGGGGATCAGACCCCAACCGTGTACTCTGCCTAGGCAGGCGCTTTAGTCTGCAGAGGTACCTGGCCGATCCTTTACTTTTTGTTTTGAGGTAGGGTTTTCCTAAGCTTCCTAGGCTACACTAGAACTTCTATCCTCTTGCCTCAGCCTTTTAGAAGACTGGCATTATAGGTAAGCTCCATTATGCCCAGTTCTACATTTTTAATTGAAATATGATGAGAATGTCTGAAGGGACCCAAGATAGAAGCATCCAGCTCATGGATGATGGCAATGCCAAGGTAGAGTGTTGCTATCACCCTGGGGATCTCCCCAGGGCCCTCTCTATCTCTGTCTTCCCACATTTTGGTAGAGGTTAGGACTAGTCTGGTGTCCTGTTCCGGGTGTCCAGAGATCTAGGGTTCTCTCCTTTTAGGGGCATTCAAGGTACAGTTATCTCTTGGTATGGGACTGATTCCCAAACCCTATGGGTCACAAAATCCTAGGATGCTCCACCTCCATATATAAAATGGTCTAGTATTTGTTTGGAACCTGCCCATGTCACCCCATATACTCAGATCATCTCTAGATGGCCTATAATATCTAATGCTATGTAACGCTATGCAGTCACTATACTGTGCTGTTTATTGAAAACTAATGCAAATCAGTCCACACCTGTTCAATACAGCCACGGTGTTCCCCCAAATACTTCCCGTCTGCTATAGGCTGAATCCACAGCTGCAGAATACATGGTCCAATGTACAAGGAAACTCAAAGAAGATCGTGCTCTAAAGGTGTGGCTGAAGGTCATGCTGGTGCACAGTGGGTGAAACCAAGTCCACAGCCAGGGACCAGAGCAGCAGGCTCCTCCGGGCAAGACAGGGAAGATGCCAGGGAGGAGGCCATCTGTGAGCAGCTCTTCAAGAGCACGCCAGCTGTGCTTGTGCAGAGTGAGAGGAAGAGGTAAGAAATGCCGGGGCCTTTGTGAAGGCATGTGAGGGAGGGATTCTTCTGGCCAAAGCCTGGGGTGCCAGATGGTAGTCGTGGGTGTTAACCATAGAAAGAAGGCAAGACTTGACCCAAAAAAGGCTTGAATATCTGACTCAATAATGATGTATTTGGCAACATTTTAATCATCAAACATATATTAAGTGCTCAAGACAATCCTGAGTGATAGGCTTGCAATTATCTTACTAGTTTCCATAGCAATCTCTGTGGCCAGGTACTAAGAGGGTGCATGCTTTTCAGGGTGAACACAGGCTCAGAAAGCCTCAGGGAGGCCCCAAGCTCACCTAGATAGAAGATGGCACTGCCACTGGCTACCTCCCAGGCCCTTTGTGCTGTGGCCACTTCTGCGGTGACAGGGGTCACCAGAACTAGCCTCTAAGCCAGCCATGGATCAGCAACTCAACGTCCAGCCCTGCATATATCCACGTGACCTTAAAGCCTTATTTTGTTCACCTCTAAAATGGAGCTAATAGTGCTTCCACTTCAGGGCTACTGGGAGATCTACATAAAATGCAACGCACATCCCTGAGCCTACTATCTAGCATACAGAAGGAGCTATATAAATAATCGCCACAGTTATCAGTGTTGTTTTTATTGCTGTCTCTGTTGCTGTTAAAGGGAAGAGGGGGTCTTAGCAGGCGGGTCCATCAGCCAAGAGACAAGTGATTCGGGAACACACTAGCAGAGGCCACGGAAAGGGACAGCTGTTAGGGAGATTAAGGAAATTCACGCGGAATATATGTACGTCTGGTACGTATGGCACTTTTGGCAAAGACAGAATCAAGATGGAAACGTGCCTCTCCGGAAAGATGCGAGCGGCATTTGGCATCCCTCACGCTTCAAGCCAGGAGCAGCCCCGTGTGTGCACGTGTCTGGGCGCCTCATGCAAATGCGAGGGTGGGGAGACGTCAGTTACACAGAGCTCGGAAGACCGGGTGGCAGCGGGCAGAGAACAAAGAGCGGGCCAGACTCCCCTGCGGAGGAGGTCAGGCCCCTGCAGGAGTCCATCCAGAGCACTTGGAGCCCGGAATCGTCCTTTCTTCTCCTACTTGGGACTCCAACATGGGCCGCGCTTCCGGCTGCTTGGTTTATAAAATGAAGCTGAGGTCACCTCACCCACATTGACTCTGTGGCAGCGTAGATAGGCTTTCGAGGTCCCTGATTGTCCTCTGGCGGTTCTGGTAGAAGAGGAAGGGCAGTTCTGAAGCTCCAAGATGGAACTTCGGTTCCTTCAAGTGCAAGAGCAACAATGAGAAGAAAGAGAAGTTGGCTGGAGATACCTGATTCCTCAAAAAAGAACACAACAGAGAAAGGACTCTAAAGACTTCAGAGCTAGGCAATAGCCCAGAATGGGACTTTCTTCTTACCTCAAGGAAGGAAGTCACTGTCACGGGCCCCTCCCTGAGCTCTCCTGCCCAATCTCCTTTATTCTCAAGGACTCCTCCAACTGACTCCTTCTGCTGACTCCTCCCACTTATTATTTGCTCTCAGGCTAAAGAAACAGCAGAGGACAACAAGAGAGGAGCCAGAGGCAGTGCCACCTCCAGAAAGCCTCTCTCTAAACAAGAAGCCTGCCTCCAGTCACTTCACCATTCTATAATCAATGTCCAGCACCAGTACTTGGGGAACAGTACTGCAATGAAGCAGGAAGAGCCCAGCCTCTGACCCTGGCCTGGCACTGGTAGCTAGTCCTGAGGCCAGTCTGCGCAGATCAGTTGTCCCTGGATAGGACACCTCACCTCTTGGAATCTCAATTTTCTCACCTGAAAAATGGAGTTGACAGGAGAACTGACATGTCCAAGTAGATGTGAGCATTTGCAGCAGTAACAGTCTCCTAACTGCCCGTCTCGGGTCTGGCGTGGAGCCGCGGTCCTGGCCTACAGCGCACTTTAAAGCACAAGTGCCTTTGAACTCATGGTTTCTGAAGTTTCAGACTATGGCTGGCTGGCTCCAGGCCAGGAGCATCATGCTGGAGCAAAGCAATACAGTGGGTGGGTCACTGTGAGCTCAGAGCTCTAATGACTGGGCCCCTTTCCCAGAGCCTGGTCTCTAATCACTCCCCTTCTGGAGCCCACACCATGCACACATGAGCCCTTGGACACATTCCAGATCCTAAGGACACTAGGAGGACACAGTCTCATCTGCCACCTGTGGCCCTGCCCTTGTGTTACAGAAAGGCCTTCATGCCTCCCACAAAATACCCTCACCATTTGTCTCTCTGCTTGTGTATCAATTTAGAGGAAGATCAAAGTAAGATGTGGGAAGTTGTAAACTATGACACTTTGGAGATATAGATGATAGATGGATAGACAGATAGATGATAGATAGATAGATAGATTGATTGATTGATTGATTGATTGATTGATTTGATTGTGTGTCAACAGCAAATTGTAAATTACTTACTATTTATTGTTCAGGTTCCACATGCTATCTCGAGGACTCCTCCAGATGAGTCATGGGCCCGGGGACAGAGCTGGACTGCTGACTTTGTGTACGTGTTTATCATGGGGAAATCTTCAGGGTGTTCAAAGAAAGAAAGAAGGCCCCAGGCAGTGGAAGTAGGGAGGAGGAAAGTGGGGCTCCACCATTGGGGTCACCTTGAGCAGTGGCCAGTGGGGAGGTGCTCCTGGACATGAACTAAGGAGGGATGGACTGGAAGCCACGGCTTGACGGGCCCTCAGTGCTGCTCACCGCCCAAGACAGAGAACATAACCTCTCAGCCCCAGATGTGGAACCCTCAGATCCCACTCTCAGACCTTTGTGGAAAACCAAACATTTGGGAAAACAGTGGGGAGAGTGTGGGCAGGTCCAGTTGCAAACTCTTATATCCTCTAGCATGCAAGTTTTGCCTGCTTGGTTTTAAATTTAAATTCTATCCTGGAAAGAACAATAGGCCTCACTTCTTTCCTTTTTCTTTCTCCTTTCTAAGCCAGGCCATGGAGGAAGAGACTGCGTGTGCGGATGGCATCATACCTGGCACAGAGCCGTGAGAATCTGGAAGAGGCAGCCCCTCCACAAATGGCTTGCCCGGCTGCAGGTAGACACAGCCTTACGCCAGGACCTCCTGGGCAGCCTAAGGACTGGGTTTAGTTCATACTTTCTGGTTTGGAGCTCTTCTACATTGTATGTCCTACGCAGCAGTACCCCGTAGCCCCATATGTAAAGCTCTCACTACGCACTGATAAGCAAGCACTCGGTAACAACCGGCAGCTGTGGTCATGGTATCGTCATCTGAATGATGCTGGCCCTTATGGCCGATGAGGACCATTAGCATGAGGCAAACCAAGGTTCAGATCCTATTGCTGTCACATGTCCCCCCAAAGCCTGGTGTGTTTAGGAGGTGATTGGATCATGGGACCCTAGACTCATCAGTGCTGGCCACCAAAACTGAACCAAAATAAACCTCCCCTCTCAGGTTCTAGTGCTGTCTCCGAGATGAGGAGGGTGACTAGAGCATGCCATGCTCTGGCCATGAGTCCTTGAAGAGGTCACCGACTCATCCAACCTCAACTCTCTTATTCATCATATCAGAAATAATATTTTCCACCTAGTGATAGGTTGTACAATACGAAGACAACAATAGTGTCTCTCTGGTGCCTGATATACACGGGGTACTCAGATCAGAAGGTGTTAGCCTCCACCGTGGTTTTTCCTTTCTTATAAGCACCAATGTAAACATGTTAGGGAGGTGAGGCACCATCTATAAATTATTCCCAGGTACAGTTTCTTTGTAGGCAAAAACAAAAGCAAAGGGGCCAAGGATATAGCTCAGCGGCACAGCACCTGCCTGACAAGCACAAAGTCCTGAGTTCAATTCTCAGTACCCCCTCAAAAAAAAAAAAAATCAAGTGTGGAATCAGGGGATGGGAACCTGGACTGTCTCACTTGTGACCAGGGTAAGATACAGACTCTGAGACTTGCTTTCCCCTTGAGTAGAAGAACTGAGGATTATTGCACTGGAAAACAAAACAACACCAATTCCTTTTATTTTTCTCCTGCTAACTCACCAACAGAGATTGAAAAATTATTCTATTCCTTTGCCAAAAAGAAAGCAAAACTCCTGGTTGGTTCTGGAAACTGAAAATTACCCCCCGGTATCACCCAGGCATCTTGGAAGAGAACCAGCCTTCCTGCTCAAAGGTCAATGAGAAACACAACACAATTTCGTGCAGCATTGGAGCCCTTAATTCCAAGAGAGCTTATGCATAACTACAGTGCACAGAGTAGGTACAAACAGGGAAGCTCCAACCGAGCAAGGCTGCGCGCGGGCAGGGCTGCCAGTCCCTCGCCTGCTCACCCCACAGCATGCTCTGTTGCCACTGCGAGGAACCCCAGGGCTCTGGGCACAGTGTCACAGCCGCTGAACTCCAATCCTTCACTGCTTAAGTATTCCAAGGCGCTGCACTTTACATGCACTCTCTTGCCACTCAATTTATCCTGACCACAGTGTATGTCAGCGTGTGTGTGTGTGTGTGTGTGTGTGTGTGTGTGTGTGTGCATGCGCGCGTGTGGTCATGCACATATCGCAAACAAATCCTCAGAAAGGAAGAGAAAAGGAAGTTCCACCAGCCATTAAGGGGAAATTACAAATGCATTTTTCTTTGCCTCCGGCACATTAATAAAAGAGATTACAAAACTGGAAATGAGTGGAAGGAGCTGGGCAGCATCACAACAATCGGAGGGGGTGGGGGCTGCTTCCTGTACAGTCATCTGATTTCATGGCCGTCCCCATGCTGAGAGAATCTGTCTGCGGCGGCTGCTGGGAAGATGTGGAGCTCATGCATTAAACATCAGGGGACTCTTGCGACATGCACGGTGGGCTGGGAGGAGGCTGGGGAAGGACGAAGCCTTGATCAGCGGTGCTGGCTGGGAGATGCTCAGGACACGCCCCAGCGTGGCCACACACATGGAGTGGGACCTAGAGAATATTTAATAAGGGCTTGGGAAAATGATTGCAGATTGCAGAGTGAGTTAGGGAGTGTAAAGTGCAGAAAGTGCAAAGATATTCTGGAAATTTGAGCACAGGAGCCTCACCTGGGGGTCCATGGTCATCGGGAAGAGGTGGTGCACCACACGGGAGGCTCTCTAGTCCGGAGTCCGGAAGTGATCATTGGTGTAGACCTAGTTCTTCACCCCTAGTTGTCACCCTCCACCTCGCCAAGTCTTTTGCCATAGCAGTTCGCAATCTCTTCTCCAGGGAAGATCCTAGACTTTGAGTTTGATCAAGTGCCTTGATCTGGTCATAGATCTTAGGAGAACTTGTGTCTTTCTAGTTTTTCTCATGCACCTCTGCCCTAGCTATGGGAACATGTCCCAACTAGCCTGCTTGTCCCCAGAGGACAGCAGATGTGTACAGCTGAGCCAGATAGAGTGGCAGCTCTGAGATGCTCTGGTGAATTTGCAGAATAAACTCAGATGGGAAATATATGCTGACTGTTGATACAACTGAGATTTAGTGGCAGTTTGTTATGCTGCAGCAGCTGACCGATACAGTTATATATGAAGCCATTCATTTTGTTTGAGTATTTGTTCATTCAGCAAATACTTCCTGAGCACTTCCATGCCGGACAGTTTGATAAGCAGCAGGGATATATTGGTTAGAGAGAAATCTGTGAAAAAGAGCAGAGTTTGAATCTACTAATTCAAGGATTGAAGATCCAATATGTAACAGGCACAGCAATCGGTGCAGCAATTACAGAGGCTAACAAGTTACATAAGGGCCCTGCACTAACATGGCTTACAGACCACTGCCCAAGCAAATGATGCAGTGGAAAATTTCCAAAGATCTTCGTGAATAAGGCGTCTCTTTCTTCCCACTATTCACTGACCAGCAGGAAAGATAGGAACATCAGTGGACCGTTCCAGTGTCAACAGGGAGGCACGCAAGTCAAATATCACAGATCACTCGTGAAAAGAGTCTCCTCTGATGCCTGATGTCCAGTGATATTCCTTATATTGGAAAATCAAGTGGAAGATGGAAAGGAAAAAGATGAAGGTCTCAGAGGAATCATAACCTGGAGGAGTTCAGATGCCAACTGGTGATGGTTAGACTTGGTCCATTGCAAGGAAACGGCAAGCCATGGGACACTGGAGTGAGAGAGCGTGGAATTAGGTTTGTATTTGGGAATTTTTGGTAAGTGCACTAGTAGGGATGAGATCAGAGGCAGGGAAGCTAAGAGGAGCCACTGTGATCTAAGAAAATGGGGTACACCACATGGAAGCAGGTGGGGAGGGGACCAGACCCTACACCTGGAACTGTGAAATCTGAGAATTGTATAGCTGGAAGTGTTCTGGAGCTGTTAAATTCCACAGGCTCCTTTATGCAGTACCTGGGGCTTAGAGAGGGCACAACATGTCCCCGGATCTCACCACAGGTGAGCATGGTGCTCAGACATGGGACTGTAATTGCTGGTATTCCTGAGCCTAAGCTGAGGCTCAGCTCACACGCCATGCCCATTCCTAATTCCCACAATTCCATAAACACTAATGACAGTAATTATTTCTACACTGTCTAGCGGCTGGGCCTGTTCTCAGAGCACTCTGTAAGTCCTTCCAAATCCTTGTAATATCCTGCAGAGGCAGGACTCCCCATTCTACAGATGAGAAGCCTGAGGCTCAGGAGGTGGTGTGACTTAAAGCTGAGCCCAGGGATCTCATCAGAGACAGCAGTGGCCAATCCTGCATGGAAGCATAGCAGGGGCTAAAGGAATCAGGAGCACATGGGCTGGGCACAGTGTCCCATGTAGAGAAAGCATCTGACAAATGAGAGCAAGGATGACAGTGACATTAATGCCAAAGATCAGAAGGATCATGATGGGAAGAAGATTTCTACATTGGCCTTGACTATAACCCTGGGACTCTGCAAATCTCTGAGCTTTGGGGGCCTCAGTTTCCCCTCCTGTGTATGCCATTGGCCAGCAACATCCACAATCCCACATGGCCCTGTCACAAAGGCAGACTGACTCACTCTGGGAACCCCTGGGACAAGGCTTGAGTAATCTATGTTTAGCCCCTGGTAAGCCCAAAGTCCATTCAAGTTTAAGAGCCTGTGCTCTATGTGCACAGCTCCATTATTTTTAAGACTGCATGGGGGTCACAGCTGCAGAGCCTGGTTTGGAGAAGGCACCAGAACACATGGCCCATCCATTCCCGTTGGGGTCCCCACTCCAGGCTCCACATTCCCAGCATGAAGGCCACAGTGACAGCAGAACCCTCTGCCCTCTGCGTCAATTTCTCCCGCTAACCAGAGCTGGATGCTGCCCCGCTAGCCTCCCCTACTCCCTCCTTCTACCCTCCACTCCTGTTTACACGCTATCCATAAAGTATGGATTTGTTGTGGCTTCGTGGAAACACGGTCTATTTCTTCTTTTCCTCGTTCTTTTTTTTTTTTTAAGTAGATTTGAGCCTGTAATTCAGTTAATTATTTCCCAGAGCACTGGCTTGGTGGCTACAGCACAGCACGAGGCAGAGGAACGGAGACAGGTTCTCCGAAGCCTCTTTCCAGAAAATCTAATTTCATCATTGAGAAATCTTCTGTCTTAAGCGGCCTCCGCCACCGCCATAAATTTACATATTCTATATGCCTCCGGAACGGAGTGGGCTCCATTTGCATAATGCTGCTGGAGGGGCTTGCTCTCCTCTTGAACCCAAATGCGGCAGGAACGGGGAGGCAATTATTAAGCTGTAGACATTGGCAAGGAGCGAGGCCTCAGATGGATTTCAACTCCAAACCTCATCCGCCACCCCGGATGCTCATTATCCCAGCCTAGATCCCAGGCTGCCAGGGGATCTGAGGGCCAGGAAGCCAGCGAGCTGCAAGTCACCACAGGCTGGGTGGCAGTGAGCAGCTTTGGTTTCCCAATGTCCCTGGCTCTGGGAATCCTTTCCATTTCCACAGGTCATTCATTTCCCTGACGGTTGATGGTTTTGCCTCATGGTCTTTTCTGTGCATCCCTGCCTCTTTCCCTGCTACACGTCCACAGCTCTTGGAGCCAGGTCAGCAAGCCCAACCCCATCTCCTTACTCCCACTGTAAGTCCTGCGAGGTACTTCATTAACAAGGAGTGGTATTTAACAAAGTCCCGGCTGGACAATGGCAAGTACAAACAGGAATTCATTCATGCCAGAGTCATCCTGCTAGAGCTCTCCTTCTCCACCCAGAGCCATGTAGGCTGAGAGGTTGAGACCTGAACTCCTAGGATGGACAGGCATGCTTTTTCTCAGGGTCTCAACATAGGATCCTTTGGAGTTCTGGGAACCACAGGCCACTCTCTGCCATTTCTGGGTCTTCCAGATCTCTGAAGCTGGCTTCCAAGTAGCTCTAGGGCCTGCCAAGCCCAGCCCCAGTCATCCACAGGTATAAATGGCCACTTCTGGCCGCCCAGGATACCATCTTGGTTTTGCTCCAGCTTTGATTTCATGGCATCCTACAAGCTTCATGAAGCACAGGGGACCTCATCTAATAGCCTTCTAGAGAAATATGGAACCCAGACCTTCTTGACAGCTCCAAACCAGACAAACTCATGAACCACCCAACCAGAAGCCTACCTGCCCACTCAGGGAAAGACCATGGACACCCTTGCTAAGTAACACCACAAACCCGCTAAGCACACTTGACACATTTACCGACAGACTAGAACACCATCCTGCGAGCCGCAGACAACTGCTGGAGCATTATCAGTGCTTCATCTCTTCTTATATTCAATAACAAATTGTGTGACTTTAATTTTTTTCCCAACAAACATCTTTCAATTCTGAGGAAGTGAAAATACATTGAGAAACACGTTTCACTTCTGACACTTTCGGTGCTCAAAATCAGTGGAGTTCATCGGCCTGGGGACGAACTGTGACACTCGGAGCTCCCTGCATGCCAACATTTGAACAATGAGCTACTTATTAGAAATCTGAAACAGCAAGTTCTTTGCTAAGGAAATAAAACATCTATATCTACTTTTGAAGGGGGAGGCCCCTCCACAAAAAGAAGAGGCCCCTCAAGGTTTTGTCCTCTGCACCAACTCTAACAGGCTGTCTCTTTACAAGGACTAGGAGGAAAGTCACTTTTTCCATAAGCTTGATCTGGAGTTGAATTACATCTCTAAGAAGAGATGATTTGTCCTCACTGGCTGAGCTCAGGGGCCTGGAAGTGCAAAATGAGACTTTTCCCAAGAAATCCTTTGTGCTGGAAAACTGGGCCCAGCAGTTCACAGCAACAGGTGGAGCGCAGTGTTGGGTATCAGCATCTAGAGGTGGCCGTGCCCCGCCAGCACATCCTGAGGTCTCTAAGCCTCTGCTTCCTGATCCTCAATGTGACCGTGATAATAGGATCTACTTCACCGCCACCATCGGAGGAATTCCACCAGATGATGCATAGCAGTTGAATAAACGACCTGCCCGAGGTCACCGGAAGGAAATGACTCAGGCAGGATTTGAAGACATGTGTTAGGCGTGTGTTTGCTCAGACAATCAGCTCACATGTGTCCAGCTGACATGACACAGGTAACTGATGACTGATGCTTATAGACATCCAGGGTCTACCAGTTGCCTTGCAGACCTGAGCTCTCAGAGCAGCTGGCAAGGGATGGCTTCAAAAAGAGATTCTTGCCAGACATGGTAGCACTCACTGATAATCCAGCATGGCAGGCTGAGGCAGGACAAGCACAAGTCCAAGCCCAGCCTGGGCATGTGGTGACTTAGTGAGCCCCTATCACAAATAAAATAGAATAGAATAGAATAAAAAGGGTTGGCATTGTAGCTTAATATGGTATGATGCCTAGGCATGATGGCACATGCCTATAATCCCAGCACTAGGGAGGCAGAGGCAGGAGGATCTCTCTGAGTTCAAGGCCAGCATAGGCTATATAGTGAGGTCAAGGCCAGTCTGAACTATCTAGAAAAACCCTGCCTTAAAAAACAAAACCAAGTGATACAATGGTCCTAGGTTCAATCACCAGTGAGAGATTCTTCCATTTATGAAGGGGTCTCCTTTGGCACACTGTGGAGGTAGCCTCTGATAAAGCAGATTACAGGTGAAATGGCAGTTGTAGCTTGGGGACCCAAGCACAGAGTCCAGCTCCCACAGCCTCTGGCTGAGGCGGCGTCCCTCCAGTGAGCCCACACCAGCACGCTGCTGTCCTGGACTCCGTGTTGTGGCATGGGTTGGTCCTGTGGCTGTCCTCCCCATACCCTGCTCCTGGCACTGCAGCCTCAGCCTCAGGCAGGACCCAGCGTCAAGGGTGACCAGGCAAGGCACTGGCCCCAGGAACGGCGCACAGGAAGGGAAGAAAACAGGGCTTTCTTCATGTTGGCTCAGTGGTAAGACGCTAGCCAGCATGCACATGGCCCTGGGTTCCGTGTGCACTGCGAAAGGAAGCAAAGAAGAGAAGGAGAGGGAGAAAGATGGCACAGTACAAGATCGCAAAGGTTCACCTAACGAATAGCAATCAGAAATACAGCTGCTTGTCTGACAGTATCCCCTAAACCAGAATAAATGCTAACGTCTCCACCCAAGGAGCCCGCATACCCAACAAACCAGACAGCATGGATGTCTCGAAGAAGACACAGAAGAATATTCAGAGTAGTACTTTTTCCAACTCCTAACAATGGAAACTACCCAAGCAGCTAACAACAGTTCAGTGAACAAAGATGCGTCATCACCTTCCAAGAAATATGACATTGAGCTAAATCAACAAATCCAGTCTCTGGCCAAATCCAGCTACTTCCTGTTTTGTAAATAAAGTTTTATTGGAACACAGCTGAGTCCATGCCTTCACCTATCCTCTACGGCCTATGTGGGCCACCACAGCTGAGTGGACTAGTCCCAAGAGAGCCAGAAAATCCCACAGATATTTATAGCAACACGTCTCATAATAGCTGACTCCCAACACCAGGCCAATGGGTAAAGAACAAGTGATATCCGTACTACTCATCTATAAGAAATGACAAAGTCATTTGAGACATTCACAGGAGAATAAATACATCCAGAAAACATAAATCAGACATATAAAGTAAAATGTTGTATAGCGTCTCTCATTTGAGTCGGGGAGAGTAAAAACAGACAGCATAATAACGGATGGGTGGAAGCTGCAGGGGGTGGGCCTCTTGCGAATAGCAAGGGTCCCGGAGACCAAGGCTGAGAGGAAGTGGGACAGGGCAAGTAAACAGAGTTCAGATACACTGTGTGTACCTAATGGCCTCCGTAAAGGTGAGCATTGTATGTCATGAACACAAGCTAAGATGAATGATGTCAGCGAGAATGAAAGAGGGAGAAGGAGCTCAGAGGAAGAGGGAGGGTCCTGTGCGGGAGGGAGAGGCGATTGAGAGGAACCTAACAGTGGTACGTGCTGGTACCCACTCCCGGGAATGAATGCAAAGTGCAGGTACCGCAAACGGGTACTAATACAAAAAGAAAAATGAGTGTAAAAACCCCACAGAACCTGAAGTATGTACTCTCTGGCCTTTCCCAGAACACGTTGGCCTACTTCTGCTATATAAAAAATGAAAATAAAACAGTTTCAACTTCCTCATGAAATGTGAGTGATTTTCATAAACATGATAGCGTGGGCAGAAAACTGTGCCGATGAAGGCCCTTTGGAAAAGGGGCTGGCTGAGTAGCGCTGGCCGACGCCTCGAGAAGACGGGATGTGGTCGTCCTTGGGGCACAGCAGTGGAGGGGGCAGAGGACGCTCACGGGCGTCCCTGGGCATTCTGATTCTCAATGGTGGTGGGCGGTGTCCCTTGGGTGTGTGCGGTGTGCAGACACTCACCGATACATGCATGACAATAGGCATGCTTTCCCATGTGCACGTTACTCGGAATAAAAATTTTAAAAGAAACCGTAGGTCTATGTAGTGACGTCAAGCATTTCCTCGATGTATTTCCTGGGCAGAAAGCTCAAAGAACAGATTGTCAAGTGAGGAAACAGAGAACTTTAACTTTTACACATGAGCACACATTTATCTGTTCACTCTGCAAATGTTTATTGATCACTCAGCATGCGCCAGGTGCTAGGGAATTGGGGGCAGATGAAGGGGAGGCAGCCACTGCCCCCGGGGCACTTGTCCTCACCCTCCCTTGTGCCCCAGGGTCTTGCGCTTGTGCTCACCTGCACTTTCCAGCATGGGCTTACAAACATGCTCTCACCTGGAACCTGCACAGCTAGGTGGGGCCACTGAGGAGCAAGCACTCTCAGGTTCTCCACCTCCTCCCTTCGATGGTAACCACAGCTCCCTGCTTCCACAGACATAGGGCTGTGATGGACAAACCTCAGTTTCCCTGTTACTGGAGGGCAATGACTCAAGCCGGCTGTTTTGTCCAGGTCCCATCTGGCATCTGAGGCACATGGAGTTCAGACAAGTGCACACCAGGGGCACAGCAGGTAGGTGGCCTGGAACCCAAGGGAGCTCTTAGGTGCTCTGTGATCCACTGCGCCACCTGCCCTCCATCTGGCTGCCTGCCATCCAAGCTTTGGTCACCAGAGCCTCGTGAGTGCACGAGGAACAGTGAAGCATGTTGTAGCTACGCAGTCCTCTGGGTGGTTAAGCGGTGCTCTGACCCCGTGGGGCTGCCGACTTCTGGTGACATGGATTATGCTTTGAGTGACCTGCTGCCTCATGCAGCACCTAGAAACGCTAGCACAGAATAAGCCTTTCAAAAGTCGAAAAGATGGCCACTTATTTGGAAGAAATTGTGGCCACTTCCATTGGCGACCACGGGTCACCCCCTGCCTACACTCACTAAGTGAAAGCAGTGACAGAGGCCTGTGGCCATCAGAGCATAGACCTGTGGAAATGCCCACGGAGTTCTGGAGAGTTCAGCTGAAGAAGGTGTGTGAAGCACATGAATGCTCTGTGCTCATCATACAATGAAAATGGAGCCAGCAAAAGGATAGTATGAAGGAGAGCTTCTGGCACTGGTGCACACAAAACTCACAAAATTTTGGACACAAAATTCAAGCAATGAAGCTGCCCTCCTCTTCCTGAAAGAATGCCAGGATGGGGAGCTGGAGGTCATGAGCCCACCTCCTGGGTGCTGGGAGTGAGGGAAGGGAAGTCCCATCATGGAGAGAAGGGGCCTGGCTACCAGACTCCAACCAGGAGCCTGGCCCTCGCTCCAGAGGATGCCTCAGGGATAAGGTGCTCACGCAGCAAAGGGACAGCTGGTCCTTCTCCAGTGCCTCACTACCTACGCCACAGCCAGCCCTCGCAGTGGAGAGAAGCCCTACACCACCCACCCTTGCACCCCTCTCCCATGCAGCCTCCACCGTGCTCCTCCAGGCTCCTCACTGTGCCTCCAGCACCCCACCTTCACTCCCTCCTCAGCACCTGTGCACACACTGCTCCCCCTCCATGAAGCCCCCTCCCCTGTGTGCACTGAGCTCATTTGAGTCTCAGCACAGATGTTACCTTCACCAACAGACCTTCCTGAGTTGGCCAGCACCGGCCCTCCACCATCCGTCCCCTGCCTTATGTGATATCTTCCAAACCCGCCTCACTACCTGAAATAATCTCCTTTATTTAGCTTTCTGTTTTATGGGCTTCATCAGAGCAAGATTTACCTTACTGTCCATTCTTCTATCCCCAGCCTCTGAGAGACTGCACAGGTATACAGTGAGGACTCAGAATGTGTTGAATAAACAAACAAAGGATGCATGGATGGGTGGGTGGGTGGGTGGGTGGATGGATGGATGGATGGATGGATGGGGGGATGGACAAATGGATGAAAAGAAACATCTACACCAGAGTCCCTCACCATGCAACTACCCCTCTGGGGTGCCAGTTCTCTAATCATCCTGATTAAGAAGCCTCAGCAGCAGCCTATTTTGTTTCTTTTCTGCTCTGCTTTCTGAGCCCAGGGAGTGAACCTCAGTGCAGGACTCTGCACCTCTCTCTGCTGCTTTTTGGAAAGGAGACCTGAAGAGAGCTTGGGTGGGAGCATCAGGGCGAAGGGCTCCGTGATCATGAGCTCAGCTCTACTATTCGCATGCTGTGAGAGCTGAGTCTACCACTTCCCTGTCTGGTCACTAACTGTGCAGGTCTTCCAGTGAGAAAGCACTCCTCAATGGCCTCAAGCCCTGCTGTGGTAGGATTTTCCAAGTTTGGTTTCTGAATGAAAAGTCTCCACTTTTTCAATGTCCGGGAGTCAAGCAACTCAGAGTCCTCACACCTTTTGTTCTGCTACATACTGCCCACCCTTTAACTGCTGAGTTGCATGTATTCACTTGCTTGTTCTGCGATCCTGTGGGCGGCAGGGTATCCAGGCATGAGGCACTTGGAGGACTCTGCAGAGACACCCAGCAGATGCTCCACCAGTCACTGCTCAACACACGCCGTCTCTCCTTCTTCACAGCTCGGCCCATTCTGGCTTCTTAAGGACTGGGAAACGAACTCTATCACACCCATTGTGTGGATGAAACAGCTGAGGCCCAGCACAGGGACTTGTCAGGGTCACACAGCTAGTAATCAGTCAAGGCAGGACCTGCAACAGGAAATATCTGACCACAAGGTTTTAACCTGACCCCAACATCTCGGAAGCCCCACCCCAACATTTCCTCTCCTCTCCTCTCCTCCTTGAGGGGCCATGGCCATGCTGTTTCTTCTTAAAGGCAGGAGTATGGGAAAGGACAGTGTCTGAGCACAGCACCACATCACAGGGCTTCGGTCCCGGGTACTCACAGACACCAGCCTTGCTCGGGACACCGCGGTCACCTCTAAAGCAGGGCAGACCATGAGCCAGGTTGTACAAGAACAGGGCTGCGAGCCACGCGCCCCTTACTGTGCTGAGCAGATTCCTTTTACGTACAGTGTGCTGATTTGGAGGTGTGGAAATACATTCAAATTAGCCCCCCAAACCATTCCTCTTCCAAATTCCCGTTTAGGGCTGGCTCCATGGCACACAGTGCTGCTAATTCAGAGCTCTGGGAAGGCACAGACATGGCGAGCACTTTGCTAAGGTGCTGTTGGGTGCAAGGTAAAGGCCAGAGCCCAAGGCACAGCTCGAGCCCCTGCACAGCATCAACGCCCCTGGGACCTGGCTCTGACTAAATCCACCACAAACACCCGAAACAGATATTTATTGAACACCTACCACATGCCAGACACTGGACAAATAGTCTGCCAGAGATATAGCACTGAATAAAGTGGATGAAAGGCCTTACCTTGAGGGATTTACATACTTTTGAGGGACATGATACTAATCATGAATTATATCATACATTAGAGAAAATTCCCATGAACCAAAATAAGTTCAGAAAACAGATAGGACAGTCTGACAGGGATTGAGTTAAAATGTGGTTATCAGAGATGGGCACACCTGCTAGCTCAGTGGACGTGAGAACCACCCACTCCATTCTGTCCACTGCTGTGGTGAGCCCAGCTATTTAGGAAGCTGAGACAGGAAGATTTTGAATCCAAAGCCAATCTGGGTACCTTAAGAAATAGTGTCTGAAAATTAAAAACTGAGAAGAGCTGGGGTTCTAGTTCAGTGGTAGAATGCCTCGAGGTCCAGCCTTCAATATTGGGGAAAAGAGGAAGGAGGAAGAGAGGGGAGGGA
>NW_004524597.1:16586067-16595471 GCF_000260255.1 Octodon degus | reverse complement strand
GGAGGGAGAGAGGGAAAAAGGAAGGAAGGAAGGAAGGAAGGAAGGAAGGAAGGAAGGAAGGAAGGAAGGAAGGAAGGAAGAGGTGTTATTTTTATGAGAGGAAGTCAGGTAAATGAAAACTCCCTTCCAAGGCTGCTGTGGTGAGCCCAGAAGGGCTGGCAGGATCCCATCCACCCATGCTAGAAACCACAGCGGTGCAAGAGCAGGTCAAAGTGGCCCCTCACGTCGGAAGCAGTGTGAAGAACCCGTGTGCCTGTGCAGAGGAACACAGGAGGCAAGCCTTCTGGCTCGGGGCTCAGCACTGGGAGGGGTCAGCCCCTCCCTGTGACAAATGCAGCTTTGAGCAGCTCGGGCAGGGTCAACTCCACTAGGCTTTCTCGGACTGAAGGGCACAGAGGCCCGGGGGCAGGTGAGCAGCAGGCTGGCCCCTCCCTGTGGACTCTGCTCTGGGGCGCGGCCCTCTGTGCTTCCTGGGCCCTTCAGGGCCTCGGGCCACGCAGAGCCTTTCCGTGAGAACTGTCCACTCCACTCCGTCCTGGTCCTCGGGAGTCTGCCCACCTGCCATCCCCCTGCCTCCTGGGAGCCCCAGCTCTTCTCCCGAGCCACAGGCCTTTTCACAATACTCCTTTATCAATATGATTCCAATAAATGTTTCAGTTCCGCATATAAATTCCAGTGCCCGGCTGCCCAGCGGAGGAGACCTGCTCAATGAGCAGCCCATAAAGATGTAATAATGCAATTAAAAGGTATGGCCTGTCACCCTCATAAAGCTGCAGATCAATGCGGGGGGAGCAGGGGCAGCAGGCAGAACAACCTGACTTCCCTGCAGCGTCTGAGGGATGAGGACCCCGGACAGACAAGGCCACCAACCTGGGGACATGCTGCTTGGGCCTGAGAGGGGTTCCGGCTTGGGCCTCTGTCCCCTTCTCATGGAAGGAAGTCAAGACATCTGCTCTGGGTCTCTGGGCCAGTCTTGGGGCCTCTGAGGCTCTGAACAAGTCCCTTCAATTCTTTTCGCTTCAATCTTGCCCTCACCAAAATGTGTACAATAACAGCACTATCTTCTCCCCAGATGTTTGAAAAAGAACACGCAGGATTCTAACGCTCGACGGGGCCTGAGTGCAGAGGCCCAGATTCCAACACCTACAGGGCCACACCGATGGGTACCTAAGAAGGCGGGGAATGGCAGGGACTGTGGCGAAATGTGCAACCGAAAACTAGCTCCGCCCTCTCCTTCCCGCCACCTGCTGCCAGCAGGAGTGCCAGCCTGGGGCTGCCAGCTCGCGGTTTTCAAGAGAAGTAGAATTTCTGGATTTGGATGTGATTTCAAAATATTCACAGCTCTGCTTGAGCAAAAAGCAATCACATCTGCTTGCCATGTACTGCCTGGGACTTCCTGCTTCCCATCCTGCCCGGTGCCCGTGCGCTTGGGGGCTCCTGGGTTCCGAGATCGAGGCTGCCTGCTTTCACCAGTGCGAGTGTGCTGAGGGAGCCCAGCTCCCTGGCTCTGGAGCGTGGCCACCTGAGCTCGCCCCGCCCCCTCCCCAATTCTTACCTTTGCTGGCTGTGTGACTTCAGGCCAGTCACTGAACCTGTTCAGGCCTCTTGGCACCTTGAGTAAAAAACAAGTCTGAGCTCCAATCAGTCCTGCCAGGGACAGTTGCTGCAGGTGAGGCTGGGGGAAGCGACCCGCCCCGAGGCTGGCTTCACACGATGCGCAGGGCTGCTCAGGATGGGGTGAGGTCATGGAATGCACTAAAGTCTCAAGATGAAAGTGACACGCCGAGGTCCCTTCCCAGTCCTCGTGTCTTCTCCTCCCACCAGAGACCTACACACCTCCCGGCTCCCGTCCCTCCTCTGTGGACTTATACTTATCCTCTTCAACATCGCTGGATCTGATTTCCTCCACCTCACTACTAGCACCGGGGTCTGCCTCAGTCTCTCTGTCGCCTGGCTCTTCCCGTTCTCTGGCCTCTCCACACTGTCTCCACGGTGGCAGCTGGAAGGAACTCTCAAAGAAGGACCCATCTGTTGCCCCTTCACTGAGTTCTATGGCTTTGTCCTGGCTGTTTGCCCCTCCTGGAGTTGCTCTCTCATTCCCTCACTCACCTCTGCCTGGCTCATTTCTGTCCTTCCCATCCACCCTGAATCACACTTCCCCCGGGAAGGCCCCTCTGAGGTCCTGATAATGTTCAGTCCCTTCTCTGTGCCTTTCTTTCTTCCTCCAGCTCCACCCTGGTCCTGGAACTGATCGAGGTGAATTGTCACTCTTTGTTTATACAACTGAATCTCTCAGCAGCCTGTGCCTGGAAGGGCTGGAACCCTTTCCTACTGGTCCTACGTATCTCCTGTAAGAATGAATGAATGAATGAATGAATGAATGAATGAATGAATGAATGATTGAATGAATGAAATAACTTGGTGCTTGCTCAATGTGTATTTACCAGCATCCCCATTAAGACTACAGTGAAACAGGTGCTAAAACTCATGTCGGAGACACTGCCTAGGAATTCCGGATCTTCTGAGCCCTCACTCTGAGTTCAGCTGGTGTTTCCAAGAGTGGGATCTGGGATCCACGCTGGGAAAGAGCAAGGACTTCTGGAGATGGCGAACACTATCTCTGGAGGAGCTGGCTCCACTTAGGAAGCCCCATGCTGGCTGCCTCACGCCTCCCAGAGCTGTCCTTGCTATGTCACTGCACAGCCAGAGAGCTCACTCATGCCACTTCCCATCTGTCCACATCAGCAAGACGAAAGGACTTCCGGGGACAGAGTGGAGGCTTTCTAAACTGGGGTTTATGGATGAATCCCGGGGCTTTTGAGCGTCCTGGGCTGTGTACAGATCTGGGCGGTGGACACAGATTTGACAGAGTGAGTGGACTTCCTATCCCCACAGGGACTATGCTCTGGAAGAGAGAGACAGACTTTCATCAAACAGCCACTCAAATATCTGTCCCACACCACTGTGGAGAGGTTATAAGGGGGTCATGGTAGTTGTCCTGACAGACTGAGAAAGGCTTCTCTGAGGCAGTGAACAAGGCTGAGCAGAGATGAGCTAGGACCAGAGGATGGGGGAGGGGTCCTCCCAGGCAGATCAGCAAGTGCAAAGGCCCTGTGGTGGGACAATGTGGAGGTGGGTGAGAGCAAAGGGTTGGATGTGGGGAACTCTCAGTAGATACCCAAAGGATTTCATGAGCCTTTACCATGTTCAGAAACCTAACGTCTGAGCTGATGATTGGAAATCTGTGGCTTTAGGTCCACCTGTTCAGCAATGCTAGTCTCTGATGTCACTCTGACCTCCTGAGTCAGTATTTTGCAGGAGAATCGGATTCATCTTAAAGCTTGAGAACGTTGGACTAGACTTCTCCGAAGCCCTTCCCCTCACCCACCTGATCCAGCAGCTTAGCAGCTATTCCTAGAGAATAAGAACTGATCATCACATTCCTATTATGTGTCATCCTCAGGGGCACTTTCCTATGTGACCCTGACAGGATTCTATTTCATAGATGAAAAGACTGAGGTTCAGAGAGGGCCAGGAGCTGAGTCAGGTAGTGGAGGCCCAGCCCACACACCCCAGTCTAGGCAGCATCTGAGCCCCAGCTCCTTGCTTCTTTCCCCTGTGTCTCCCCGCTTCAGGGCAGGGGGTGTCCGCACCATTGCCATGAGTACTGAAAGCTGAATCCACAGGTACCAGGGTAAGAGGGGGGGCCTCCTACCTGATGGATTCTCATGGTCAGCGGTCAACTTCAGCATCACAGCCACCTCTCCTGGGGTCTCCATTTCTCCACCTATAAATAGTAATAAAAATCCCACTCCATCTTGATTCATAGGCCCTGATGAGCTACTGTGTAAAAAAGAGAGCCATAGAGGAGAAAGAGCAGCAATTACAGTACTTGGCATTTGTTAAGCTCCTATTTGTCACTTGATCATTTAATTTTGAGAAAAGATAAAATTAACAAAGCTCAGTGTGTGTGGCAGAGAATACATGTGCTAATGTCAACTGAGTCTCAAGCGGTCCCCTTCCAGGAATGTAGCCCCACCCATATGAACCTGCACAGGCTGGCCCAGTGGAGGACAGGTAGCACAACCTGCCCAGGATGGCCAAGAACTCAAGCCTGAGAATCTCCGTTGAAGGGTTTCCCACAAACAGCCTTGGGCCCTTTGTGCATGAAGCCAGAGCACTTAGTTCCAGTCTCATGTGATGCGTACGTGCAGCACTGGCCCCCATGCCCACTTTCTGTGTGCACATGCCACTTACAGTTGCTCGCTGATCCCTCCACCAGGCAATGGCATCTGTGCCCACTGCCCCCTTTGGATGGGCACAGGGCAGGACATGTGTTAACAGCAGAAGGTCTGGAGGAGTAACTGGCCTTTTCCAAGCTGCACCAGAGCCCTCATACACTTCTGCTGTTTTTCCTGAAACTTGCCGAACTACCCCATTTCTGCTGGAGGGTGGGAGATATGTGTCCTAAACCTCTTCCTCTGAGCCCAACCATTAATCAACCACCAGATGAGAACAAGACCTATCTACATCATCTTTTTACATAAATATACCCCAGTATAATTAGCTGAGCCCTGCCCGGATCAGAACTTCCCAACTTACCTGCCAATGTATAAGCATGTCTCAGTGACTTTTCACTCATTGCTGGGACAAAATACTCAAAACCAAAATTAAAGGAAGGAAGGTTTATTTAGCTTACATTTAGTGGAGGTTTCAGTTCATACTCAGCTGGCTGAGGCAGAGTGGTGCACAGCAGAGAGCAGCAGTTCATGGTGGCAGAAAACAGCAAAGAGCACAAGGAGGAGCAGCAGCTGCCACTTCTAGCAAGCCTCTTCGGGCCTTACACTGGAAGTAGACTACCCTGAGGTGGAGTGGAGAACTCACACCATGTCCATGCCCTCCTCTTGCACAGGATGAGGATGTTTATAAAGTAAGAACCTTGGCTCCCTGCTGAGTCACTTAATTAAACTTCCAGACTTCTCAAGTTGACACAGTGTATCAATCAGTGCAAAGCAATAATAAACACAATCAACACACTACATAAAGTCACTGAGATATGGTGCTATTTGTCCCTCAGGGCTAGCTAACAGATACACCTTGGTGATCTTACTCCCTAAACCTGTCCTCTTGGTAAAATCACTCCACCTCTTCAAATCTCAACTTCCCATCTGCAAAAGGGCAGTGTGTAGTGATGAACCCCATGAACCCAGCCTCCGGGAGTCTTTGTGAAAATTAAACAAGAGAATAATTCAGGGTTAAGGAGATAGTTCCAAGTATTCGATAAGTGCTCAGCACCTGTTGATTGCTGTCTTCCAGGGCTTATGCCATAGCTGTGATCCACCAGGAGATGAGAGAATGTGTCACTTGCTCCCAGGCACCTTTTCAGACAGACCTGTAGTGAAGTGGTGACTAGGCTGATAAGCCTTAGAACTCCAAAGCCTGATCCATAGGTGCCCTGGACTCCACTTGAACCTCTGGCCCATGGGGCAGTCAGACAGGGACAGTGCCAGGGCAGGCGCCCCCAGTGCAGGCTGAGTTCAGCAGTGCAGTTTGCTCTGCTTGCCAGAGCTTGCATGTTTACATACATCCCATAATTACCATCTGCACAGCCAGCGGCATTTGTTGCAAATGGGCCGTTTCCATCTGTTGAAGCAATTTCCTCAGAGGAATTTGCATTGATCACTTTTTTATGCAAAGCTTTTGTATAGATCATTTTTCCCCCCAATGGTTTTTAATAGGTCTAAATATTTGCAGGGCAGGGAGGGGCCTCAACAATGGGGAGAGTCCTGGTGAGGCACAAGGGTGGGGGACATCACCCTTCCTCAGATCTCCGTGTGTACACCTCCTCTGCAGCGACAGAACTCCCCCATTGTTGAGTACCCCAGCCTCGGCAACGCCATTTCAAATATTTATTGTTTGCCTTTCTACTTGAGCTGGCTGCTCACGGTTAGTGGAGAGGCCTCGCAACCAGGGAGAATGGGGCGTGGTAATGAGCCCAGCAACTGGTGGCTCCCGCTCAGAGCTCCATACCTGCAAGGACCAGATGGACGACTTTGCATATTTTTGACAGCTATAATGAACGGGGCAGCTCCGTATTGATTAAATGTCTGGGAAATTAGTGCAACCCTCTGGAGCTTCATTATTTACTATTTCTGCTCAAATTCTCAGCAAAGTTTACATAAGCAGAAGTCAGCAATAAGAGAAGAGGGGAAAGAGGAGACAGTTGAATGAGATGATAAATGCTGGGTAGGGCCCCGGCCCAACAGCTGCCGGATGTGGGATAGACTGTGGTTTTGACATTGAACTCCTAGAGGGGACACTCTTGATTGATTCATTTCTGCATCCCAGTGTCTGCCTGGGCACTTGCCTGACACAGAGTAGGTGCTCAGGAAACGATTGCCCTTGAGCCAAGAACTTCACAAGGAATCTGCACTGAGGCCCTAAACTCGTGCAGAAACTTGGGCCTCCATAGGCAGGTGACAGACTGTGCCAACGAACAAGCAAAGTTTTGCCCTTGAAATAGAGCTTGAGGCCTTTCATAAACAAGGTGTTTGTGTGCAGGTAAGAGCTGCCCCAGCTACCCCTGCAGCTTGGCCTCTGTTCTTTTCTCAGCATCTCTCACATCCTTTAGAGATTCAGTGGTCAAGGAATGCTGCAAAAGCAGTCCCCCAGCACCCCTCATGGGCCCCAGCTGGGGTTTGTCAAACATTGTCTTCAAAACCTGTGTCTAAGAATCAATAGACCAAACAGGCTCATGAGGTAATAGAGCTGGATGACCACCACAGACTCTGGAATCCTAGGTTGGAATCGGCATCTTGCTTCTTATCAAAGTCATGTGACCTTGCAGAGGGTGACACAGTGCCCTTTTAGTGCCCGCGTCCCTTTCCTCATCTTTAACTAGATAATGGGATTTTTTTTGTGAGGGGGTACCAGAAATCAAACTCAGGACCTTGTGTTTGCCAAGCAGACACTTAAGCTGCTGAGCTATCTCCCCAGTCCTGGATAATGCAATTTGCCCCTTAAAAGCTTCCTGTAGGATTCAGTAGCTGACATAGGGAGAGAATGAGGTACGGCACATAGCAGGCATTCTGGACTTGCCTCTAAGGATTGCCGCTCATGGGCAGATTATTTTAGGAATTGTTTTATGGAAAGGAGAGTCACCCAGATCAAAGGCTCTGGCACTGTCCCTGGTGCTGCCTTACCTTCAGCCCTGGAACTCATGGCCTCTATATTCAGTGGACCAAGTTCTGTCCTTTCCATGAGGGGATGGTTTCCCACCCATGACCTCAAGCTAGAAGACCACGGCCCAACTGTAACTGCCGCAGGCCCTGCTTTCCAGTTTTTTTAGAGATCTCTCCTATTCCAGATCCCACTGATCTGATCACCCTTCACCTAACACTTGTTACTTTTCATCCTTGGTGACACCTTTGTCGTAATGGAATCTCAGTGACCTTCAAACTAGGAAAGAGAAAATTGTCCCTGTGGATAGAAGTTGAATCTTTTTTGGGCCACTCAGGATGCCTTCCGGGCAGGTCTGGTTTGGCTTGAGGATGAGGGGGTCGAACCACAGCATCCTGAGCCTGAGCGCTTTGTTTCAGCAGGCACTTAAACACCTGGGCAGGCCACCTAGAAGTTGAATCTTATACAGATATTCAGATTGGTGTAAAAGATTCTTCAAGCCATATCTTTTTCTTTTAGCACATTCATAGATGTTAATCCAGCCTCGAGGAGCCAGTCAGTCTTCAATACATATGAAGGAAAGGAATATGTGTAGATAGATTGAGTAAGTGGTAGATACAGTGATGACATAGATAAAAATGAGGATAGTGAGATTAACAATGGCTCCCTTTTGACACAGGCCTCACAGAGATTTCTCAGTTATATTATTTGCTCTTGAACACATTTGTGTTTGAGACACTAGTTTAGTGACTAGATGTCAGTAGGTGGATGGATGAATGGATGGATGGATAGATGGAGTGGATAGATAGATGATTGGATGGATGGATGGACAGATGGATGGATGGATGGATGGATGGATGGATGGATGGATGGGGTGGATAAATAGATGACTGGATGGATGGATGGGTAGAAAGAAGGAAGGAAGTGAGTGACGAAGGGAGTAAAGAAAAAATAGATTGATGGATGGATGGGTCAGTGGAAAGATGGGGTGGATGGGTGGATAGGTAGGTGGAGGGAGGGGTAGACAAATGGGTGGTGGACGGATGAATGGTAACTGATGTACAGACAGAAGCGAAGGATGGAGGGGAAAAATAAAAACAAAATGGAAAAGGAAAGGAAGATTATGAGGACTGGAGAAAGTAATAAAAAGGAGAGAAAAATGGAGAAAGAAAAGATAGCATAATTTCTATTGTGCTGTAAACACCCATCAAGACTAAGAGAAAATGAAGTAAATCCAGGCAATGCATCACAGAATATTACTGTACTTCATTTGCTTTGCCTCCAATTAGGTAAAAAGCCTATTCTATTAACAGCTATCCTTGCAGATCCAGACAAAATTAACTCCTGGTACCTCATCTTGGCAGCAGGGCAATTGATTCTTCCCCATAATCCGTTTATTTCATTAGTGATACATTTATTTGGTACATGCATTTTGCCACGTCGCTGCAGCAAAATGGCCCTGCAAGGTGTGGGGCACGGGGGAGCGCTCGGAATATTAACCAAATCGCTATTACCGCCATGGCAGTGCTTAAAGATCATATGTAAATCAAATGTCAGGGGAGAAAATTGTAGCGAGGCCTGTCAGGAAACAATTTAGCGGTGGTTAAAGGCACAGCTCATGGCTGGGTGAATTGTGAGCTGTGTAAATGGAAAACCAAGCTGGCTTCCACCGTGGGAGCTGATGAGACCTGGAGGGAAAAGCCTGGGGGGGGGGCTGGGAGGATGCTCGATATTTGTACTCTGTGAAAATTAAAAACAAACAAACAAAAATACATTCACTTTTCAATATTCACCACCAGCTGCTGTGGTGAGTTTCCATTGAAACGGGATCCTGCCTGTTGCAGAATTCCACCACCACGTCTGCCCAGTTTCCCTCGGAAAGGTTTAGTCATGTTGATAAAGCACTTGTTTGGGGGATATGTAGTGGGGGATTACTACTCCTAGGCTTCCAGAAACTTTCCAGAAATGGTGTACCTTGCCAAGCAGGTATCACTGTTATTAGCATTATTTTAACAGCATGCATCCCCAGAATGAGGGACCAGTGCTTTTATTCCTGGGAACAAGTCCTTGTCTGGTGTTCTCTGTGACCCGGCTCACGCGTGTGCCTGTGTGTGTGTGCCTGTGTGTGATTGGCTGGGCACTTTGCAGTCAGGCGGGACTCAGCCACAGCACTGAGTTTCTCAACCAGGAAGGGATCTACCACCGGACATCAGAAGGATCCTGCA
>NW_004524597.1:16572814-16585336 GCF_000260255.1 Octodon degus | reverse complement strand
GATGGTTAAGACCAAGATAAAGCAAGACCTATATAACAAGAAACATAACTTTTGTATCTGACAAGGTCAGTTAAACCCACAAAGGGCTTCTTCTTGCAGACAGTTTCTCTTTCTGCAAACTGCATTGCATAAAAAGCAACTGGGCCCTGGAGAAGTCATTTCGCCTCTCTGAGCCTCTATTTCTCCATTTTTGAAATGGGCTAAGCAGTGCCTTGGTCGCAGCACAGTGGCAAGGATGGAGTCACATCATATGTGTAGGACACTCAGCTGTGAGGCACAGAGTAGGCGCCTGGGTCATGCCGATGATAGTTTGGCCTCTTCCATTGGCCCCAGGTGTCTCCCCGGCAGGGTCGTTTGCAGCTGCTCCTCTCCAACGGGCCTCGCCACCACACAGAGCGATTTTCCAGGGTTCCCAATCCCCCTGGGAAAAGTCCTCCCCTAAAGAAAGCCATTAAGGATTTAATTTCTTATCATCTTCTGTTCCAACTAGCTAGAGTGTTATGAATAATATCCTATTAGCCGGAGACATTCAAACAATCACCCGTTAACATGTTCTTACGGCGAAATGATGAAGCGTCCTCCGAAATCAGGCGCTTATCTTCGGCCCACTCAGCAGGGCTCTCCATCACTCCCTCCAACCACACTCCTGCGCTGCTGTCTGGGCTTCCAGCTAATCACATGGGGCCAGCATAAGGCTGGAGTGGGGCTGGGCCCTGCCCACAGCTGCAGGTCCTGCAGGCAGAAGCAGCCTTGGCCCTCCTGCTCCAGGGGGCAGGTCGAGGGCCCAGTCCCAGCGTGGATGGCGACAAGTTGAGAGATACTGCTAATCACAAAACACGAACCAATTCTGTAATAGGAAACTGAGGCCGGTAGAACTCTGATTGCAAAGCCCATCCAGCCAAGCAAAGGCACGAGTGGAGAGGAGATATTTAAAGAAAAATTGAAAGTAGAGACACCACTTTACAGGAGTTAGAGAAGTTGTAGCGATGGGCAATTTTGAATCCCTTTGCCCCAAGATCGCTTGTCCCCAGGGGATCAGGACTCTGGCCACAGAAACTGAGGGAGATGCTGGGCAACCTCCGTCTCTCCTGTCGCTTTGCCGTGCACAACCCATGCCAGAGGCTTGGCCTTCCTGCAGAAGCACGTTGGCTGGGAAGTTGCAGATGCTTGTGGGACCCACGGAGTCGGCTGTTTCATTCCATCTCCATGACTGCCAGAAGTGTTCCTGGCCCATGAAGACCCCTGCTACCCCTGAGTGTGCCTGATGTCTCCTTGTATTTCTTCTCTCCAGGTGAGCACCTGTGCCTGCCTGGGCACATCTGTGGGGGTAGACGTCCCGTGTGCTTTTATCCTGGTCAGCAGATGGGATGGCAGTGTATACGTCACCCATAGTATCTCTGCTCCAAGGAGATGAGAAAGACAGTCGCTGCCACCTGCTCAGCACCTCAGAAGCACGACCCTGCCTGCCCCACCATACAACCTGCAGGCACCCACCGTTCCATCAGTTCAGTATGTCCAGCTTAGGAGCCCGACCTCCCTGATCCAACACAGGGCTACCTGGATGCCGAGTGCTGGCCCTGAGCATTTCACTCCATGTGACGCCCACCCTGGGCCCTTGGCAATGCCAGGCAGCCTGTCCAGACAGGATGAGTTGGCAGGGACAGGAGCAGAGAACATACATTTGGCCCACTGAGGTCTGGGACGATGGTCAGCTCTGATTCCACCTGCTGAGACTGTGGCTGGAAATTCTCCACTGAGGCAGACAGGTGAGGGAGGATTTCCTGTCCCCACTGCCAACACATTCTGTGACAAAAACAAACCACTATAATGCCGGTAAGACCCCGTCCTCTTGCTGTCTGCCTGGAGTCGCTCCACAGTTCTCGTTCACTCCCACCCGTAAACCTGTCCTGTTACTGTACCCACCTTCGAGAAGAGCAAACAGATGCTTGGGCAGGTGGGTGGTTACATTAGCCCAGAGGCAATGTCATGTAGAATTTAAGGAGAGAAAACTCCTTGGGAAGAAGACCAGAAGCGACAAGGAGGGTACTCTTTAGGTGGCATGGGGCTAAAGGTCCTCGTTGAAGTTGGAACTATCACTTTACAGGTGATGGTTGTGAAGTCGGAGCTTCCAGTCCATCCTAGACCACAGCTAAGGAAGGTTTGTGTCCAGGGCTGGTCCAGTTCTGGCTTCTGCCATCCCTGTCCTTTCCCTTCCCTCTCTGAAGGATCTCCATGACCTCTCATCCTGGGGGCCAGCGTGGGGCCAGCAGGAGGAAGGACACTCCTACCGAGGCCACTTCCACGCTCAAGTGCCTCCCTCCCATTCCCTCTGACCTTGGTGGCTGCGCTTTCCCTAAGTGCACCGTCTCAGTCACTGTTCAGTGCCCAAGGGAACAGTTTAAGGCCCTCCACTGGAGTGAATATTTTTATGCAGGCTATAATTTCTTTTAAGACCTTCATGGCGTCCCCGCAGTCTCCACCCTGCCCTCTCCTCCGGAGAGCAAGCGGCCGAAAGCAAAGCTGCCTTCTAATGAGCAGAGCATGAGCCCCAGGCGGAGGAGCCAGCTGAGGGCGGGATCTCCTTTCTCACTGCCTTTCTTTTGCTGTCTAAAATCCATCCTTAGTAGCAGTAATTATGGCAACAGTTCTAGAGTGCTTGCTCTGGGTCAGGGCTGCGCTAGGAAACCAGCACAAATGCTCTCACTTAATCTTCTCGACAAATGCTAGGAGGTCCAGAGCCTGTTTCAGGGGTGACTGAATTGAAACATCAAGAAGACCAGGGCTGTGTGCCTTACCTAAGGTCAGGCCACAAGAAAGGTGCAAGCCAGATTAGAGATCTAGGAAGTCTGGGTTGTATAAACCAGATTAGAGACCTAGGACCCTGGGTTCTATAAACCAGTTTAGAGACCTAGAAAGCCTGGCTTCTATAAACCAGATTAGAGATCTAGGAAGTCTGGCTTTTATAAGCCAGGTTAAAGTCCTAGGAAGTCTGGGTTCTATAAGGCAGATTAGAGACCTAGGAAATCTGGGTACTCTAAGGCAGATTAGAGACCTAGGACCCTGGGTTCTATAAGCCAGAATAAAGACCTAGGAAGTCTGGGATCGATTCATAGCACCACACTCCTTCCACCTGTCCCTACCACTCACCAGCTCCAAGTCATCCAGTGGCTCCCTATCACCCCTGGGCCGGAGACCAAGCCCTCCCTGCTGTGCATCCAGGCCCCCCTGACATCTCCTCGGTGTTCGGCCCAGCCTCCTCTCTCTTGCTTGTCAGCGGCACTGCCCTCAGTATGTCCCAAGCTCCTTCTTACCCTCGCCCTCATCACAGAGCCTCTGCACCTGCTATTTCCTCTATCTGGAACATTCTCAGCCAGGTGCCGTCTATGCCCCTGCAGCCAATCAGCGCCTCCCCAGCCAAGTCCATCTCCCCAGGGAAAGCCTGCCAGGCTGTGCCTCCCGCTCAGGAACCCATTGCTGCCCCCATGATGCTTGTGCCTTTGTTCTCTGTTTGCATTTCTTCGCCTGATTATTTGTGTTTGTGTGATTATTTGACTCAGCTGTCTTTGCAAATGAGCTGCAAGTTCCAGAGGGAAGACACCAAGCCTCTCTCATTGCTTGTTACTTTGCCTGCTCCTGGAATTGGGCACATTCCCAAACAGCTGCTGAGAATGACTGAAACGAGCAGAGACAAAGAGGGGGCCAGGCGTCCAGGGTGGGAGGCCTGTAGGACGGAGATGAGGACCAAGTGACTGCCTGCATGCTTGTCACACGGTGCAGAGGACGCCGCAGAAGCCTCGGTGCCAAGGTTAAATATTTCAGTGCAATGCTTTTGAAGAATCAAATGTAATACAGAAATAAAATGAGTGATGAACTAAGTCTAAAAGTTTTAAACAAAGTGCCCTGAAGAGACATCTTAGAGCCTGAGGCAAAGGAAAAATAGGTAACATTAATGCTGTCTGTCTTTGTTTAAAATTTTCATATCCCATCCATCGGGGATCTGTTTGCATTAACTTTCATTTTGGGGGAAAAAATAACTCATTAAAATGGAATCTGTCATCGTGCCTGAGTTCATGGACATCCCTTGAAATGTGTGCCCAAAGTATCCCAGCTCACTCCAGTTCCAGCTTTGCTCACAGGCAGATCTGTGACCCTCAGCAAGCCACACAGTCACTCTGGTCTCCTGATTGCCCTGTCTGAAGATGGAGCAGCCCAGGGGCAGCAGCCGGCAGTTGACACTTTTGGTGACCACAGCGTCAAGCACAGTGCCTCAGGGCCTTTGCACTGGCCACTTTCCCTGCCAGGAACACACTGAGGGCTTCCGAGCAGCAGCTGACCGAACAGCAGTGGCATTTCTATTTCCTGGAGAAAAGCAAAGTCTAGGAAGACGAACATGGAGCTGGGAGCAGCAAATTTTCCAGGGTGAAGGGTTGGGTCTTGGATGCGAATCTAACATTCTTTCTGTGGCTTCTGGAGGCTCAGGCCCATGAGGGAGTAGAGCAGAGCCAGGGAAAGCATAGGGAGGGAGAGCTGGGCAGCGCTGGGTGGAGGCAGGACCTGACCCTGGCTTCCCCGAACAGACTGAGATGTTTTCCTCCATGCCACTGTGCACCCGAAACTCACTAAGACCTTGGAAGGCTTTCTCTGCTGGGCAGAGGGGAGCCTGAGCAACACCATGTGGTCTTGGAAACATGTGCAGTGCATCATGTTTTTGAAAATATACAGTGGGCAGGGTGTAGTCGTGCCTATCTGTAATCCCAGCTACTGGGGAGGCTGAAGCAGGAGGATCACCTGTTCAGGTCCAGCAATTTAGCAACTTAGCAAGGTCCTGTCTCAAAATAGAAAAGGAAAAAGTGTTGGGATGTAGTTTGAGGCGAAGTCCGTGCGTTCAATCCCCAGTACTGCTCCTAAGTGTGTATTGGGATGTTGTGAGAGTTTCAAAAGGCCAGAATTCATTTGTACACATGCCTCAGCATCTTCAATTTTTATATAGATGGAATAATCACACTGGATGTGTTCTTCCACAAAGGGCTTTTATTTCACATAGTTCTTCTTGTGAATCTTAGCACAAGGTCTAAGAATGTACACTTCAGAGGGGATCACCTGGGGTGAATCTGAGATCTGCCACATGCTGGCTGAACAAGTAGCCTAACGTCCTCAAGGTTGACGTCTGTAAAATGGGAATGTTAGTGACGAACGTGGATGGCCAGAGCAGCAGCAGGAGAGTCAGCTGGGCTGCAGGGAGGGCACCGAGCCCCTGTGGGGTCTGCAGACACTGGCCAGCTTCGCCACCCAGGTTGCCCCGGGGTCTGCAGGAGTGCTCTCGACCTTGGTGCTATCCACAGACTCCAGGGTTCTTGTCTCTGTCTGCCGTGGAACTGTGTGGCCAATCAGGGGACACAGGTTCCACGTGACGTCTTTCAGGGCCATTACTGCTAAGAAACTGAATGGTCATAAAGTTGCAAAGATAAAGGAGCAGGTTTGTTTCAAAGACTCATGTCAGTACCTCACAGTGAGAAAGGCCCTGCAGACTCCTCCTCAATGTGGAAAGAAATTTTAAAAGGGGGGAGAAAAGAGAGAGAGAAAAGAGGTGAGGAGATGAGTGAATGGGCTATAAATTCCAGACACACGATCTAGAATACCACGGTGGCCCCGGCACAGTAGTCCTTATGTTATTGTCGTTCCTGTCTCGATTGTCACAGGCTCAGGGCTACCTGGGGGCCTGGGGAATTCCTGGAGAACCCTTTTCAGCTTTTTGGTATGTGGAGCTTAAAGTCTGGCAGGGTGTGTGCGTGCTTGCGTGTGTGTATGTGTGTGCGTGGGCGTTTATGTGCTCGTGTGCCCAAGTGCAAGCCCGGGGAGTCTGTCCACCCACAGGCACCTGTCCAAGCAAGTGTGTTCTATAGGTACATCTCTGCAAAGTACTTTTTGCTGCTTGAAAATCTCAGACTTACTGAAGAAGGAGTCTGTGTCCATATATACACATGAGTGTCTGAACGTGTCCTCCAACAGGTGGGCACATCAGTGTACGCACATATGACACAAATGATTCCTCTTTAGCAGACAAAATGTCCAATCAAGTGAGATACAGTGGCTGTGAAGTTGTTTTGAAAACTCAGTCCCCGGAAACACACAGCCAGGAAGTCTTAACTCTCACATCCAGGGTGAGAAACAGCTGGGCGGGCGGGCTTCCATCTTCTCCCTCCCCTTTGCTTCCTTAAGTTCTCTAATTGTCAGCTCTGTCCGTACAGAGAGTGCTGGATCCTAGCAGCACAGAACCTGCCCTGCCCTAGTCATGGGAGAAAGCCTTCTGGCTGAAGGATGATCATCGCTCTTTAATTGCCATTTTTAAAACTTGCATTTGGGAAGGAAATCTCTGAAAAACACACCACGCTACTTGATAGTTTGGACAGGGCCCCTTGAACTAAGTCTCAGCACTATCAGTACAGCATCTCTTGTTTTCCCAGAGAAAAGAGAGGTTCCGCGTGCCATATAGACGTGTCTGTCCCTTCATGCCTCAACCCTGGACAGCTCCACTGCCGACACCAAGGAGGCTACTTAAAAACCATCCACTCTTTTCCTACTGCATTAAGGAATTAGCAGCCACATGTATGTGCTTTTCTTATCTGCAGTCATTCCTCTCCATTTTATTTTAGTTTAGTTAGTTTTCAAAGTTAAACACATTTTATTTTGCAGCCAGACTATCAGGGGCTTTGTACTAAAATCTGAATGAGAACAAAGTAACATGTAAAGTTCTCTGAAAAAAAAAAAATTAAATATAGAGTTTACCTCTTATTGGGCCAAAGGTTTTATAGAATTTTTGTTGGGAAGTCTTGACCTGCAGGAATATGACAAAGGTAGCACAGGTGCGGAGAGGTGGTCTGGATTTTCCTCAGGGTGTTGAGCTTGGAGAATCAGACTCCTGGGTGGGACTGAGTGAGGTGGCGGTGGAGTGAGTCATGGTCTGCTCCATTGTAATTTGTTGTCCTCCGCCTGCAGCAAGAGGATGAGCCCACTATCTGCGTTACTACTGTGTGTAAACTCACAAAAGCCAGGCCCTGGTGAGAATCTAGAGCAGGTCGTTGGAACAAGGGATTAGAGTATTTACATCCGTGCTTTGATTGGTTCTACATGTAGTAGTCAATGCATTGTGTCAGCTTGGCTGAATCACCTCAGGAGTCAACAGTCTGGGCCATGGGCCCCCCCCACCCTGCCCCACAGGGTGGGGAGGGTCTGCTGCAGGGCCGAGAACCCACCTCAGAGTGACTCAGCACGAAAAGGATATACAAAGGGGTTGAGGAAGGCTTTGGTGCCCCACTTCGTGGAGGGGTTTCCATTCACTCAGTGCCACTTCGCAGCCGTGCCACTCCGGCGGAGCTCGGATTTCCAGTCTTTCCAGTCAGCATGGAAGGAAGGGAGAGAGGCTTCTTGTCTCTCCACCGTTCCCCACCACGAACTGCTGCCTTCTGCCCTGGAGCCAGCCCAGTATGGACTGAAACCATGAGTTAAATAAGCCTTTCCTTCCTTAATTTTGGATGTTGGGTATGTTGTCCCAGCAAGCAACACTGCATGGAGAATGAAAGTCCTGTACCAGGCTGAACAAAGACCTTTCTTTTCTTTTCTTATCTTTTCCTTTCTTTCTTCAGGAAATGAAGTTCCAGGTACTGTTCTTTGCACAGCATGGTCTCTGAGCCAAGCATGGTCACTGTCCTTGAGATTTTGGTCACAAGACATTTATGCCCTTACTGGAGACACACAAGGGTAGATGTCGGTGTTCAGACAGGAACACGCATGTAGGCATCTGCAAGCACATGCTCATCCATTAGGCAGTGCATTCTAACAGCTAAGTGTGCAGCGAGGCTGTCAAGCACTTGAGGCCACTGAGTGGCCTGGAGGGGACCGCTCTCTCTATCCCCTGCTCTATTCCAAGTGCGTATTCCACAGCAATGGGCCAAGACAGATGTCAGCAGCCCTTGACTTCGGCCCCTGCACCCCAACAGATTCTTGTGATCTGGAGGAAGTTTCTTCCTCCCTCTGGAAATGTGTGTCTCAACTTCAGAATGATGAAACTGGAGCCCAGCCTCCTCAGGTCCTGTGGGAGCCAAAGCCACTGTAACTCCTCAGGTGACAGCACTCCCCACTGCAGGAATCGTTGTATGTTGAGTGTCTGCCTGTTCCAAGTGGTCTACATATGTGATCTGATCATCAGCAGAACCTGCTAGAGGCAGTGTGACTCATCCAGGTATAAAGAGCTCAAAAAGTTAAAACCCCTGAGATAAAAGGCCCAATCAAAACAAAATAGGCAACTGAAATGAACAGACAATTCACGGAAGATGTAAAACTGGCCAGTAACACACGAGGAAATGTTCAACCCCAAGGCCAGAGAAATGCAAATTGAAACAACACGGAGATTCTATCTTACTTCAGCAAGAAAGGCCATCATCATGAAATCAAATAATAATAAATGCTGGCAGGGCTTCAGGGAAAAAGGAATCCTTCTGTATTGTTGCTGGGAATGTACACTTGTACAACCACTATGGAGAATCCTCAAGAAACTAAAATTAGACAGCTCAGCAGATTAAACACCTACTTAAGGCAAGCACAGGGACCAGGGTTCGATCCCTATCACCGCATGCTGCACTGGCCCTAGCCCCAGGTGTGCTGAACTGCCCTCTGAGACTGGGAATGGTGGCACATGCCTGTAACCCCAGTGCTTGGGAGGCTGAAAACAGGAGGATCACTGTGAGTCTAAGCTTGTGAGGGATCCCTGGTACAGTGAGACCCTGTACAAAGTACATTTAAAAAAAAAAAAAAGAAACTAAAACTAGATATCTCATTCAACCCCACTATTCCCCTTCCTAGGTATCTTCCCCAAAGAGTAGAAGATATATTACAGCGATACGTGCATATCCATGTTTATAGCAGCCCAGCTCATAGCAGGTAAATCTTGGAAACAGCCTACACATTCATCAACAGATAAAGAAAATGTGGCACTTACACATGACGGGGTACTATTCTGTCACAATCAAGGAGCAACCTGAGTCATTTGTAGCAAAATGGAACCACTTGGAGACCATCATATTAAGGGAAATAAATCAGACACACAAACCTAAACAAGCTTATGTGAGAACCTGAACTATAAAGAGCAAAATAAGTTAGCTAACAGGAAGTAGGAAGATAGATTTTGTTCACATGGGAAGAGAGGGCCGGTGAGATAGCTCAACGGACTAGAGGGCCTGCTTAGGCAAGCACAGGGATAGGGGTTCTATCCCTGGTACCACATGCCATGCCAGCCCCACCCCCGGCTGTGCTGAGCTGCCACCAAGACCAAGTGTAGTGGTATACACCTGTAATCCCAGCACGAGGGAGGCTGAAAATAAGGATCACTGTGAGTCTGAGCTGTGTAGTGAGACCCTGCACTAAATACATAAAAAATAAAATAAAATGAAATACGGGAAGGTAATCAGGAGATGGGGCAGGAGGGGATGAAAAAAAATGAAGACGTCTTCTGCGCATGCGCCAACTCCCCACGTGGGTGTGATCATTATGCACTACAAATGTGTACTAATAAGAAACAGAAACTGAAAACAAACCTAAGATAATGAAGTACCCGGCCCAGGTTATCGCAGCTGAGACTCAGGCCCAGTCCACACTCTTAGCCACGCATGCTGTGCCTCTAGCACCCCACGCCTCTGGTCCTGCAGTCCAGGTTTCTAAGCACTCACACCAGGGTGACTCTGCTTAGGGGCTTTCTTGGCATCTTCCCAGTGTTAGTGCACTCATGGGTGTGTGGGAGAGCAGGAGCAGGAGGACCACGCCTCTGATGCCTTGGAACCCGAGGCAAGCTGGCACCCTGAGGTCCCTGGGTACAGATCCCCTGCGTGGTCATCTGGCCCTGGTGGACAGATGGGTATGCTGGCCAGTCTTGCCAGCCTGCCAGCTGGCCTGGAGCACCCGTGGCTGGCACCCTGGCCCCTCGGATGGGCTGCCGGCCTGCCTCCCACAGGCATGCAGCTGGCATCGAGGAGCAGATGGGCCGGCTGTCGGGCCGTTGCCTCTCCATGAAGCTGCCAGCTGGCTCTGCCACGCCTGGTGTCTTGGCACCTCTGGGCTGGTGTCGGTGGGCAGGAGGCTGACATGCTGGCTGCCTGTAGATGGGCAGCTGACACTGGCAGCAGAACGCAGGGATCCTCAGGTCCCTCCTGGCTGCTCCCTTAAATGTCCTGGGGGCTGGTCCAATGGGTACTGGAGCCAGACTCTCCCCACTGCTGCTCTGGGAGTTCGCAATAAGCACAGACTTCCTCTGCCAGCCTTGCTGACATCTCCTTGGACTGTCACAAGTGCTGCCCACCTGAGGATGGGTCACAGCCTTGCCCTGGACTCTCAGTCCCCAAGCTTCACTCACCTGCCGGGGAAGCTGTGTTCCCAGCAAACAGTGCAGCCACTGCCAGCTCCTCCTTGGCTCTCTAGAAGTCTGGCCACCTGTCCTTCCTCAGCTTGGCTACGTTAGAGGCTCAGCTTGTGTGGCTGCCAGGAGGCCGGATGCAGGGAGGGCTGGGACCCCAGCAAGGTGCTCTGGGAAAGCCTAGGAGAGGTAAGTTTGGTCTCACACATTCCCACACAGGCATGAGAATACAGACTCTGCCTATCTGGGATTTGGTATCCCCTTCTGTTTTTCACCTTTTCCACTGTTGAGTGAATGGGTCAGAACCAGATAGAAACCTCCAGCAGCTCCATGGCTCCAAACATGGAGAAACAGAAAGGACGCAGGCTTCCGAATCACCCAATAGGCTCACTGCACCCTGTGTACCAGGATGGAAAATTAGAAGACTGACAGACATGGATATGCAAATGCAATATGAATATCCATAAGCCCAGCAATAAAAATGAAACAGACTATCATTACTAATCAATATATTTACCTCTACAGCCAGCCTGGGGTGTAGGCAAGGGCTGGTCTTGCTTTAAGTTTTGAGGAATTGAACACTCAAAGGCATGCTTGGCCGATATATAAGTCCTTCCAGCAAGTTGGCCTTCACACTGTGACCACTTATATTTTTTAACTGAGGTGAAATCCACAGAACGTACAGTTAACCATTTCAAGCTGTTGAAAATGTCAGTGACTTTTACTACATTCACAGTAATTTCAAAGCATTCCATCACCCCAAGAATAAATAGCATATCGGTGAATTGGTCTCTCCTCAAGTCCCTCCCCCAGACCAGGCCACCACTAACTTGCTGTTTTCATGGATTTACCTATTCTGGACAGAATCACATGATCTTTTCTGTCTGGCTCTTTTTCCTTCACTTGTTGTTTTCTAAGATCCTCCATGAGCCACCATACACCAGTGCTTCATTCCTTTTATGGCTGAATAGTATTCCACTTTCTGCGCCTGCTTTTTGACCCAACGATCTTACTTCTGGAAATGACCCTGAAGTTGCACAGACAGCGACTGAGACCATTCCGATAGTGTTACTTAGATGGCCACAGGACGAGACTAGAGAAAGAATTAGGATTTGTCTGTAAGCTCGGAAGCTCAGATCACCAGTGATATTATACAGAGGAACACTTTAGAGTACCAGAAAATGCTGGTGGCAAGTTGAAGCCTTTGTCAAAGAAGATCACAATACTGTGAGATCCATTTGACCCTGCTTCAGTCCATTCTTTCCATTAGCCAGAACACTGTTACTCAGAGAGCACGCACTGAGCACAGCGCTGTGCTTCAGGTAGCTGGTGGCAGTGACTGAGCCTGGTGGAGGACGGTGCTGGCTTTCCATTACTGGAATGAAACACCTGAGTAGACCAACATTGAGGAGGAAAGGTTTATTTGGCTCATGGATTCTGAGGCTTCAGTCCATGGTCCCTTGGCACTGTTGTCCCAAGCCTGAGAATCTCATGGTGGGGTGATTGGCAGGACAGAGCCACTCCCCTGATGGCACCCACGAAGCAGAGCATGGGGCATTGACATAATTTACCCTCAAGGGCACTCATGTCCACAGGGACCGCCTCCTCCAAGGAAGGAAGGCCAGCTCCCTAAAGCTGCTAACCCCTGCCAACAGCATATTAAGCTACAAATCCTTCAACCCCTGAATCCACAGATGAGGTCAGAGTCCTCCGGATCCAATCATCTCTCCCCTCAGAGCACTGCAGCAGTGGGGACCAGGCCTTTAAGAAACAAGACTTGGTGGGCAGCATTTCAGATCCCAGCCACAGCAGGGTGGTGGGCAGGGGACAAGTGTCCGTGGCAAGTGGAGCAGGTTGTGTGATTGTGTTGCTGACAGTCCAGGTACGGGGAGAGAAGCCTGGGTGGTGGACTACAAGCGAACTTTCTTTCCTTCTCTTTATTTCTCCTTAATATCCACATTTGCTTTAATAAGCAAGAATGCTAATTTTGAAATCAAGTAAAAGAAAACTGACTTGAGGGCTGGCAAGATAGCTCAGCAGACTAAAGCACCTGCTTAGGCAAAATTAGGCACGCACAGGGACCGCGGCTCTATCCCCAGCACCACATGCCACGCCAGCCA
>NW_004524597.1:16569645-16572170 GCF_000260255.1 Octodon degus | reverse complement strand
TACTCACAAGAACACTCACAGAGCATGGTGGTGCACACCTGTAATCCCAGCACTCTGGGAAGCTGAAGCAGAAGGATCGAACATCTGCACTCGGCCTGAGTAACAGAAACTTCAGGAGATCCTGTCTCAACATTTTAAAACAAATTAAATTTTTAAAGAGCCAGAAATGTAGCTCAGTACAAAGGCCCCAGGTTCAATTCTTAGAACCACAAAGATAAAGCAGAAAGACACTGATTCCCACACAGGTGTTTCTCTCCTGCACATCTGGGATGGAAGCTGTAGCCCTTCCAAAGGATAGCTTCAGAACCTCTAAACATTTGGAAGGCACCTTAAAAATCCCCCCTTCCTTTTCTTTCCCGGCCCTTTCCCAATAGACAGATGAGCAAACTAAGACCCAGGGAGAGCAACTGATCCACTCAGGGTCCCGCAGATCACTGGTGACAGAGCAGTGAGAAGCAGCTCCTTCATCCTGTCCAGATGCCCCTAACGATCTCAGCATAAATATGGATGCTTTTGATGCTGTAGAGCAATGTGTGCGTTGGGCTATTTGGAGACCCTGGCTCCTATGCCTACACCTACACCTACACTAGAGGTTGCCCTTATCCTTGCAAAAAGACAAGCTCTAGCTTTTAGAGAGAAAGCTCTAGAAGGGTTCTAACCCTCCCTCTGGACTGCGGTGCTATGCTGAGCACAGTCCTTCCAAAAAGAGACATGCCCAAGAGTACATGTGACATTCCCTAAGGGCCACCCTGGGCCAGCTCCCAGAGACACAGAACAGGCACAGCCCCCTTCTGCTGGACTCACTGCTGCAGAGGAGAAAGATGCATGAACATGAGGGGACAAAGGCCTGAGTGCCAGGGAGACCAGGCTCCAAAGAGGAGCTGACACTGGCTCTCCCTGGTCGACCTGAGTAAGAGCCGCTTCCCAGAAGTCTCCAGGGCTTTCAGGCAGAAGCTCTTAAACCAGAGCTTAGAGATGTGGCTGCCCACCAGTATCAGGGAAGCAGTCACATTGCATTTAAATGGTAAGACTGTTTCTTCCTCTGGGAGACAGTGTGTAGTTTTTCATCTGGTTATCACCAGGGGTTTTGATTCTTCCTCCTAAGGAATTCAAGAACCACCATCTTTGACTAAGGAGGCATTTCAGGTTAAGGGAACACCTTTGCGAAGTCAAAGGGGTTAAATGTGTTCAGTGACCTGAAGAAATGGAGTTCTAAAGGCCGGGTGAAATAGCTCAGTGGATTAAAGGGGCTGCAAGCAGGCTCAGGGGCCCAGGGTTCAATCCCCAGGCCCGCAGTATTGGCCCCACCCCCGGGGCATGCTGAGATGGCAATTGAGACTGGGCGTGGTGGTGCTTGCCTGTAATCCCAGCTCTTGGGAGGCTATAAACAGGCGGGTCACTACGAGTCTGATCTATTAGTGAGACCCTGAAAACCCTGTAGACCCTTTCCTAAAATACAAAAAGAAAAGAAAAGAAAAGAAAAAATGAAAGAAAGAAATGGAGTTCTAGTAGGTGGGGCTCCAGGAAAGTGGGAATGGCCCAGGGGATAAACGGGAAGCTCTCTCTGCCTAGACACAGCGCAGAATGCGGGGTGCGCACATCGCAGGCTTCTTGAGTCCTCTGCAGGCCGTTTGCTTTCTGTGCTGTACTCTAAACTCCCACCTCAGACTATTAGAGCTGTGGGATGTCTGCCCTGGGTCAGGTCACCTTCTGCCTCGACTGGCATCCCAAGGTACATAGGAGGAAACTGAAGCTCAGAAAGCGGGTGGCTACCAACCAAATTCCCAGAGGTTGCAGAACTGGGAGTAGGTCCTGGCCACATCAGCGTGTCCATCACCTTGAGATGCCTTTCCCATGACCTTGAGACAAGTGACACCTACCCGCCTACCTGGCACACCTGCATACTGCCCCCTCTGAGCCCTGCCAGGGCAGTGCAGGGAGAGAGCGGTGGCCTCTCTCCCTCCCTCCCTTGCTTCCTCCAGCCCTCCCACCACCTCTGCATCCTTGCAACTCCCGGGTCATGTATAAAACATTCCCAGAAACCACTTATTCCTCATGCATTTTCCATGAGACTGGGCCCAAGTTAAAACATATAAACATAAAAATATCAAGAATCACTTTTTTTAAAAAGGCCATGTTTCATAAAATACCAAGGGACCCATTTCCGTGTGTGTCCTCCTCCTCCTCCTCCCGGGCTGGCCTCCCAGGGTCACCAGCCCTCCTTCACCCTGCTTCTCTCCTCCACTTTTCTCTGCTCTCCTGACATCGCCCCTGCTACCTTTCTCAGTCTCTGCCTCCCAATGGTTTCCTTTTGCATTTTTCTCATCTCTCTTCTTTTTGCCTCTCCCGGCCCTGCTCCCTCCCTCTGTTGTCCTGCTCTCTGTCTGAGTCTCACCTGCATTTCTGTTTTCCTTCTTTCCTCTCCTGATCTTCTCACTCTCTTTTAAGGCTGTGCATTAACATCTCTTTCCCTCCCTGCTTGGTCTCTGTTGGTATTTCCTCTTCCTCTTCCTCCTCCTCCTCCT
>NW_004524597.1:16548511-16569545 GCF_000260255.1 Octodon degus | reverse complement strand
CTCCTCCTCCTCCTCCTGCTCCTCCTCCTCCTCCTGATCCTCCTCCTCCTCCCGGGCTGGCCTCCCAGGGTCACCAGCCCTCCTCACCCTGTGGTTTCCTTCTCCTGATAAGCAGAGCTAAAAGTAAGAGAGGTGATAATGGTGAACCAAGAACTGGTGAACACCTGATGGGCCGGGACCCCCAGATACTCTTAGTGGGTGTGCGAACTGCCACATCCACTGCGAGGACTCCTGGGTGGCTTTGGCTAAAGCATACTTGTGTTTACCCATGACCACATGTGGGCTTCCTGGGAATCTCCCGAGGAGCACTGAATGTCCTCGTCCCCCGGGGCATGTAGAAGGATGTTCAGGCCAGCTTGGGACAGAAGAGCTCCAACTAGAGACAGTCCATATGGCCATCAAGAGCAGAACAGATAGTTGGATTACACATTTGAAACACCAGACAGTAATAATAAAAGTGAACTACAACCACAGGTGATAATGTGAATCAATCTGTAAAGCTTAGCGGTTTGCAAAACAAAACAAAAACCACAAGTATATGCTCGACGATTCCATTTACATAATGTTCAAGAATAAGCAAAAGTAGTCTTTAGGGCTAGAAGTCAGAAGATGGCTGTCTTTAGGAGAGGTGAGTTGGCTCGCGGGGTGGCGGGGGACAGGAGAGATCCGCCTGCGGTGTCAAGATGTCTGCCTCCTGGTTCAGGTAGAGCATGAGTGTGGGCTCTGCGGGCAAGAAATATGTGGTCTATTGTACAGAAATTTGGCCACGATTATAAATATAACGGAAAAAGAAGGATATGCAGCATTGTTTATAATAGCTATTCCCTTTGCCACAATCGGCAAACGGTTTGGGCAGACTCAGCTGTGTTTCAGATCCCATGGTTTAAGCTGGAGGTGGGCACTGGTCTCCCCCGAGGCTGAGAGAGAGCCCAGTGCTCTACTGGACCATGCTACACCCTGGGACCCCAGAGCCCCACAAACGTAACCGTAAGCAGGAGGGAAAGCTGCCCGAACTGCTTGGGAAAAGCTTTCCCTAGAGGCACCTCTGCCACTCCATCCCCTGGTTAGGGGCTCCTCTAAAGCTTGAAGCTTGGTTTTCTCCCAGCCCGTCTCTATTACAGCTGTGGTTTAACTTAACATTGGCTCTCAGGATCAAGCAGCTAGTACCCAGCACAGGACCTGAGCTCAGCTGAGCAGGGAGAAGACGTCCTGGCCAGAAATCTCAGGGAACTGTTCTGCCCTGAGCCTGCAGAACACTAGAGCTAGCAGGGAAGGCTGGAGAGGGACCAAAACTCAGGCTCGGGGACTCTGAAAAGGCCTTTATTTATGTTTTTCTTCTTTATTCTTGTCCTCCCAGGAGGGGAGGAAAACATAGAGCCCAATTTCCCTGCTTCAACAGCGTGGGTGTGATCCCAACACACAGCCCTTGAAGGCAAACGAAAACCCCACTTATTTTCATGGAAGGGGAGGAACCGGGACCAAGGGACTCCAGCACTATTAGTTAAATAATGGTGCTTAAAAATGCATTGAATTTAGCCACCTCTTCCCCTCCCCTAAAAAAATCTGGAATTTTCCAATTGAGTATACTTTTTTCCCTTCCCCATGAATATTAATGCTCCTCTCAGAGAGATCTACTTGAAAAAAACAAGAATAAATTAAATACCTACAGATTTTTCTAATTCCTCTTTTTGGTGACATGCCGTCATTACATCAAATTACTGAGATGGGCTCTCTCTCTCTCTCTCTTTCTTTTTGGGTGAAAATTATGGAATATAAAGTATATGTAAATGGAGCAAAGGAGAAAAAAAAAACTGTGAAGGAAGAATAGGGGAAGGAGAGGCATTAGGTATTCCGCCGGCGTAGTAGTCAGCCAATTAATCAAGCAGTGGCGAGAAAAAGATGCAGAAGGGATGAGTTCGCCCTTCATGTTGATGGGGCCGGCGCAGGGCAAACGCTACAGCACCTGAGCTCACGGTGAGGCATGCAGAAAGGGATCATGGGAATATCTTCCCGTCTTTGTCTTTCTCGTGAAGGATGGAAAATGTCAAGCTGTTGTTTGGCTGGATTGAGGAGGGCGGGGTGGGGGAGAGTCGGGGAGCATTCACAGTCTGGCAAGGCAAGGTTTTAACTCTTTGAGGACCCTTCTGTCTCCCCTGCCTCCCCAGCCTCCACCTTTGTCTCCTTCTCCCCCCCCCCCACCAGCACATCTGTAGGGAAGTCTGCCTGCAAACAGCGATTGGAAAGGGGGGCTGATGGATGGAGACCTGCAGGCTGGGGCAGACAGTGCATGTGTGCATGTGTGCATGGATGTGTGTATCTGTGTGCACACATGGGTGAAGGGATGGGAAGAATTTTTCCCCTTTGTTCACACTGTAAATGAGGGTGTCAGAACCCCCTCTTCCCATCCCTGTGACATCCCTGGGAGATGAACTGTGCCTTGAAATCTGGCAGTGGGGCAAAGCCTACAGTGTGCTGAGGCTCTGGGGCTGACTCAGAGGATCCCTCTGTGGCAACCCCACACAGGGTGATGGCCCACCAAGCATCCACTGGAGCAGTCAGAGTCCCAGTGTCACTCTTCCAGAGCTGGCATCCCCAGGGCTGGTGCTTGAGGGGGTTTCTTGGCCCAGAGTTTCACACTCATATGATCAGAATACCTGCAGGAATAATTTTCCAACTCTATCCACAAAAACTTGCCTCAATTTCTTGAAATTCTTTTGTCATTTTGCTAGTTTAAAATTCTGCCAATCCATGGTCCCAAGGAAGGATGTGCCAGTCATTCACTTACTGGGACAGTGGATGATTCTCTTTGAGGGCTCTGGACACAGGGCTGGAGGGCACTGCATTAGCCACTTGGCTGCATGGCTAGAAAGATGCTGGCAGTGGAGATGGGAAGGATTGGCTCATGCCAGGAGGTGGACACAGAGGGACCCAGACCAAGGCCCCATGCACCCTCAAGGCTATGGTCCACTGGCCACTGCTGAGTGGGGGGAACGGTCCACCCTGAGCTCCACCGTCTTCTTCAGAGCCAGCATGAGACCAGTGCCAAACGTACACCCTGCATTTTGGAGCCAAGGGAGTTTCAAAGAGTGGTCCATGGAACACAGCAGATCCTCCCTCCTGCAAGCCATGCTAGGCATGCAGAATCTCTGGCCCCAAAACTACAAAGTTAAAATCATTATTTCAGTCACATCGCTGGGTGATTTGTGTACACACAGCAGTTGGGAAAACTTGGTCTAAGATGAACTTCCTGTCTGAAATCTGGATGACTCTGACAGTCCACAGCAGCTTCTACTCCAGGCAGTACAGTGTCAGGTGGTCACTGCGAGGGCCGAGAGTGGGCGCTGGCCTCGGGCTCTGTGTGTGCACCCTCAGCCCAGATGTAGACACGAGTGGGATGGGCATGGTGGGCTTGCCTGTGTTACTGAGTGAACACAGGTGCCTGAAGGGCGAGGAGCCTGGCCAAGGACATACAGCCAGTAAGTAGCACAGCCAGCACTTGAGCTTACCTCTGGGTCAGAAGTTCTCAACTTGACCCTGCATCAGAATCAGCCGGAGGTCTTGATGAAGCCTAGTTAGCCCAGGCCCAAAGTGCCTGACGCTAAGGTCTTCAGCTGAACCCTCAGCATGCATTTCTTACCACTGATGCCAGCAGTCCCATTTGGGAAGCTGCTCCTTGAAAAGTGTTCCTAAGGAGCGTGATCACTTCTAGACGAAAACAGCTGATAGAATGACTGACTCCCACCACAAGTGACTGAGATTCGGAGCAGTGCCTGGGCCCTGCGAGGAGAAAGAACAGAGAGTTGGTCTGCACCACAAGTCCCAAGTAACTACAAGCAAATGAAAGAGAAAGCTCCGCAGAAGGAGAAGCCATCTTCCAAGGGTGGCCCTGCCTTGTTGGCATCTGTGTCCTGCCACTCCTCTTCACTGTGGCTGCTTGAGGGGACACTGTAGCATCTTCACCATAAGAAGCCTCTCTGTTTCACGCCCTGTGCAACACACATGTGACAGGGAGCTTCCATCTTCTGGTCACTAATTGGTGGTACTGGCCAGGTGTGTACAGGACAGCAGAGACCAGGGCACTTGGGTGCTGGCCTTGTCCCCCACCACAGGGCGACCAGCTGCGCCCAGCTGCATGGGGCGGGGGTGTTCTCAAGAGGGGTCCAGGCTGAGGTGACCTGACCAAGACCAGATGCTACTTTCCTATTGCCGTCTGCTTTGGGAGAAAATTATATTTGTTACTGAACCAAGAAATCAAAAGAGTTGAAAATATAGAATTAGAAGTAGCATCCCTAATGTCTCTCTCCTCAGGAATGACTTCTGTACATTTCTTTGTCAACAAGCCCTCTAAAATCTCTCTCTCTCTCTCTCTCTCTCTCTCTCTCTCTCTCTCGCTCGCTCGCTCGCTCGCTCTCGCTCTCGCTCTCGCTCTCGCTCTGTCTCTCTCTTTCTCTCCATAAGCCTTCTCCTCCCCTCTTTCACCCCACTCCCCTCGCTCCCCCTTTCCCCTTTTTCCTCTCTCTTTTCCTGTTTCTCTCTCTCCCACCTCCTCCCTTTGCCTCTTTCCTTTTTCTCTCCCATGTCCATCACTCCCTCCTCCTCCCTGCCATCTCTCCTCTCTTCCTTTCTCTCCCTGTCACTCTTCTCCCTCCTCTCTCCTTCTCTTCTCTTTGCTCTACTCTTGCTCCCTCCTTTCCCTTCCTGTCCCTCCCTCTCTCTCTCTCTCCTCCCAATCCTCGCTTCTTTCTCTGCCCTCCTCCTCTTCCCTTCTGCTCTCTCCCCATCTCCCTCTATGTCTCATCTGCCTCCCTCACCACTCCCCTTACCTCTTTGTCAAATTTGTATCCTATGGGAATAATAACCTGAGCTCTACTCTCCACATCTGAGAGCAGGACTATAGCAGACAAAGCCAAGAAGGCCTCCTAGCCCCAAGACCCACTTTGTGTCTGAGCAAAGAAGGAAGCAGGCACCAAGATCAGGAACTATAAAGTCAGCTATGGGGCCAGTCTGAGTGGTTGTATGGGTTTGGATGATGGAGGGGATTTGCAGCAACTGAGCTAGGGAGTTGGCAAGGCCTGGAGGGTGGAGGACTCCCCAGGCCCTGGTATGCAATTTAGACTTCGTGTAGAAAGAAATGGAGAGTATGGAGGGTTCTAGATAGAGTGAATATTGTGTCATTTTTGCCTTTTAGAGAAGATTCTCTGGCAGCAGTTAGTGAAGGGTCAGATGAAAGGAGAGAGGCCAGAGAGAGGCTGGCTGCCTCATTTACCATAGCTAAATGATTTTTCTTTAATTATGACAGAAGCATGTGCAATGAGTCCTTTAGAATGGATGGATGGATGGATGGATGGATGGATGGATGGATGGATGGATTGTGGGTAGGTTGATAGATGGATAGATGGATGGTGGGTAGGTGGATGGATGGATGGGTGGGTGTATAGGTAGATGAGTGGAAGTATAGATGGACAGATGGGTGGGTAGATGGATGTATGGGTAGATGGATGGATAGATGGATGGATGGTTGGTTGGATGGTGGATGGATGGATGGATGGATGGGTGGTGGATGAATATATGTGTGGGTATGTTGGTAGGTGAGTGGGTGTGTCAGTGTATGGATGCATGGATGGATGAGTGGACAGGTAGGGCGATGAGTTGGTGGATGGAAGGACAGACAAGTATAACAGATGTGTAGTAGTATGAAAGGCTCCTATGTCAAATTCAAAAGCACCAACTTGACGTCTTTGCTCCATCACCTGCCAATTAAATGACCTAAAACAGAGCATAGTGATACCTCAGTTCATGAACTTAATTCTTTCCATGACTCTGATGGAAAACTGAAATGGACAAGAACTAAATCAAAATCTCCATAAGCTCAACATTAAACCTAACCATTGAATTAAATTCTACTTGCACCCAATTCTTTTGTGGCCAAAATTGTGGGAAGAATTAAGTTCATAAGCCAAGGTACTACTGTATTTCATCTCTTAGGCTACAGTTTTCCCATCTTTAAAATGGGGACTGCACTAGACATTATTATATATTACTGCATACAATGGACCACGCAACATGGGCCATCTCTGTTGCTTTGCATGCCCGTTGAGGAGTTGAGTGAGTGGGGCAGTGGCTCATGATGGACAGTAGAGTCAGTCTCTCTCTCTCTCTCTCTCTCTCTCTCTCTCTCTCTCTCTCTCTCGTAGTTCCAGGGATTGAACTCAGGACGTTGTGTTTGCCAGGCAGGCACCTATTCCACTGAGCTACCTCCCCAGAAGTAGAGTCTCTTCTAAAATTTGATAAATAAAGGTAAAAATGACTAGACTATTATTCACAATAAGAAACACCAGCCAAGAGGAAGATAATTAGTTTTCGGGGACAACAGAAGGCATGGATGCTGTGGTTGGAGAAAAGAGGCTGGAGATCAACGTGTGTGTGGGGGGGTGTCTACTGCGAGGAGAAGCCCAAGATTCTGGAGTCACACAGACCCAGGGTCTTCTACGTGGTGGCTCTGTGACTATCGCAAATGTCATCACTGCTCTGTTTTCTCCAGTGTGGGGCATGGGTCCCCCCTTTAGGGGATTTGAGGAAGGTGACACAGAATACAGCCTGTGCTGTCACCACGCTCAGGCCCAGCCACACTGTGCCCAGGGGTCGCAAGTCCTTAACCAGCCTCTGCTCCGACACAGGCAAAAGGGCTGGCCAGGTTAACAGAGGGCAAAGACCTCTCCTGCCAACTCTGAAGGGGACTAAGAAGTATGACAACACTGCCAGTAATGATGGGAAGGCTCGCTTAAACTAGGTGTCTCCCGTATGCCTGATTATCTGGCTAAATTTCTTACGTGTATTATTTTAATTACTCTCCGTAAGCTTCCTGGGAGGTAGAGCCTATTATATCCCCGTTCTGTAGTGATGGAAAACAAAGAGGTTAGTCAACTTGGCCAGGGTTCCACAAAGGCTGGGATTAGAACTCGGGTCACCTGTTGCCAGGTGTCTGTTCTCACAGAGCAGACAGGAATGCATAGATTCTTTGTGTGGAGCTGTGACTTATTTAACTCAGTGGAGCCCCTCCACCACATGAGGCCTTTTAGGGACTTTGTGCTCACCCTCCTCCACAGGAGGCATTGTTGGGTTTGTTCTATAAATGGTCAGACGCAGGCTCAGAGAGGTGGAACCCCTTGCCCAAGGTTGCACAGGAGGAAGCATCAGATATCCAATTTGAACACACAGCATGGATTCCAGTGCTGGGGCATCGCCACACTGCCATTCTGGAGGGGACTAGGACAGCTGTCTGCACCGTCTTTCCTGGGAGTACTTTCCTCTTCCCCCTCAGCCCTCCCTGCCTGGGTGGTGGCAACCCTTGGGCAGGGCTTGGGGGATGCAAGTGCCCACTCTCTACTCTGTCTCCCGCACAGGGGCTCCAACCACCCAGCAAGCCGCCTTTCCCGGAACTTCCCATCAGGGGGCTCCTAGGCAGGGTGCAAATCTCTAAAATGGGAATGTCAAGGTGAAAAGTTCCCGCCTTAGCTGAGAGAGGCCTCCACCCTCTTCAGCCAGGGGAACTGTAAGCCCACTTCTGGTCATGCCTGCGGCACAGGTGAGGCTCCCTGGGACTCTGCGCTGCATCTCTGGAAAGAGCAGTTGTGCAGGGGCTCCCCACGGCCCCTTGTAGCTCGACTCTCCTGGGCTTTGCTTCTCAGACTTCGGATTAGACCAGGGGATGTAGTGGGTGACCAGGGCAGGTGCCCTCCGCTGTTCCTGTGCCCTGTTTTAAAGTTCCTCACGGATAAAGAAAACATGGTGTATATATTCATGGAATACTACTTGGCCATAAAGAAGAAAACCATGTCACCTGCAGGAAAACAAATGGAGTAGAAACCATCATATGAAAGGAAATCTACCCAACTCAGAAAGTTAAATATCACTTGAGTGTATGAGAAACCTCAGAATACATATATAAATAAAAAATAAAATAATGGAGATGAAGCAGGAAACTTGGAGGTGCACTTCTGGAGATGAGGAAGGGGACAAATGTGGGGGCGGGCGGGGGTTGGGTAACAGGTACCGATGAATGTCCATTTTGTATCTGTGTATTCAAAGTGGTTAGGATAGATATATAGTTGCATTCTCTTAATGAATAGAATGATTTTTTTCTAATGGTGTTTGTAAATGGGATCATAAGTCTGCATCTTGTACAGTAATTAACCACTAAGAAGAATATATGCAGTGTATTATTTGTTGAAACTGTACTTCCGGTTTGATTTAAAACTGTCTCATTGCTATCTGTTTATCAATAAAATTTTGAAAAAAAAAAAAAAATAAAATGTGTTAAATGCACGAACCAACATCTCAGAACAAGTCGCAGTATCGCGTAATATTCACATACACTGATAAGACTGTTTTAAAACAAAACTGTCTGAAATGACAGTGACAGTGACAGCTCTCACCCAGTCCACGCGGATCTAGGTGGGGGGTGGGGTGCTGAACAGTGAGGAGGAGGAGGGGCCACGTCCCCACGAGCGGCCGGCTCTGTCTGGACTCTCCTTCTCCACTCTCACCCACGCCCACCTTGGTCCTTATTCTTTTCAAGAACCGCAGTTCCTGGCACTGGGGGATTTTTCCTCTCCTCTGCTTGGTGCTTTGTGAGTGATGCTGGAGAAAACGCGTTGAGACGACGCGAGGCTCACATCAATCCTCAAGTGGGAAAAAAAAGGGTCATAAGTAAAAACAGCAGGTTACAGGGTGATAGTCACAGTGTGAAGCTATATTTTAAGTATATGCACTATTTAAATGTATATTTATATATATAAGTGTAAATTTTATGGGGAAATGATCCTGGAAGCGTGTATAGCAAAAGGCTAACGGCTGCTTTTGCTGAGAGGTGGAAAGGAGCAATTGCTAAAATATATTCTTCCCCAAACTGCAACCTGCAGGCCATGAAGGTCGGCCCACTTCCTGATACTCAGCCCCAGTGTAGCGCCGGCACACCGCAGGTGCATACTAGGTGCTTGCGGAGTGGATGGAGCGGAGTTATCTCTGTGTTCTGAGGCCTGGCCGAAAACTATGTGAATGTTCACATTTCTAACAGTTTCTTCCAGTACGAGCCACACAGTCCCCCTCACTTTGAACACAGCCATCTCTCCCTCTCGGCCTCCTGAAGCAGTTCCGAAGGCCTCTTTCAATCATCTCTAGTTGCCCTGCGTGGCCTCCTTAGTGTTCCGGGCTGATTCCAAATCTTTGCCTTTCATGTTGACTTTGGGGGAAGGGGCAGCCTCTCGTGGTGCCAGAGCGGGTAGACAAGGTGGGTGAGGACGCAGAATGACGTTTTTACGTGCTGGCTTTCCGCTGGACTGCGCCAAGCAGCAGCACTCACCCCGCCTTTGCTCACACCTAGGTAGACACTTGCGAAAGAGGACTTGCAGAACTGCTTCAGAAAGTGGCACGAATGACACAATAGGTGTGCTTGGAGCCAGGGGGAGAATTTTGAGATGTATGAATGACAGTGTGTCATTTGCTGTCATAACCTTTTAGAATTTTGATACTCATTGTATATGGGTGTGCATTATCCTCAAAAAAGTTAACAAGCATGAGTTATTAAGTAATCCTGCTACCACCTCCAGGCAACTGGTCTAAATGAGTCACCTTAGGGGGCCAGACAGAAATGGGGGCTGGACTGCTGGACAGCACACATGGGCTGGAGAAGGGGATGGTACTTTCCCAGGAGGTGGGCAGGGCCTGGCACACATCCCGTGCTGCAGGAGCCTTTGTAGCGCACCTGGGTCAGACTCAGCTGCAGAGGAAGCCACAGACGGAATGTCCAGGGACTGCGGTCACAACATACTGCGAAGGACACACCTGACCTCCACCAGGGGAAACCTGAGTGTCAGCACGACCTGGCACTGTGCTGATGACTCTCCTACTAGCTCCAAGGCCCTGTGCTGGCCACCTTCCAGGCCAGGCCTCCCTACACAACCACTATAGTTCAGGTCTGATCTTGTGTCCCTGGAAGCCCTTGTGTTGGAGCTTGATCCCCAGGGTCCTGGAATGGGAAGGTGGGGTGGAACCTGTAAGAAGCAGGGCCCCACAGGAAGTGCTAGGCTTACTGAGTCAGAGCCCTAGGAACCGGGTAAGGTGCATCACGTTCAAGAGATGCTGCACCCCTCTCACTCTTACTTCCTGCTTGGTGCCAGATTTGACCTCCTGCTCTTCCATATACCCTTGCTGCCGTGTGATGTCCCTCACCAGAGTCGGACACCTACTCTCCAAAACTCTGAGCTGTGTGGGCCTCTTATCTTCCTGAGTAGCTTGCCTGAGGTGTTTCATTACAGTGACACAGAACATAACGCACCAACCCCACGTCTGTCCCGCCGGGCCGCCTTGCCCCGGAGCCCATGCCGTCCAGGGCTGGGGCACCATCCTGACTCCCACCCAGCTCCTGTTAGTGGCAGGTAGATGCTGAGATTTGTGGCAGCATCAAGTGTCTAGACCCCTGTAAGAAGCTCAGTTCAATGCCGTGTCTCTCCCGAGCCCATCCGAGAAGGGACAGATGGGTGTGGGAGGCATGTGTATGAGTTTTCTACTGCTCTCATGCCAAATTTACCTCCACAGCATAAAGGAATGCACACTGTTTCAGCTTCTGTTAGTCAGAGGGGAGGCCAGGTGTCCCGGGCCGTGGCCCTCAGGGATGGGTGACTGGGGCTGTTGGCAGAATTCAGTCCCACATAGATGAAGGCCTGAGGTCCTGTTTCCTTGGTGATACCAGCAGACATCTTGAGGAGGGTGTGGAAATCTCTGGGGGGAACATTATGCCCACCAGCACACAGCAGCACGAAGCCCATCTTAGTCCTCTTCTAAGCAGGATGCCTGCAGTAGGAGCCGGCCAGCTGTTGGTCACAGAGACATTCAAACAGCATGCCATGATGTCTGGTCAGAGAATCCTGCTCAGGTCAGGGACCTGTGCCAAATTGCCCCAATGCTCCTTCTTCCTGAAGGAAGAGAGTAAGAAAAATAGGGAAGAAATAAATGCCCTGTGCACTAAGCACCTGTCTTGTGCCCAGTCTCCTGCTGAGAGGCTGTCCTCATGTTACGAATCGCAGCCTCTCTTGACCTGCATTCTATATATCAGAAAGCCAACGCCCTGCCTCCTACAGGCTGCCTCCAGCCTTCAATCCGGGACTTTGTGTGGAAAAGCCCATGGCCTGCTGCCCCCTACATGGCTATTCACAGTATCCAGGCCACTGGCCACCTCGCTGAGGGCTCCTCCTCAACACCAGAATCTCTCGAGGCTCCCTTGGCCTGCTAGATGTGATGCCAGGGTGTACTTTGTGGAAGTCACTTTGGTCATTAAGTCCCGGCACTCTGTCCCGGTAGTGCCAGCATCAGCCGCGGAGGTGCTGGAGGGTGTGCAGAGCACTCAGCTGTGTGAGCTCCCGTGCCTGTCCCCAGGCACTGGCGGCTGGTCCTCTGCACACTCTCACAGCCGAGACCCGGCTTAGGCCTGTGGCTGTTCAGAATACCTTATTCTCCCAGGGCTGGGAAGAGGCAGAGGCTCCTCCCTGGGTCTTGCACATCCGGGCTCTAGCACGGGCAGAGAAGCTTTTGGCTGCTGTCAGAGCCCCAGCTTGGTTACTTGGGCACAGAACCTGTAGAGGCCGGTGGAGAGAAGGGGGTTGGAGATGGAGGGGTGTCAGGCCCTGGATTCATCCTGGAGGACAATGCCACAGACTCAGGCAGGTGGGCAGGGTAGGCAGAGGGCAGAGAGCAAAGCTGGTGTGAGATGGAGACACCAGGCTGGGCCAGGACACCTCTGCACTTGTGGTCTGAGGAGCCCAGGGAGACGGTGTCACTGTTGAGACGGAACAGCCATGCTCAAATGGGACACAGCCCTCATGAGCAGACTGAGTGCAGCCTGCTAACCACCTGGGCCAGAGCAGCCCTTCCTGTCACTCCAAGACGGGTACCACAAGGAGCCTGAGGCAGACACAGCCAGTGTCACCAGGCCCCGTGGCCCCTCTCCAGGGCAACCCGGTGGCCTCCTAACTAATCTGCTTCTGCCCCTCCCCTCCAGTGCAGTCTCCACATGGCAGCATCAGGCGTCCTTTCAGAATGCAAGCCCCATCTTGCTGCACCTCCCTCGCGAGCTTCCCCTTGGCCCCGTCTCTCTCAGCAAAGTCCTTCTGCTGTCCCTCAAGGGTCCCCATGATCCAGGTCACACTGTCTCGCTGACCTTCCCAGGCCATGCCTTTGACTTCAAACCCAGTGACTTCTTTGCTGTCTACTGAGCGGGCACACGCCCAGCCCACCTCGGGGCCTTTGCACCTGCCTTCCCCCTGCCTGCAGATAGAAGGAGTGCAGCTTTCTGCTGCATTACTCCTGGTGGCCTCCACCTGCTCTTTTATCAGCAGTTAGATCGGTATCTTCTGACCATCTGTGCGATTTGTCCCTTCTGGTTGTGTCCCTCGACTCCCAGTGGAATGAATGAAACCTCCTTAAGCTAAAGGTCTGGTCATCAATGCGTCCTCACCACCTTACATCCAATAAAAAAAATCCAGTATTTGAATGAATAATAAAATTCACCACACATTGGATGCCTGCTGCTTGCTGAACTCTGAATGAGGATCTCCGCATCCGCAGCCCACTGGATCCTCCAGCCCCTGGGAGGAGTGGCCAGGGAGGCCACTGTTCCTCTCATTATACCAAGGTGAGCGAGTCAGGGATTCAACTTACCCGAGGCCACTTACCTGGCCAGGAGGAGGCCGCCATCTGCAACAGCTGGACACTGAGTGCAAGGCCAAGTGAGCACGGACCCTCTCCCGCTGTTGTCACCGCGCCATGACTGACTCTGTGCTTGATTCTGCCTCCCTTGCTTCACTGGCAGATACCTGGCTGGGTCCCTACCATGTGCTGGGGTGTGCTCAGGACTCAGTAAGAGACCTACAGAGAGGAACTCTGTCCTGCAGGGCCCTGTGAGGGAGATGACAGCCAGGCTGCTGCAGGGGTGGTGGGGACAGAAGCAGAGTGGCGGCCAGCTTCCTGAGTCCTTGCTGTGCACCCAGCCCTGCGTGAGTGCTTTCTCTGTCCTCGCTGAGTTCTTCTGGGGCCCTCTGGAGTGAGCACTGTTCTGATCCCAACTGGACAGAAGGAGAAACTGAGGCACTGAGAGGGCTGAGCTCTGCCCCAGACACCCAGCTCCTCAGTGGTTGGAGAGCCAGGAGCGCTCTCCCCATCCCACCCCATCCATGCCCCTTCCTGAGCTACGAGTGTGATGGAACCCAGCCATGTCCACCCGCTGTGCAAGTCATTCACGGTGATAAATAACACATGCAAAGGAAGTTTACACAAATCGTTAGTGCAGGATTTACGTGGCCAAGTCTGCCAGGCGATGGCCTGTGACCGCTACCTGTAGCTGTTAGCTCCCTGCGAATTGATGGCATGAATGTGTGGCTGCAGCCCGCTGCTGTCCTTGTGGGCAACAAGAGCAGGCACAGGGAGGCCAGCAGACACTTACTCTGGGCTCTGGGATCCCTACTGCACTGTCCTGGGCCCTGCTGGGAGACTGGTAGAGGGGTAAATCCCTTCAGGACCCTGACAGCCCAATAATTGGGGGAAGGGATGGAGAAGGTGGAGCGTGGAGCTCTGAGCCATTCATTGATTCATTTATTCACTCAATGAAAAAACATTTACTGAGCACCTACTATGTGCTGTGCACTGATCTAAGGAAACCGATGTGAACCATGCCGGAGGAGTTGCTTCCTTTGTGGGACTGATAGTCTAAACAGTGGTGGCCGCTCTGTGGTACACACACAGTAATGGGCTGTTTGTATCACTGAAGGCTCCAAAAAGCTCACCATTACTGCTCTAGACGAAGAGACCAGATGAAAGCCCAGCTCTAAAAATGTTCATGAGCATGTGCATGGCACAGACTTGGCCCTGACCAGGGCTATGAAGAAGTATGGGGGAGACACCTGCACAAAGAAGACATGGTTGATCTGAGGTTCTCTAGCAAGACAGCGATGGGAATAGCATGTGCAAAGGTCCTGTGACAGCAGAAAGTTGCTGAGAGGTGGCTTGCATGCCCAGTGGTCAGAGACTGAGTGGAGGAGGACAGGGAGATGGGTTTGGAGGGGAGAGAAGAGCACAAATCTCTCAGACCTATGGATCGTGTGACAGAACCAGTCCTGGAACTGAAAGTAAGAGAGTGTGCTGGATCAGATCTGTGCTTCTGGAAGCATCGTGCTGTAGAGGGGAGGACATCAGGGAAGATGTGGCCCAAAAGAGTACAAGAGAACCAGGGAGACTGCAGCAGCCTTCATGGAAGATCTGGGGAACTTGGTTGCAAGCACAGCTCTGACACTGACAGGCTTAGGGACCTTGAGCAAACGACCTCTTCCTGAGGCTCAGTGTCAGCATCTGTAAAATGGGGAGGCTACTCCCCACTCCCAAGGCACGGGGATATTATGAGGTGTCAAAAACCCCAGCCTAGTGGAGGAAAGGCAATCAGCTGAAGCTGCCATCAGCCCTGGCTCTGCACCTTTTCATCTGCCCTTGTGCTCTCTGAGTTGACCTTGGAACAATCTAGGTCCTGCTCTTTCCTTTCTAAAGGATCTCCAGGGGCCAGGATCTCCGTGGAAGAAGGTCTGGTCTTGGTGAGCTTCTGTGACCATCTTTCCACTGTGAGCAGAGCAGAGGGTAGGCCTGGGGTAGACGCCTGTGTTTCTGCACTGTCTGAAGTGTGGTAAGAGGCCAGGGGGCTTCTAAGAAGAAGAGCTTCAGGCTCAAACTTTCCAACTCACAACTGAAACAGATTCCACTAGCCTCAAGGTGGAGAATGCGCAAGAGAGAAGGAAGGGTAGAGACAGGACAGATCCTGGAAGTAAAGCTCAGAACAAATAGACAGAGGGAGCAGGGGGCTGGGAGCCAAGGGTAGGGCTGGGATACAGAGCACCATCCTGCCATTGGGCTCTGAAGAACTCGAACTCCTTGAGGAAAGGTAGTCTCATTCATTGCAGCACCCATGAGAGCTGGTGCAGAGCAGGTTTGGTTTGTCTTGTCTTGGAATGAAATGACAATAAAATCCAGGGCTTCTTGGACCAATATTTCTTACTAGGGGTACTTCCCACGGGAAATTGGGGGAACGTTGGGAGTGAGAGACTCTGTATTACCGCTGTCCAGTGGTTCTCAGTAGGATATTTTGCGTTCCTCCTTCACAGGAGGCATTTGGTAACATCTAGAGAGAGTTCTGGATGTTTCAAATCGAGGGGTGGGAGCTACAGCCATGGACAGCGCAGAGGACAGCAACATTGCTCAGTACCCCACAAGGTGCAGGACGGACCCCCACAGCAGGCTTACCCCAGCCCAGTGTCCCTTGTTCAGAGCTTGGGAAGACTTCGCACTCGGATTGAGGGAGTAGTAAGTCAGCAACAAGAGAATGTTCCCAAGAGACTTGGGAGTCTCAAATGCCCTTCAGGAAGTTCATTTACATAAGTCAATTCTTGCTTCACAATTACCTGAGCCTGGCATTTAAATCCACCTTACTGACAATCCTCTCTCTCTCTCTCTCTCTCTCTCTCTCTCTCCCCTTTTTCCCCCTTCTGCCCTTCTCCCTGTCCCTCTTCCTCCCCCTTCTCTTTTTGTGCAGATTTACTTTACATGGGATTTTCTGGAATGGAGCTGCCGTGTAAATTGCAGGGTGGCAGTACTTTGTGTATCCAAAGCCCTACGGAGGGCCATCTTCCATCGCAGCGGCTCCAGGCGTTGGCCTCCCGGCTGCCTGGGGAACGTGGCCTGCCGGCCCAGCACACCTGTGCCCGTCCACACTTGGAATCTCATGCCTGATGATGCCACCATACATATGAATATACTAATTTAGCTCTCATTTCAAAATGTCAAACATAAAGAAAAAAATGTCGACAATATTCAACTGAATATTTGTCTGAAACTCTCAACTTACTCATTATAAGTAGGTACAAGCACCAGACTGCTTAATTATGTCTCCTGGCATATAGTGGTTTCTTGATAATTTACATATTGAAATAGATATTATTTTATTATAAATTGCTTTCATTTTATTCTTCCTTTATATTACAGTTAGAGTACTATATTGATTTTTTCAAAAAAAATTACTTGCACATGTAGATGAAATGTGTGGATTTCATTTCAGAAAAATGGGAATTATATAATATATATTATGAAAAGAGGATGGAGGGTTAGGTACGGTAGAATCTCACTGTCCTATATGAGTTCCCATAAGTAAGAGGCAGCACTGGCATTGAAGTTATAAAAGTCAGAGACCCAAGATACCCTGCAATTCATTGAACAGTTGTGCTCAATAAAGAGTTGTCTTGAGTCCCTCATGGATTTTAAATGCTCTTCAGAGCAATTGTAACTATAAATCTCTGTTTATGATCATTCAACTCTACTTTGTTAATCAGTGTCGCTGTGTAACAAACACACCCACAATGCTCGCAAGTCAACGATGGGCGTGATTTCCCTTACTGCAGATTGGCTGGACTTCACTGCAGCCTGCTGCACCTGCCTCTCTTCTTACGGACCCTTCTGCCCCTCTCTGGGGCATGGCATTCTCAAAGGTAAAGAATGAGCACAAAAGACCAATGCAAACCCCACATACGTTTAATGCCTGCTCACATGTCATTGGCCAAAGGAAGTCACATGTCCAAGCCCAATGAATACTGGGTGAAGAACTAAGCCCGGCCTTCAGTGGGAAGAGGGTCTGCAAAGTCACATACCAAAGGCCTAGAGACGGTGCATGGTGAAAAAACTGGGAACAAAAGTCAAAACCCCAGCCTAACTCCATTTTATGTATCGACACAGATTATTGTCCCGGTTTTCTTTTCCACGTCAATGATGCTTGTTGGACAAACGTCTTCCGTGTCAAGTTGAAAATTGCCTGAAAGCTTGGAAGGAGGAAAGAAAAGGGAGTTAATCCCCCTCCCATCCCAGCCTTCGTGGTTTCTTATTGAAGACCTACTGTGTGTCAGGCTCTGTGTCTGAGGTAATTTTGTCCTCAGGACAACTTCATGAAAGGCGTATGGTTCATCCTTGTGTCTATGGATGATGAAATAGAGGCTCCGAGAGGTGCAGGCTCTCAGTCAGCGCTACACAGCTCATTAATTCTGGAGCCCACCTCCAGCCTGCACACGCAAGGTTCCACGGACTCTGTGGTTCTATTTCTTGAGGACAATGCTCAGTGGACCAGAGAAACCAACCAGCCCCGGTTCCTCCCTCAAAGCCTAGACCCTGGTCCTGGGCTCCAACGCCAGCTGACGCGGTTTCTCATGGAAAGCAAGTTGAGAAACATGTGACATTTATTTAGTTACATATCTCTGGTGGGCGGCTTCAGGGGCCATTAGTGCAGTGTGTCTGCTTGGCTAGTTTACATGCTACTTCTTGTTATTGCCGTCTCTATTCCACGGCCCGCACACTCAATTTCAATTCAAAGTTTGGCAGTCAAGGTGTCAGGGCTAAAAAATGGAATGGCCTCCCTCCGAAATGAAATAATTTTGTTGTTCAGTTCCGAGCGATTTTGTAATTTCATGCTTGTGTATGATAATTTTATGCTGTCCTGCCTCACGTAACTCAGTTCTGGCAGATCCTGACAGGTGATAAATACAATCTTTTCCGCCCCGTGTGCGACAGGCCGGTGTGAGGTGGGGGAGGAAAAAAAATGGCAATTTCACATCTGAGGCCAGGGCACAACTGGAGGCACCGCAGCCCCGTCCTTTCATAATTTCACGCCTGGATTCCAACCGGCGCCACCTCTGCTGTGGCTGAAGGACCCGCGGGTCAAGGGAGCCTTCCTGAAAATAGAATGGTGCTGGGCAAGGGCCAGGGAACTGACGGGCGGGAGGAGACGAGGAGAAGGCAGGCGGTGACTTTGGGCCGGCCCTGGCACTGGGCAGGGTGCTGGGGCTGGTGGAGCTTAATTTATGGGCTGCTCTTGGCTCTCGGGCTCTGCTCTGCACGCGCCTCTGAGATGGTCACCTTTGGCAGGGATTATTTTTACCAATCTGTTCCATCTTGGAAAGCTCGCTGTTTCTGATGAAAAGAGGGAGGAGAGAGGAGCTGGGGGTGGAAGCAGTGGGGGAGGTAGGAGTCCTCCGCATTTATCGCCAGCCACTGTGTTTTTATAACTGCTTCCTAGTGCTGTTCCTAGAAAGGAATGTCCTGCCATCCCAGAGTAAAGGAGGCAGAAGGTAAGAAAGAGTGGAGATGGCACTGAAGGGGGCCAGACGGTGGCTGAGGAGATGGAAATGGGAGCAGGGACACTGGGGTTGTCAAATTGGAGGCAGGTGTCCTTTGGGGGCCCAGCTGGCTGACAGGGCAGCCTGTGCTCTCCTCCCTGGTCCCTGTCACTCCTAGCAAGGCTACTTTCTTGCTCCAGTTGGGACAAGAGGCTGCTTTGACTTCAGCATGGAGGAGCCCAAGACCCTGATGGTGACAATAATGACTTCCATATCCTGAGCATCTGCCATGTGCCAGAGGTGTCCTCGGGTGTCAGCACAGGGGAATTCTCCCTCCTTTCCAACACTTTTGGTCAATAAAGACTATATGAACACTCACTTTATAGACTAGGAAGCTGAGGCTGGAAGTCTCAACAGGCTCACTAGGGCTGCCAGGACAATGACCACAGTGGGGATAGACTCTCCCACAGTCCCAGAAGCTCAAAGCCAGAAATCAAGGGGTCAGCAAGGCAGGTCCCTCTGGAGACCCAGAGGCACAGTGTGTCGCAGGTCTCAGTCCTAGCTCCGGGCAGCAGCTGGCCATCCACAGCTTGTGGATGAGTCGTGCCGACCCCTGCCTCCAATTTCACGAGATCTTCTTCGGGACTCTGTTTTCAACCTTCCTCTTCTCTTACAAGGAACTTGAGTTCCGGGTTCTTCCTAGTCCAGGTTGATCTCATCTCAAAATTTTTAACTTTGTTACAAAGATCCTATTCCGAGTAAGATCACATTCTGAAGTTCAGAGAAGGTGTATATTGTTGGAGATCATTGTTCACCCGCTATGGCCACTCTTATGCCTGATACAATGCGTCAACATGAGGAGTAAAATGCTTAACTAAGTTGGGTCAGCAATTCCATGCCCTAGGCCATGGAGGGCCCTCCCTAGGGTGACTCAGCACAGAAAGAATATAAAAGGGAGCTGAGGAAGGATTGTGTGTGCCGCTTCCTCGGAGGAGCTCCAGTTTTTGCAGTCAGCACAAAAGGAAGGGTGAGGGGCTTGCTAGAAGCCACTGTTGCACCTCCTCCCTTTACGCTTTGCTGTTTTATGCCACCATGAACTGCTGCCCTCTGCCATGTGCCACTCTGTCTTGGAGCCGAAATCTCCACTAAGTGTGAACTAAATAAGCCTTTGCATTCTTAATTTGGGTGCCAGGTATTTTGTTCCACCAATAAGAGAAAAGTAACCAAGACAGCCACATAGTTCTGAACAGCGGGGCAGATGTGCCCACCCATGGGACTCCACTCTTCCCTCCATGGGGACCCTCAGGGGGTTGCATGGTGGGCAAATGGACCCCCTTCTAGGACGAGCAGGTAAGACAAGGGACAGGTTAAGGGGAGTCCTATAACTGGCTCCAAACTCCTGCTCCATTTTGAGATGGTGCTCTGAATCACGTCCTTTAAAATTCACTTTGTGTTATGATCTCCAAGCCCTCCAGAGCTGGGAGAGATCTCCAAGGCCCAATAGATGCAGGTAACATATTTTTAGACTAGAACATTTGAAGATGCACACATGGACATAGGCTCTGACATTTACTGAGACTGTTCCGTGGCCCACTCTCAAGCCCTATCTGCTAATCCTCCCAGTAGCTCCACAGGTGATTGCCATCACCCTCTTCCTCCTACAGAACAGGAGAAAGTGACAAGATGAAGAGCTCTATGCCCAAGGACACATCGGTGACAAGAAAAAAGGAAACAAATTGGACCCCACTCTATCCAAGACTGAACACTTCGTTCCCAACACAGAGACCCCAGGACCCCCACGTTCTTAGAAGATCTCCCTGGAACTACTTCATCCTGTGCCCACCCTAGTCTTGGAAAACATTCCCATAATTCCACACAGGCCTCTGTGACATTAGCTCCCATCATACTGATGCAGATGCTCAGACTCCAGGCCCTTCACTGCTAGTGACCAGTGGAAGGTGGAGAGGAGTGGTGAGGAAGCTGTAGGTGGCAGGGGTGATGCGGTCCCAGGCTTCCTGGAGTCTGCAGCCTGGTGGGAAAGATAGAAGATGGGGTGCTGATGTAGGTCACTTCATTTTCTGAAGGGTCTTATTAGGCAAAATTTTAAAATCACACTCAGAGAAACAGTGTGGGCCCTCAAGAGGAAATGAGGGGTGCTAGGGCCTGGAATGGGATTCACTAATGTGATTTCCCCTGGTAATCAGGGGAATTTGTGAGTCTGTGAGAAAAACTATGGCCTTCCCATAGATAGAAAAATAATGGGTCATTTTGCAGGTAAAGGATAGAGTGTTTTGAAGAGAAGAGCACAAGCTCAGTCCACTTTTTTTAAGGTGAGTGATCCACAATGTTTTGCCTAAAACATTGTTCGAAATCTTTTAATCTCTTTCTTTACTTTAAGGTCAGGTTTCTGCCCTTGTATATTATTAATTAAGCTAATTTATGGACTTACGGCATCCTTTTCTCCCCAGTCCCCAGCAGTACAAGGGATCAAACTCAGGACCTTGAGCTTGCCAGGCAGGTGCTTATGCCACTGAGCTATATTTCTGTAAGAGACGTTGAGTATGATGGGGCCAAAGAAAAGAAGTGTGAACAGCTTTGGGAGGCTGTGCAGACAGCAGAACCTTGGATAACTTCATGTGCTGAGGTTGAAGCCTTCTTAAAAGTACAGTGGGACTGTGGCTCGAGGGCACTTTTGTTTGTAGACATTTTGGTTGATAAGCAAAAGCGATTGGCAAACTTCAGGATTTTCTTGCAAGTTCTACATTGGGTGGCAAGTGCCCACAGCCCTCTTTGCCACACAAGCCCAGATGTGGCCATCTTTTCCAAAACTGTGCAACAAAGTCAGT
>NW_004524597.1:16518904-16548067 GCF_000260255.1 Octodon degus | reverse complement strand
ATTGGTCAAAGTAAAAATTTTAAGCACCTACTACTACCTTCAAAAACCAATAAAAATTAGTAGTACAATCACTTTAGCTATCCTGTGTATATGCATTATGTTTTTTCCCTTCCTTTTTTCCTATTTTTTCTCCTTTCCCTCATCCCACTTGTTTATTCCCTATGCTCAGTTTCTTAGATAGATAGATAGATAGATAGATAGATAGATAGATAGATAGATGATAGATAGATAGATGATAGATAGATAGATAGATAGATAGATAGATAGATAGATAGTACTTATTTTTGTCTTCTTTCTGAGACAAGATCTCCTTGTGCAGTTCAGGCTGGATTTGACCTCACTTTGTAGCCCACGCTGGTCTTGAACTCACAAGGATCCTCCTGCCTCTGCCTCCCAAGTGCTGGGATTACAGGCATGTACCACCATGCCCAGCCTAATGATCCTTTATTCTTAAGGGCTGCAGAAGCACCCAAGGTCTGTCTTCTCTTGGCTATTTAGTGCCACGAGGGAATTTTGACTCTGCCTAACCAGGGATTGAATTATCTCTTTCTCACTGACCTAAAGCAGACAGATGTAGGAATATCAGATTCTAGTGTTTGAAAAAACATCATTTTCAAGAGCCAAAATCATATCCCCAATATTTCCTCACATTCTGGACAGTTCACCAAAAGGAATGTCACTGGATGGTCCAGAGTGTGAACTCAAAATGGAGGTGGAGGAGCTTGATGTAGCCCCCCATGGCTGTAGGACTTCCATTACAGACCAAGAATTTTTAGAATGCATCAAAGGCATAAGAAGATTTATCAGACAGAATTTTGAAAGTATGTTATTAAAGCAATAAAGTATAGGTCTCTGAAAGGGTGAGAGACGCAATTGGAAATATCCTTGGAAGGAAGCGGTGGGCAAGCTGAGATCTGAGAAACCACAGCAAAAGTTTAAAAGAAAGAATTCCCCCTGCATTACATGTGAATAGCATGTGAAAGGGTCCTGTGGTAGGAAAGACCTTAGAATATGCAAGGGCAAAAAGAATCCATGTGCTAGCACGCAGATCCTGAGGAGAAGGTCTTCGGGACCAGCGGTGTGAAGATTTGGCCTTTGGGTCAGGACCAGGGGGCGAAACCCCATCTATGGGAAACCACTGAAGCATTTTAACAGGTAGAAGATGAGATTCAAGTTAACTCTTTTAGAAGAGCCCTCCCCTGGGCCAAGGGAGAAAAGACAGTGCAGTGGGAGGCAGCAGAAGAACCAGCAAGGGAGCCAGGTGGGAGACTGCAGGTCGTGAGGAGTGGCCAGCGGCACACCACGGGTGAGAGCCACTGATGGTGAGACACTGCCAGACCCCAAGAACACACATGGAAAGATCTGGGTGCAGAGCTGGCAAGCACTGCTGAAGGACTCATGAGACATTCCAATGCAAGGGTATAATCCAGAAGGAAGCCTGTCCTCCCGCATCTGTGGCCCTTGGGATATTTTTCCAGATACTAGAATTTCCTAAGACAAGATAAAATGCCTGCATGACAGGTAGTTTGGCAAGTGGTGCAGAGCGGTCTACAGCTCCACTCCAGCCAGAATGCAAGGGAAGTGGGAGCCAGGGATCTCACCCCTCAGGGATCTGCAGACCCCAGAGAGGCTCCTTCCTGGCCATAATGAGGGCTTCAAATCAGTCAGGAGCCCCAGCAGGATGCAGCATGGCAGCAACGTGCTCTCAGCAGTCTGGAGGTGTTGCCTACACGTGGGGCAGGATCTCTCTTCTGCTAATCACCCCACCAGCCCTTCCTTGGGATGGCTGGCCTAAAGGCTTCTGAAGTGACCCCATCCCCACTTGAGGTCACTTACCCTCCATAATGTAAACACTTAGGGCTACTTGAGCTGCATGTTCTGTGTCCTTGTGGTACCACTCAAAACCAACCAATCACAAGTGTCTCACGTGGAGAGATCCTTGAGAACATGGCGGAGTTGGGCCCAGAGCAAAGACCAACCCACGGTATGGTTTGCCCAAAGTGATGTAACAACTTCAGGCCCCTGCACAAGTAGACATCCGCCTGGGAGACCCTGGGCCAGGCGTTCTCCAGAGGCTGCTTATGGGCACACAACAGTGACATCTCATCTTAGGCGTGTTAGGCAGTGCTACATCCCCCAGGACCGGCTAGTGTTCATTGACTGTAACATTACGTGTACCAAAGCCTTCCTCATGGAGTTAGATAAACACGCCTGATCATAAACAATGGTGGCCGAGCCAGAGCTTGAACACCATCCGCTTGGCCTTCAGCCTGCATTCCCTCTGCCTCTGCTTGCCTGCAGGCAGAGCTCCTTTGCCCACCCTCAGCATGTTCCATAGTAACTTTGAGTAATCGCAGGGCTGTGGCCATCACTTTCCATGGGGCACGTCCCAGCCCAGTGACCACAGTGTTCAGTGGAAAGGTCACATGGTACAGCAGGCCCTGCCTCCAAGGTGTGAAGCCTCACTCTGCCACTTCCTAGCCAGGTGACAACACGTAACCCAATGTTTATTCTGCCTCGGGGTGTTATGATACAGCTCCCCTGCCCACTGGGCTATGCCCTGCTCCCAGGTGTCCCCAGGTGAGGCACGAGCATCCCTTTGCAAGGGTGGGGAGATGAGGCTCCCAGCTGAAGCAAGTAGGGAGGCCAGATTAGAACCCAGGCTGTATGATTCCAGGGCCGGCGCTCTATCCGTTAGACTACTGTTCTCCCTTGGAATCACTGGATCTAAAGTTAGGAGCTGAATGGGTAGAGTCCCAGGGCATTTGTCAGGGCAGACTAGTGAAGTGGAATTTGGAAGAATAAGTGTTCAGAATCCCTCTCCAGGATCCCCACACGTACACGGCCCCGACACAGGCCCTGTGTGTGCTTAGCCCTGCCCAGGTGGCACTGACAGCTGCCAGGTCTGCCGACCTCTGCGAGGTGATTCCCAGGGCTGCTGTGGAAATCCCAGCATCCGTGTCTCTGCACAGCCCAGTTCTGTCTGAGCTGGCCCAGCCACTGCCATACCCAGGAGGAAGGACTCTACAGCATAGGTGGGCCCACTTGGGAGTTACTACATATCTTTCTGCCACCTGCAGGCCTTAGGGGAGTTTGTACAACCTACAGTGGATCCTTAAATAGCTTGTGACAACCTGGGGAGAAACCACGGAAGGATTTCTAGCCCTGACTAACACTTTGCTTGCTGTGTGACTTAAGAAAACTAGCTTACCTCTCTGGGCTCCATACCTCCATCTGCAATAGCAAAAGCAACAGCCTTAGTGTTAGGGCATTCCCTTGCTTAACGGCCCTCAATCCTTGAGCATGGTGAGGACAGATGCCACCTCTGACCTTTGCCAGAGCCAATATCCCTTTCACCTCCACCGTGGGTCATGGTACCCTCCCCTACCTTCACATATCTGGAGAGTAACATCACAATGCTGCGTCTCACCATCCTTTCCTGACCAACCCTAAATCACATCAGTTTGGGTTACTTCTTTGTACATGTCACCCTTTTACTATCCCTAAAAAACCACCAACAAAGCATACATAACCACTAGAACTCTCCGGATCCTGAAAAGTACATAAGAATTTATTTGTCTCCATGTGGGTCATACATATTGTATTAAAGCTGCATAAAGGAGTTTAATCAAATGGCAGAGAGAGAGGCGGGCGCGCAGCACTGCAGCGGCGGGAAGGCGGGGTGATCTTTCTTTGATGCCTGTTAAATGTTCCAGCAGATGAACCCTATATTCTGCCAGGAAATGAGTTTGCCACCGGCCTATTGGGCCTGTCGTAAGAGGTTGGTCTTGCCACGGTCAGCCCTCTTCCGCGCACGGCAATACATTACGCCACCTCAATTTTTCATTCCTTGCTGCCCAAAATGCAAATTTCTTCTCCGTTGCTTATATTAGGTTTTCAAATATATGGAAATCCAGAGATCTGGAGGGAATGCCAGGGCCACGGAGGCACGCGATCTGTCTTTCTGTTCTGACTGACTTCTTTCCATCATTTATGTGAAGCCAGACTGGAGCTGAGCTTGGGGCACCGTGCCAGTCTCGAGGACAGAGCAGCCACTGGGGCAGAGGGCATCTTCCCATTGGGGGATCTGAGGGGTCTGAGCCCTGAAGGGCTGATTTGGTTCATCAATTACAGTCAGCCCACAACTACTTTGTGGGCAGAGAAGAGCTTTCTCATTCCTGCCTGGATGGAGATGACGAGGGAAGTTCATGTGTTAGGCACCACAAAGAGACTGAGCACCTAGGGGCTAGGGAGATGGCTCAGTAGAATAAGCGCTTCCCTGGCAAGTGCAAGGGCCTGAGTTCAATCCCCGGTTCTGCCAAAAAAAAAAAAACAAAAAAACAAAAAAACAAAAAAGAAAGAAAGAAAAAGACAAAAAGGAAAAGAGACTGAGCTCCGGCTGTATACCAAGGGTCCTGATGAGCTCTTCTTGCTTGCCCCAGAGTGAAGCATTGTACACAACAAGCATTGCATCCCATCACCCCACCACTCTGGGCATGAATGGGTTCCTTCACCGTGACCACATGCTATGTGCCAGCACAACATGGCCACAAAGGGGGAAGGCTGGGTTTTCAACTTTGGTCTTACAAGTGCAAAGGCCCATATTGTTCTACAGGAGGAAGGACCAGCAAACTTCCCGTAATGAAGGGACCAGATGGTGAATGCTTTAGGCCTCGTGGACCAGATATTCTCTGCTGAAAATACTCAACTCCGCCCTTGTGTCACAAAAGTGGCAGATCTTAACAAATGGGCACAGCTGCTTTTCAATAAAACTTTGCTGACAAAAACAGGCAGTGGGTGAGGCCTGAATGGTGGGCTGGTCTTCGCCCTGCTGTGGACAGTCCTGCCATGACTGGGCCTTGGTGCTTTCCAGTGCTTGGCCGTGGCCATTTCACAGAGGCCGACCCCTGGGAAGGACCTGGACCTCCTACAAAGCATCACTCTTCTCATGTTGTAGGTAGTTTTGATGCAACCTTCAAAGCAGCTTTACACAATGTAGATTTTAATTATTCTCACTGTACAGTGGAGGGAAGGAGACACTGAGGATAGTCACTTTCAGCTGTGTGTCCTGAGACAGTGGCAGACTCAGGATTCAGACCAAATGAGCCTGGTCAGGGAGGTAGAGCGAGAGTGTGACTGTGACCAGAGGCTGCACCTAGTGGGAGGCAGGATCTCTGGGACGCAGGGTGGAGCCCAGGTAGGCATCATGGCAGGAGGGGCCTTAGTGCAAGTCAGTGTGGCTAGAGTGAGTGTGGGAGACCCTCCCTCCACCCCCGTCTCATGAGCACCTCACACAGGAGGATGACTGCAGGGGGTGGGGGAATGATACTTCCACAAGCCAGGGACTGTCAAGGTTGCCAGCAAACCACCAGAGCCCACAGAAGAGGCATGGGCCAGAGGGTTGTACAGCCCCCAGAAGGAACCAGTGTTGCTGATGCTTTAGGCTATGCTTTGGATCTTAAATGTCTCCCATTTAAGCACCATAGGTTAAAGCACCATGAAGCTTGTGGGGCTGCATATTTGGAGGTGAAGAGCCCTTTAAGAGATGGATGTGAGGGCTGGGGAGATAGCTCTGTGGCATAAGCACCTGCCAGGCAAACTCAAGGACCCAAGTTTAATTCCAGCACCACATATGGGGCTGGCCCCAGAACCCCAACTACACCACGCTAAGCCCCAATACAAGATGTGGTGGTGCATGCCTGTAATCCCAGTGCTGGGGAGGCTGAGACAGGAAGATCACGATGAGTATGAGCTGCATAGTGAGACCCTGTACCAAAAAATAAATAAATAAATAATTTTTTGAAAGGAGGTGGGGCCTAGTGGAAAGAGGTTATGTCACTGGGAACCTATCCATGACGTGGACATTATGATACCCGCTTCTTCCTCTCTTTCTTTTTGTTTCCCGGCCACCATGAAAGGATCAGCCACTCCGCCTTGTGCTCCCAACACACTGCACTAACTTCACACAGCCCTGAAGAATAAGGCCGAGGGACCATGGATGGAAACATCTGAAGCCGCAAACCTAAGTAAAGCCGTCCTTCTTTTAAATTGACTTTTCTACCTTATCAGATCCAAAAGCTACAACTCTTGTTGCATAGGTCTTGCTTTATCTTGGTCTTAACCATCCAGCAGAAAAGTATAAAAACAAAGTATAAGAAGTAAAGCCATGCTGTTATGTTGAGCTGTAGGGGACTCAGGTCAACAATTTCTGACATTGCCAGTTAAGCGGAAGACCCAATACTATTATGTGCTACTGGACTCTTTTAGAATATTTTGCTGAGTTTGCACACCTATAATATTCAAATAACGGAACTAAACAAAAAAGGGGATACTGATGAATGTCCATTTTGTATCTGTGTATTCAAAATGGTTAGGATAGATGTATAGTTACATTCTCTTAATGAATAGAGGGATTTGTTCTAATAGTGTTTGTAAATAGGATATCATGTCCGCATCTTGTACAGCAAATAACCACTAGGAAGAGAGTATGCAATGTGTTAATTATTGGAACTGTCCTACCAATTTGATTTGAAACTGTCTCATTGCTATTTGTTTCTCAATAAGATTATGGAAAAATAAATAAATAAATAAATAAATCGACTTTTCTTAGACATTTGGTCGCAACCATGGAATCCTGACCAGTATGGACTTCCAACTTGCAGAACTACGAGGGAATACTCTTCTGTGGGTGAAGCTACGTGGTTCATGATGCTTGGCTACACTAACCATCACTCCAAAACCAAGATATGTGTGTGGCCAGCAGCCCAGGCACTGGCTCTGAATGCTCTGAGTTCCCCAACCAGGTGCCCTGTTCCTGGAGGCTGCTTTGTCTTCTCTAAAACACTGCCAAGCCATACAGACCAAACTTGTCACTTAGGTGGTCTTTGGTCACAGTCGCCAGCTCTCCACTGAGAAAGCATTGACTGTGTATCCAGCAGTGTCACACAATCCATTGGTTCACTCAGTGAAAATTAATTAAACCTACTACGTGCCAGGTGCTGAGAGTCCAGAGCTGAGAAACAGATTTGCAAGGTCCTCAGCCCCTGACCTTGGAGAAGCAATGGAAAAAGATTTGCTGCAAAACTAGTTAGTCTTTTATTTCCGCTGCTAGACTCCATGGGGTTCTGTTAGTTCTTTTCCTAGTGCCATAACAAAATACCAGAAGCTAGATAATTTATAAAGAAAGGAGGTTTATCTTGGCTCACTGTTGTGGAAGCTTGAAAGGTACCAGCATCTGTCCTATTTGTGGTGAAGCCCTCGTAAAAGAAGGGAAGTGGATTCATGTGGAAGAGAGGAACGTATGAAAGAAAGAGGAGGAAGGTGCCAGGCTCTCAAGAGAACCTCACTGATCATGAAGCATTAATCCTGCTTAAGTGCCTCGCATCTTTCGATGTAAAACTGGGAGCCCAGTCTCTGCCTGACTTTTCATGGGGATACCAGATTCAAACCTTAGCAGGGTGACAGGAAAGATAAATGGGGCCTGAGCCCAGCCCCCAGAGACCCTCCCCCCAGACTCTACATGGCGCAAACACAGAATTCTACAGTGTCTGGGCTGGAGATAAGTAAACCTTAAACAAACTAAATGTATAATCTAGGATCATCATTTCCCCCAATGCTTCTGCCCCCAGCTGGTCACTGTGGCCAGCTTGAATGGACACTGTGACCCCACTCAGGGCCACCAGCACTCGAAATTCAAAAGAAGATGATGGGGCCAGGGAGATAGCTCAGCAGTCTAAGTGCCTGCCTGGCAAGCACAAGGACTTGAGTTTGATCTCCAGTACTGCCTGCTGTGCCAGCCCTGTGCCAAACTGGCCACTGAAACCAGATATAGTGGCACACTCCTATAATCCCAGCACTGGGGAGGCTGAGACTGGAGGATTACTTATGAGTCTGACTTGTGTAGCAAGACCCTGTACCAGATAAATAAAAAGAAATAAAGAAGAAGATGAACAAGCACCTATGAAGAGCTGGCTGTAGCTAGAAATCAGAATATCAAGCCCTCAAGTCCTCCGAACCCCTTTGCCCCACTCAGTAAAGAAGCTGGAGCCCAGAGGGGCAGAGCCACCGGCCCAAAGGCACACAGTGAAGAAGTCAGAGGCCGAGCTGTGATCATATGGGCAGGACAGTGTTGACAGCTGGATGTTCTATTAGTAGGTCACTGGGCCAAGCTTTTGGAGGGTGACTCTTATCTCTGTCTGCCCCTACACCAGGGTTTGGAAGGAGTAAAGGATGGCTGGAAGGCAAGAGGCAGAGAATGAGCCATGAGTCCGTAGACAGAGTCTTGGCTCTGAGCTCTGGAGTGGCACGTCTGTGGGTCCTATAAACTCTGAAGCACTGTCCTCTGCTCTCTTCCCCTCCTGATCATCTGCAGCCCACACCTCTGTGACCTCCAGGCTGGAGCCCAGCACCCTCCCTGATGATGGCACCCACCACCCTCCCTGATGACGGCCAGAGCACTGTAGTGGAATCTCATTCCTGCCCTTTGTGTGCTTGGCCAGCATGGTATCACTCACAGGGGAGGGGAAAGGCCCTTAGTTAGTGTTCAGCTCTGTGCCCAGCTACTGCTCAGTAGTAGGGTACACCCGAGGGCCAGAAGCCCCTTCTCCCCTGGAGCAGGAACACTCCACAAGGAAGCCCATTCCCCTCAGAGGGAAACGAGGGGCTGTAACTCTACGGTGTAAGATCCTGAGCCAGAGGAGTAGATGATGTGCCCCAGACTGGGGTTTGCAACACCGAGGGGCTCCGCAATCCAAGCCAGAGGCAGGAGCAGGAAGGGCTGGCCAGCTGGAGCTTGCTGTCGCCCAGCCCACGCTGTGCACCTACTGCTCCACCCCTCCCTCCTGTTTCCCTCCAGAGCATCCTGCACTGCATGGCTTGTTCACTCAGTCAGCTGGTAGGTGCTGTATGCCTGTACACCTAGGCGCTATAGAACAATGGCAGCCAAGGCACCTGGGGAGGCGTTCAGCCCTACGTGAGCCTGGGGTGAGTGCCCCACTCCTACATAGTTTCCCCCAGAGAAAGTGTCATCAAAATCCCCTGGGAACTGTCCCGGTGCCTTCAGAAATCACAAGCCAGGGCTGCAAACCTCTCTTCTCTCTCTCTCTTCCACCTGGGCTCTTTGGAAGGATGCCCCCGCCAGTGGGTCTCTAGCTTCTGATCTCCGTGCGGGTCTATCCATCATTACCAAGGTCAAGTCGCAGGTGCCTCCCATCATTTCTCAATTATGGGTGGCCCCTGGGCCAGCACCATAAAGTGGGCTCTGCTTGGCTCCTATTAATTAAATATCACAGGCTCCAGGGAAGGCGCTGGGGAGGGGGGCTTGGCAGCTGGCCTCTCTAGGCTCACGGCTGCTTCCAGAGGTGAAAATGTATTCACTCCTCCACCCAACAGATGTTTATTAAATCTCTCCTTGTGCAGGTGACAGGCACCATGCTATAGCTTCTGGGTACCAGTGGCCCCAAAGAACAACAGGGGTTGTATCTTATGGGGTACACACATCAGCACGAGGGTCCCCAAATTTCAGGACATAAATCTATGAACTGTAGCTATGGCTGCACAGAAAGAGTTGCTGGAGCCCTCCGTAGCCAGGAAAGGAAAGTTTGGGACCAGGTAGAATGAGGGAGGGTGTACGGGAGAGTTTGCTCACACTAAATACACATTAATGACAGCAGCCAGAAGAAGCAATGTAGTTTAGGACAGAGGCAGGATTCCAGGAGTTAGGGGGCCCACTTTATAAACTGCTTTCCAGCCCAAGCTGATTCTGTGGGCTTCCGGGTGTCCGTGCTCCTTCCCTGGCTACTTACTCATCTGTAGCCCACTGTGTGTCAGCCGCTGCCCTGTAAGGTTCCTTCCCTCTCTTCTTTTTACTAAAAAAATGAAGGGTCAGAGCAGTCACGTTACTTGCCCCCAACATCCAGTGCAAATTGGAACATTTCCAAAGAGCAAAGGGCGAGCTTCAGCACATGGGGCTCCACCATCAACCTCTGCACGCTTCTCTCTTTGCATGCTCACCCTGTGAGAGGCAAGGCAGGCGGCCCTGAAGGGTGGCCTGCCCCACCCGAGCACTCAGCACACACAGTCCTGGAAGAGAACCTGCTCCAAGTGGCTCAGGACAGTGACCGCTGTGGAATGGGTGGCCAGGGCACCACACAGTCACTCTGATGCTCCCAGCAGCCCTGGGATCTGGTTGTCCTTGGCTCCACTTCTAGATGACAGCGGGGGCTTTGAACAGGAAGCTACTCTCCAAAGCTCTCCCAGTTTGCAAGGAGCAGAGTGAGTCCACACTGGGTCTTTCCAACCCCCAAGCCATGGTTCTTTCTGCCACGCAGTGCAGTGGAAAAGTGAAGACCAGGAGCATGAGTTGGAGCAGGCCTTAGAGAACGACCTCCTGTGCTGCGAGCCCATGGTGGGCAGAGGGGACCACCTGAGCTCCTCTTCCTGGCCTGCCAAGTGCTCTGGTTCCATCCATCGAAGCAATCAGATGCTGCTAAAGCTCTTTCCACCTGGAGACTCTTGAGGAGTGTCACGAATGAGGGGCAAACAATAACAATTAGTGTCTCAAGGACGCAAGCGTGGCTCTCCATACTTTCCTTAAATTGATTTTACCCTTACAAGAACTCTATTAGGGGGCTGGTGAGATGGTTCAGTGGTCTAAAGCACCTACTTAGAACAAGCTTAGCAAAGCACAGGGACCCGGGTTCAATCCCCCAGCACCACATGCCAGCCAGCCCCGCCCCCTGGTGGGCTGAGCTGGCCACACACACACACACACACACACACACACAAATAAATAAATAAATTTTTAAAAAATAAAAATAAAAAAGAACTCTATTAGTTTATCACCTTTTTCATGAGAAAACTGAAACATAGAAAGGTGCGTACCTTGCCTGTAATCATGAGGTCATATTGCTGAATAGACAGTAGAGAACTGGAACTTGGAGTGGAGCCCAGTGCTCTGTCTTCAGAAGTTCGTGCCTTCCCTGAAGCGTACTAGCAGGAAATTAACTTGAAGCACTTAGGAATGCTCACCCAACGGAATACTACACAGCCACTAAAAGTGCTTAGAATTATTAATGTACAGAAAGGAAAATAAATAAATTCATATATAAAATTATACAATGACAGCTAACACATTAGATATTATTTTAACCATATCTAAAAACATCAAGGAAAGCCTGGAGAAGCTATTCACCTGTCAGTCCACCCACGCATGTACCCATCCTTCCATGCACCCACTCAACAACTCCCCCACTCTGCCACCCAGCCAGCCACCCATCTGTTCATGCAGCAAGTATCTCACAGGTGCCTCCTTGCTCCTCCTGCACCTCAGATAACCACCAAGATGACACATCTGAGTGGTGCACTGCCCAGGAATGGACCCTGCCCACCTGGGGCATCCGCTCAGCCACGCAGGCAGCAGTTAAACCACATCAAACGCAGATGGCCAGTGGCGACTGCGGCTTTATGGTTCCTGGGGTGTAGGATGGGGACTGTGGGATCAAGGGACAGGGCTGAACCTAGACACAGAGAGACAAGGAGCACTGTCAGGAGGAAGTGACATTGGAGCTCAAGCCATACAGCAGGGTGGAATAGAGGGGAACAAGCTCAGACAGAGGGAAGCCAGTGCTCACATGCACGTTTCCAGGCACAAAGGTAAAATCTGCACAGCAGCAGGGTCAGTGTGAGCAAGAGGTGGGGGCGGAGCGGGCAAGGGTGAACCCCGCAGCCTCCGCGCTCTGCAACTCTGAGCCGGGAGAGTCACAAGTTCAAGCCCAGCCTAGGAAACTAACCAAATGGGTAAGTTCTGACTCAAAATAAATTTTAAAAAGGGCTGGGGATGCAACTCAACATCCAAGCCTCGGTTCAGCCACCAGTAGTGCAAAAGAAAGAAAAATATGGAAGTGGAGAGGGGCATCTTTTTCCCCGAAGTGCACAGTTAACGGTAATATTTTTCTTTCTCTCTTTATAGTGAGTATTCTTTCTTTAATAATGAAGGAAAAGGCATAAGGAGGGTTAAAATAAAATGAGTGAAGCTTCCTGAGGAAAACAGAACATCCAGGAAAAGGTTTTCATGACTGAAAAGAGGCTGGGGCTGGAGAGAACAGAGGCCGGAGAGGAAGGCAAAGACCTCCCAGCTCTGGGTGCCTGCTGTAGCCTTGCCTCCTCCCTGAGCCTCCTCTGGGGACTGGGAGCAGGGAACACAGGGAGAGGGCTGCTGTTGGGAAAGTCTGGCATGTGGAATAGATATTAATGTCTCAGGAGGGGGAGCCAGGGGGAGACAGACTATTAAAATTCTGTAGTCCTGAAAAATACATAAGTCTAAAATAAGACTAATGAGACATTTACTGGTGTGGTTGCATTGCATTAATGACCCTGCTGGGATAAGATCGCAGAAGGCTTTCAGTGTAATTACCAGGCTAATGATCAGCTGTGACATCACTGGAGACCGGGACACAGACCTTGTTTTGAATTGCTTTCAAAGTCAGGGCACCACTGACCTCCTGGCTGCTGGAGCAATCTCGGGGTGCATGCCCCCCACTCCCTGCACCTCCTCCTCCTCCTGCTGCTGTGGCTTCCAGCCAGCATGACCCCACGGTCCCCTACACACACACACACACACACACACACACACACACACACACACTCATGTTTGCATTTCTGATCATCTCTAGAAGGTCTCTGGGACCACAAACCTCACACAGCAATTTGTCAATACCAGTGGGGACCACGGGTTGAATGACTGCAAAAGGAAGAGCTACAGGGCTCTCCAGGAGGAATCTCGGATGAACAAGTGATGCGTTGACTGATGAGTGCTTTCGAGACCCTTCTGCCCCATGAGACCCCAGAAAGACACAACACAGAGCTGAGAATGCTTCATCTCCAAGCACCATTGGCTCTCAGCCCACCCAGCCCACCCATTTGAGCAGATGGGGAATGCCAAGGCTCTGAGGGAAGAATTGGCTTCACGAGCATCACTCAGCAAGCCTTATAGTCTCTATGTGGGTTACAGGAAAATAAAAGCAGAGCATGGCAATCTTAGCCAGCCTCTCTCCTTCTGGAATCTGCAGCTCTCTGAATTGCTAACTGCATTTTTTTCATCATCAAAACACAGGAGTTCTAATTAGCTGTTGACCTTCGAGGAGTGCTCAAGCCTTCCAGTGCAGGATTGAGAGGAGCCCAAACAGTGGCGTGGAGATGAGCATTTCGCTGAGACCAGCTGTCTTGGGCTGAAAAGAGCTGAGCATTTATTTTATGGGTGAAGGGAGTGAGGAAAGGAGCAAAGAACAGGAGTCCAGATGAAACCACTCGGAACACAGAGATCTTCATTCCAGGCACACTTCTCCCTTCCCTGAGAGTGTGTTGAAGGTCACACAGCAGAAAGCATTGAGTCAACAAGGGGAGAAACTGGAGCAGGAGCCTGGAGGAAGTTGGCCGTGCAAGTTAGGACACGGCTCGCACAAGTGGTTGAGAGCCACAAGATCGGGTTGTACAAAACTGGGTCATTTTGGATCTGAGTTTGACAAAGGACTTTGGCATGGCAGCTTGTAAGTCATTTAGACTCGGTAAGTTTCCAGTGGAAGAGTCCTTAGAGGGCAGAGGGCAGAGGACTGCAGTGTGGTGGCCTGGGCTAGAGGGACGGCAGCTGGGAGCCAGGATCATTGGGGACATTCATTAAAACCCCTACAGCAATACTTAAGCACATCAATACCTGGCCCAGAGGTGGCTGTGGTGTCATGGGAAAAGTTCAGGTAAAGCAAAAGCCCTAGCCCAGTACAGGCCCTCGGGTGCCCCAGGCTCACAGACATGGAGGGCAGCCTTCAATCCTCTCGAAGCCAGGCCAGGCGCACAGTGCAAGTTCCTTTCTTGGACAGAGGTCATCTCTGAGAGCATCATTTGCCACAGTTGCCTCCACTTGCTGCCTCTCCGGTCCATTTCGGCCTTCAAGACCACCCCTGAGTGGCAAACTCAGAGCTGTAAGCACTCCGGTCCTGATCCAGGGCCTCACCAGCCAGCTGCCTTTGGAAGAGTGAGTTCAGTCCTCCAATAGCTGTGTCATCTCCAGGTTCTCACACGCTCCCATCTTCAGGTGACCGTGGTGGCTATGTTACGTCCCTGGAAGAAGGGGCAGCACCCCGTGGAAGCAGAAGTCTCTTCCATGACCTAGGTCCTCTTTCCTTGATTTAATTCATCTTTGAGTCTCTGCTCAAAAATCCTTTCAGTGTGTTTTCCTGAAGGCAATATGATCATAGGAAAAGTAAGCCTAACTTTTCATTTCATCTCTGAGCTCTGCCACTTACAAACAGTGGGGTCTTGGGTATATTTCTGAGCCTGTTCCACCTCATGTCACCCACTATGGCTCAGGTATGATAAAGGTACCTTGTTGAGTTCTGTTCCTCAGGAGGAGAACCTAGATCTGTAGCAAGAAGACAATGTGCGTATGTCACATCTTGTTTAGATGACAAATGAGGAGCCCATGGGATACGCTTCAGGAAGACTCATTCTCAGGCACAGATAGGTGTAAGGTGAGAGTCAGAAACCTTAAATTGTGTGCCAAGTACATCTCTTGCCCCACCCTGGTCCCATCCCTGAGAGTCTGGACTAGGATTCAAAATCTTATGTAAGAGATTTAGGGTGGAAGAAGTATTGGGAGAAAAATTGGCAAGGATGGTGCTACGGTTCAGATCTAAAATGTCCCCTGAGACCCCCGTGTGCTCAGAGGATGAGACTTCAGAAGGTGCTTGGATTCTGAGAGATTAAATCACTGATGATGTAGTAACTTAATGCCACTCTTGGGCAAAGATGGAAATAGGAGGTGAAGTCTCAAGTGAAATGCAGGCATGGGACCGCAGGCTCTGTCTGGCCCATGGCTTCTTCTTCTCTGGCTCTTTCCCTATCTCTCTTCTTCTTGCAAACCATGAGGTAAGCAGCTGTCACCACCATGCTTTTCTGCCACGATGTTTGTGTCTTGTAAGAAGCTTACCATGGACTGAGGACTCTGAAACTACAAGCCAGATGAAACCACTCCTTGAAATTATGCATGTCAGGGTTTTTTGTCCAGTGACAGAAAGCTGAGACACACAGATGAGAAGAAATGTAAAGAAGGGAAAGAAGCCTAGCAAAGATGTAGTCTCAGCAGAGCCTCCTCTCTGCATGATTCCTGGAAGCTAGGAAGTGTGAACAGCAACCAGTACTGCCCTCTGTAAATTAGGGGAGTGCCTACGTTAGTTTGTCACTGACTGTGGCCCATCCCCGGGTGTGCAGAGTGTCCCAGGTGTGTCTGAGGGAGGCAGTCAAAGAACAAACTTCCAGAAAGGTTAGAAGGAGATCAGTAGCCAAAGCTTAGAGTGACTCGGCTCTGGGAGAACCAGCCACAACAAGGGATTCAGCCCCAGTGAGCTCCCAGCCCATTTTCTGTTACTATAATAAGTGCCTCAGACTGGGTAATTTATAAAGAATAGAAGTTGGTGTGATTTACAGCCCTGGAGGACAGGGAGTCCAAGAGTGCTTCTGGCTACATTACAAATACCTTGGTAACACAGGTCTCGCCTTCTCTTCTTAAAAAACTCATGATGCCACCATGGAGGCTCTACCCTTGTGACCATCCAATTGAAGCACCACCCCAAGAAAGGCCCGACCTCCCAATATCATCTGTTGGTTAAATATGAAAGGGGAAACATTCAAGACACAGACATTGATGGTCAGCAAGGTCTACTGTGAGCATGCTCTTCACAGGAAGACGGGATTGAGAGCGCATGCGACTGTACAGCACATCTTATGTAGGCGGTGCAGAGTGGGTCCTGAGAACAAAGTAGTTAATGTCACCCTGATGGAAGCAGCAGCTGCCTGGGTGCAGGCTCCATCTCAGACAGCCATTCTATTCCCAGTGTCTGGTTAGGTTTTGGGCTCATAGATGTCCCTCTTGTCTTTGCCAGATGAATGATTTATTGTTGCAAGTATCCACGGTTGCCGCCTTTATGGCTGAATCTGACCCTGCACGAGGCACCTGGATTACTCTTTTCACACTTGAAGCAAGAAGATTGTTCCAGTGGAGAAGAACCTACATTTTATTCTGATATCTGTGATCATTTCCTTTATATTGCCCAGTGAGGGGATGTGCAGGACGGCCCCCTGCAGGCTGGGGTGAGCAGCCCACTCTGACACCCTATTTGCTCTGTTGGCTTGGAGTGTCTGGCTCCCTACAGACCACTGGCATGCTCACCTTGTCCTCCTAGCCACGTTCAGGCCAGCCTCCTATGCAGGTCCCCATGGCCTAGGCTCTGTCTCCCCACACTGATTTCCACAGCTCCCAAATTCTAATGGGAGTCTCATGCTCTTGTGAAGTCTATCAATGTTGCATGCAAGCATGAGGTGCTCCTTTCCTATTTTAGAATCCAGACCTTATTTTCAGCAAGAGATCCAACATGCTGGGCTGGGAAATTCACACTCAACTGTCTACAGCCTTTGGGATATTACCGGCCCTGAATCCCTCTCATTTGCAAGGTTTCTTCAGACAAAACACTTCGCCTGTCTGTGCTACAGCTTGCTCTACCAAATGATGAAGCGAATGGGTAATTATTACCAGCTTGCAGTGAAGATTCCATGAGATGCCTCAGGGAAAGGACATCCTTTGCTGAAGAAGTTTGAGGACTTGGAAGATCCCCCCGACTTTGTGTTCAGGTCCAATTCTTACTGTGGCTGCAGGCTGCCCCCGGCTGGTTCCTGTCCTAATCTCAGCTCTTTGTGCATCAGCCACTCTGAGCTCTTTCCTGTTGTTCATGAGTTCCGCACACACCTGCTGCCTAAGGTTTCCATCTATGCTACCCCCAAATGCGCACCCACCAAGTTAACCCCAGCACGTGTTCCTTTCAATATCACTTCCCCCAGGTGTCTTCCGCGGCTCCACCTAAGCCACCACAGTCCATCACTGCTCCTGTCCTCTTCCTCGATGTTCTCTTTAGTTACATATTCAACTGGCCCAATGGTCTGGATGTCCGCTCCTGTGGCTCCGTGCCTGTCAGTGAGTAGATGCTCAGTAAACATGTGACAGATGTTCAGTTGTCACCCCTGCAGATCCCCTAATGTGTGTGGCCCTGGCATCTTATTCCTGAGCCTTGTGCAGTCAGTGCTGGTCATCATAACTACAAACAGAGGCTTTCCTTGCCCCACCCCCACCTCCCCCCCACATACCACCTTCGGATGTCTGCTTGCTTGCACACTATATATTTTCAAGGCGTTACCCCACGTGATGTGCACTTACACCACCCCTTAGCAGTTCAATCTTTCCCTCACCGCCGTCCACTGGCATAATCAGCTGGGGGCCTGCCCAGACTCTGCCAAGCTTATATTAATGTTGGCTCAGGAAGAGATTTATTTCTTCCCAGCACAGCTCAAGCTTGTGCTGGCTCAACCAGGACTCCCCCACCTTGTACCCTTCACTGTACACATACACACACACACACACACACACACACACACACACACACACACCACTCACACACACCCCACAGCATCCATGCATGCACATGCACAGCCTCAGTGGTGAGCTAGTTCACATTAGCTTTGTGATTCAGCCCCTCGCCCTTTGCTAAATACAGTCATCAACCCTAGAGATTTTCAGAGCTAGGCATGGTTGGGTAGGCCTGGAAACCCATTTCTGGCTCATCCAGGGTCACAGAAGTTTGGGGCTTGTGACCTCACTGGAGGGTTATGTGCCCAGCCTAAGGTCAGACAGCTGCAAGATTTGAGTGATAATTTGCCCTCTGATCATCAGTTTCCTCATTCATAAAGTGGGAGTGATGTCTGTGGGATCCCAGCATGGGCTGGAGCCTCCACCAAATGCATCATTTGTAAAAGAGAGACAAATAGTCCTACCCGCAGAGGAGGAGAGACAGAAGCAGATAGAACATCAGCTTCCACCTGAATCCAAGACAGAACATTTGCAGCATCTAAGCCTGCCAGCTCCAGTCTCACAGAGCCTACAGGTGGAAAGAGAAGAGGACCTTCCCCAGAGCCAGGCTGCACCCTGATCATCCCTCCCTGCCCTTGCCATGTTCTCCTGGGCTCCCCTCACACACAATGCTCTCCGGGTCCTAGGACAGGCCCCTTTGCAAGTGCCATTTCCACAGCCCCAATTTCCCTTCTGCTGAGTCTCTGCCTAGAAGACTTATATTTATCCTTCAAAGTCCAGATCTAAAACTATCATTTACCTAAAGGATTCCCTGCTCCCCACTCCCCCCCCACCCCCACTCAGCCTCATCAGAGCTCATTTCCCAAGTTGCTGCTGAACCTCATAGTATGCTCTGTCAGGAGTACTTTCTGCATTGTGCTACTGCAACCTGATGGCTCTTCCGCCGAAGAGTGACGGAGCGAGGACGGGAGTCATGGATTCCCTAATGCCTCTTCTGATACCCCAGAAACTTAGTCCATGTGTGAAGGAAGAATTCTTTGTGTTCCCAAATCTTAATTCCAAGACTGGAGCATCCTAACTACCTAGAGAATGTGGAAACAATTCATTTCTGGTTGTCCACCTCTCTATCACCCCAGAGCCAGCTGAAATAATGTAGGACTGGCCAAGTAGCTCAGTGGATTAAAGCACCTGCTTGCAGGCTCAGGGGCTGGGGGTTCAATCCCCATGCTTGCTGTGCCGACCCTGCCCCAGGGACACGCTGAGACAGGAATTGAGACTGGGCGTGGTGGCACTCACCTATAATTCCAGCTCTTGGGAGGCTGTGAACAGGGAGATCACTACAAGTCTGATCTAGTAGTGAGACCCTGAACACCCTGTAGACCCTCCCCTAAAATACAAAAGAAAGAAAGAAGGAAGGAAGAAAAGAAGGAAGGAAGGAGGAAGGAGGGAGGGAAGAAAGGAAGGAAGGAAGGAAGGAAGGAAGGAAGGAAGGAAGGAAGGAAGAAGCTGAAATAATGCATAGCTGTATCCTCAAAAGTCTTCAATGGTGTCTGGGATGGAGATGGGCTAGGTAGAATGACTGTGGAGATGGAAGGATGGATGGATGGATGGATGGATGGATGGATGGATGGATGGATGGATATACAGAAGGAAGGAAAAATCTTTATAATCCCAGATCCTAATATGATTCTATACACATATGCAGTGTTTTGGAAGTTTTTAATCTCAGGCAATAGGCTACCCTTGCAGGCTGGCACATCCCTGAACAAGTCTAAAGACCCCACCTGTGGGCCCACTGGGAGCTGTCTTTGGTCCTGATCCTGATGTCCAAGGTGGTCTTCTTGCTCGTGGTACATCACATGGTGCCCTGGACACCTTACAGCTTCTAAGCAGGAGTGAGATTGTCTCCAGGCTCCCAGGTGTGGCAACTATATCTCTGAGTGTGAACAGTGGAAGGTAGGGGGTGGGGAGGCAATGCTGGGATTTAGATTCAAGGTCTGCTCCCTGCTTGAGTGATCAACACCATTTCCATACTATAATTACATTGCCCAATCCTCTCCTGATTTTACTGCTATCTTGTAAGCCGTCCCAGTTGTGAGTAATTTAAAGCTATATGAGATGTCAGACTCCGTGAAACAATCACCCCTCAAAGAAATATGGTCCTGGATCATAATTGATAAGTCCCATTAGGCAATAGGGCCTCTTATTTCCTATTTGGGCTCTTCATAGATGGCCTTGTTGATTCACTTAATGCAGACCGTGTCCCCAGCATTGCTGAAGAAGAAAGACTCATCTAGATTTGGGGATACTGGGGCTTAGGAGCTCCAGTCAGGAGAGTGGCATGGAGGTGAGGTGGGGGCTCTTCAGTAGACCAGATATACCCCAGCCATTTTCCTCTATGTCTGCCAGATTTATGTAGTGCAGAGAACCACCGTGGGAGACTTTGCACAAGTCAAGATCCACAGGATTGCTTCTGATGTAACCTGAGTACAATAACAGGGAAAGGGCACAAGTGGCTCTGACCACAGAGGTGCTCCTTAAGAGACACCCCAGAACTCTGCAGCTGACTCGGGAGGACACACATCTTTATGAAGGCATTTCTGCTCTCCAACTCTGCTATCTCTTTCCACCAGGCTCTGTCCCTTGGGCCTAGGATATTAGCTGAAATAGAGCATGGTGACATAATTAAGATAATTATTTGTTCTCTTGTAAAATTTAAGGATGGTTGGTTCAAATGTCTTCCCCCATGTTCCTTCACTTTCTCTCTGTAGGTCCATGGGCAGACAGAAAAGGGAGCTGGAGAGAAGAAGAGCACCAGACTGGGAGTAGGATAATGAAATTCTGGGCCCTAACCCATGACCAACGCTCTGAGCTGCATTAAGCAGGCCCTTTCTTTTTGTGGACCTTAATTTCCCCATCTTAAAATGAGGAACTAGCCCTGAACATTTTAAAACTTAGCTGCCTATATTTAGGGTCCAAAGATCCCATGTAAAAGAAGAATATAGGGCTGGCAAGAGCTCAGCAGGCTAAACTGCCTGCTTAGGCAAGCATAGGCAAGCACAGGGACCAGAGTTCGATCCCCAGCACCACATGCCACGCCAGTCCCTCCCTCAGGGTGGGCTGAGCCAGCCACAGAGTCCAGGCATAGTGGCACATGCCTGTAATCCCAGAGCTGGGGAGGCTAAAAACAGGAGGATCACTATGAGTCCACTCATAGTGTAGTGAGACCTTGTAACAACCAAATACATTAAAGAAAAAAACAAGAAGAATCAAAAAGAAGTATATATCTCTGATCAGAAACACTGGTACTGCCTTCCCATGTAGCCTCTAACAGCCAAAGCCAAATGGCTGCAGCTCTTGTCGGGTAAGCACTTAACTATAATCCCCAGCCCTCCCTTTTCTCTTCTAACTTGATTCTCTTGCTTACGTTACTAACTTGTAAGCTCCTATAGTTGTAACCTGCAAATATTTTTCCCTACTCCAGCTTCATCAATCCACAATAAACTCACTCGCAGGGGATCCAATGACTGATAACCATCACTGTAACATCAACACTCATTAACCCTAAGCGGAGGCGGTTCAGCACCACGGACAGATCATCCTAAGTGCTACTGTAACCAAGTGTCCCCCGCTCTGGCTTCCCAGGGACCCCCACATCCCACCTTGTGGATAACTGCCAGCTCTCCCGTGATTGAAAATATGATGATACCTGGTACCTCAGAATTTCATCTTGTTACCACTCACGCCCTGAAACGCCACTGTTTCTGTTCTCTGCCTGATTGATTTGTTTGTAATTCTGTCATTCTGTGATCGGGTTGGGAGGGTGGAAAGACAGGGTAGGATGGGTGATCTTTCTCTGGCAAGATGTGTCAAAACTGCCTGTCTATCTTTTGGGTGCGACTGCTGTTTCCCAAACGCCATCGTCCATGTTGTTGTAAGAATGACGGATCTGATATATATCACGGTTGTGCACTTTCATGTTTGATATCCTTTTTTCCTTCCAAATTTTGCAGAGTGATTGAGAGGTCGTGGTTGCTTTTTTGAGATGCATCGTAAGGCCTTCTTCATGAACAACTTGGCCAGGCAATGTGGATTAGAGAGAAGAGAGAATTGTCAGGTCTCTCCAAGCTGTTTCTTGCTGGCACTGCTTTGCAAATTCCCCCCATGGCATCACTCCGGGGGTCCATAGCTGTTGGGAGGAGATCCTTACGAGGCTGTTTTAAGCTCCTTATAATTGCTTGGCATAGCAACCAAATGTTATCATTGTTTGAAGCTCACTCTGTACCCACTCTATGCCAGTCTCTGTGTTAGGTCCTAGGACACAGGAACAAAAAGATAGTGTCTGCTCTCATGGCTATCCTGTATTTGCAAATAAAAAGAAACAGAAAAAATAATGAGTAGTGTTGAGGACTGGGGAAAAGTAATCTGAGCAAGGGTAGGTCAGCACCAGTAGACATTTTAGATTACGCCATAAGGGAAGACATCTCCAAGAGATGACATCTGAGCTTAGGCCAGATAGAGAGGCTGCTTGGGCCGTGGCAAAAAAAGCTTCCTGAGGAAAGGGGAGAGCAAATTTCAGGGACTTGTGGTGAAACTATGCTTTGTATTTTGAGGACAGCAAAAATGGTCCTTGTGGCCAGAGTTGAGTGAAGAGTAGAAAAGAACGGGGTGAGAGTGGCCTTACTGTCTGTATGGCCAGTGAACTCAGCCCTGAGTTCTTACATGTGCTCTGTGCCTGGAAAATGATCTCCAAAGAAATATAACAATAGGAAACGTAGCTGAGGTTAAGGGATTTATTTCAAGGTGTTAGCTCACTCGATCACAGAGAGGATGGTTCCAAAATCTGTAGGGCAGAGCCATCGGTTGGAAGCTCTGAGACAAGAGTGGAAGCCACAGGCAGAAGCAGCAGCTCTTCACTCTCACAGAAACCCCACTTCTCTTTTGAAGGCCTTTGAACTGACTGGGTGAAGCCCACTTGGATTTCCAAGGATAATCTCAGCTGATGGTAGCCATTAACCATGTTTACAAAGTACTTTCATGGCAACAGCTACAGGAGTGTTGGATTGAAAAACCAGATGGAATCACTTGGCAGGGTAGACACACACTCCTGGGCATCACTAGCCCCTCACAGTCTCCATGCCATCTTGCCTCACACACACCTGCTTTCACATCTCCTCTATACCCAGCCCCCAGCCATGCCCTGCCATCATAGTAACCAGCGTGTGCCCTGCCTTAGGATTATGAAGGGGATTCAGTTGCTATTACTACTTTGTCAGCCTTTAAACATATTTTAGAGAACACATTATACATGAAATTATTCTATTTCCATGTCCATGTCTAAGATACTGAGACTCCAGAATGGAACTTGCCCTTGCTCAGAATCCCTAGCAACTTGGATGAGAAGCAAGGATGTGTAGGTGGCAAATGTCTTCCCTTCCAGATGAGGGCCAGGAGTACTAGACCCCCCTCTAACAAAGTCATTAATGCAGTCTATAAAAATTTCTCTGACTCTTGTTCCTCAGGCATGGAATTAGCACCCAAATAATCTCAAATTTCTGTGCAGTCCGGGCACAAACTGTTTCACTTCCTTGTGTCAATTTCAGTCTTAAAATCCTCTCTTACTTAAAGAAACTGGAGCCAAAATTGGGACAGGACCTCCCCTGAGACACACAGCAATGAAATGAAGTATGGCCAGGTCTATGGTCCAGGGGTCTTGGCCATGACTCCCAATACTTCTCAGGTTTCTGTTCAGGTCTCCCACCTCTTGAAACCCTCATGAATGGTTCTTCCTGGATAAAGAACTGTGGGCTTCACCATTTCCTCCAAGGCCCTCAGGAAGCTGACAAATGAACGATTGGTCTGTGACCCTTTGAGTTGTCTTCTTGTTCTCTGAGCTTTGACATAAAAGCAGAAAGACAGCATGCTGGACTGAGCTGGGGCCAGGGAGTGCTGTGACATTATCCCTAAAGGTGTCATCCATGCACACACCCCACACCCCATCTTCTGGTGACAGGAACACCATGCCCTATACAGGAGGATGTCTGGTTCTGTCTCCCTGACATCCTCCAACCACCTCCCCTGACTCACTCCACCCTGTATCCTGTATCTAAGCAGTTGCACCAGATTCATTTTCTCATCACCAAATCTGACCCAACCAGCTCTTGCTTAAAACTTGAACATTAGGAAGGAAGGACTTGGGGTGGACTTGAGGAGGAAAGTCTGAAGTCTGGGACTTGGCATCATAAAGACCCTATGATAGGTCCCAGCAACACATGTCCAACACACATACACAGCCTTAGGCCAACCAGATTCTCTTACACTCCAGAGTGGCAGGTTTCACTTGTTTCCTCCAAAGCTCTGCTCTTCCCACCTCTCCACCTGGACTCAAATTCTTCCCTCCACTGGAAAAGCTTGCTTTCTGCATTTAAATATGCTCCAGAAAATTCTATCCTCTAAGGAAAAAAAAATACTAAAATTACTTTGTGAAATGTAAGAACATCTACACCATTAACAAAATGAGGCAGGAGTCCACAGGGTGGAGGAGATGTTTACAATGGTATGTTCACTAAGGATTCCTATCCAGAGTACATAAAAAACACATTTTAACTAATAAAAAAAAAAACAAAGAGAACCTAAAAACATATGCAAACCTGGGCAGGGCACTTCAACAAAAGAAAATGAGTCCATGACCAATAAACACAAGAAAACATGCTCAAAAACATTAGTCAACAAGGCTCTGCAAATAGAAACCACAATATAATACAATCTCACCTACCCCAAAGAAAAATAAAGTCAAATGGAGATGTTAGAAAATGCCAAATGTGAGCAAAGATATGTGGCCCAAATGTTCACACCCTTCTGGTGAGACTGTTAGTTGGTACAACCAGCTTGGAAAACTCCTTGGCGGAGTCTACAAAAGATAACCATAAGCTCCCCCATGACCCAGCCCGTTCACGCCAAGGTCATGCCCAGTGGAAATGTACACATATGTTCACCAAAATGCACATGTTGGAGATTCACAGTGGCGCCTCTACAGTGGCCCAAAGTGGAAACGCAGGGCTCCAGCAACCGCAGAATGAGAAAATAAATCATATTGCATTCACACTTTGGGATTCTGCATAGGGCCGGAATGCATGAGCTGCAACTACACAAAACATGAGTGGGTCTCACAGACCTAATCACAGCTAAGAGAAGGAAGACATAAGAATGGGGAAAGGCAGTCCGTGGTTCTGACTGTCAGGGTGAGGGTGCCTTGGGAGTAGTTGAAAGGCGGTTCTAGGGAGGTCTGAAGAGCTGACTATATTTCTCTGTTAGAACACTGATCAGACAGGACATTAATCCTTTCAAAGTTTGCCAGGCTTTGAACTTGTCTAATGTATTATCCTATGAAGAAAAGGAACTTGGAGAAATTACACCAGCCTTTGCAATCGAGGTCAAGTCTTGCCTGCATCCTACAATCTCTCGGTGTCTATTTTATTTCACTTCTCCTACATCTGTCTGGGGCCACCTGGGTGTGCCCAGTGCATGTTGGTCTCCTTGTAGCCCCCGTCATCCATCCACTCTCTGCCCAGATTGCCACTAGAACTTAGAAAAACACATACTTAGTTGAGTAAGTGTAGCCTAGTGTGGTAAAAGAGTGTTGAACACAGACAAGCCTGAGTTTACAACTCAGCGTGGGCCCTCTGCTTCTGCTCCTCCCATTGTCTGAGCACCTTTCCTGAAGCCCAGGTGGCTTGTCCTGTCCCTATTCCATTCAGCTGTCTGCTTAAAGTCATTTTACGAAGGAGTTCTTCCCTCGATGAGATGACTCTGCTCTTCAGCCTTCTAGCTCTTCTCCTGGTTTCTCTCTTGTTCTTCTTTTCATCTGATGTATTCCATATTTGTGTATTTATCTTTTTACCTCCCCTTCCTCCTCCTCTGAGTAGAAGCCAAATCCTAAGAGAGCAGAAATTTTATGCATTTTCTTTTCTGCTCCAATTCCAGTGCTACAGTGGCACCTGGCCCTTAGTAGTCTTTCAGTATGTTTATTGAGTGAATGTGGGACTTAATGAATTGAAAAATCTAGCTTATTTTCTTGCTGTGTGATCTTTGGCTAGAGGTGAGCGTCTCTTAGCCTAATTTTTCTGCCCCTGCCAAGACAGACCAGTAACTAGACTAATTCCTAGTTGTGGGATCTGACTGTAATAATTCCTGAAAATCACGTCTCTCTACTCATGCCACAGGGTGTGCTTTCAGGAGTTGATAGCTGCCGTGTCACTGTAGCTCACCTCTTTTAGAAACACGTCTGGTATCACACAGCATCTCTGAAATTGGGTGCTATGGACATTGGAGGTGTCAGTTTTCACTCAGCGATGACCATTGGGTTGTGCTTTCCTTTGTATCCACAGTGTCTGGCAGAGAGCCAGGCATGCGGATGACCAGGAAGGAGTGGACTCGCTATCTGACGAACAGCTAGGCCACCTGGATTCTGCAAGGACCCTCCACCTGACCTTGGGGGCATCCATCTTCTGTTCTAAGCCTGCATCACTCCAGTGCTAAAACAGGGAGATGGGCTGGGGGGATGACCAAATTCTTTTGTAGCTTTGATAAATATAAATGTAGGCATCGAATCATGCACTACTTATCCTACGCACACATTGTGGGTCACTTCCCCAGCCTCCCAGCCCATAGAGAGGCTGATTCTCCCCTCACATCTGCAGTCAGCCAGTTACCAGACCTCCCCACTCCAGTCCCAGTGCACCCCACTCACATCTCTCCTCCCCATTCTTCTCTGGTTCACACTATCAGCACCTTCCATCTTGCCAAGGACTCAGTCTTCATATTAAACAGGGTATCAGCTGAGCTGCCTCCGTAACAGAGAACCCAAAGTCAGCACCCCAAGCCAGACAGGTTTTATTTCCTTCCTATAGGACCTGTGATGTTGACCAGCTACCAAAGTGGGGAAGTGTTTCTGCTCCATTGGGTCACCCAGGACTACAGGCTTCTTCCTTCCTGTTCATCAGAACATGGATTGGCAAACTTCCTATAAAAGGAAGACAGCAAATACTCTAGGCTTTGAGAGCCGTGTGATTTTTCATCCAACTCTGCTACTCAAACAGAGTTGCCACCATGAACAATAGACACATGAATGAGTGTGGCTATGTGCCATTTAAACGTTATTGACAAAAACCAGTAGCCAAGTAACATTGTTCTACAAGTAGTTTGCCAGCCTGTGACAAGTGTCGAGGTTCCTAGAAAGTGACCTTCACCCCCATGGATGAACCTGTTTTCCTATGGCTATGACTACATTCAAGGAAAAGAATGAAAGACTAGAAGCTTCCCTCGAAGAAGGTAGTGTGGTGGTTGTGCTCCTCTTATCTGCTCAAATTTTACTGGCTAGAACATGGTCTGATGACCTCGCCTAGTGGCAAATGCATCTGGGAAAATAGTCTCTAGTTAGGCAGTCCTGTGCCTCATTAAGCTTCAGAGGATCCTATTGCCAAAAGGAAGAAGAGAAGATCAGACAGTAGGGGACCCCGAGAGCAGTCTTGACCATAGACTCGGAGGCTACAGGCCCAGCCAATAACTCTTCCCTCCTCCAGGCCGCTGTCCACCTTGGAGTCATATTGCTCCCGTGTTCAAGACTTTTCAGTGGCTTCTGGAATTTACAATGTACTTGCAGATTCTTGTTGTGTACCAGATAATATCCCAGGGAATGGGCTTCCCCTGAGGAGAATATTTTTAAAAGTGCAGTCCTTGCTTGCACAGAACTTTCTATACAAAGGGAGTCACTACATAACCTCTGCAGTCACCCTCCAAGGAGGGAGGGAGGGAGGGAAGGAGGACGAAAGAGGGAGGGACAAAGGAAGGAGGGAGAGAAGGAGAGAGGAGGGAAGGATGGAGGGAAGGAGAGAGAGAGAGAGGGAGGGGGAAGGAGGGGTGGGAGGGAGAGTGAAAGGGAAAGAATTAGGCTGCCCTCTGGGTCCAAAAACTTCTCATTTCCCATCCTACAACTAATCTCTGAATTTCTACCATTAAGAAGAAGAAATTAATGAAGTCTCTACTGACATTCTTAAGTCTGAGAAATGACAATTCGCCAGCAAGTTTTATTTTTCCCATTGTCTCCCCCCAACACACACACAACATTTTTCCACGTTTTCTCTTCCAGAACTTTGTTTATTTCTATTTAATGATGCTATAACTCACATCCTCTTTTTTTTTCTTGCCCTTAAACTTCTGAATTTTTAATGGAGCAATGTAAACTTAATTTTTTTTGTCTACCCAATATGAAAGGTCTTAGGCCCTGACAGGAAAATGAGTAATGAATTATGCAGGCAGTGAGCACCCATCTGACTTCTGTGATGTGTTGGGTTATAATTGCACAAACTATTGTGTCCCCAGATCCGGGAAATGTGGTTTTACACTTCCTCAGACATCTTTAGAAAGGGTGACAGCAGGTTTCACAAGCAGAAAAAAAAACAAGGAAATGATAGAGCTTTCCTGAAGCAGCCTGGTCAGGGCAGCCCGCTCCTCCTGCCCCTGCCTTCTGTGGACTCAGCTTCTCTCCCAGTGAGCAGAAGGTATCGGTGTCAGCATCAGCGGGGAAATAAAATTGGGCGCTTTCCCACAATGACGGCCATATATCAGGCATGACACTCAGTGACCCGGGGGTCTGGGATGGGAGTGGCACCTCCTCTCTGCAGCAGGGAGTCAGAGTCCATCTGCAACAGGGGCATCTCCAGGACACAGGAGATGAGCTTTGCTTATTCAGTGCTTCATCCCACTAAAATTGACAAACATGTATGGACATTGTTTTGTTGGTCACTTATGCAGGTATTCAGGTTGCCAGCCTAGGTTTTATGTTTTATGCTGAAGACAAACTAAAATAAACTCACTTGGTAAATCCAGCTGGTTTTGTACATGCTACAAATTTTTTTTTTTAAAATGTGCCAGATGAGACTGGTGGTGGAAGGCAAGTGGATAGTTCTGCTGTAGATAAGACTGATCTTCTCCGTCCCAGTGATGTCTTAGCTGACACCGCCCTGCATGAGGAGGGAAGCTGGAGGGAACATCCAGGGCAAGGGCCCTGGGGTAGGACAGAAAATGCAATTTTTTTGGACCAGAAGATGAGTCCAATGGCAAAAAATCCATGGAGTGAGGAGCCTTCTAGCAGTCTGCTCCCAGGCCTGCCCCTCTTGTGCACTGGGACTTCGGGCAAGCCCTCTCCCTCTGTGAATCTCTTCCTCCTCTGTGCAAAGACAGCCATGGTGGTCTCCTTGTCATAGGCTTACAGGAATAAATTGAGACCATGGCCACTGAAAGGTACAGAGACCTAGGGCCAAGGTGAAGTCAATGAGACGCATGCTCCAGCTGTAGCTCAGCCCTCACCTGCTGAATAGTGTGCGGTGTGCACACTTTTTGTGCTTCATTTATTCCTAACTAAAATGGAAAGAGCATGTGGAAAGTTTTTGTGAGAATCACACTGTGATCACTTATGGAAATTACAGCGGAGTACTACTCAGCCATAAAGGAGGACAAAGTTGAGCCATCTGTAAGAAAACAGACCACCTTGAGACTATAACACTAAGTGAAAAGAGTCAGACAATGAAGGTAAAATATGTGCAAAACCTAAAAGATGAATAATGGAAAGAGCCAGATGAAAGAGAGATGCTGGGAAACAGAGAGGTTTGCCTTCATGGAGATGGGGAGGGGATCTGTGGACCAGGGGAGAGGGGAAGGGAAGGGAAGGGGAGGGGAAGGGTGGGGGAGGGAAAAGG